>NC_046323.1:1882767-2574017 GCF_009819535.1 Lacerta agilis | reverse complement strand
TTAAGCATTCAAAGCAGTGTACAGTGGTACCCCGCTAGACGAATGCTTCGCTAGACGAAAAACTCGCTAGACGAAAGCATTCGTCTAGCGGGAGGCTGCCCCGCTAGACCAGTGTTTTTCAACCTTTTTTGGGCAAAGGCACACTTGTTTCATGAAAAAAATCACGAGGCACACCACCATTAGAAAATGTTAAAAAAATTAACTCTGTGCCTATATTGACTATATATAAAGTAATTCTCTTGAATTTTTCAATTTTTCCCATGGCACACCAGGCAACATCTCGCGGCACACTAGTGTGCCGCGGAACAGTGGTTGAAAAACACTGCGCTAGACGAAAAAGTCTATGGGGCTGCCTCGCAAGACGAAAAAATTTCGTCTTTTTTTTTTTCGTTTTTGCGGAGCGCGGCTCCCATTGCCGCTCCGCAAGACGAAAACCCCGCTAGACGAAAATTTTCGCGGGACGAATTATTTTCGTCTAGCGGGGCACCACTGTATAAAGTAACAAGGAGGGCAAGCATTTCATAATGCAAGTGAGAAATGCATCATCATAAAATTCCTATTGGAATCAACAAAAGTCCTGCAAGACAATTACTCTTAACATATGACCCCAGGGCAAATTTGCAATCAAAAACTTTCCTTGACTCCCTCTGGAATTTGATAAAGCACTATTGCTAGGAAGAAACACTGCATAGCCTACGATGTTGAGGAGGAAAGCTATTTTATATTGGTTTACTCTTAGGAAGCTGCTTATGAGAAAGAACTAAATACTTTATATGTGATATACATCAGTATGCATATATAGATATATTTGAAGACACTAAAAGGTTATACCATTAGAGTATAAAGGTAAAGGGACCCCTGACCATTAGGTCCAGTCGCAGACAACTCTGGGGTTGCGGCACTCATCTCACTTTATTGGCCAAGGGAGCCAGCATACAGCTTCCGGGTCACGTGGCCAGCATGACTAAGCCGCTTCTGGCAAACCAGAGCAGTGCACGGAAACCCCGCTTACCTTCCTGCTGGAGCGGTACCTATTTATCTACTTGCACTTTGTGCTTTCGAACTGCTAGGTTAGCAGGAGCAGGGACCGAGCAACGGGAGCTCACCCCGTTGCAGGGATTTGAACCGCCAACCTTCTGATCGGCAAGCCCTAGGCTCTGTGGCTTAACCCACAGCACCACCCGTGTCCCATACCATAAGAGTACTAACTGGCTATTATACAGGTAGATTAAAGGATTATAGGCAGTTGCATCCATTTAAAAAGAAATTATATAGAACACCAGGCTCTGAAGAAAACAGAACTGCATGATTTGAACTGCAGTTTTCCCAACATACTGCAATAATTTTCATAAGCATTGGATATCGGGAGTGAAATTTGATTGCACGTGCTTGATATGTTATAATTACATGAACTATTTAACAAGGTTCAAAATCACTGGGCTGCTAAGAGTCATTACTGCTAATTTGCAAATTTAATAGTAAATGGGAAAAACCAGAGATCTGTTCAAGAAAATTGGAGATATGAAAGGAACATTTCGTACAAAGATTACCACAATTAAGGACAAAAGTGGAAAGGACCTAACAGAAGCAGAAGACATCAAGAAGAGGTGGCAAGAATACACAGAGGAACTATACCAGAAAGATATAGAGGTCTCATATACCCCAGGTAGTGTGGTTGCTGACCTTGAGCCAGACATCCTGGAGAGTGAAGTCAAATGGGCCTTAGAAAGCCTTGCTAACAACAAGGCCAGTGGAAGTGATGATATTCCAGCTGAACTATTTAAAATCCTAAAAGATGATGCTGTTAAGGTGCTACACTCAATATGCCAACAAGTTTGGAAAACTCAGCAGTGGCCAGAGGATTGGAGAAGATCAGTTTACATCCCAATCCCAAAGAAGGGCAGTGCCAAAGAATGCTCTAACTACCGCACAATTGCACTCATTTCACACGCTAGCAAGGTTATGCTTAAAATTCTACAAGGCAGGCTTAAGCAGTACGTGGACCGAGAACTCCCAGAAGTGCAAGCTGGATTTCGAAGGGGCAGAGGAACCAGAGACCAAATTGCAAACATGCGCTGGATTATGGAGAAAGCTAGAGAGTTCCAGAAAAACATCTACTTCTGCTTCATTGACTACGCAAAAGCATTTGACTGTGTTGACCACAGCAAACTATGGCAAGTTCTTAAAGAAATGGGAGTGCCTGATCACCTCATCCATCTCCTGAGAAATCTGTATGTGGGACAAGAAGCTACAGTTAGAACTGGATGTGGAATAACTGATTGGTTCAAAATTGGGAAAGGAGTACGACAAGGCTGTATATTGTCCCCCTGCTTATTTAACTTATATGCAGAATTCATCATGCGAAAGGCTGGGCTGGATGAATCCCAAACCGGAATTAAGATTGCCGGAAAAAATATCAACAACCTCAGATATGCTGATGATACAACCTTGATGGCAGAAAGTGAGGAGGAATTGAAGAACCTTTTAATGAGGGTGAAAGAGGAAAGCGCAAAATATGGTCTGAAGCTCAACATCAAAAAAACTAAGATCATGGCCACTGGTCCCATCACCTCCTGGCAAATAGAAGGGGAAGAAATGGAGGCAGTGAGAGATTTCACTTTCTTGGGTTCCATGATCACTGCAGATGGTGACAGCAGTCACGAAATTAGAAGACGCCTGCTTCTTGGGAGAAAAGCAATGACAAACCTAGACAGCATCTTAAAAAGCAAAGACATCACCTTGCCGACAAAGGTCCGTATAGTTAAAGCTATGGTTTTTCCAGTAGTAATGTACGGAAGTGAGAGCTGGACCATCAAGAAGGCTGATCGCCGAAGAATTGATGCTTTTGAATTATGGTGCTGGAGGAGACTCTTGAGAGTCCCATGGACTGCAAGAAGATCAAACCTATCCATTCTCAAGGAAATCGGCCCTGAGTGCTCACTAGAAGGACAGATCCTGAAGTTGAGGCTCCAGTACTTTGGCCACCTCATGAGAAGAGAAGACTCCTTAGAAAAGACCCTGATGTTGGGAAAGATTGAGGGCACAAGGAGAAGGGGACGTCAGAGGATGAGATGGTTGGACAGTATTCTCGAAGCTACTAACATGAGTTTGGCCAAACTGCGGGAGGCAGTGAAGGATAGGCGTGCCTGGCGTGCTCTGGTCCATGGGGTCACGAAGAGTCGGACACGACTGAACGACTGAACAACAACAACAACAACAATAGTAAATGGAATACCTACAGAGAAATGTACAGTTATGAAAGGTTATGAAAGGTAGAAGTTATGAAAGTTACAAGGCAAAGTTTCCCCCTTTTGCCATTACTGTTTATTTTGATTCTAGAAAATTTATGTATTGAGATAAGAGAGAATTATGCCATACAAGGAATACAACTAGGCTTTCAAAGTTATAAATGGAGCGCATTTGCAGATTATGTGGTTTTGGTATTTTTAGAAGATGCAACTGAAAATGTGATAACAATACTGGAGATAATTTTAAAAACTGGGGATTTGGCAGGGTCTATGTAGACAAAATTAAAACTAAAATATTGACCAAAAAAATAGATGAACAAATAAGTAAGGTACTGCAAGAAATAACACATATCAAAGTATTTTTTTAAAAGTTAAATATCTGGGAATTTGGATTACAAATAATAATATGAAACTGTTTCAAAATAACTATGGGATGGTCTGGAATAAGATAAAATGAGATATGGAAAGCTGGAATAGAATGGATCTATCGCTACTGGGGACAGATCTCAATGGTTAAAATGAACATTTTGCTCCTCATCCAGAGTGGCGTGCAACCTTGAAGGGTTGGTGTACTGGGTCGACAAGTTCTCTCCAGAGACAGGGAAGCGGCGCCCAGTTGCAGCCGGCTCCCTGAAGACCAGGACTGAAGTGCAACAGCAACCACTAGAGCGCATGTGGCTCTCTGGGATGGGGGCCACAGTAGCAGCGAGGCTGCATTTCTGGCACTGGAATATTTGCAGCCAGGAATAATTGTCCGCCTGGAGGCAGCTCTGGGTGCCAGGGTTCAAGAGAAGCTCTTGCAGGAGAAAAGCAGGGCAGGGCAGGGCAGGGCAGGGCAGGGCAGGGCAGGAAGGATCTCTCAGGGTGGGAGACCAGGAGAAGAGGTGAAAGCTGACAGAATCTGCCAACATGAGATATGCACGTTATAAATGTGATAAAGGGTCTTATTAGTTGTTCTTTCTCTATTCTTTTTTCCCCTTTCTCTTTTCTATACAATTGTGTTTTGCATTTTCTTATAAATGAATCAAAATTTTACTGTTTAATATGTTTAAAAAACTTTCATTAAAATGGTGTTTTATATATAGAGAGCCAAAGCTCTCATTCTTATTGCAGACACTACCAATTCTTAGAATCCTAGAATCCTAGAGTTGGAAGAGACCACAAGGGCCATCCAGTCCAACCCCCTGCCAAGCAGGAAACACCATCAAAGCATTCCTGACAAATGGCTGTCAAGCCTCCGCTTAAAGACCTCCAAAGAAGGTCTTTAGCAATATGGGCTGCTACAAACAATGGAAAATAGAAATTTCCAAATTTATCTGGCAGGGGAAAAAACTTAGGATAAAATATTAATGGATATGAAGGCAAGAGTGGTTTTTTTAGTTGCTAGAAGGTGATGGATATTTATTTATTTATGTATCTCTTTTTGTTTCTGATGTATTAAAGTGAAATAAAAAAGGAAAAAAGGAAAATGGATATCATATTGGATTCAATATTGTCAACTGTATGAATATTTTTTAAAAGACTCATTAAAAGGTTTTGGAGGCGGAGGGTTGGACTTTGAAAAGGAATTACTGAGTGGAAACGAGAAATTGATATCCAAGATGTAGAAAATGATGCCTGAATGGGAAACAAGTTGAGTTGGTAAAATCAACAATGATTCACTGGGCTCTTGACCCAGGACATAATATAGAAATGGTGAAGTGTGAAAAGTTGTGGAAAACTGATCTTAATTTTACTGCCTGTAGTGGGCTGAAAGAAAACTATATGAAAATGATATATAGATGGTATATAACACCCGTGAAAAAGGCTAAAATGTATAAGAATGCCAATAAGCAATGTTGGAAATGGTAAGAAAGCAAAAACCTACTGCGAAATGACAAATAATGAATTAAGTAAGATGTTTAAAATGACAATAGGGGGAAAAACCAGAAGCTTTTTTGCTAGGTTTGCTCAGGCCAGAGATACTGAAAATAATGATAAAACTGTTTATGTATGCAACAACTGCTGCAAGGATTTTGTATGTGCAGAAGTGGAAAAGAAACTGCAATACCCACAAGAGAAGAATGGATTAACAAGTTATGCCAAAACGGCAAAACTAATCACTAGACTAAGAGACTCTAATGATGAGGTGTTTGTAGAAGAATGGAAACCCTTTTCACATTACTTAAGAAAATACTTTAATTCTTTCTCAATACAAGATGGATTTATATCTTGAGCAACAGAAGAAGAAGAATATGTTATTTTTAGGTTTATATTTTACAGTTTGTATGATATTAGAAACAAATGGGCAGTTCAGAGAGTGGAGATATAACGTCTTATCAAGTGATATGGGAAGTCAGAGAAAAATAAGAATGGTAACATATGATTTTTTAAAGATGTACTACCGGGTATGTAAAAACTTAATAAATATATATATATATATTATATAAAAAAGATGTACATTTACTTCTGACTTTTACTAGTTTGACCTAGTGTTCTTTAAAATATTTATACCGGGAACCAGTGACTTCAAAAAGGACAGTACAAACAAACACCTGAATAACGGGAAAGATAATAGAATCTAGTATAGCATGCATTCTTGTTATATGGGACACGGTCAGAAATGGTGTTTTCTGCTTGGCAGGGGGTTGGACTGGATGGCCCTTGTGGTCTCTTCCAACTCTATGATTCTATGATTCTACGTGCCTTTTCCCAGCATATAAGAAAATTTGCCATTAATAAATAATTCACTGGATCAGACCAAAGACTCCTCGTTTCATGGTATTTTGATATGTTTTGATGATGTGCTTTATATATTGGAAACCACCAGTAGTGGAGGAATGGGGTGGTGGAAGGGGCAGGGTGCACCGGGCGGCACTTATCTTGGGGGTGACACACTGGACCCCAAGGTGCAGTACCCTCCACCCCATGCATGCTACCTCCCCCTCAGCCACCCTGAAAAGAAAGTGCAGAGGGCTGGCGTCTGCCGGTCACCTCCCAGGGACGAGTGGCTCAGCCCCACACTGCATTTGCTGGCAGCACACATGCATGCCATGTCCCCCTCAGCTCCAGCAGTGCGGATGCCCCACCCTATAAAGCAATGTGCACGTGTTGGTGCCCACCTGCCCTGGGTGTCACCAGGGCTCCATACACCACTGGAAGCCACACATCTTTGATACTCTTATTAAACTCCATTACGTTTTGTCATTTTCTAAACTAAAAGACACAAGTGCTTACAGCCTTTCCTCATAGAACTGATGCTTCCAACTCTTCATACTTATAGCAGAAGTAAGTAAATAATTGTACCCCAGCCACTCTGGGTAGCTTCCAGCATAATGGTATACTGAAACATAATAAAACCTCAAACATTAAAAACTTCCCTATACAGGGCTGCCTTCAGGTGTCTTCTAAAGGTTGTATAGTTACTTAACTCCTTGACATCTGATGGAAGGCTATTCCAAAGGGTGGGCAGCACTACCAAGAAGGCCCTCTGCCTGGTTCCCTGTAACTTCCTTTGTCGCAGTGAGGGAGCTGGCAGAAGGCCCTCAGAGCTAGACCTTAGTGTCTGGGCTGAATGACGGGGTCCAAGGTATTCAGGGCCAAGGCCGTTTAGGGGTTTAAAAGGTCAGCACCAACACTTTGAATTGTGCCCAGAAATGTACTGGGTGCCAATAAATTAATAGAAGCAGACTTATTGTTCACCATGCTCAGTAGAATGTATTTGGAACCATGATAGCAACATAACACTATTAAGCCGGTTTATCACTTAATCCCCCAGAACCGAACATGTAACAGCACCAGATTCCTTCACTGTTGACATTTAGATTGTAAGCTCCTAAGGGCGGGGATTTGTCTTTTCCCCTTAAGATACCCTGGAAAAATACAATGTGAAATACCTCTAACTATAGCTTTATAAATCTTCAGACAAACTATGGGAACAAGATGAAGTCAAAACAGATACATCCGCTCTTGTCCTTGACACTATACCACACTGAGGGTGAAACAAATACAATTTGCATCCCCACCATAACATTAAAAACTGAAGCTGCAGCCCAAATTCAGTTACATTGGTGACCCAAGAAAGTTATTCTTGCCACCAGTTTTTTTTTAATTGAAATATGTGTTAGTCCATAGACCACAGCAGAACCTGTCTGCAGTTATCCCTTAATAGCATTATATCAAATATGGATATAATAGTAAATGCTTTGTTTTCAGTATATATTTTTTGCACTTTTATTCTTCAAGGACCCAACTCAGACTAGCCACATTTCAAAATGGTTTTATCTGAACTACACAAAGGTAGATGGGAGTTTACTGAAAAGAAAAAGGCAACCCTGCCCCAATTACATCACCACCAACAGGTATGAACTTGCTGTTCAGAGCAGAGAAAAACTTCTTGATGTTAAGATTGCGCAAGAAGCTCCTGAGAGGCGTTTCTCCTTTTCAAACTTAGTTTTATTGTCCAGCGTCATGAAATGCTTAAACTACTTTTGCTCGGCTCATGTATCAGATTTTTTTAGCTGCTGGTTTTTCCCTCGGGAAAGAGGCAGTAAAAGGGAGTAAAAAGAATGGAGAAAATCTTCATTTCCCCCCTTTTGACAGATTTCCAAAGTAAGTAAATTTGCCTGGAAATAAAGCTGGCTCCTTGCTCTAAAAACTTCACAAAAGTGAAGGGAAGAAGAAGAAAGGGGAAACCACTTGCAGATCAAAATAACCACCAAACTCTCTCCCACCATCCCTGCTGTAGCTTTCAAACTGGTTTTTCAGCAACAACAGAACACTTTCTTTACAGTTCTTAAACTTAAGCCAAGTGAAGGGAGACAGAGTGGATGAAACTCCAAGCAAGTTCCTATGAGGTTGACATGGCATTCAATCATAAAGGCTAACAAATTACCTAGATTGGGAACAACTTACATTAATAACTTCTAACCTATTTTTATGTATTTTTTATTTCATGAAAAGCAGAGTTGAAAAGGCACTGGTCTCATGGTGAACTATTCCTTGTGCTATTCCTTAACTATTCCAGATAGTTAAGAGGTCATTTTAAAAGGGGGGACAGGGAACCAAGCACACAAACACATTGCACTTGCAAACCTCAAGTCTGGCTGGAATGGTAGTTACTAGGCTTGGGCATTCCTATGAATCACTGGTGGTTTTCCCCACGTTACAGGAAAAGGATAATGAACTCTGGGCAGGAACCACTTCGCAGGGTATTTGGGTCCTTGTGAAACTGACAAAGTCCACACATTAACAACAGACTTCTCGCCACTATCAATTTGATCGTCTTGGCCAAGTCTCTTCCTGTAAAACCCCAGAGAATCATGTGGTAGGCTACCTTAAAAGCAAATAACTTTATTACGACATAACCTTTCAGAAGCTAGGCATAGGCAGCACTTTAGAATATGAACAAAATAAGAAAAATAACTAGGAAAGATTCTGGGACACATTCTGTATTGGGGCATACCATGAAAGTTGGGGATCACCTTAATGGCAGACAAAGTTGGCTCCCATTCTGAGAAGGTCATTCCAAAGAGTTCACTGGGTATAGTGGGAATGTGTGCCTAATTTGTTCCTGTTGCCTCTGTCCTCCTGTCCTGTTATTTAAGAAATGTCTGGAGTTGCCAGCAAGTTACCCAGGAAGTGGGGAAGAAATTGTGGCACTTGTACCACCTCTAGTTTTCACTATATTGAGCTTTCCCTCCAACTCCAAGACCCAACAACTGATTGCCATCACAGTCTGAGCCCCCACAAAAGGATTACTATTAGCAAATATTATTATTACTACTGTCAAGCAATTATGGCACATGTTCTATGATAACCAGGGAGGCATGTGATGCAAAGCCGCCACCACATAGAGCCAGTCTGAAGTAGGGAGCCCAGGACATAGGCTTCAGAGCCAACCCCAGAATACAATTCCACAACCCCAAAAGTCAGAATTTTAGCACAGGCGAAAACAGCGGAATTATCCAAGTATGGGCCAGCACCGCGGGAAAATAAATACTAAGAGGATACGCAAAATCAGGGGCCCTAAGTTGACTGACAAGGAGCATGTGCAAAGTGCCCTCCTGACTAACCAAATGCACCTCCGAGTGCCGACACCTTCCCAGCGCAACTGAACCCCGCGAGCAAGCGGGCGGCTCTTTCCCAGCCTCGCCCTCTCTCTGGCTCACCTTTCTTCTCGTCCGCGGCGCCGCACAAGCTGCCGGCCAGCAGCCCGACGAGGAGGGCGGCGGCGGCTGCATGCCTCGCCCAGAAGTTTCCGCCGCCGGCGAGCGAAGACGAGAGACCCCCGCGCCCCATCTCGGCGCTGGCGGCGATAGATCCCGCGCTGCCTCCGCCGCTGCTGCTGCTGCTCGTGGCGAGGCGAAGAGCGGCGCCCGACGGCGTCCTGCCTGGGTGGGCTCCTCAGCAAAGCCTCTCGCGCCGGGCTTCCTCTCCAGCGCCGCCGAGGACCATGCCAGGGGATCGCTCGCCGGCTGCGCTCGCTGCTCTCCGGCAACCTCCTCGCCTCTCCTCCCAGCGGCGGAGAGGAGGAGCGAGAAGAGGCTCTTTGGCCGCCTCTCAGGCGCTCGCCCGCCCGCTCGCTGATTGGGCGCTTCTCCCACAAACTGGCCCCTCTCCACGGGCGGAAGGGGAGCTGGCGCCCCGCTCCAGGTGCGAGGGGCGCGGGAGGCGCCGGGCCAGCCGAGCGGAGCTGCTTTGCGCGCGCGGCGGCGGCGGCGGCGGCGACGAAGCGCAGCGTTGAGGAAAACGCGCCTGCCTTCTCTGCGCGAAACTCGCCGGCAAAACTTTCCCCCCCTAATCCGTCCCGCGTTTACAAGAGCTCAAGCGACTCCCTCTGAGGATTCCGGCAAACCAATGGAAAGAGGAGGCTGGGGTAGAATCAGGGAGAAAAAGAAACGAGGGGTGGCGGGCAGGGAATATTTTGTCCGCGCTGCCTTCAGGTGGAGTTTCGTACCTGCCCAGCGCCGCTGGTGGGAAGGGCGAGAAATTCCAGTCGGGCTGGTTGAGCTGAGCTGGGCTGAGCCCCGCGCACGCGCAATTTCCCCGCTGCTGCTGCTGCTGCTGCTGCTGCTGCTGCTGCTGCCTGTGGTCCACCTTATCTGCGGCTGCTACAACTACTGCCCCGCCTTATTGGCCTGCAGCTGCAACTTTCCAAGCCCTGGAGATGGTGGAGAGGAGAAAAGCGGCTCTCGGAAGTCATGCCGGGAACGCCGAACGCAGCAAGGGTTCCCGTAGTAATAGAGTGGGAAGACTAGGGTGCAGCCAGACGGGGCCCGCCGGTGGGTGCACCGTCAAAAAGCACGCCGTTTGCCCATGCGTTCCTGCAGCCACTCCGTGCCATCTTACTTTGTGCATTGCGGGCCACTTCTTTTTAAAAGGTAAAGGTACCACTGACCGTTAGGTCCAGTCGCAGACAATTCTGGGGTTGCCTGCTCATCTCGTTTTACTGGCCGAGGGAGCCTGCGTTTGTCCACAGACAGTTTTTCCGGGTGATGTGGCCAGCATGACTAAGCCGCTTCTGGTGAACCAGAGCAGTGCACAGAAACACATTTACCTTCCTGCCGGAGCGGTACCTATTTATTTACTTGCACTTTGACATGCTTTCAAACTGCTAGGTGGACAGGAGCTGGGACCTCGTGGGGATTCGAACTGCCGATCTTCCGATCGGCGCTTCTTTTTAGGCCAACGTAATTGAGTTTGACCTAACCATCCTTTCCCTCCCCAAACATTCTGGGCATGGTCATCCTGGAAAGCAGAATTTTTACTTTTATTATGATTATTATTAATTAAATTTCTGTACCACCATCCAAAGATCACAGGGCAGTTATAATACATTAAAAACACAATAAAACATCAAACATTTAAAACTTCCCTAAACAGGGCTGCCTTCAGATGTCTTCTAAAAGTCAAGTTACAGGTGGGTAGCCGTGTTGGTCTGCCATAGTCAAAACAAAATCGAAAATTCTTTCTAGTAGCACCTTAGAGACCAACTGAGTTTGTTCCTGGTATGAGCTTTCGTGTGCATGCACACTTCTTCAGATACCATATTCTTAATTCTAAGACCCTTTGGTATGATGTCCAGGTTTTTGCATTTGGTTAGAAAGGAGATGTCTGTCTGTATCTGTGCCAGTTTCTTTGTGAGATTTATGGACTTCCATTTCATGCGGCTCAATGTGGTGCCTTCCATAGTTCCAGTTACAGGTGGGTAGCCGTGTTGGTCTGCCATAGTCAAAACAAAATCGAAAATTCTTTCTAGTAGCACCTTAGAGACCAACTGAGTTTGTTCCTGGTATGAGCTTTCGTGTGCATGCACATTTCTTCAGATACCAAAAGTCTTGTTCATTTCCTTGACATCTGAAGGGAGGGCATTCCCCAGGGTGGGCACCACTACCAAGAAGGCCCTCTGCCTGGTTCCCTGTAACCTCACTTCTTGCAATGAGGGAACCACCAGAAGGCCCTTGGAGCTGGACCTCATTGTCCCGGTATACTGGGCTGAGGCCGTTTAGGGTTTTAAAGGTCAGGGCCAACACTTTGAATTGTGCTCGGAAATGTACTGGTAGTTGTTTTTCTCTTTGACATCTGGTGGGAGGGTGTTCCACAGGGCGGGTGCCACTACCAAGAAGGCCCTCTGCCTGTTTCCTTGTAACTTGGCTTTTCGCAGTGAGGGAACCGCCAGAAGGCCCTCGGCACTGGTCCTCAGTGTCCGGGCAGAATGATGGGGTAGAGATGCTCCTTCAGGTATACTGGACCAAGGCCGTTTTGATTTAAAAGAGAAGTAGAGCTGGGTATCATCTGCATACTGATGAACATCCAGCCTAAACTCCTGAAGATCTCTCCCAGCAGCTTCATATAGATGTTAAAAAGCATGGGGGAGAGGACGGAACCCTGAGGGGGAACACTCATCCCCTAACACCACTTTCTGGACATGGCCCAGGAGGAAGGAGTGGAACCACTGTATAATGGTGCTCCCAGATCCTCTAGACAGGCCAGAAGGATGTCATGGTTGATGGTATCAAAGGCTGCTGAGAGATCCAGCAGAACCTGGAAACAGCTTTCACCCTTGTCCCTAGCCCACCAGAGATCATCGACCAGGGCGACCAAGGCAGTTTCACTCCCATGATGAGACCTGAATCATGATTGGAAGGAATTCAAATGATTCACATCCTCCAGGTGTGCCTGGAGTTGTTCAGCAACCACCCACTCAATTACCTTGCCCAATAAATGGAAGATTTGAGACTGGGCGATAGTTGGCCATATCGGCCTAAATATGTTTTTTTAAGAAGCGGTTTAATTACCACCTCTTTCAGTGGGTCTGGCAAGGCTCCCTCAGAGAGGGAAGCATTCACCACCCCACTGAGCCCATCGCCCAGCCCTTCCCAGCTAGCTTTTATAAGCCAGGATGGGCAAGGATTGTCCAAGCAGCCTGTCTGCATCCTCGGAGGTAACAGATTGGAATTGATCCCATGCAACTTGACTAGGCACAACTCTAGCACTCTCCTGCCTTGGCCCTGCCCCCACAGTGGAGTCTTTCTCTTTTGGAATCTGAGCGACTTTATCTGCAAAAAAACTTTGCAAAATAATTGCAGGAGATCTTGGGGTCCTTGCTGGGCCCCAATGGTGAAGGTTGTTCTGTTAGATTGCAAACCACCTGAAAGAATCTCCTGCTGCTGTTTTCTGCAGATGCAATAGAGGCGGTGAAGAAGGTCCTCTTTGCCGTCACTGTTGCCACTTGGTAGGCTCGACGCTGAGCTCTAACCCGTCCGGTCCATGCAGTCAGAGAGGGCGCTTAGGAGCCAGACAGTTGATAGCCCTGGTTAACTCCGCATTCCAGCAGGCCACCAAGGAATCCACTGAAAGGCCATCAGCATGGGATAAAACATCCCCTACCACTCTCTGTAGAAATATCAACAACCTCAGATAATGCTGATGACACAACCTTGATGGCAGAAAGTGAGGAGGAATTAAAGAACCTTTTAATGAGGGTGAAAGAGGAGAGCGCAAAATATGGTCTGAAGCTCAACATCAGAAAAACTAAGATCATGGCCACTGGCCCCATCACCTCCTGGCAAATAGAAGGTGAAGAAATGGAGACAGTGAGAGATTTTACTTTCTTGGGCTCCATGATCACTGCAGATGGTGACAGCAGTCACGAAATTAA
Source organism: Lacerta agilis (assembly GCF_009819535.1). NCBI lineage: Eukaryota > Metazoa > Chordata > Lepidosauria > Squamata > Lacertidae > Lacerta > Lacerta agilis. Next base: position 2,560,628 of record NC_046323.1, on the reverse strand, counting down.
AAGACGCCTGCTTCTTGGGAGGAAAGCAATGACAAACCTAGACAGCATCTTAAAAAGCAAGAGACATCACCTTGCCAACAAAGGTCCGTATAGTTAAAGCTATGGTTTTCCCAGTAGTAATGTATGGAAGTGAGAGCTGGACCATAAAGAAGACTGATCGCCAAAGAATTACTGCTTTTGAATTATGGTGCTGGAGGAGACTCTTGAGAGTCCCATGGACTGCAAGAAGATCAAACTTACCCATCCTTAAAGAAATCAGCCCTGAGTGCTCACTGGAAGGACAGATCCTGAAGTTGAGGCTCCAGTACTTTGGCCACCTCATGAGAAGAGAAGATTCCCTAGAAAAGACCCTGATGTTGGGAAAGATGGAGGGCACAAGGAGAAGGGGACGACAGAGGACGAGATGGTTGGACAGGGTTCTCGAAGCGACTAGCATGAGTTTGGCCAAACTGCGGGAGGCAGTGAAGGATAGGCGTGCCTGGCGTGCTCTGGTCCATGGGGTCACGAAGAGTCGGACACAACTGGACGACTGAACAACAACAACCACTCTCTGGAAAGCATTTGGATCCATTAAGTGGCGGATGCGGACCATCTGAATCGGTCCCACCTCCCTGCAGAGGGGAAGGGTCGCAGAGAAGTCCAGTTGCACCAGGAAATAATAATAATAATAATAATACTAATAATAAGAAGGAATGGCAGTGGTCTTATCAATTCCCCCCCCCCCTTTTAACATCCCAGTCTCCTCCCCACTCTCTTCCTCCCTCTCTCTTACACACACATACTCAACACAAACACAAGATGCATATGTAGAAAAGGAAGCAATTCACAGAGGAGTGGCCCAGAGAGCAAGAGTGGGCCAGAGTGTCTGACAGATTGCATGAAATTAGACCAAAATTTGTGTGCAGCACGTAGTGCAAAGCTTCCTCACTACTGGTGTAAAGGAATGTATTTTCCCCCCAGGGGATTTGACATCCATCATAATTTTATAAACATCTATCAAGTCACACCACAACCCCCCTCCCAAACTAAAAACCCAGCAAAGGAAAGAAGCTGTAACAACCACAGACTGCAAACACATGCACATATACCAGTACTTCCTGAGTTAAATTCAGTGCTAATTCAACATTTGATTCTAGATGCTGAAAGAAACAAAACAGGTTTATGCTGCCTGGTCTCAAGAACTTGCTCTGATTAAAAAGGCCTATGTACTGCTGGTGTTACATTTCATATTAGGAGTATTTCTGCAATTGTGCACCTTTGGCGCATAGTCACTCATAGACGTTGGAACAGGAACAGAGAGGAGTTGCTGTCAGATGCCCAATCCTCTTGGAAACCCATCGGGAAGAGGATTAGGTCCAACTGAGCTTCACACCTTTGTGAGTATAACGTGAGAAGGGGAACATGTTGCTGGCATCCTGTCCCCTTCCCAGTGCCTCATTTGGAAATGGGATGGGGTGGGGGTTACAACTGTAGCTTTATCAGTGCCTCAGATTTTGGGGAAGCTCCATTCTGTTTGCTTTGTGACAAGCTGTGGAAGACAATTCTAGGCAGAGAGCACACTGTACTGTACTCTTGTATCTCTTGTGTTGTCTACCACAATCTTAATGTTCACAAATGTACCATAATGCAATTTCCCTCAGTGCAAAGATTGTGTCGGGAAGCAGGCAAAAGGGTATTTTCTTTTTAAAAGGAAATTTATTAGAAAACAACAGTCAAGGAGCAGCCTAGTTTTGCCAGTTAACAATAGCTGTAGTTCCTGTTCTTGTATCTACATGGTGGCTGCAAAGTGTGTTCTGAAAGCTCTTCTTCAATCTCAATGCATTTTCCAGCTCATCATCTGCTCAAATGGGGGAAAGGACTGTTTGCAAAGAAAAGCCCATGCATGCTCTCTCTTAAACTCATGGGGCAGGGAGTGGAAATCTTCACTTCTAATTTGAGGGTAAATTCCCCCGTTCCTCAATTTTTTAATTAATAGTTTTATTGCAAACTTTGAAGAAGTGTAGAAATGCAAGCATAACACTCTTTTGATCCATGTATTTGACCTGGAAGTGTTGTGTTAGTTTGCTTTAAATTTGGACCCTACGAAATCTACAATCACTATGATTCTATGATCACTCTTCAAATACTGTGTACAATTCTGGCTATCACATCTGAAAAATGATTTTGTAGATGTGGAAAAGATGCAGCAATGATCAGGGAACTGGAGCAAGTAGTCTACAAGGAAGGGTTGCAATGCTTGATGCTTTTTGTTAAGGAAAGCAATGAGCAGAGAGGGATGGGGACACATGATAGAGGTGTATACAATTATACATATGTGGGGGTGGGGAAGGAGAGAGAGAGAGAGAGAGAGAGAGAGAGAGAGAGAGAGAGAGAGAAGGAATTTTCTTCCACTCTTGCCTTACTGGAACCTGGAGTCATCCGGGGGTTGGACTGGATGACCCTTGGTGTCCCTTCTAAATCTACAATTCTATAATTCTGTGACACTGGATGGTGGAAGACTCGGAAAAGGCAAAAGGAAGTACTTCCTCATACAGCACCAAGGTAAACTGGGGGATTTACTACCACAGCTTTCATGGCTTTAAAAGGAGATTAAATTCATGCATGGGAGATAATACTTATCAACAGCATCTGTTAGCTCATTTGGTTAGACAATGGTGCTGATAAAATGCCAAGGTTGCGGGTTTGATTCCCATATGGGCCACCTGCATATTCCTGCATTGAAGGGGGTTCAAGGCTTTTATTCAGCCAGGAACTTGCCAGAACTCATTTCCAGCACCTCTCAGCTCAGCACCATTGCAATTTTAAGAGAATGAGGAAGGTGTTCATGGAGAGTTCCAGCGCCTCTTTTTCTAGGAAAAATAGCATTCGTTGGCTAGATTCTTTCCAACTCTGATTCTAAGTCATAATAGCTCTATGCTGTTTCCAAGATAATAGGCAGTGTGTCCCTGAATACAAGTTGCAGGGAAACAATAGCAGGCATATGATTGGCTATTGTGGGAAGCAATATGCAGGGTGAGATAGGCCTTTGGTCTGATCCAGCGGGGCTCGTATGCATGCTATGTGAATCCTGCATGGAACAGACTGCTGCTGAAAATCTAATCAAAGTCAGAAAAATTGCAACAACTTGGGTTGGTTGTTTTTTTTTTTTTAAATGACAGGATGACACTGTAGAAAACACTGGAATGCAGCAGTTTGTCTCCCTGATAAATGACTGAATTGCTGTTCTCAATTCCAGATTAAACAGCTGGTGTGGAAACAGCCCTTAAAGGGGAATTCTTATGCCTGTTCATGGAAATGGTACAAACAAGTTATTAACATTATCCACAGGGCCTTGACACTTCTTGCTCGGTGTCTTCTGAGAAGGCATGGCACACACACACACACACACACACACACACACACACCACTCCCACCACCTCAGTTGCAGCAGTGTGGCAGACACACTGCTGTTAGTAATGTAATGACCAAACATTGCTGGTGCTGTTAATGATTACTTAGCTTTGCAATCATTACATCATTGTAGGCTGTAAGTTTTACTGGTTTTTAGTTCAATGAAACTTGAGGAATCACAAGTAAAGTTTCACCCATGTAAAGTGCAGTAACATTCTGCCCCAGTTCCTTGTGCATCAAAAAAGGCTATTGTTTACTTTTAACTTGCTGAATGATTTGTCAAGAACGAAAGTCATAACAAAGCATCATAAACTAAATACATAGCAATCAATGCATCATAAAAGGCAGACGAGAACATGCTTCAATCCACATTTATTGATGTGCACTTGCTTAGCACAGGTAAAAGAAGCAGCAAAATCAAAAACATTCTTATCCTTATTGTAAAGGCAAAAATCCAGCCTTTTGGAGTTCCCTTGTTAATTATGCTGCTTGAAAGGGGAGAGAACTCCTTGGTTATATATTCTTCCAAAGCAGCAGCAAAATCAATAGAGACCTGTGCAGCAGCTTAAAGTCTAACAACTTTATAGATGCATAATTTGGGGGTGCAAATTCAAATGCAATTATATCTCTCCACTGAGAATATTGAGCTGGTATAAGAAGGTCTTGATTTTGGTCATTAACATAGTTAAAGAAAGGGGCCCACATTTCTTGGAAGGTGTCACTATTTGTTATGCCTTTAATTGCCCTCCTGCATCTGGTGAGACACTCACATATTGCTATATCCCAGATATTATTTTCCCATATGTCCAGGGGAATTACATTCTGGTTCTTCCATTGCTGAGCTATCGCTAACCATGCTGCAGTCAGTAAGAACTCTTATTAGTTGGCTGTGGTGCAGGGTGGAGCCTAAGTCTAGGTCCAAAGATAGTAGGACTAAGACAGGATTCGGAGAAAAGGGAATGGCCTGTAATTGCAGATATAATGGAGAATACACTACTGTATTCCAAAAGTTGTTAATATGAGGACCTTCCCACCAAACATGAATAAATTAGCCAAGCTTTCCACAGCCCTTTCAACATAAAGGGGAAAGGGAGGGATTAATTTTTGCCCTCCTAACTGGCATCAAGTGCCCTCACAGAATGATCTTGAGCAAGGCCTCCTGTAAGCGAGCAGGGATGGTTTTGAACCGGGTGGTGGTCCTGATACCATCCCATTTGTGATCTTCAACTGGGTGGCCTAAATCTGATTCCCATACAATTTGAAGGCCTCTAGCATCCCCCACTTCATGATCTCATATTTGGGAAACGGCATCCTTCAGGTCATCCTGCTTCATAAGGATTCAAACAAAGCAAGTGTGCTAGGCTGCCTCCCCTGCACTCCAAACGGGGTGCAAAAGAATGAGCCCAAGCTACCTGAAACCAGGTAACATGGGTGCCTTTTAATTTTCCTTGCAGTTCCTCTTGGAAATTGCTTTCCCTCTGGGAAGCAGGTCACGGATTGTAGAAAGGCCTATGTCCTTCAAATCCTTGAACTGTTGATATACATCTGTGTGTCTGAAAGCTGAATGATCCAGGACCAGTGGTTCTGGGTCAGGGGCCAGTATTTTGCTCCATGTTCTCCACACCATAAGTACTGATCTACAGTAGTACCTGTAAATGGATTGTCTATTTTCCTTACCTCCTTCAAGGACATAGGTAAGAAAGGGCAGCCTCCCATTAAGGTGTGGAAGAGACCATCTTGAGTTGGAACATAGGACTCCCGCTGAGCAATGGGATCAAGGATTTAATTTGAAAAGCAGCATACAGTAGTTTAATGTTAAGTTAGGCATTCCCACTCCTCCTTTTGTTCTATGTAGAGAGTTTTGTTCCTTCTAGATTTGTTGCCTCCTGACACAAATGCATTGAGTTTGTTTTGCCATCTCTTTAGCTCAGGGGTCAGCAAACGTTTTCAGCAGGGGGCTGGTCCACTGTCCCTCAGACCTTGGGCGGGGGGCCGGACTATATTTTGAAAAAAAGTATGAATGAATTCCTATGCCCCACAAATAACCCAAAGATGCATTTTAAATAAAAGGACACATTCTACTCATGTAAAAACACGCTGATTCCTGGACCGTCTGCAGGCCGGATTTAGAAGGCGATTGGGCCGCATCCAGCCCCCAGGCCTTTGTTTGGGGACCCCTGCTTTAGCTGAAAGGAGAGATAGGCAAAACTTGGGGTGGGGGACTTAGGTAACACTGACTTTTTGACCACGGCTATTCGCCCAAGGCAGCTAAGACTGAGATGCTTCTATTTCCTAAGTTCTTGTTGCATGCCTTTATACAGCCCCCTATATGTCTAGTACTTAACTCCTCCATGCACTATGAGATACACATATAGTCTACATGAACAGAGGAAATCAATGTAGAAGCAGCTATAAGTAATATTGTATGTCTAGCAATTGCCTTCTAAAGTGACAGATCATTTTATGACACAGCACTTGCTTTTCCTACTATCAAAGCTAAGGTTTTATCACTTTTAAAATGACATTTCTTATGCATAGTACCCACAGACAATTCAACATGTTTTGTTTATATTTGGGTGCCTTGAAGATTTATTTTATAGGGATAAAAATAAATACATCTGCTTTGCTGCATCATGGACTTTCTCTGAAAATTTACAATTCCTTCATTGTTGGTTTGAGACTGTCTTGGAATATTTAATTGCCATCCTATGCTTTCCAGTACATTTTCTCATCAGTTTCCTTATCACAAAAGTTCAGGAGGGGGGAGCAAGTTTGTTGCGCAAGAGCACCGAATCAGCATTAATTGTGTGATCTACATTTTTTAAAATATCATTTTTATTAAATTTTCCACTTTAACAAACCAATCAAATCACATTAAATATTCCGAATTATACATAAACATATCAAATAGTCCAAATATTCTGCCAAATTATAAAAAATGTGTACTTCCCATGCTTCAAACTTGAAGAGGTCTGATCAACATCAGATTTCTGTTGATTTCCATAGTCCTTTCCGATGATTCCCTTAATTCTTCCTGATATTATCCTTCATTCTTTCGCAGCCTCTGAGTTGTTCCCACAAGCGAGATAGAACAAACCAAAGTATGTTACTGTGTGGATTTAATACCTACGATTCTCCCATAAATTGCAGAGCCTCCTCATATGTTGAAACTTCTGTCAAATCCAAAAATCCTTGCAACTGGCAGCCGCCATCTCATGCAGATCTGATAAAATCCAAACTAAGCAACAGCTCAAAAACTTTTCCAGATTGGCTGCTTCAAACTTCAGCCTTTTCAGGGGAGGGTTACCACGTCAAACTGGATATACAAATGTAATGAAATTTTAAAGGCCCTATGGCTTTGTAGTTCCACAGCCCAATCCCAGTCTTCAACATGGCAGATTTCCTAATTAAAGCTGTGTCATTCTCCATAAATCAAGAAATGTCCAGGAAACCATCCAAAATCCATTAATAAGACATTCAGCGGCTAATGAGGGTCTGCCTCTGCCTGATATCCACATACTGGAGAACCTTTTATCCTCTTCCAAGCAAATCAAACATCCAACACCTTATTATATAATATTTTCATTTCCACACAGTTTAAAATTTTAAAACCATATTATGTCTGCGAATATCAAACTTTCAAGTCTCGCTTGTTATAAATGATGAAAACAGTCCTTCGGGGGGGGGGGATTTGCCCAGTAATATAATGTAATAAAAAAAGACAGTAACATGGAGGGCTCACCCCCCCCCCCTTTACGTCCTGTTCCCACATACCAGTTAGATGTTAATCCTTCCTCTCAATTTTCTTTAGCACCTCAGAGGCTGGGTTGTTTGGCAAAATATTTCATCCCTCCTTGTTTGAAGCATGTGCAAATCCTAAATCCAATATTTCATCTTAAGATATGGAACTTGGGGTGCTCGGGAGACAGCATCTAGGAGAGCCGAATTCTCTCGGGGGCTTTGCATCCAGTGCCTTTAGTAAACAGGCTTTACACGTTTTTATTTTTCAAAAACTTTTTTGACTTGAGTAACAAAAGAACAATGGATGAGAAGCAAAACCTTTCTGAAACCAATTTCAATTCTCTTTAAACCTGTTTTCTGTCTTTTTATTCCAACCCTAGAAGGAGTCAATTAAAATGACTGATTTAAAGTTTGCATTATGTGTTCCAACAGTGGCTACAATGAGCAAAGCCTGGAAAAGATAAATCATCCCAAAGATTTATGACTGACTTAGTTCCTTAGAATTTGAGTGAATGTTAAATGTTAACTAGCTATGTTCATTTAAGGGACAATGTCGGCTCCATGTGTGCTTCTACATAGATCTCCTGAGCCACTCACATTCTCTTTGCTTCCTTTTTCCTACACTGGGGAGAGAGACGCACGGCTGCATGAAGCCCTCAGAAAGATCACAGGGGGGATCAGAAAATTTTCCTTCTGATCATCCAGTTTGAGGGTACACACTGAGGAGCCAGCCCTGATCTCACCCACTTCATTTACAGCCTCCTTCCCCAGCCTGGTGCCCACCAGATATTTGGCCAGCATGCTCAGTGGCCAGACATAATGGGCTTGTTGTCCAAAACATCTGGAGGGCATCAGGTTGGGGAAGGATACTATAATCTTGAGATACCCAAGGTTCACCATCACCAGTATAGTTCGCACAATTCTTCAAGTGCTACTGCTAACTGAGCTGTCCGTTTACTCCCACAGACCCTCTCAAACCTCCATACTGAACTTTTAACTTTGCTTCCAGTGAAAAGGCTCTAAATGTTTTGGACTCTGCCTGGGATGGGGAGATACACCACCACCCTGTTCAAAGCAGCACACTCAGTGAAGCCATGAAGGGGTAGGATGTTTGTTTTTCAGTCATTGGGTGGGAATAGGAATTATTGCAACACACAGCCTCCTGGTGCGATATTGGCCAGAATGACAACTATTCAGAATGGTTCTGGCAGTTTAAGTATTGAGCAATAGTTGAGACAGCAGATGGCCGGAGCCTGAGGAGGCAAAATAAAAAGATCTCTCCCCCCCCCCACCAGTTGGATGCTAATATGCTTGGGACAATCTCGTTCAATTGGAGTGATGAGATGTGGGCTCATTCCACAGAAGTCGCACAGTGATATGTAGCATTGATAGAGTGCTTCTGAGCACTTTATTATCTCCAACAACCTTGTCAAGGGGAGGGGTCATGTATTATTCCCCCCGTGTTGTGGGGTGGGTCTGAATGACTAATGGTGGGGTGAATGACTAATGGTGTAAGATGTGTCTGCTCACATCTTACACCATTAACTGCTGTTCTGCTCAGCTCTATGCAACCTTGTATTCTGTATGCCAAACCAACAGTCTGCCTCATTGCTCATGGTATGTCCAGTTATTTGTCTGTCTGAGATTCTCACTTTGTCTCTGTGCTTGAGCAGCTAGAATGAGGGCCAAATTATGTTACATTAGGAGGATGTTTAAACACTTGCTTAGGATTGGGTATGTCTCTTTATTAACAAAAAGTAGTACCCTAATCTGGACCAGGATTGCTGTATGATGAGAGAAGAGTTAACTCCTTCTTTTTGTGCCATTTTCCTGTTGAAAAATCTCCCGGTTAAGAAAGCAACATGTCCAGTCCTAAGCATGTGATTTAAAACTCTTGAGTAATGTAATGAACAGTTTGGTCCTGACTGGAAGAATATGTTCTTTTCTAGCATTTGAGTTCCTGTGTGTGCTCACTGAAATGGCCTGAGCAGGGTGGACCTCTGTTTGGAAACTGTTGATCAAATGAATTTTCCCAAATAGGCAAATTTGACTAAAACCAGAGGCCATTATGGTGGGATCACTTACTTTTCTTTTTTATTGTTATTTCAAAGCAATTTCAGAGTCCCCAAATAAAACAGAAAATTGTGCCAGTGTGTGTGCATTTACCAGTATATTTTGAATCTGCACCATGCCCCCAATTTAAATATCCTCCCCCAAAAAAGGTGATATTTAACCTTTAAGGGGATGCATATGGCCATCTTATAAGTTCAAAAACTGAATTTAATATTTTTAAACTAGAGATATTTTAAATTAGTTATGCCTTATGCTGAACCTACTCTGTGCCTGGTCAAAGAAGTCCGATAATGTTGAAGAAGATTTATGAGTGTAAGCTGTTGTTTTGTTGATTGTACATAATTGAAATGATACCAGAACAAAAATTACCAAAAACAAACATAAATGAAAACCAGATCATTTTTGTGTTTAAATAAAATTAGTGTATATATTGAATGACTAATATATAACAGTTGCACAATCCTGAAATCTGTAAATGAAAATCCCCACTGTAATCTACAGAAATGGAAAACACCTCTTTTGAGAGAATCAGCATTTCATTTTCTTCAGGAATGCAACAAAATATGTTGTGACTGAATTCAGTTGAAAACCACGGGTCCTGGGTTAATCATAACTACATTTATTTTGATCAGGGATATAATGGCAAGCTGTTGCACTTGCATTTGTAAGGGTACAATTAGTTCTTCTTAAAGTGTACTGGTATATAGCAGCTGGAAATAATGATATTTCCAAATGTCACATATGAAATGGGAAGACTAAGAGTGGATCCAGGTAATGATTTTATCATACATTTCATTAAAAACTCAAACCTGATCTGCAATAATAATAATAATAAACCCACCCCACTGCTGGGCGGAATAAATAGAGGTATCCTGGTCTACCAAGTGGCTATTTGCACATCACAGTAAGCTACCATTTGGTAAATGGCAATCTAAATCCATTCTAAAATGGAATCCATTCTAAAGAGTGACTAACCATGTAATCTCCAAGGTATAAATCCTGTCCAAAAGCTGCTTCCAATTGTGCAATAGATTTCATGTCCTTGTTATACCTAAACATGCTGGTTTAAAGTGATTTTATCTGCAATATTCATTAGTATTCCGAGAGGAAGCATTTCATTTCAACAACAGTCTTCTTTCTAGGATAGATATGTAACTAGACTGGATGACATTCTTATTTTTTCTCTGTTGCAAATCTAAGACAATTATCTATAGAAATTGTTGTCCTTCCATAAGAAAAATGCAATTTGTCTTCCACAATAAAACACCTCCAAAACGTACAGTGAAAGGGAGCAGCAGCACTGCATGGACATAACTCTTCCTTTCTTTAGTCTGCTCAGGCCACTCATAACAGATTTATTAGGGTCTTCAGCAGCACAGGTCAAGGATTCATGGAAATGTTGCAAAACTAGGGGCATGGGGTCTCTAGAGTGACGCACACAAGGCTATCGTGCAGTTCATCAAGGCTTTTGAAGCCTCTTGTTAGCAAACAATATATATTTGCTATTTGGTGGACGTATACAGCACACACATTGAAATATGAAGCCAGCAGAACCTCATCTGTTTCAACCTGATGCCACAAAATTGATCCAACCTGAGAAAAAGAACAACCCATCTGTGTCTCAATCTGGCAATGTGCACCCAGCCAGCTTTAGCTAGATAGCTTTAATTAATGGATTTAAAAGGCAGACAAATTATATGAAGGCAATTATTATTATATAATAACACACACAGAGTTGAAATTGAAATTATTCAACCCAAATTGCAAATTGGGTTTACAGTCATACCTTGGATCTCAAATGCCTCGGCTCCCGAACGATTGAAACCCAGAAGTGAGTGTTCCGGTTTTCAAACTATTTTTGGAAGCCAAACGTCCAAGGGGGCTTCCGGTTGGCTGCAGTAGCTTCCTGCAGCCAATCAGAAGCTGCACTTTGGTTTCTGAATGTTTTGGAAGTCGAAAGGGACTTCTGGAATGGATTCCATTCCACTTCCAAGGTACGACTGTATTATCAATGGCCACTAGAACCTTCCAGAACTACAATCAAGTCTTGGTAGAATTTGAGGTATGCTTGGGATCATTGTCCTGTTGGAAGGTACAATGACCCCAATCTTCAGCTTCCTCACAGATGGCTTGACGTTTCCTCCTGGGCTTTCCCAATACTTCAATGAATCCAGCCTGCCTTCCACACGCTGCAAGTTTCCATTGCCAGAGGATGCAAAGCAGCCCCAGAGCATCACCGAGCCACCACCATGCTTTGCTCTAGGCCAGGGGGCCAGATTTGATGAAGTGAAAATGCATGTTCAGCTTTTTTTAGGATTGAAGTTTACCCCAGAGTTGTTGAGGTTTTTTAAGGATTTAACCCCAAAGTTGTTGGGTTTTTTCTAGGATTTTACCCCAGGACGTATGCTGCCACAGGGGCTGGATTAAATCTTCCAGCAGGCCGGATTAGGCCCCCGAAATGGACTTTGGACATGCCTGCTGTAGGCGGAGTGTTCTCTTCAGCATATGCTTCATTCTTCTTCCTGCAGACATAGCGCTGATCCATGAAGCCAAAAAAATCCCAATTTTGTTTCATTGCTCCACAGAACAGAAGGGAATCCCAAACTTCTGTGGCTTATTTGAGCATATTGTAGCCAACTTTTCTTGTACTTTGGGGTCAGTAGATCTTGGAGTTCTTGCATGGAAACCTTTTGTGTTTAGTATGCACCTTACTGTGCTCACTGAAACCGCAGTGCCTGCTGCCATCAAGTCTTGCTGCAGCTCTTGAGGGAACCACTTGAGGGGTTTTCCCAGCCTGTCTTCGCTGAAATCAGGTTGCTGCCGCAAGTGTCAGGCTGCTGCCAGCAACTCCCCTGGCCGGTTGCCCTGGAATGTACAAAGACATGGAATGTCTTTCTTACTGTCCGCTTTTTATTCAGCATTTACGGAGAGAGGCTTATTGGATACCCAGCCTCTTGGATAATGGCATTGTCCCGAGTGAATCTCCACCCCGTTTCTTCCACTTCCTCATTCGTCATCCTGTCTATGGGTGGTGACAAGTGCCCTCTGTCTTTGAGCTCTTTGCTCTTCCACTTTCAAGGCTTGCCGGGGTTTGGTGGGGGGGCTGGAATGCTTTCTAAGGACACTGTGTCCATCAGCTGTTGCCACCCTGGTGCTCCCTCTTCCTCCTCCTCTCCCATTATTTCCCAACTTTTCCCTTCATCTGCTTCTGAGCTGTAACCTCCCTCAAACCAAACCCCTGTTGTAATTCTAAACTGTCTTCCTCTTCTCTGGAAGGGTCAGGCTGGGGAGGTGGTCTCCACCATTCCTCCTCTGCCCAGTCCCTGACATGCAGATAGCTTCCTTTTCCTGCCCCATTCAGGCAGTGTAATCACTGTTCCTTTAACTTTGTACTTGTGAACTATGCTTCCAACAGCGTCTCTAGGAACATTCAGTGCCTTCACTATCTTCTTGCATCCTGCTTCTTGTTTGTGAAGGGCAATGATCTTACCTTGGACCATTCTCTTGACTTAGCCGTATTTCTAACATACAGCCAATTTGACACTCAGCAAACCCCTAGTCAGTTCAGGTATTTCATGTGTTCCAGCTCAAGCACACCTGGTGCAACCAATGAAGCCCTTGATTACTTGCATCAGGTGTGCTTTAGACAACACCTGTTGTATTTGTGCTGTTGTGAGGGATTCTATTCAGGGGTTTGGATAATAGTGAGACTGGAGAAGCCAGTATAAGTTGCATTGTCAGCTGAATTTGGGGGAAACCACTTGAAATATTGAGGTATTTCAATTGCTTTTGTTTGATTTGCTCATTGCAAACAGCTGAGACCTGTGGGTATATGGTGGTATATAAATTAAATAAATAATAATAAATAACAAGTTGGAAATATTGATAATGAACATTTGCAATGGTGAGTGAATAATTTTTATTTCAACTGTATACAGAGAGTCTTACTGACAGTATCAGCAAGGAGTCAATCAAATGTATATTAAAGTAAATACAAAAGGGGGAAAAGACTATTTTTTCCTTTTTTGCTTCAAAGGGATCCGTATCAGCCCTCAAAAAAACAAAACCTGCCTTCAGCACAAGAAAAAACTGAAAGTCGGCAGTCAGCAATCTGTTTCCACAAAGAATGTGCTTTTACAGCAAGACCACCAACAGTGAACATGTGCCACAGACCAAGCCACAGGCTCCTAGAGGAAACCAAATAATTGGGATTGAATCTCTAATAGAACTCAACACAGACTAAAGTCCCATGTTGCAAGAATCATAGCAAAGGCTTTTCTTGACTATTTGGTCAATATTAAAGAATGTAATTGAGCAAGCTAAGTTGAATGTATTTCCAAATTAGGACTTCCAAAGAAGTTACAATGTTATTGAATTCATGATTATTAGTATATCGGTGTTCAGTCTCCAGTAAAATTATATATATATATATATATATATATATATATATATATATATTTCCTTTTGCAAAGTCAAGCATTCATTTAAAGCATTCATTTACTACATCCTCATCAAATGAACACATATAATGGGAAATAAATAACCAAGACATTACTCCTATATTTCAGGGCTGTTATTCTGACATTCAGGGCTAGAGTAACCATCAAGCTAAATATTCTACAAAATAAAACACTCAACTAGGCTGGGGCTCCAGCTTTAGATATAAGCATTCATTGGTGCTATTGCAGCATTGGCCGCAAATCAGTAAGAGTGGCCTAATAACTCTAGGTGCTCCAATACTAGTACCGGTATTTATTCTAGGATGGGCACTCCTCATACATGCCTCCCCCCTTTTTTGGCATCAATTGTATGAAAATACCAGCCAGTATCTTCTCTCATTTTAAGACAGATTTTGCCTCTCCATTAAAAAATTAAATATTTTTTAAAACCTGTTACCGACCCATTTGCAACATTAAGCCCCTGCCTGGAAGCATTCTTAGTTCATGAAGCAGGAGACAGGAGAGCCTTGCTGCAGGCAATGATAGTTTGTTAATCCCTAACCTAGTTTCTAATTGCAGGGACTTCCTCTATTTCCACTCAAGATAAAGGGGGAATGAAATTAGTTTAAAAGAGATTTTAGATCTGGTAAATTATATTCCTGACAATTTCAGGCTTATGACGGGAAGAGAAAAAGAGAGTTACTAAGTAACAGGGCACTGCCCAGAGAATAATGGACTTGTGGTCCTTTAATTGTTTATAGTGTGACACATTGGTGAAAGAGAAATTCCTACATAGAAATGTTACATTCAGGTTTTTTTTATATGTGCTCATTCTTTCACATGCTTAAAAAAAATGAAGCAATTTAAAATGGTACCCAAACTGCTCTTAGCATGGCCAGAGGCATATGACTATGCCATTCATCATAGACATAATGTCCACAGGAATTGCACCAAAGTGTATACCTCTTTATTGCAGCAGGGCTAGTTGAGTTGCTGGAAGTCAGTTTTGACTTCACTTACATAGTGATGGCTTGAGTTGCTACAAAAGGAGAAAAAAAGAGGCTGCACAGAATATGAAAGAGCTAGCTTCCGGTTCTGGTCTGCTTTAATAGAGGCAGCTCCCACGGCAGGAGAAGATCATTGGCGAAGGAAGAACAAGGATTATTGAGGGTAATTATTCTTGCAAATTCCCCCCAGGGACCGGTGGGAATTGGCTTCACTCGCAGTTCGTTTTGGTACCTGGCTCTCGCTCTGGCATGGAATGTGGCAGGCAGGGAGGTGCTGAGTGCAAAGCACTTCCCCTGTCAAAAACCCTCCAATGCCGCCATTAAGAAGCAGAGGTTCTCTTGTTAATTAGAGCTTAATTGGACTAAAGTATAGGCATATGCTAGAAGAGATGAGTTCACAAACTGCGGAACAAAATCAACTGCAAAGACTTCAAGGTTTGAATCTGAGATAAACTTCATTTGGTACAAAAGATGGTGCTGGGGGAGCCTATTGCTTTTTATATAAAGTTTTCTTCTCTACATTTATGATTCAGC
Source organism: Lacerta agilis (assembly GCF_009819535.1). Taxonomy (NCBI): domain Eukaryota; kingdom Metazoa; phylum Chordata; class Lepidosauria; order Squamata; family Lacertidae; genus Lacerta; species Lacerta agilis. The sequence continues at coordinate 2,545,444 of NC_046323.1, read as the reverse complement.
AACCATCTTCTGAATGGTAGTTCAAATTATATTTGTACAAGCGAGGATGGAAGAAATTGGATTATAGATATGGAATGTAAAATTAAACAAAACTGTGTGTAAAAAAAGGGAAAAGGGAGGGAAACTATTTTGCAAAAGGTTTACAATGGAAACTTAGAGCTGACTCTTCCCCATCCTTTATTATTTACGGAGTGAACTGAGTAATGCTAAGAGGACTTGGAATTTGAATTAATTGGAAGTATAATTGCTCATATATCTTTAGTTGGAAGGAAGGATGAAAGGAGTCTGTGAACTTGCCAAGGAACTGATAAGGATCATTACTGAGTCATCTGCAATTGACAGGCCACTTTTCTTCCCAGGTTGAGAGGGAAAATGGTGGAAACAGGTTATTTTTTGGGATAGAGTGACTTTTGCAGCTGTTGTTGAAGTTACAAAACAATGAAGCACAGGATGCAGCAATGGAGAAATTTCTGGAACAACAATGGGATATCAGCTCTGCCCAAGGCATGATGGAGAACAGCAACAACCAGGAAAAGATAGACATAACATTTTACACGTACAGGAAGAAACACCACGAACAGAATATTTGCCACACACAGGAAGAACAAGGATATAGTTTGAGTTCCTTACTTGTAGTTCTATAAATCATTTAATGTGTCAACATGAATAGAAGTTATTAATATTGCAGTTGTTGTATAAGAGATTATTATTATGACCGGAATGTAATGGAAATTAATAAGATTTTGTAACACAAAAATAAAGCAAATAATCAAGCCATCAATTCTAGCACGTGGGAGGCCACTTTATCAGAATTATATAATCCTGTATTTGAACGATTGGTATTAATAATTGTATTATAGATTGGTATTGTTATAACAAGGCTATTATTGGATTGTAATTGAAAACTAATAAAAATATTTTTAAAGGAATATGAAAGTGCTGTGGGGGGAGCAAATCATAATATGGCACTGGAAATGGAAACTTTAATAAAATAGAGAATGTATTTCAGAGGCACAATATTTTTTGGTGTTATTTTAGTAGGGCAATGTCAAGTACGGGAGTTCTTCTCTCCCTTCTGGTAAGCTCACTGATAAGAATTAACGAGCATTCGGTAGATTTATAGTCTTTATATTACAGTATCATGCAAGCATAGTAGTTGCTCACTCTGTCTCCTTTCCCCCACTTCCACAGCAAGAAGCACACCAATGGGATGTCCCCCCCCCCGCGTCTCCTTTGTTCTCTGACATGCTCTGACCTTGGGAGGGAGGGAGGGGGTCCCCCCCACTCTTGACTGATGTATCACCCAGCTGCTCCCTCCCTTCTGGTTGCTTAGCTACTATCTCAAAGCTGGGGAGTTCCTCTCTCAACTGTGCAGCTTCTGTGTCTGTCTCCCTGCTTCTGGAGACGCTGGAAGCAAAGAGGTGAGGAATATTTTCCCTCCTCTTCTGTTTGGATCTGATCTTCCTGCGATTGCATTCCTCCCTCTTCTGATCCAGACCATCCTCTGACAGGCATGAGAGATTTGCACCACTAGAATAACCTAAATAGCTAATTTTTTAATGAGCCTGCAACATTTAAGGTCCTGTACATTTGAATGGCTACATAGCCAATTTCAGAAAAGGTTGTCAAAAAACAAATGTACAAAGAGAAGTGCAACTGGTTATATAGAGAAAAGGTGGGGGGGATCAAAGTAAATCTTATTATATTATCAAAACAAGATACTTAATGAAAAGTTATATAGTTTAATAGTAGTAAATAAACACTAGAAACTTCAGCAAAATACATAGACTATCTACCCCAAAAATTCTTCACAGAATTGCTTATTGCAATAGGTTAAAAAAAAACCTTCCAAGTTAAAGCATGTTAGTCATCCTGAACTTCCAATATTGCTGTCAGCATTTTTGCAGACTTTTATTATGTTTTAAACAAGGAATTGTAATTACAGGGTGGTTTACTATTAAAAAGACAAATATATATAACATAGTAAAGGTAAAGGACCCCTGTGCAGTTAAATCCAGCCAAAGGTAACTATGGGGTGTGTTGCTCATCTTGCTTCAGGCCGAGGGAGCCAGCGTTTGTCCACAGACAGCTTTCAAGGTCATGTGGCCAGCATGACTAAATGTTTTTCGTCGTGGGACACCATGACGAGTGCCAAAGCGCACGGAAACACCATTTACCTTCCTACCACAGTGGTACCTATTTATCTACTTGCACTGGTATACTTTCAAACTGCTAGGCTGGCAGGAGCTGGGACAGAGCAATGGGAGCTCACCCCTTTGCGGGGATTTGAACCACCAACCTTCTGATCAGCAACAACACAGTGCTACCCACTCCCTATAACATGGTAACAAAGAAAAACAATACTGCCCCCCCCCCCCAATTTAAAAGGCCATAGACTGTTTAATCAGCCAAAGGCCTGTGAGAAGAGGGAAGTTTTTGCTGGGCACCTTAAGATATGTAATGAAGTTGCCAGATGTGTATCTCTGGAAATACACAATAGGGAGCCACTGTAGAAAAGGCCTGTTCTCTCTCCCCCCCCCATTATTTTGATTGGTAATTATTTGTAATAATTTGAAAAATCAAACTGAATTTATTTTATACAATTTCCCAAAGCCAGCTTCCCACATTCCTTATATGTCTAGGATGAACCCCCTATTGCTGCTTTTTGTCTTCCGTTATTCTATAGTTAACATCCTTCAGTATTTACCAAAATTATTATCTATCCGCTGCCCCTTTACATCCCTGCATACAGCAAAAAATCAAGTGAGTGTTTTGGAGATAATCTGTAATAACAGCAAGTGTGATTATTATTCCATCTTCACTTTAAACATTTGCTTGATTTTTAATAAGTTCTGTTTTTCAGAGTTTGGTGTTGCTTTCCAGCTTGTGCCTCCACTGCTTTATATGGTGTTGATTATTATTAAACATTTTTATTTTTTATAACTTTTATGTTTTGGTTTTTCATGCTCACTGCCTTGGACAACTCATGAGTTCAATAAGTAATTTTATGCATGCTATAGAAGGAAATAAAAAGTGGTATGTGATTCAGTACAATGTTTCTCCTGGAAAATATATGTTAATTAAAAAAATTATTAACTAAGGAGTTGATCTTTGTTCCATGCCCTTTGATTCATGCAAGGAGAGGCAGCTGGTGCAATATAATTTTGTAGTATAGAATAGTATTACAGTTCCCGGCTAGACAGTATGAGTTTATATGTTCAAGATTGCGTTAACTCCTAAGACAGACAGAAGGTATTATCTGGATCAGGCAAAAGGTGTTATCTTGTCCAGGATCCTGTTTCCCACAGAGGTGAGCCAATTGTCTCTGGGACAGCAACAAGCAGGACAACTTTCTCCCATTGTTGCTTTCAAACAACTGATAATCAGAAGAGTTCTGCCTCTGAATCCAAAGGATGCAGAAAAGTATGGTAACTAGCCATTGTAAGTCTTACCTATAAAATTCTACATGGCTTAGGTTCAAGTGATCTGGAAGACACTGTTCCCTCACACGAACCTGCCTGGCTTTGGAGATCTTCAGGGGTTGGACCTTCTCAGTACTAACTGCTTCCAGACTCTGGAACTCCCTCCCAGCAGGTGAAGACTTGTTTTTGAGAACTGACTGTTTTTAATGAAAGGGCTTGTGTTATGTTGTTTTTTACTCTTTCCATGTTTAAAGGGGAATGCCTTTCTCTTTTTTAAAAAAAAAAAGTTGTGAGGGCCCATACTTTGAAATCTAGCGAGTTTTAATTCATTCTCATTTAAAGGCTGAGAAGACAATCCATTAGCAAGTTACTCTGCACACCCCCAATTGAAAATAATTGTAATGATGGAAATCAAAAGCCCCTGTGTAGCAAAGAGACCTGGGGATCGTGCCATACAGAAGCATTTTGCTGTTTAATTAGGCTAGCTTTTTCCTCTCTTTCTGTAATGAGTTATAGCTGAGCGATTAGCACTGTGGTCTAAACCGCATGACTCCGAAAGCTATCTGTGGACAAACGCCGGCTCCCTCAGCCTGAAGTGAGATGAGTGCCGCACCTCATAGCCATCCAGGGGTCCTTTACCTTTACCTATATAGCTCACTCTGAAATTTCAACATTTGAAATTGCATCCTTGAACTCTCACTACTATTTTGCTAGATATTGTGGAGCAGAGGTGTGGGGGAATAAAGCAAGGGAATTGGGTAATCCTTTTTCATGTCTTTACAGTTGCCCCATTAATATCTGAGTTAATTATGTGAAGTTGCCAAAAAGCCTGACCCTTATTGTGGTTGTACAGGTTATAATTATTATTATTTTTTAATTCACCAAGCCAGACCGAAGAGCTTTGATGATGCCTTCCTAGAGCAGATTATCAAACATTCAGAAAGTCATTGGAGTCATGGGAGACTTAATTTCCCTAGTATCTACAAAATAAAAAATAAAATAATCCTTCCAGTAGCACCTTAGAGACCAACTAAGTTTGTTCTTGGTATGAGCTTTCGTATGCATGCACACTTCTTCAGATACATGCGCACGAAAGCTAATACCAATAACAAACTTAGTTGGTTTCTAAGGTGCTACTGGAAGGATTTTGTTATTTTGTTTTTTTGTTTTTACTATGGCAGACCAACACAGCTACCTACCTGTAACTTCCCTAGTATCTGCTGGAACTCAAACTCTGCCAAGAATGTAAGGTCCAACAAATTCCACCATTGTCTCACTGACAATGGAAGAAGCAACAAGGGGGTCATCTATCATGGACCTGGTCCTCACCAACAGGGAAGTACTGATCGATGAAGTGGAAGCATTTGGAAACTTGGGAGGAAGTGATCATGTCTTCTTGGGTTTCACAATACAGAGGCAAGGGAAAGCTGAGTGTAACTGGGCTTGCACTCTGGACTTTAAGAAGGCCAATTTCAAAAAGCTGAAGCTGCTACTGGGTGAGATCCCATGGTCAGAAATACTGAAAGAGAAGGGAGTCCAAGATGGATGGGAGTTTCTAAAAGGAGAAATATTGAAGGCCCAAATGCAGACAATTCCAACCAGAAAGAAAAAAAAAGTGTGGCTGCATCAACTCAACTCATTTTATTTCAGATTTAAGCCCATATACTTAACAACCAAAAACAGAAACAGAACAGCACAGTCTGGTTTACAATTACTAACAATTTTTAAATAGATTTAAAAATTGTGTGGCTGCATAAGCAGCTTACAAATGGGTTGGAAGTTAAGAAGGGTGTGTTTAAGAAATGCTGGAAGGGGGTATCACAATGGAGGAGTATACACGAGTAGCCAACAGTTGCAGGGTGAATGGCAGACAGTCCAAAGCTCAGAACTGCACGAGAGATTTAAAATAATTTAAAAAGGTTTCTTCAGCTATCCTTGAAGCAGGGGGAAAAATAAGCAAGTGTTAGGCCCTCTAAGTGGAGAAGATGGAAATATGCTATTGGGTGGCAGAGAGAAGGTGGAAATACTCAACACCTACTTTGCCACTGTCTTCACCCAAAAGGAAAGTAATGCCGAACCTGGTGATAACAGAATAAATGATGCAAGGAGGGAGTTGTAGCCCAAGATAGGAAAAGAAGTAGTAAGGGAACACCTAGCTGCTTTAATTGAATTCAAATCTCCAGGAACTGATGAGCTGCTTTCAAGGGTACTAAAATAACTTGTGGATATAATATCAGAGCCTTTGTCTATGATCTTTGAGAGTTTTTGGAGAATAGGTGAGGTCCCTGGAGGCAGCCAAATGTCCCCATCTTCAAAGAAGACCCAGTAACTACTGACTGGTGAACTTGACTTCAATACCAGGTAAGGTCCTAGACCAGGTAATTCAAGAGTTCATGAGCACTTAGAAAATGATGCTATGGTTACTAAGACCCAGCATGGGTTTCTAAAAAATAAGTAACGTCGGATGAATCTCTTTTTTTTAATGAAGTTACAAGCTTGGTGGATCAGGGGAATACTGTGGACATAGTGTATCTTGATTTCAGTCAGGTTTTGACAAAGTCTCCCATGATATTCTTGCAAGGAAGCTGGTAAAATGTGGGTTGAATGAGTTAACTGTTAGGTGGATTTGTAGCTGGTTGACGGATTGAACCCAAAGAGTACTCATTAATGGTTCTTCAGCTGCTGCTGCTGCTGCTGCTGTGAGTGTCTGGGAAGACCGCTCCCTCCTCCGGCCAACTCCATCGGGCCTAGGAGGCGGGCCTACACTCAACCGCCACAGCTTAAGAGGCTCCAGAGAAGCCTCCGGAACACTGCTGCTGTTGCTGCTGCTGTGAGTGTCTGGGAAGACCACTCCCTCCTCCAGCCAACTCCATCGGGCCTAGGAGGCGGGCCAACACTCACCAACACAGCTTAAGAGGCGCCGAGAAGGGCAGCCTCGACTCTTGCTCTGTAAATTACTATTGTTTGTATAATGTATTTTACATTGTAATGTAGCCAAAGCAAATTCCGAGTGTATTGAAAAATGTACTTGGCCAATAAATTATTATTCTATTCTTATTCTATTATTCTATCATCCTGGGGAAAAGTGACAAGTGGGCTGCCGCAGGGTTCTGTCCTGGGCCTGTTATTATTCAACATCTTCATAATGAAGGAATTGAGGGAATACTCATCAAATCTGCAGATGACACCAAACTGGGAGGGGTAGCTAATGCCACAGAAGACAGAATCAGAATTCAGAATGACCTTAAGAGGTTGGAGAACTGGGCCCAAGATAACAAAATGAATTTCAGTAGGAACAGATGTAAAGTTCTGCACTTGGGCAGGAAGAAACAGCTGCACAAATATAAGATGACACCTGGCTTACTAGCAGTACACATCTAGGGGTCTTGGTGGACCATGAGCTTATGAGTCAGCAGTGTGGTGCAACAGCAGTAAAAAGTGACACTATTCTAGGCTGCATCAACAGAAGTGTAGTGTCCAGATTAAGAGAAGTAACAGTACCACTCTATTCTGCCTTGGGCAGACCACACCTGGAATACTGTGTCCAGTTATAGGAACTACAGTTTAAAAAGGATGTTGACAAGTTAGAACATGTGCAGAGGAGGGCAGCTGAGGGTCTGGAAACCAAGCCTTATGAGGAACCTTTGGAGGAGCTGGGTATGTTTAGACTGGAAAAGAGGAGACTGAAACATGACAGCCACCTGGGAATCTGTTCTGTGGAGCAATGAAACAAAATTGGGATTTTTTGGCTTCATGGATCAGCGCTATGTCTGCAGGAAGAAGAATGAAGCATATGCTGAAGAGAACACTCCGCCTAGAGTAGGCATGTCCAAAGTCCATTTCGGGGGCCTAATCTGGCCTGCTGGACGATTTAATCCGGCCCCCGTGGCAGCATAGTCCTTGGGTAAAATCCTAGAAAAAGCCCAACAACTTTGGGGTTAAATCCTTAAAAAACTTCAATCCTAAAAAAAGCTGAACAACTTTGGTCGGCCCTCATGCATGTTCACTTCATCAAATCTGGCTCCCTGGCCTACAGCAAAGCATGGTGGTGGCTCGGTGATGCTCTGGGGCTGCTTTGCATCCTCTGGTAATGGAAACTTGCAGCGTGTGGAAGGCAGGCTGGATTCATTGAAGTATTGGGAAAGCCCAGGAGGAAACGTCAAGCCATCTGTGAGGAAGCTGAAGATTGGGGTCATTGTACCTTCCAACAGGACAATGATCCCAAGCATACCTCAAATTCCACCAAGACTTGATTGAAGTAATTCTGGTAGGTTCTACAGTGGCTATCAGAGTCACCTGATTTGAGTCCCATGCAAAATCTCTGGTGGGATTTGAAGAAGGCAGTTGCAGCACACGAACCGAAGAATATTACTGAACTGGAGGCCATTGCTCATGAGGAAAGGGTTAAGAGTCCTCAGGAACACACTGCCAGAAGCTGCTGTCTGGCTGTGCATCTCGTTTGCAGCAGGTCATAGCAGCAAAAGGCTGCTCTACTAAATACTAAATCTGCTTGCCATGAAGGGGTCGAATAATAGTGAGACTGGAGAAGCCAGTATAAGTTGCAATTTGAGCTGAATTTGAGTATACCACTTGAAGCATCCATTGTGCTGAGCTATTTGAATTGCTTTTGTTTGATTTCCTCATTGCAAACAGCTGAAAGTCTGTAAATTTTGATAATAAACCTAGTTTGCGACGGGGTGGGGGTTTGAATAATTTCAATTGCAGCTGTATATACACACACAGTATATATGCTATATACTGGAGAGAGAGAGAGATTTATAGCACTTTGTGTATTGGGGTGGCTATTTTATATTCAGAGCCAAGAAATAAACAAGGAATCAGAAACTTAGAAAATGTCAGTTCCACATATATATGTTTGCTGGATTTTTGTTTGCCAGTTCCACAGATATCTTTTTGCCCAATATGTATGTAGTGCCTCTAAAGACTCAACTAGGAAGAACTATGTAGATTGTTGTAGATATTATTTACAGCAGGAGTAGGCAACATTTGCAGAGCCAAAAAGAGGACACATTTGCCAACTTCTACAATTAACTATGGATTGCTTTGATGACTCTACCCATGAAAAAGAGGTTGTGTCCTGGAAAAAGAGGACATATGGCAACCCTAAACATGATGCCTTGCAGGCACTGTAGGACTACAACTCCTATCAAAGGTAACCACCTCATCCTCTCTTCAAATAACTCTTCCTACACATTTTTTCCTGTCAAATTCACATGCATCTGATTAAGAATCCATTGCAGGCATAGGCAAACTCAGCCCTCCAGATGTTTTGGGACTACAACTCCCATCACCCCTGACCACTGGTCCTGTTAGCTAGGGATGATGGGAGTTGTAGTCCCAAAACATCTGGAGGGCTGAGTTTGCCTATGCCTGATCCATTGTGTTGCCGGGGGGGGTGTTTAAAAATCCAGGGCTCATTCTAGGGGTGATCTTAGGCTATGCAGTGTACTGGTTAGGCTTGTTTGGTTATGCTGTCATCTTGTGAGAATTGACTGTGCTTTTCACGGGAGTACTAGCTTGTAGGCTATTAGAAAACATCTCACTGATGAAACTATTATAAGGCACCAAGGAATCCCAGGATTCATAGACACACAGGTTGAAACCATGGGGAATATCCATTTACACACACACACACTTCTGTAACCTTGACACACTGCGTATGTGATTTCAGTTTTCATCACAGCCATACACACACAAAATGCTTATGCCCTTTGACATTGCATTGTTCACAAAGTGTCCATTAAGTTATTCTCTCTAGCCTCTGGTAAAATAAAGTCAGTAGCTTAAATGAACTTGAATAGTCATCAATACATCTGTCAGATATAAGCAAATGTTTGCAATTACTAGCTCCACTGACTTCATGATGTGAGCACAATTTTCCACTTATCTACAATGCTTCCTCATGCGTTCAGTCCAGAACTCTAAATATAATACAGGTCTTACCTAGTAACATTAAAACAAATGTTGATCTCTGTCCTCCCTATTCTTGTTGTTATTTCTTCTGCCTCCATTCTTTATCTTTTTAAAATATGATTTTATTGTTTTCAATTACTAAAAACCCTGTAACAGTGAAATAACAAATAGTGCACAATAAAGTAAAAACAACTACCTCTGTTGGCTTTGTCAACAAAGTTCTTTTGAATGGTTATAACCAGGAGAAGATCTCTCCCAAAAGTCAAATGAGACACAAGAGGGCTGAGATTCCAGTGACTCTCTTATGAATATGCAAAGAACATAAGCCAAATATCAGTAATGTGAAGATACTTTGACAGCCCCCTCCAATTTTGAGTTTATTAATTTCTCTGGTATAGAACTTTCCCAAACATACAAGCCTTGATCTGGAATTAATGGCTTCTACCTAGGGCTTGCCAATTAGAAGGTTGGCAGTTCAAATCCCCACAATGGAGTGAGCTCCGGTTGCTCGCTGCCTGCTCCTGCCCACCTAGCAGTTCGAAAGCATGTCAAAGTGCAAGTAGATAAATAGGTACCGCTCTGGCAGGAAGGTAAATGGCATTTCCATGCGCTGCTCTGGTTTGCCAGAAGCGGCTTAGTCATGCTGGCCACGTGACCCGGAAGCTGTCTGCGGACAGACGCCAGCTCCCTCAGCCTATAGAGCAAGATGAGCGCCACAACCCCAGAGTCATTCGCGACTGGACCTAACGGTCAGGGGTACCCTTACCCCTTACCTTGTTTGCACAATGTCACACCATCATGGTTTTTGTATTCTAGCTTCAGATTCTGGTCTAGTTTTGCCTCAACGTGATTTATTCTTGGGCTTGGGCTCACCTAATTTTCCTTTCTTGCTTTTCACAATGGCCAGCCCACTTACCCTATAAGGGGAAAATCAGGGTTCTAATATGCGTGAGGAGAATCTATGAACACAGGATGTCCTCCCCACTTCAGACCTTTGCCCTCCAATTCATCATGGAAGTATAAGCAACAGGAAGACAGAGCTAGTACATTTGCCCCTATCGGAGCCCTCCTCTGTTGAGACAGAAACATAACATCTGGAGATACTGCACAAAACAAAGGAGATTCCAGCAATTATGGGAAATCCAGCTCATGTTGTCATCAAGATGAAAAGCCATGGGCCTTAGAAAAGGCAAGCCAAATATGTAGCCATTTAGCAACAAAAGTTTGATAGCACAATGGAAACTGTTTCCCAGCCGCCGCCTTATTGATGCACTTTATTCAGTACACTACCTGTGACATGTGATGAGTAGCAGGCATTTTATAACAGGCATGCCTGTAGGTCAAGTGGGAACAACTTGCCCCCCTTTAAACATTTATTTACCTAGGAATAGTTTTGCTTCACAGCTGTGCAAGACTTCTTAAAAATTCCTCCTAAAGTTGAACCAACTACCAGTCAAATAATAGGACACATATATAAGATATAAGATAAAATTGCATCTTATTTGACACAGAAATTATATGCTAGGGACTGGCAATTTCCCAGAAACTGCAATGAACACAGGTTCCCTGGTACAATGTTTTCTTGGCCTAAGGGGCCAACCATCCTCTTGACTTTCCACAGAAGCACTCTACATGTGCTTGCCTGTACTTTGGTGCAAACATAGGTGTTGGTGTACAAAAGGGAACAACCTTTTGTTCATGGTGCCAGGAGCAGGGCTAAGGGTCAGAACTGCTGAGCACTTGCTGAGGCCCACACCCTGTAAAGACCCACTGCCAACGCTCAGAGTCTCTTAACCCACTGCTGATTTCCTCCTTGCTGTAACTGTCTATTCAGCTGCCCTCTCCGAGTGTGCCAACATGACAACTAGCCTTTGGGCAGTTGTGCAGATTGGGCCCAGATGGAGAGAGCAAGTGAATGGAGAATGTGGATAGCAACATGGAGGAAACTGTCCAAAAACCCAAAAACCTATATTTGGTTGTTGGCATCTGTCTGTCTCATGAGACAATGGAGGAGTGTTCCCTTGGGACATGTTTTGTTGCAGCTGCAGCAGATGATGCTATAGATGATGCTTCTGTCTGCACTCCTTCAAGCTTTCCAACAAATTTCTCAATTGCTTCGCGGACAATTTCATTTCCCAGAAGGTCTATCTTGCACCTGGTCCTCACCAACAGGGAGGAGCTGATCGACAAAGTGCGTTGGAAATTTGATAGGAAGTGATCATGTCCTCTTGGGTTTCATGATAGAGAGGCAAGGGAAAGCTGAGTGTAATTGGACCTGCACTTTAAGAAGGCCAATTTCAAAAAGCTGAAGCTGCTACTGGGTGAGATCCCATGGTCAGAAATACTCAAAGAGACGGGAGTTCAAGATGTATTGGAGTTTCTGAAAGGATAAAGGAGTTTCTGGTATCTGAAGAAGTGTGCATGCACACGAAAGTTCATACCAAGAACAAACTTAGTTGGTCTCTAAGGTGCTACTGGAAAGAATTTTTTATTTTGTTTTGACTATGGCAGACCAACATGGCTACCCAACTGTATCTGAAAGGATAAATATTGAAGCCCCAAATGCAGACAATTCCAACCAGAAAGAAAAGTGGGCGGCATCTGAGGAAACCGGTGTGGCTGCATAAGGAGTTTACAGATGAGCTGAGAGTTAAGAAGGGCATGTTTAAGAAATGTAAGAAAGGGGAAATCACAAAGGAGTAGCCAGCAGCTGCAGGGGGAAGGTCAGGCAGGCTAAAGCTAAGAATGAGCTCCAACTTGCAAGAGAGGTGAAAAGGTTTATTTTTAATTATTCTGTGACCCTATGACCTATGATTTTGCTGCTGCTCTGGTGCCAATTAACCCCCCCCCCCAGTTTCTCTTTTCCCACATGGTCCCAGACCAGGGATCATGCAGGCAATGTGATTGCATCATACTGTGTAGTTGTTTAGACAATATCACGGAAAACAAACAAAGCTGACTGAGACTGTGGGCTATGTATGTTCTGGGTTATGTTGGCCTTACTTGTGGTGTGGAGAGCCAGTGTGGTGTGAGAGCCAGTGTGGTGTAGTGGTTAAGAGCGGCAGACTCGTAATCTGGGGAACCGGGTTCGCGTCTCCGCTCCTCCACATGCAGCTGCTGGGTGACCTTGGGCTAGTCACACTTCTCTGAAGTCTCTCAGCCCCACTCACCTCACAGAGTGTTTGTTGTGGGGGAGGAAGGGAAAGGAGAATGTTAGCCGCTTTGAGACTCCTTCGGGTAGTGAAAAGCGGGATATCAAATCCAAACTCTTCTTCTTCTTCTTCTTCTACTTTGTATAGACAGTATATCTCTGTTTCAATGCTGTTCCTTTAAAACCAGTTAAGGGGTTTACATAGACACTTCATTTTGGTCCAGCCCAATCTTGGAGAGGAGGGGCAAGCTACTCTTTTTGTTAATCATTAGAATCATTTGAGTGTATGAGAAAAATCCTACCACTTTCAAATCTGCAGCCAATTTTTACACTACTTAACATTATTAGAGTTTCTAAGAGGGGAGGAGAGAAGATTAATCGTTTAATGATTGAAAACTGCTAGAACCCCCTCCCCCTAAACAGTAAATGAAAGTTTTTTATGGTTCTCTCAATGAAAGTGCACAAGAAAGTCTCCAAGCAACAACAAAAATTAAGTAAGACTTAAAAGCATTAACTAGGGAACTGGAGGGGAGGGTGGTGGCATGGAGAAATAGCCCCCCCCCCTCACTAATTTATTAAGAAGCACCCTGGGCACAATTCTAATCTGATTTATGCATTACACGCAGAATATTTCATTATAAGGTTCTGTCAACCAGAATTCACCTGCCTTGTCCTTCCTCCACATATACCAAAATAAGCACCCGGGATGTGTGCCTGCAGCCACAGAGGAGGTGAGAGGTCCAAGAAAAACAGAACAACCCAAACAAGGAAATTAAGATATATCAAATCAAATCAAATACCTTTATTAGCATCACAGTATAAAATATTTCAGGTCACTGCAGCCTTGGATTCAAACAAAAAACAACCACCTGAAGGAGAAAAATGTAGCTTGCTGCCTTTTATCAGCCTGCAACCTTTTTCTCTTTCTAGGTCACATCACAACCAACCCTAAAGACTGTAATTCAAACTATGGCCTCGTCTTCTAACTAACTCTGTGTTACAGAAGGGACCCCACCTATTTTTCATTTGGCACAGAGCCTTTGCTTTTTTCATGGCTCATTACCTTTCCTTTGTTACCTTAATGGCCCATCTCCCAGGCAATCTCCTGAACATGGGATGCTGGGTCTAGAGATTAGGAGTCTGGAATCCAGTTGAATTCCCCAAGCCTGGATTAAATTCTAACACCCAGGAAATTAGGGGAGCCTGGCACCCACAAATTTATCACAGTATATTCTATGTTCCTCCTAACAGTATGTGGTCTTATGGGACAAACTGTGTAAATCATGCACATAGACATCAATAGGATTGCTAGCTTTTGATTTTGAAAGGATTCTGGTGCCTGCATAAGGGGAGTGTGTGTGTAGGCTAAACACTCCTAGCATGGAGCCTGGCGGACAATGGCAGGGACAGAGCTAATCGCAAAAGCTTCCCATCTGCTCCTGTGATGGATGCTGATAGCTTCCACATGGCAGTTCAATACCAACTTGCTGTTGCTCAGGCATACAAGCTTTTAGCAGTGATCAAGTCATAATCAAAATGGCCCCATATTATTTCCCCAATTAATTTGTATTTACTGTTATCACAGAAAATGCAACAAGCAGAATAAATAAATAAAAAATCTAATGGAGATGGTAAATCTGGATTAAATGGTGGATATGGGATGGCATTTTAATGAAGACAGCTTTGTGTGGGTGCTGCAAAAAACCTGCATGCATGTGGTAGTGACTATAACTACAATGGGTGGACAGCTTCCGGTTTGGTGCCGGATAATGGCGGAGTGGAGCTGAATCAGCTCCAGTCCCCGGGGGGTTTTAGGGGTTTCCTTGTCTGCGCCAAGGGCCCCTTAAAGCCACGGGAAGAGCGTCCCGTGGACCGCGGCCTCGTGGGTCCCAGACGTGCCGTCTCTGCTCTTGATTGACCCTCGTAAGGGGGGGAAATCAAGCGAGCGGAGCTACCGACACGGGACTGAAGAGGCGGATGCACCCCCCCGGGAGATCAAAGCAGCAATTCTGCCAGACCTGAGCACCAAGCTTTTCCTGCTAACTTCAAAGAAAAAAGAAGAACCCCGGCTGCTGTAAGTACGGGACTAATTGGATTTACATTTGAATAATTGGCAACCGGGAGGGATGATAAAAGGAAGCCCGTCCCTCTCCTTTGTTGTGCAGAGGAGGTAATTAAGCTTCAAGCGGCTGCAGCTGCATCACTAGACACAATGTTGCTACGAAGCATTTTGATAGAGAAGATGGATTAAATCCCAATTTGAGGGATTGAAGATTTTGGAAATATCTCTTCTGTGGCTTTTGGAATTATTTTTGGCACCCTGTCTCAGGGAAAATGGCGCTGGAAAACTAATACGCAAGATGGAAAATTACTGACATTTGACACCCTTTGTTTTCTCCAACCATGCTTGCTTTCGCTTTTAAACTGATTCTAGATCCGGGTATTACCCAGGAACAAAGAACAATCCTTCTGCAATTGGAGTTTGTGAATCGGAAAATGGACTGGTTAGGACGTAATTTCAAAGAAATCTGTTGTGGAGCAGGAGAGACCAGCCAGATCTGGGAGAATTTTGATAATTTGGAAGCAGATTTCTCCAGGGAACTGGGGGAGGTGCTGGAGAAATGGGACGAATTGATTCAGCAACCCCAGGTAAATGGACGGCCCTGGTGTAGTGAGAAACACAGGGCTGATGTTTTGACTGGAGCTACGAGATTCAGTCTCTGGAGTGGGAGTCCAGAGATGAAGGTGAGAAGATTTTTGAAGACACAAGTGGAAGGAAACCAAAATTGCGAAATGGAGTTGCTGGGAGAGGAGAGCTGGTGCCTCTTGAGGCCCCCAAGGAGGAGATTTATAAATTTTAAGATGATACTGAACAAGGACAACAGAGGGGAATGTAAAGATGAATGGTGGGGGGGCATGGGAGAGAGCAGAAAAATGGTGAGAAGGGGAATAGGGTGAAAATGATAAAAATTGAATTAGGATGGATTTATGGTACCCTGAAGATAGTGTGTTAAGATTTTAGGATTTTGATGTTAAGTTTTAAGATTTTGATGTTACGATTTTGGGAATTTTGAATTAGTGAAGAGATATGTAACCGATTAATAGCAGCAGCTCAAGTGAAAAGAAGTATAAGATTGATTTAAGAATTATTTCATGATACTATAAGATGTTAAGTTTTTATGATATTATAAAAGGTTGGATAATGAATTGTAATGTTAAAAATGGATGTTACCAAAGTATATTAGTATTGAAGGCAGAGGAGGGAAAGCGGGGGAGGTCCCTCTAGAAGATCAGAAACTAGATTTTGTTAAGTAGTAAGAGATAGATTGGTGTTTCAGTTTAGGTATGTATTGGTTTTGGTTTTGTTTTAATTGTTTTCTTTGTCGATTGTGTTTATGTAATGTGTTTTTTATTGTGTTAATGTTGGTGTTTATGTTATGTTATGTTTTTCTCTTGTTTTATTGGAAAATAATAAAAATCTTATAAAAAAAAAATAACTACAATGGGTGGAGTCTGGTTGAGTGCTAGTGCAGAGTTAAGAGCCACGCAAGAAAACTGATGTCAAGGCAATGTCCACAGCTGCCATGACTATGTTGCTGCCTTGTTCTTCCATCACTTATCATACCTCCTGGTGTTGGTGTGACTATTAGGTAGAGTGAAATTCTGATTTTTCAGGACGTTCAGTATTCTTTCTAATGCTGCTATGGCCAAAGCAAGAACCATTGTGACCTTGTGCGTAGAGGTATCATTAGGATATCATTAACTGACTCTTGGCAGAAGTTCAGATTAATAGTTCGTTATGTAAATAATAAGCTAAATGTATTTTGAGACAGATGGATGTCAACATGTGTGTGAGAGAGCGAGAGTGTGTGTGTGTGTGTGTGTGTGTGTGTATACCCCAGCCCAAATCCAGTTCTAGTCACACAGAAGCCCTTGGAGGCCTTCCAATTTCTGTTCTTGGTTGTCTTATATGTTATATGACACAACTTAATACTGTACTCAGTTTTGTAAGTTACATTACACCACCACTATTACTTACACTACTTACTGATTGTAGCAATGTAGGTACAATGTATTATTTATCTTGCAATGCAAGTTGTTACAGTTTAATGCTACACTTGTTTTCTTGTATGGGAGGGTTCTTTGTTTAATTGTCAGTCTTTGAGCTTGCAGCATTTCTGTCTGTTAGAACAAGTGGAGCCTTTTGATCCACTGGTCTTGGCTTTGCAGTGTGAATCTCAGTTAGTGGTAAGGACCTCAGAATGTTAATAGGTGTTACCAAAAATGGTAATAAGGAATTTTTTTTTTCTGACTCTCCCAACATAGCTTCAGGTCACATTAGTAAATTATTCAGTTTCTTTGCAGTTTTGCCAGCCAGCCAGTTCAGCCCTCCAGGCTCAAAGGAAGGGCTCCTGTTTCTGCTTCTGCCCTCTCATGGGGCTCTCTTAGAATTCCCAATGCTCAGGTGCCTCTTCGTGGCTCCCTTTCCATTTTTATTCTTTTCTATTGGTGACAAATAATCTGCTTTCCACTTCAAGCAAAAGATAGAAGCCTTATTTGATGCAGGTGATTCCTGGGGTTCAAGGTAAAAGAAAGGTGCGCTGTTGCTTCAGAAATTCTCTTTTGGCTTGATCTACACAAGCAGCAAGTGCCGCAACCCCATAGTCACCTTTGACTGGATTTAACCATCCAGGGGTCCTCTACCTTTTTTTATTATTTACCTTTTACCTAGTGTGTGCTAAAGGCTGGAGGTGTTATCAAGGGGCCAAGGCTTCTCCACTTTAACAATTTGGTTAAATTGGTAATCAGTGCTCTATATTAACAGTCCACAACAGGTGACACAGTAGAGCAGGCATGTCCAAAGTCTGTTTCAGGGGCCTAATCCAGCCCGCTGGTCGATTTAATCCAGCCCCCGTGGCAGTATATGTCCTGGGGTAAAATCCTAAAAAAGACTTGGCAACTTCAATCCAAAAAACAGCTTAACAACTTTGGGGTAGAATTGTAACTAAAGCTCCAACCTAAAGAAAGGTCAACAACTTTGGTCGGCCCTCATGCATGTTCACTTCATCAAATCTAGCCCTCTTTGAAAAAGGTTTGGGGCACCCCTGCAGTAGAGAAAGCATTACTGCAAATTCTGTAGCATTTACATATCTGCTATTTCTGTGAGCTTTTCCTATCAAATTCACTTAATTTGTGTGTTGAAAGGAAACTATTTTAACATATAAATAAAACTACTTTACTGGACACTACCATTGCAATGGTCTTCCATTTAAGTATTATTTATTATTATTATTTCCTGCCAACCTAGCAGTTCAAAAGCACGGCAAAGTGCAAGTAGATAAATAGGTACCGCTCTGGCGGGAAGGTAAACGGCATTTCTGTGTGCTGCTCTGGTTCGCCAGAAGCGGCTTAGTCATGCTGGCCACATTACCCGGAAGCTGTCTGCAGACAAACGCCGGCTCCCTTGGCCTATAGAGTGAGATGAGCGCCGCAACCCCAGAGTCGTCCGCGACTGGACCTAATGGTCAGGGGTCCCTTTACCTTTACAGTCAGGGGTCCCTTTACCTTTATTATTATTATTATTATTATTATTATTATTATTATTATTATTATTATTCCAGATTAAAAATTATGTATTTGTAACATGTTGCATCTGGATGAAACCCCCTTGAGTCAGAAGTGAATGACCTTCTAAGTGCCATAAATCAACATGACAGGTGATTCAATCAGCCACATGCTTGGTCTGATTTAAACAGCTGCCAGCTCACATGGAGCAAGCAGAGTTCAAGTCCCAGAGGGTCCACCAAGTAGAAGGAAAAAAGCAGCAGGTCTGCACTTTTGAAAGCACTGAAGCCTAAGCTGAGGAAATACACTGACACAAGTGAAATAACAAGGGCGGCATATTTAATTTACATGATGGGTTAGTGTTGTACGTCTCCATGTCCCATTTTCTTTCACCTATATATGTGGTCATGAGTGCATAGAACACAGTTGGAGGAGATGTAGGCTTCTAAAATTGAGATCCAATATAACCCAGATGGTAATTGTGTAATATGGTGTATTAAAAGCAGAGAACAATAATGCAAATCATTAATAAGGGGGTGGTGGAAGCATAAGAAAAAAAGAGAATAAAATTTCGGAAAACCATTCATACATGTTTCATCTGTTATGAATGAGGCTTACTGCCAGGTCGGGCACCATTGTCGGACAGTAATGTCTCCCTTGGATCTGGTGGTCGTGCTGGGGCTGAGGGGTTTTCCTGGACTTGGGTGAACCCTTTTCGGCTTCACCCAGGCCCAGGAAGTGGATTGCAGACCACAGCAGTAGCCTCACCCCTGGGGCGGATCAGACTAGAACAAGGTTATATCCTAGGACAAAATTAATGATATTTCATATTTCTTTCTTATTGTCCTTGCTCCACCAGTGCAGCTTCCCCCCCCCTCCGAAAGTAAGTTGCTTGCCTAACCTATAGCCAGACACTGTATAGACAGTGAACCAAGTACTATACAGATACAGTTTGGAAAGTGTTGAAAACCTCCCTGCTTTCCTTTCAAGGCCCATACCCCTCTCTTAAACAGCAATCCTAACTCCCTTTACTTAGGTGTAAGTCCCAGTGAATTACTGCTGAGCACTTACTGGACAGGACTTGCTGCTGAGTAGATTAAGACGACTCTATTGGGCTCTTTCAGCCACTTTCCTCAGTGTTGCTTCCTGCTGCCTCTGGCTGGGGCATCTGGATTGGGCCCTCTGCTGCATGACTCTCTCCCCTTCCTGCCTTGGTCAGAGAACAAGCACTCCCAACTAGCCCTTTCCAAAAGCACTTTCCTGTGTGCATAATGTCCAACTAGCTGATGCTTCCTTTCCTTACCACTCCACTCATGCACTGCCATAAAAAGACTTCTGGGCTGGCAGCAGTTCCTTAAAAAACACTGCAGGGGTGCACACTGTATGGTCAGTTCTCACAGACTGTCCACTCTTCAGTAACATGGGTGCCAGGTCCTGCCCCATGTTGTGGGTGCCTGGTCTCACTCGTGGCGCATGTGTGACGTCATGTGGCAGGAGTAGGCCGGAAGGCCCAACCAGGTCCGTCATGGCCTGAGGATGGTCCGATGGTGCCCATTGTGGCTTCCAGAGGGTCTGATGATGCTCACTGTGGCCAACAGAAGTCCCAACAAAGCTGCGGGAAGGCCCAACAGGCCCTTGGGGGCACGTGTGCTGACATCAGGCACACATACTCCTGAGGTGTGTAGGCCCCAGAACAAAAATTTGTGGGTGCCGTGCCCTTCATGGGGAATGTTGCGGGGGTTGGAGTACCCACAGCCCCACACACTCAGCGCCTATGTTCATTAGTGTCACACACATGAGCCAACTGTGGCTGTTATCACCCCTGGGCCTCCCAAAGCATGGGCCCCAGGCTGTCACCCTGATTTTCCAACCTGCAAAGGGCGGGTGGTGGGGTTGTGCTGGGGCCAGCAATGGCCCCCCTCTGAGCTCCTGGTCCCTTGGGCAGTGCCCCACCTGGCCCACCCCTCCAACCACCTGGTTACATGCATTGGCAGAGAGGCCTACCATACCCTCCAGCATTTGAGGGTATGAGATGGGATTGAGTCTCAGACCTTCTGAATGTGCTTCACCATGGAACAACAGCAGATTTGGTGGATATCCTACCTTGTAAAACGTTCACACGAACATGTGTTAACTAAACTGCTGGCCTGTATGTTCAAACCTACCCTGAAATTGCTCTATACCTCTTCATTTTTTTCCTTCTGCTGTAGGTGGGATTTCAATACATACCAGGATATATCTCATTCTGTATCACAGCGTCTCACTTTGTATCATGATAAAATGGCATGAAGTAAGTTCCAATGAATGTTGGAGGGACAGAAAATGAAAGGGTTTGGGACACTGATGTGTAGCTGCTGTTTTTTGCAGTTGCCAAATGTTTATTGCAGTGTCGAGTTTGGCTCTTAAATATTGCCCTTTCAAAATAAAAACTTTTCTCAACATCAGAGTCTGACCTCCAAAAAGAGAGGGAATAAAATACAGTTTTGTAGCACGCCATTTGAATACATTTCATGCTGCCATGTTGTAATATTCCTTCTGTGTGAATGTACTTCTCCCAGTCATCCTGGAGGCACAAGCCAAAGAAAGCTCTGAAGAAAATCAAGGTTGCATAACTCTTCATAGATGGTACATCTTTTATCATACATACAGCTTAAGCATGCCTCTGGGCAGATTGATTTAAATTGAGATTATTTATATCACCAAGGAAAAAAAAGATCTATTTTGAATAAGTAATATAATCAAGTTTCCTGCTTTGAAATAGAGTTTGACTCACACCACCCGTTCACCATTGTAAATTCTGCCAGGTTACTAGGCCATGTGACTGAGCTGAACAGAGTTAGGATCCAATGTTTACGTGACACTGTAAACTTTCAGATATGTATTTGTATTAATTTTCAACTTCATTTTACACCAGGTTATATTTCTTTAAAAAGACACTTTAGCAGGGGAAGACTTTGGCACCTCAGATTTCAGCAATGCCCGCATAGCTGTCAACCTTTTCCTTTTTTGCGGGAAATTCCCTTATTATAGCAGTGGGGAACAGCAGAGAGGGTTGACAGCTATAGTGTGACACCAAAATCCTCTCCCCGCCCCTGCTGCTTCTCATCTCCTGTTGGACTTCATAGTTGTGGTGCCTGCTATGGCCCCTCAGAAGCTCCATGCCCAGTACAACCAATTGGTCGCACTCCCCTAGATCCACCTTTGACTGTAGTTGAAATTTTTAAACCTATAAGATTTAAATACAAAAACTATTTTTAATTTTAAAAAAATCATTGGTTTTGATCCACCATAATTTTACTTTAGATCATGCTTGAATTATCCAGCCCACTGAATATTGCAATAACATTCCTAAACTTAACAGCATGTTGCACATTTAAATTATATATCATAGTATTCCATATATAAAATTGTCATTGTAAAGAAAGTGTGTAGCACACAGTATTTCATGAGTCTCTAGCTGGGAACCTTAAACAATAGATATCATGGACATCTTATTTCAATTACTCTCAGCTGTGTTTGCCAAGGGATGAGCATTTTTGAGATCCAAGTCTCCCAGGAGCCACCAGCAAGCATCGACTTCCTGAATAGAAAGAGCCCTTCATGGGAGGAGGGGTTTGGGGGGGGAGAGGTGGTGGTGGAGGAGGAGTTGTGTGTAGTGCGTGGAATTTTCCAGACATAAAGGCATTTACAGAGATGAACTATATAAAAAAGCTAGATTCAATGTCACTGGCAGATAACAACTAGGCCTGCTGTCTACAAACTATTGCATCTGCTCATAAAAATCACCTTAGAGTTGCTCTGCACAGCTGCAGTGCATGTCACACTGACCAGCCTGGATCAGCTGTGTCACCATTACAAATATAAACATGTGTGTCGTTTTCATATGAAAATATGTCCTGTTCTTACTGTGTGAGGCTGCAGTCCAGGTCAGTTTAACACAGCCAGAAGAAGATGTAGCTGAAAGGACTTTGTACTAATTTCCTATTGGGTCCTTGGAAGCTTTTGTGCATCTTTATTGATCTGAAGCATTGTTTAGGTCAGGGAAGGGAAACCCATTGGATCACAACTCTCATCATTCCCTTCCATCTATTCTCCAATTCTCCCCTCTTCATACTTTTTTGTTTTTGTTTACTGATATTCCATGGCTACTGGATGGCACTCAATATACTTGGTCCTTGTTGGATTATTTGCAGGGTTTATTTCTCCTTAATTTACTAATGAATATTCTTCTGCATAGCAAAGGAGTCCCCTACGCATGTAAAAAGTACGTACTGCCTTATCTTTGCTTCCAAACTTATAGGCATTTGGAGTACCCAAATTCACTGTTTAATTATTTTTTCACAAAAATCTCATCATGGTTGCTCTACTGTACACAAAATGCATATTGTAACTGCTGGGTGTGGTGGGTATGCAGGTCTAGCAGGACCCAAAGGACTATGCAGTAATTGTACTCCCCCTTATACACTTTAGTTAAGAATGTGCAAGCTTTACTGCTAAATTGTTCTGCTAAATTGCTACTGAGTAAAATTAAACCTTGATCGGAATCCAACAAATGTTAGTGCATTGGCCAGGATTTGGCAAGGAATGCACTATTGCTTTTCTTTCCAGATTATCCTAATCCACACTCAATCTAGACCTTTGCTGAAAAATATTTATTGAGAAACTGGTTTCATTCTGAAAAGTAAAGCTCATTGTTGTTTGTGTTGTGTATTAAATAAGATATTCTGTCAGCCGGGTAAAGTAATGTTATTGGTCAATTTAAAGAGTACAATCACAATCCACAGCCTGATTGGGTCCCGCCGGAAAGTTTGAATATTATTGGTTCCCGCTAAAATGTATCTTTTCCCTCTGTCCCAATGTGTCTATAAATAGAGCTTTCCCTACCCCCTATTCCCCAGTCTTGTCCTATCCTTACAATAAAGAGCTGTTCACTAAGAAGTGTTGCTGGACTTATTGCTACCAGAACCCACGACATAACAGTTTGATTCTGTATTATCCTGCAGTGTGAGCATTTGAAAAGAAATGTAGGCAGTCCTGGCAATGGGAAGAGGGATATTATCCTCCCCTACTCAGTGACATTGTGGGTGGGTATATATGCCAAGGACTCAGCTAGATTGGTAAAGAAATAGCATTTTATAGGCATTGTATATGCAATATAACACTGTGACAGCATATAGTGCTGTGGAGTCCCATCTTTCCCTACCGGATTTCCCTGTATGAGTTTACAACCTGTTTAACTGAATCGCTTCTTTGACATGTCTAGATCCAGCCGAAGATTGCAGTCTCCATTATCTTCTTTGTTCACCAGGGGGGGCATGGAGGAAAAGGCATGGATAATGTAATCAAGGGGAGAGTTTTCAAACGTGTATCAAGTAACTACACTCACCCTTGTGGAGGATCTAGAATTAATCTAGATTGAAAGCAGAATGTTGAGGACAAGCATAAATGCTTCTGGACTGAGAAAAACTACATTTGTATGCTACATGTTGGGTTAGTGCGTAGGCAGCCTTGATTTCTCACACTGAGGGTGAAGTCATACATCATTTAGATGTAGCAGAGGTAGTTTCCAAGGACCTCTACAGCACTTTTCAGTACATTTCAATGCTCTGGAGCTATAATTGCAAAAAATGGATTGGCAAGCTCAAATCTTCTCAGGGAAATGCCACCTATGGTGTGTTCTTATTGACTAGCACCCATGACATCACCAACATGCCTTTCCCTGCATTTGGGAGCAGGGGGTTAAATTGGGCTGCATGTGCCAAATATATATAAGTGGCCGATGGCACAAAATTAAGGCCTGTTTCAGCAATCAGATTACAAGTAGTATAGCTACAAAGCAAACTGAACCTGGATTCAAAGAAGGGAGGTGTTTAGAATGTACAGTACTACTCTTGTTCTGAGTGTTGCCTCTGTCTCCAGGCTGGACCAGTCCCCTTTCATATGTGCCTGTTTGAATCACAGAATAGTAGAGTTGGAAGGGGCCTAGAAGGTCATCTAGTTTAACCCCATGCAATGCAGGAATCTCACCTAAAGTATTGAGGCAAGCAAATTTGTTTACTTTGAAGCTTGAAATGGTATTGAAAGCTCATTACCGACGAAACTCAAATGAGCTGCTGTCTCTGTCCTTTAGATAAACGAATGGCTTTCTTTCCCAGGATCACCAGCCCACACTTGCCAGCCCTCCTGTTTCTGTGCTCTTTTTAGGGACTCCCTCCAAGTCTTTGTACTTTGGCAGTGCTCTTGTTTTTCTTGGAACCCTCTGTGAACTTAGCAAGTAAAATGATTTGGGCACCCAGACTTCAAATGAATCTTCTTTTTTAAATAAAACAGCTGGAAGATCCAACTGATCCCTCCCCCCTCAAAGTCAGCACAGTAGCCTCCTAAGTCACGCTTGTGGCACAGTCACATGAGCAGTTATTTAAATTTAGAGATTCCTTAGGCCTAAACCCATCCTGTGGTGTTTGTTTTTTGTTATCTGATACAGATAGTGCATAGCAGACATGGAATTCCAACTGCATGGAGGTAGCTTCATGTGGCAAGTTGCTTTTGAGGTGGCCCACCATGAAGTTTGGCCAAATAAAATTGTGTTCTGTTAATGCATCTTTTTCTAGCTTTTGTGTTTTGATGGCATGATTACAATAGCTGGAAAAATAATTTGCAGGTGTTGCTTAATCTGCTTGTAATGTGAGCCCGTCTCTACACAGACTAGATGACCCTCATGGTCCCTTCCAACTCTACAATTCTAAGGTTCTATGAACATAGATATTTCACATCACCACAGAAACAATTCCCCCTGTGGAAGGAGACTCTTATGAGAAACCCAGCCACCAGAGCCAGCCCCAGAGGAAGATGACCCACCATAGATGGACAATTATGGGGCACCATTGAAGGGGAGCTAAGTGCCCATTGTTTGGTTCATTATAGGGCTGTAGCAAAATACCCCCTTTTTGCAGTGGAAATTGCAGGCTGTGAAATTGGGATGGGAGCTAAAACTGGAGAGACCCAGGTTCAAATCTCCACTCAGCCATGAAATTCGCTCAGTTTCAGATGGCTGCATGCCTGCAGATAAAGCATGTGAGTAGGAAATGATGTAAAACACATTGAGCTGCTTGTAGGAAAAGATGTGTTATAAATGTAAAAAAAGTAAAATAAAACCATAATTAACAGATGTGGCTACTTTCTGGTGTTGTAGGGTGGATTTCATGGGGGGAGTAAAGCTCACCTGCAGCTTCTCGCTGTAGCAACCACACTACAGGCATTTCCCCACTTGCACGCAATCAGCCTGCACACTCTTGCTGACACTCGAGCAAAAAATGGCAATGAAAGGGGAAGAGGTGGGGGCAGAACAGGGGAGTCCCCATTTGTGGGCGTCCTGGTGACATGTGCGGCACCCCAGAATGGAACCCCTGCAAACTGCAGCACCAGAGAGTGGATGAGCCTCCCCAGGGCTACCCAGGAGGCTGCTTATTCAATGTTTGGGACATGGTTTTATAGCTTTCTCTATTGGCCAGTGGTGGACGTGTGCAATGGGTTCATGTTATTTTTCATCTCTAATGGGTGCTCTAGTGGCTGATTCTAGTTTTGCTGTGCTTCAGATTTTGTTTCTGTTGGTGATATACCTCCCTGCACTGTTTTATGTGTCCCACTAAATTATTCTTCCGTTTGGAATTCTGTTTCTGCTCATGGTTTAATCATTTCTTCCTTTGTTTAGCATTGCCATGGATTGAGACCTAGATCTCTGACACAGTTACATCAGCTGTATTTTCCATCTATGGCGGGGGCGCAGGTTTGTTTTGTTTTTTAAATCCTCTTGCCGTTTTGTTCCTGTGATAATTTGGCAACTCTTCTTTTTGAATTTTGTGGAATAGGATTATTTTCTCTACAGATGTTTTTCTCTGAATCTTCAATACCACCCTGAAGCCCTGCTTTCCTTGTATTCCATTTTGATTTAGAGTGTCTCTCATATTTTCTTCTGCTAGCTGGTGATTTTAATTTATGTATATCAATCAATCTGTTTTCTCAAAGTTCTTCAGGTTCTTGTGTTACTTTGTTCCTTTGGCTGCTAAACAGACTTCTGGTCATACTCTTGATTTAGTCATTCCTTCTATGGAATGACTAAATCCTATGGATTCTTCAAGTATCCCTATTGACTTTAATCATCATGGATTTTGATTCCTTTCCTTCTCCTTCCATTTGTACTTTTCACACAACGAACTCAGGGCAAGCTAACATGGGGGTGGAGAGTGGGATCATAGTGGTAGGCCACGACCCCTCCCCAACCTTAAACATTTTGTAGCACATATTCCATGTGTGCTCAAATGATATGCATGCAGGTCCTGTATGTGTGATCAGAAACAAAACCTCCATGAACTATGGACAGCATGCACACTCCTGCTGAAGGTGGGAAGGTGGGGATGGTTTAAATAAAGAAACAAACAATGCAAAATGCAGGGCTATATATTGTCCCATATGCTGTTTAACATTAGCATGAAGCCACTGAGTGCGATCATTTGAAGATTTGGGGTGCAATTTCATCAGTAAGCTGATGCAACCAGCCCTATTTCTCATTTTCATCAGTTTCAGGTTGTACTGTGAAAATGCTGAACCACTGCTGCAAATGGTAATGGTCCGGCTGAGGGCCATAAACTCAGTGCTGATAAGATAAATGGATCAGTTACAGGTAGGTAGCCATGTTGGTCTGCCATAGTCAAAACAAAATAAAAAATAAAAAAATTCCTTCCAGTAGCACCTTAGAGACCAATTAAAGTTTGTTCTTGGTATGAACAAACTTTCATACTTTCAAACTTTCAAACTTTCAATCCTGATCAAGTTTGCAGATGACACCAAATTGGGAGGGGACAGGATCACACTTCAAAATGACCTTAACAGATTAGAGAACTGGGCCAAAGCAAACAAGATGAATTTTAACAGGGAGAAATGTAAAGTACTACACTTGGGCAAAAAAAGTGAAAGGCAGAAATACAGGATGGGTGACACCTGGCTTGAGAGCAGTACATGTGAAAAGGATCTAGGAGTCTTGGTAGACCATAAACTTGACATGAGTCAACAGTGTGATGCAGCAGCTAAAAAAGCCAATGCAATTCTGAGCTGCATCAATAGGAGTATAGCATCTAGATCAAGGGAAGTAATAGTACCACTGTATTCCGCTCTGGTCAGACCTCAACTGGAGTACTGTCTCCAGTTCTGGGCACCACAGTTCAAGAAGGATACTGACAAGCTGGAACGTGTCCAGAAGAGGGCAACCAAAATGGTCAAAGGCCTGGAAACGATGCCTTATGAGGAACGGCTTAGGGAGCTGGGTATGTTTAGCCTGGAGAAGAGAAGGTTAAGGGGTGATATGATAGCCATGTTCAAATATATAAAAAGGATGTCATATAGAGGAGGGAGAAAAGTTGTTTTCTGCTGCTCCAGAGAAGCAGACACGGGGCAATGGATTCAAACTACAAGAAAGAAGATTCCACCTAAACATTAGGAAGAACTTCCTGACAGTAAGTGCTGTTGGACAGTGGAATTTGCTGCCAAGGAGTGTGGTGGAGTCTCCTTCTTTGGAGGTCTTGAAGCGGAGGCTTGACAGCCATCTGTCAGGAATGCTTTGATGGTGTTTCCTGCTTGGCAGGGGGTTGGACTAGATGGCCCTTGTGGTCTCTTCCAACTCTATGATTCTATGATTCTATGAGCTTTCATGTGCATGCA
Organism: Lacerta agilis; assembly: GCF_009819535.1. Classification (NCBI taxonomy): domain Eukaryota; kingdom Metazoa; phylum Chordata; class Lepidosauria; order Squamata; family Lacertidae; genus Lacerta; species Lacerta agilis. Next base: position 2,517,658 of record NC_046323.1, on the reverse strand, counting down.
CACTTCTTCAGATATTCACGCTTTCGCTGTGTCCCACTTCCATTATTGCACTGTTGGAATCCTGGAAGCCCAGACCCATATCTGCATACCTTCCAACATTTCTCTGATGATAATAGGAATGTCCCATTCCATAATGATAATTTTTACTATTTATACCCCACACATCTTACTGGCTTGCCCAGCTACTCTGGACAGATTACAACATATATAAAAACATAATAAAACATTTAAGATTAAAAAAACTTCCCCATACAGGATTGCCTTCAGACAACTCGGGGGTCAGATAATTCCATACCCTCCAACATTTATCCAATGAAAATAGGGACGTCCTAAGGAAAACTGGGACATTCCGCAATCAAATCAGAAACCAGGAGGGCATCTGTAAATCAGGAATGTCCCTGGAAAATAGCGATACTTGGAGGGTCTGCATTTGGGGCAAGCATTCTTTGGTGAGAAAGCAGAGATTTTGCATGGCAAAGCGTGTAGCAATGCAAAGTGTGGAAATATCAGCCACAAACCCTTTAAAATCTGCTCTTCCAGTGAGTCCTAAGATATCAAAAAGGGGAAAGTTTCTAAACTATTGGTACAACCCCCCCCCCCACACATTTCAGACTCCATTCTGGTCTGAAATAAAAGAGGGGACTATTAAAAGGGGACATTTGGGGGGTTCACTGGAGGGATACACTTTAAGAGTTTTACAACCTATTACACACTTTTCTTTGTGTTGAAATGGTGAGTAAGGCCAGCACTGGCCCCTCTGCTGACACACTCCTCCTGCCACTGCTGCACACAGCAAAAATGCTTCTCCACCACCAGAGCTTTTGGATGCCATGGGAAAGGGCTCTCTGCATGTTTGGATGTCTGTGGATAGAACTCTAGACCAGTCATGGTTTCCATCTGCATATAAGAGCAATATCACACCCATTCTTGTGTGTGGAGAGCTCTTCCTCAGGCTGTCTGAATCAGCGGCGTTGCATCCCCGATCGCTGCCTGGGGCATGCCAGGGGTATGCACCTACACAGTGGGGGTGCAGGGGCTGTGTGTGTGTGTGTGCGCGCACACACAGTCAAGAAAGACTTATCACACAAAATGGTATTCAATGTTCTGGGGATCATCTGTGTTAAAATGTATTTCTGTGATGATTAATATTTTTTAGCAAATAAATTTGACCGACTTATGCTGAAACTAAACAGGTCTGGGTTTGGCTGGTGCCTGGATGGGAGAACTCTTGGGAACATTCTGCACACCAACTTGAGTTCTGTATAAATGTACTAAGCAAGTACATGTCTCTGGGAAGAACACAGCCCTGATGAGACAAGATAGACTTGCTCCTCTCCTGTTATTTGCCGCCAGCATCGGCAGAGGAACAATGCCTCTGAGCATGAAAGTTCTAACTATCTGGACATATCCTCCATGAATTTGTCTAATATATATGTAAACTGGTGTTGTTGTTTTTTAAATACACCTTACACCCTGATCCTAAAGATTACTGTAACTTGCTCTTGAGTGAGTTGATAAACATTACCTTCTCCTTCTCATTATCTCCCCTCCTTATCTCTAGGGCAATCTCCTCTCAGTGCTGAGGAAACAATAACCCTGGCTCATCTCAACTGCCCCCCCCCCCCCGGCCAAGCCCATGCAGCCACCTGCTAATTAATTAATAAATCAGTATTATTATCTCCATATTGAAAGTTAGTGTAGTGTTGTGGTCACTGTATTACTAGGCTAGGATCAGGTTGATCTAGGTTCAAAGAGTAATCCATGAAACTTGGGAGCAGCTGCCTGAGTTAAGGGTGGATGGCACTGCTTTGTGGTGGTTCTGGTCCTACTCAGATGATCATTTCCAAAGAGTGACCCTTGGGGAGTGATTTTCAGCCCTGTGGGGCCTTAAATGTAGGGTTTCTCAGAGTTTGCTTTTATCCCCTATGCTGTTTAGCATCTACATGAAACTGCTGAGTGGGGTTATCCAGAGGTTTGGAGTATGTTGTCAGCAACATGCTGATGACACACAGCTCTACTTCTTTACTTCTGCAGGTGTGGCAGTGGAAGTTCTGGGCTGTTTTCTTGTGTTGGTGATGGATTGGATGAGAGTCAACAAACTGATGCTCAATCCATATAAGGCTGAGGCACTGTTGGTAGGTGGTTTCCTAAGCCGGATGAATGGGAGGTTGCTTGCTCTTGATGGGGTTACACTCTCTCTGCAGGAGCAGGTATGCAGATTGGGGGTCCTCCAGGATCCTTTCCTGTCACTTGAGGCTCTGGTGACCTCGGTGGCTTGGAGTGCCTTCCATCAGCTTTGGCTGATGGCCCAGGATAGGGACTATCTGGACAGGGGTAGCCTAATTTATGTTATCTGTGCTCTGTTATCTATGCTCTGGTAACCGCTAGGCTAGATTACTGCAATGTGTTATATGTGGGGCTGCCTCTGAAGACGGTTTGGAAACTTCAGCTGGTGCAGAATTCAGTGGCCAGGTTGCTCACCAGAGCAAGACGGTTAGAGCATATAACACTGATCCTGGCTCAACTGCTCTGGCTGGCAATTGGTTTCCAGGCCCAATTCAAAGGGCTGATTTTGGCCTATATAGCCTTAAATGCCTCAAGGACCGCCTCTCACCATATGAACCTACCCAAATCCTGTGATCATCATCTGAGACCCTTCTTCATGTGCCTCCTCCATGAGAGGTCCGGAGGACGGGAACATTAGAACGGGCCTTTTCTGCAGTGGCTCCCCATTTGTGGAATGCTCTCCCTAGGACAGCTTGCCTGGTGCCATCCTTACATATATTTAGGTGCAAGGCAAAATATTCCTCTTCTCCCAGGCCTTTGGCTGATTAAACAATCTATGGCCTTTAAAACTGTGTGTGTGGTGGGTTTTTGTTTGTTTGTTTGCTACTATGTTAAGTGTTTTTGTGTTTTTATCTTGTAAATTGTCCTGTGATCCTCGGATGAAGAGTGGTATAGAAAGTTAATTAACAATAAATAAATAAATAAATAAATAAAGCCACTCACCTTCTATTGACCTAATGGGAAAACTTGTATGTCAAGCTGAGCTTATTGGAAGAAGAGTGGGATAGAAATGTGTAAATATTGATAATTTTAGAAAATATATTCCCCCTGTGGATGGGTACTAGATGGCCATAATCTAGAGCAGACTAATGCTTTTGGTACCTAGGGCTGTTGTTTCACCACAAAAAGTCCTGGAATTGCCACTGGCAGACTATCTGTCAGAAGGCAGAGATGAACAAACTTGCTATACTCCATTTCTTTTTCACAAAGTTCCATCAGCCATAAGAGTCTTTAACACAAAATCTGTTTCCCAGCTCCTTTATGTTTCAAACGTCTGGTAGAATGGTCTATTTTCTAAGTTAGATGGGTTCCAAGCTAAGTTCCTGTGATATCAAACTGGCTAAAGATCTTGGTATTTGTCCTGGGGAAGGGATTACTTTTACATCTAACCAATGAGGAGTCCATCAGCTCATGGTTGAAAACTATGGCCCGAAAAGCCTCCTCGATTGGTTTTTCACCATCACCTGGTTTTTCACTACATCATCTGGGCTATGATATTGCCCTTAAATCCCTGAGGCAGAAGTTATGGGATATTTTACAAAGCGATCTTTGCTTTAGATCCTATGTAACCTGTGAACGTTTGCATCTACAATCTATGGCCATGATTTTCAGTTACCATCGTACTTCATGAATCTGTCTGTACCTAACTATTACCAATTATTTACCAAAGCTAGACTAAATGTATTTCCATCAGAAGTGCTAAACGGCAGTCTGGTATACCCTATCTGCTTATGCTCTCAGGGTGTTGACCCCATGAAGCATATCCTACTACACTGCGAGCAAATTAATTATTATTTTTTTAATAAAGAATTTATTGGTATTTTCCATAACAAATAATACCATCACCCACCCACATTTATACAAAACAAAAACAGACATAACCACGATTCTTCTTCTTTTTTACACACATACAGAAAAAAAATCTAGTTTCGAATCTTTACAGTTGACTTCCCCTGCCTTCTCTCCTTCGGTTCCCAAACCAAATTCTATTTTAATAACTTCATCTCTCAAAAAATTGAATTCATTTCAAAAAGAAATTCAAATTTAAACAATCATCTTAAATGAATAAATCATCTTAATCCATAATAATTAATAACATAACTTTATATCTTAACAAATTATTCTTATATCAGATCTAAGCTATTCTTCTTTCCCTTAAACTGCTGCTAATAACAAAAAAGTTCAAAATATCCCTTTTCTTGTTAAAAATTAAAATAAAACTTAATGTCTTAACCCTCCGATTTCAGATTACCATAACAAAGCATTAATGTTCTGCACTTAACAGTCTTCACCCTATCCCCCCTCTATCCAATGTCCTTCTCCATCTTTCACCGGAACCACTCCTCAAATTGTCCTCTTTTCTTGTACGTCCACAGAACCAGACACAGTCCCCAACAGTCCTTGCATCGAGCATCAGGATACACTGTTCATCTTCTTTCGGCTTCTCCCATTCAATGCTGCATTCTTCTTCTATTTGTAAATATCTTAATTTCTTGCCCTTCGCTCCCGAGCTCTCACCTCGGGGGCTGGATATAACATTCCTCGCCGTCCCCGGGCTGCCACCACCGAAGGACGTTTCTTTTTCCGGGAGTCGCCATGCCGTCTCTCTCAGTTTTTCAATCATCTCCTTCAGCTCTTTGCCAAGGCTCTCTTCCATAGTATCGAATACCTGAAAGGTCTCCTCTGTGGGAAGTAGATTTTTCTTCATATCCCCACTCAAGACCTTCAATTTCTGATTAAGCAGTTCCAGTTTCAATATAATAATCCTTTCTTCATCAGTTAGTCCAGAGTTCAAAACAATTTCAAAAACAAAGCCCAACATGGTGAGGACGGGCATAGGTATCAAATTTCAGTTTCTATTTCAATGTTATCCATCTTATTTATTTTTTTTATAAAGATTTTATTCTTTTTCCATATATAAACAAAGGAAAATACAGAAATACATAATAAGCAACAAACAATAACAATAACAATAACAATAACAATAAACATAAGAAAAAACGCAAATACATAACTAAACATACACCTAGCTCAATCTTCTTCTTGGTTCTATCTTCTTTGCGTACTTTCAGACTTCCCCCGTTCCCCCTCCTGCATTCAAAACTGATATAAAATTTGGGTAGCTTTGTATCTTTTTCCATAAATCTTAACTTTATCTCTCAATAAACTTTAAGTTTATTAAACAAATATATTTTCTGACTTAAACTCAATATCTTAGACAACCCTTAAGCATTTGTAACATTCACATCTAAAGTTCTTCTGCACTGTTCTACCTAACATATACATGCTAAAGCCAGTTCTGCTGGCTAATTCTGCTCAAATATTCAATTTTGCATATTTAACTAAATAGTCCTTGAATTTCTTCCAATCCTGCGACACCTTCTCCTCCCTCTGGTCTCGGATTCTCGCGGTCAGTTCGGCGAGTTCCATAAAATCCATTAGCTTCATCTGCCATTCTTCCACTGTCGGAATCTCTTCACCTTTCCAGTTTCTTGCCAATAAAATTCTAGCCGCTGTTGTGGCATACATAAAAAATACTCTATCTTGACTGGGTATCTCTTCATTGGTCATGCTCAAAAGGAATGCCTCTGGTTTCTTACTAAAGGTAATTTTCATTACCTTCTTTAATTCGTTATAAATCTTGTCCCAGAAGGCATTTACCCCTGGGCATGACCACCACATATGATAAAAGGTACCTTTCGAAGATTTACATTTCCAACACACATCAGACATTATAGGATTCATCTTTGCTATCTTAACTGGTGTTAAATACCATCTGTAAAGCATTTTCATGATGTTTTCTCTTAAACTATTACAAGCTGTAAATTGGATACCTTTCTTCCACAATTTCTCCCAGTCATCCATCATAATGTTATGACCCACATCTTTTGCCCAGTCTATCATTGTCGATTTAACCAGTTCATCTTTCGTATGCCACTCTAGCAACAAATTATACATCTTGGAAAGGTTCAATGTTATCCATCTTATAGCAGTAATTTTCCACTTCGGTTCAGAGTTTTCGCAGCCATTTTCTCTGAAACCGGGGCGCAAAGACCAAAACTTTCAAAAGGAATATTCTCCATCCTCTTCCTCCCCAAAAGGAGATCTATAAAGTCTCACTTATGAAAAAATCTTGACAATGTAGCCATCCAGTAGCAACAGTATCACAGACCGTTATTTTCTTGCCACCGAAGGGAGGGAGGCAGACTTCCTTTATCTAAAGCCTCCCGGATCGTTAAGTCTTTAAGCTCAGCAGTTAATCCAATCAAGTACTCACGACCTCCGGGCTTCTTTTCCTTTCATCTCTCAGGGAGAACGTCGTCGCTCGTCACGGCCAGTACTCGCCGCTTTTCCGCCCGGTTGGGGCATTTCCCCTAATGGCCCAGCTCCGCGCTCCCTTCACCCCCACTCCCCCTTTACAGGGGGAACGAGGGAAGGGTGCGTAGCCTAGCGGGCCCGCCGGGGAGCCCGAGGCGCGGGACGCTCTTCCCGCGCCTCACCGGAGCCCCGCGTAGCGGTGGCGGGGCTCCAACCCCCGGGCTGGATGGGTCGCCTCGCTGCCGAGGCAACCCACGACCGCCCGTGATGGCGACCTCGCCGGAAGTCGCGAGCAAATTAATTAAACCCCTATTGGTAAACTTAACTGTTTAAAGCCGAAACCTTCCACCTTAAGTACCTCCTTGGTGATATGTCAAATAATACTACCCTAGCCGTGGTTAAGTTCCTCTCAGAAGTATTAAGAAACAGAAACCTACATGCTCTGGATAAAACATAGTGACTGCCTTGGAACCCTTTCCCTGTATTTCTGTTTTATTTTGCTTTTGAAAATGTTGTTGTGGGTCTTTGGACTGAAATAAGGAATGCTCATGTGTGATAATATTGCACTGAAGATGAGTCTGAAGCTGAAGAGAATAGCACACCAGAGACCACATAGTCATGTTAGGGAAGAGATTTGCAAACAACAGCAATTTGTTGTCATGTGATGGAAATGTGTCCATGTTAATTTATGTGTTCAGGTCTTTCTTATTCAATCAAATTACAGGCAGGTAGCCGTGTTGGTCTGCCATAGTCAAAACAAAATAAAAAATAAAAAAAATTCCCTTCCAGTAGCACCTTTGTTGTTGTTCAGTCGTTCAGTCGTGTCCGACTCTTCGTGACCCCATGGACCAGAGCACGCCAGGCACGCCTATCCTTCACTACCTCTCGCAGTTTCGCCAAACTCATGTTAGTAGCTTCGAGAACACTGTCCAACCATCTCATCCTCTGTCTAAGTAGCACCTCTAAGTAGCACCTTAGAGACCAACTAAATTTGTTCTTGGTATGAGCTTTCATGTGCATGCACACTTCTTCAGATACACAGGTGTATCTTCAGGTGTATCTGAAGAAGTGTGCATGCACACGAAAGCTCATACCAAGAACAAATTCAGTTGGTCTCTAAGGTGCTACTGGAAGGAATTTTTTATTTTTTATTTTGTTTTTATTCAATCAAAGTGACTGATGAAAAAATTCTTCACTTCAATGGAATCATGCTCAAACATTTTTATGAGGTGTGACTATAGAAAGGACAGCTGGCTTTAATAATAATAATGAGGATTAAAATGTGGAGAGCTGGTGCAAATTGTTCCATAGATCTGACTATTTTTGGAATCTTGCAACAGGCTCCTCCTCAATGGGAGGATAACATACAAGGAAAACACAGGGAAGCAATTGGCATATCACCACCCTTTGGACAGTGTTCTCGAAGCTACTAACATGAGTTTGGCCAAACTGCGGGAGGCAGTGAAGGATAGGCGTGCCTGGCGTGCTCTGGTCCATGGGGTCACGAAGAGTCGGACACGACTGAACAACAAGAACCCTTTGGATGACAGTGAATCAGCTTAACTCAAAGAGTCTCATGTTTTCTATTTCACTTGCTTTTCTTTTAACTATTACCAAGCATACTTCTGTGTACCTGCCAAGTTTGCTTTCCTTCCCTCTGCTGTTCCTAAAGGAAATAAAATACTTTGGAATTTTTATGAGCAAATGTCTTGGAACCAAGCACACTTTCTGAACACAGCGTTGCATGCCACCTGCTGTTTTATCGGTCTCTTAGTGAGAGGATGCCTTCAATATTACCCCCCTTTCAGAGCACATCTAGGCTTCCTTTTGCACCACACGTTCCAGGCACAGATATGCACTTTAAAACTCCATGTCCAAAAGGGGTTTTTGTTTTGTTTTTTTGATCACAGCACTTTCCTTGGAACGCCTGTGTTTTGCCACTGAATCAGAGCAAATGGCAATCCGTGGGAAAACCTGGTTGCTGTTTGCTCTAATTTAGTGGCAGAATGTGGATTTTCTTTGGGAATCAGCTGTGACAAAAAAAGAGCTACCACTCAGACATGGACCTGGAAAGCCTGGACTTGTGCCTCGAGACACGGCACAAAAGGAAGTGTGCATTAGCCTTCAGTGTAAGGTGTAACTTTACATTCATGGTGATTCATGATACCTTCAGGTCCCACTCTTTGAAAATTTCAGTGTTTAAAAACATGGCATAAGTAACAAATATGTGCATGGTCTGTAAAGGTAAAGGTAAAGGGACCCCTGACCATTAAGTCCAGTTGCGGACGACTCTTTACTGGCCGAGGGAGCCGGCGTACAGCTTCTGGGTCATGTGGCCAGCATGACTAAGCCGCTTCTGGCGAACCAGAGCAGCGCACGGAAACCTTCCCGCCACAGCGGTACCTATTTATCTACTTGCACTTCATGCTTTCGAACTGCTAGCTTGGCAGGAGCAGGGACCGAGCAATGGGAGCTCACCCTGTTACAGGGATTCAAACTGCCGACCTTCTGATCGGCAAGCCCTAGGCTCTGTGGTTTAGACCACAGTGCCACAAATATCCAGAAACTATTCATACCAATTTTTTTATGTTTATTGACACTTTTGATACACTATGGAGCCATGGCATAGCCACTCCCACATACTTCCTGCTGGAGCTGTTTTTGTGGACCTGAGGGCTCATCCACACTCCACTCACCCTGCTCCTTTCCCCTGGGAAAACCTGCTCTTCCCCACTGAAGTGGAGCATGGCACTCAGACTTTTGGCCCTTAAAATGAAGGATAGCATTGTTGCCTCTTTTAGTGGGACAGGACCTGTAGTCCTGGTTTTTCATTTGACTGTGTTTTTAGCCTTTTATCTGTACTGCTGTGTTTTGCAGCTTTTATTGCTGTTCACAACTGATTTTAAGGTAAGTCGCTTTGGGTTACTTTGAAAGAAAAAAAAACTAACAGATATAATAAATAAAAAGGAGAAGGACATGGGCATAGCTAGAATTTTTTTGGGGGGAGGGCAGGCTTTATGTTAGGGGGTGGCAGAACTGAGTCATCTGTGACATAATTGGTCAGTTAAGTATTTTTATTTAGTTAGTTGATTTGTGGGAGACAGCCCCCCCCCCGCTACTCCCATGGAGAGGGAGAGAAAATGAGAGAACACATGCATTATATCTGCCATATAAGAGCCATGAATGCCCCCCCCCCCGCAATATACATCTTGAGAACTAGTTCCCTAGTGGAGGTTATGGAGTTCCTTGTTTTACTTGCCTCATGCAGTCTATCAGCTAATTATGCAGTCTAATTTTTTCCTCAAGGCGAGGTATCAATATGGAGGTCTACCATAAATGAAAGCTTAGGAAAGTGGGCATGTCCTTGTTTTTGTCTCTGGGTGTGGCAAGTGCGTGCAAGTGTTGGAAGCATCATGGCTGGGGAGGCTGGCACCTCAAGAGTCTGAAGACGTTGCCATTGTAGTGTAGTGGCTAGCATAAGGGACTTCTACTGATGGATTCTGGCTTCCAATTCCTGCCCAGACATGAGTGTCCTTGCTCAGAGTGGTTGAGAATGAAATCCATATATGATGCCTTCAAGTCCTTGGGGGAAAGGGCAAGATACAAATGATATTTACCGTAAAAAACACAGACGTGGTAGTGGAAAGAATTGTGGACCTGGTCATTCTCCTTTCATTAGATATTGGTGGCAATGCTAGTGGCCATGTGCTTGATATTTAAGCCTTTTCTGTACTCTCTTCCTGAGCAGCCAGTCATCAATTTGATTCAATAATATTCATTTTCTATTTGGAGAGAGTCCGTGTACCTTAACAAGTGCTCTCTTGGATGTGCTAGCTAGCCACATTGGGGGGAACACTTAGTAAAGCACAGAACAAATCACTACAACAATGAAATTCACAATAACTAGTAAAAGCACAATTTAAACAAGCTCACACCTGGAATTCCTTGGGCAGAATGACACCACAGCACCAACAGGGTTGGATGGTGGTGGCCAGGCTCTCTGTTCATAGCTTGAAGACAGCCTAAGCTGATGGGCAGTGAAAGTATTTGCTCTCATGAAATATGGTGGAGGCTATTTGGTACGTTATGCAATCTTTAAGAGGAGTATTTTATTCAGTGTTGCAGTGCCCAAAACTGAACATAAGCCTTGGTGCTGTGCAATGGAATGTGGAAAAAAAATCCTAGATACTTTAACTGCCTTTAAAAATGAAACTTATCTGGGCAATGCAATTAACATTCACATAGATACTGCTAAACAATCAGAACGCTTGCCATTTTTTCCAGAAATACCTCCATGGTCCAAAGACTGAGAGCATTAGAAGCAACCCAGCACAGCGTGCTGAAAAATAATCAACACTGTATCAACACTGGAAATTTTTTTGGTCAGATTTGTACATGCTTGTGCAGGTGAAAATGTCTCCTTGCGGCTGATTTGGTTTTTTCCCCAGCTGCTACATAACCAAGTTTCAATGGAGGGAACAAGCAGCTCTCCCCTCCCTTGACTATTAAATAAGAACTAGAATAATAAAGTTGAGCTCAAACCTTAAAACCTGCTTGTACTTGTTTTCAGAGCACTTTAATGAACTAGAAAAACACCTTGCACACTATAATGAATGAAGTTTACACTGGCGAGATAAGCCAGCAGGGCACTCACAACATGTAGGTGCCTGATTCTATCTGCAGCCACTGGCATTGTGAAGTGTTCAAAGACGCTAAAATCAGAATGTTTCACATAATCTGCAAAAGTAAGGTAGAGCTTGAATTCATAGTATTTTGTAGCACAGTCTTACTACACTGTACAGTAATTTGTTACTGTGCAATAAACTGGGATTTGGACAGGCTGCCGGTGCTAAAATATCTTCTGATAAGATTCTCAATTAGAGCAACTTTCTCGGTGCTCCTTTTCATGGGGCACAAGCTGCTGTATCTGACAGTTCGATTTATTGCACTGTCATTGAACTTCAAAAATTTAGTGGGACTCACGGCTGCTGTCTTGCTCTCTCATGAAGAGCTGTTGTCATCTCCCCCACCACACACACACAGGGAGGGATGGAGGGAGGGAGGGAGGGAGGGAGGGAAGGAGAAAGAGAGCACATGGACATGGGCATGAGCATGCTTATGTCCATGGACTGGTTGGACACGGAGGAATGGTGGGAGGCACCAGCTGGAAAACCCCAAAGGAAAGAATGCTCAGAAACTGGTGGTGGGACAATGATGAGTGGTCAGAGGAAGAAGAGGGCACAGCCAGGGAGAAGGAGGTGTCGGAAGCTGAAGAGGTGACCGGGCTTAGTGAGCAAGGCATATCTGTGGCAGAGAGAAGTCCAGAATCAGAAGATGAAGCTAAATCAAGAGAGAGGGGAGGCCAAGAAGTAGAGATGAGTCAGGCGGACAAAGAAGCCAGGGTGTCTCCCCATCCTGTTGCGACCAGCTCCTCTTCCCGCACTCTCCCAGAACCAGAAGAGGTATGAAGAGGGAGAAACAAAGACAGGTGCATTGCTTAGTTTAGATTGCTTGGGAAGGACCCAGGGGAGGAAGGGATTTAGGCAGCTGTGGGAAGGGGGGGATCTTCAACCTCCACAACTGCATCAACTGAGAAGAGTTGTGCTCATTAGGGCCTGAGAAGGCCTTGTTGCTTCTAATAAAGAGTTAAGTTCACTTACTCCGTGTGATTTATTGCTGGTTGGCTCCATAACAGCATATTACAGGAAGGTCCTACTTTCATGGTAGTGTGCATAGTTTGCCAGAAGAAGATCCCAGCTTCAAGGCATGGATCTTAAACAACAAACAAGGATTCCAAACAACAGAGAGGGGACCCTAGAAACAGCCAGAGACCCTAGAAAGCTGCTGTCAGTGAGGAGTAGAGTGCATTGGTCAATATGAACCATTAGTCTAGCTTTGTGTAAGACAGAGTCATAGAAATGGCACTATACTATGCTGTGGAACCAGTCTGGTGGAACAGCTAGTGTGTTAGATTAGGAAATGGAGGACCTAAATTGAAGTCCCTCCTTAGCCATGAAGCTCAGTGTGTAGCCTTGGGCTGGTAACTATCTCTCAGCCCCCCCCCCCCAAATAGTTGGGGTGATAAAACTGGTGGGTTTTTTTGTGTGAGGGAGGGGTACAAAATGTCTGTTCTTGGAAGAAGGATGGAATTTCACAAAATAAGTGCAACATATTTTGAAATGTTAGTAATAAATAGGCAGCTTTCTGTGTTCAACCCCATTGTCTGACATTGTGTTGTGTTGACCATCTCGAATCTCAGTATCTACAGGGTGATGTATTAATGAAATTCTCTTGACTCAGATAACAGACAGAGCTGCATAGAGTTGGAAGTAATTTCAGAGGTTACTTCAGTTTTTCTCCAGCCCCAGTATGACTTTTGTGAGATCTGATTTGTATTTGTAGATTTAGAACAAGTATGGCTAACATCTGGGCTGTTTTAATGCCCTTCTTTGCTACACACTGAAATAGAACTGTACCAGAAAATATCCTTTGGAAAGTGTTATTGGTGAAGAATTGTCAGAAATGTGAAAAGGTCTGGGTTCCACACATTCATTTTAAAACTAGCTAAATAATTTATTATGGGTCTCAAGTTGATGTGAAGTTAATATTATTCTTGCACGAATCATCTATAAACAGATGTCTGAATGCTTTAGTGGCAAATAACAACGTGGCAATATGACCCAGGAAGACCCACAATTATACTGGAGGTGTGAAAAAACATTCTGCAGGTTTCTAGTTAGCCTGTTTAGCAACTGGACAAAATGTGGGGTGTATGCCACCCCCCCCCCCCAGGCTCAACACAAAGGCTGCATGAATGGTTCTTTTGAGTTTCCAGCACCTCCTGAGATCTGTCTAACATGAACAAATCACATGTATTCCTGTTTCTCTGTTCTTGATGCATTGCCACAGAAGGGAGTCTGTCCTCCAGAGCCAAGGTTTTCAATAAATTAAAATAATAAAAAGCAGCAGTGACTGTTTTCTTCTCCTGTCTAAACATTATTACACTGGACAAAACATTAGACTATATTTACAAGCCACGTGGTGGTTTTGACTTTTTACAAACTCATCTGGAAACATTTGATTTTCAGTATGAACAGCTTTTGAATTAGAACCTTTGAGGGCAACAGTTTGGCCATAGCAAGTTTTTCAAACTATTTTTAAAAGAATGGCTGCCAGATTTTAGGGGAAAGCAGCATTCTTTCACACAGATTGCTTGAATCCCTCTGAAATCAACGTTTAGGGAAATGTAGAGTAAAACAGTTTACTGTAATCCAAAATCTTGCATTCACTGTCATCCATATTAAACCTTATTGATATAACTGGAAAGACTCTAACCAACCTACAGATTATAACCGTCTCCCTAAAAATGGGCAAATATAAAGATTCATCCTAGACAGCTCATCATAACAAATCTGTTTGGGTGACTACTGAAAAAGACCTTTAACAAAAGACATCTGGTGCAAAATGCAAGGAACATTGCCTTATTACAAGTATCATCCAAATGAATGAGAGTTCAAGAGCGCAGCTGTGCTCTTGTATGACTCCTCTTCACTTTTGTGGGTCTTGTGCACAACAGATGTTTCCAAAGGATCATTCCTCTAGAATTTGTAAGTCTCTAAAAGTGCAACATTTCAAGCTGACCTAATGCACTGGGCAGCGTGCCAGGTCTATAGCAACCATTTATTCCCTTTGTGCATTTCCCTGACTCAAGGCAGATAGCAGTGTGTCACTGAGGCTGAACGGATAGAGATGACCTGCACAAAATACACGGTCAGCTTCAGCACAGCTTGCAGAAATTAGGCTATATTCCTTGGAATCAGATGCCTTGTATATATTGTAGTAGTTGGCCAAGTCAGGTTGAGGTCTAATGGGCCTTCTCTTCTGTCAAGCATTCTATTTATTTGTTTGTAATTTGATATGCTTAGGGGTGCTAGTGTAGCACTCCAAGCCCATGCTCAGATCTTCAGAGGCTTGTCAAAGCCCATCTCAAAGAAGAGGCGAGCTTTACAAGCCCCTAGATTCTTTTCTGGTCTAGAAAGCAAGAAGAGGAGGGAGGCCCCCCCATCCCTTCCACTGGCATTGTGCTGCACTGGAAGGAAAGCCTGGAGGGGATATGTATTTCTTTCTTTTTTAATAATAATTTTATTAATTTTCAATTACATTCCAATAATAGCCTCATTATAACAATTCCAAATTATAATACAATTAATACCAATCATTCAAATACCAAATTTTATAATTCAGGTGGCCCCCCACATGCAAGATTTGATGGTTTGACGATTTTATTTATTTCTGCGTTCCAAAATTTTATTAATTTCAATTACATTCCGGTCATAATAATAATCCCTTATACAAGAGCTACAATATTAATTACCGGTACTTCTATTTGTGTTGACACATTAAATGATTTATAGAACTACAAGTGAGGCACTCAAACTACATCCTTGTTCTTACTCTGTGTGGAAATTATTCTGTCTGTGTTGTTTCTTCCTGTCCTTGTAAAATGTTATGTCTATCTTTTATTGGTTGTTGCTGTTCTCAAGGGCGGAGCAAGGGGGGCAGGAGGCGGTCCGCCCCGGGTACCGCCCTGGGGGGTGACACCCTGGGGGTGACACTCTGGGGGTGGGCCCCACGACACTCTGGGTAAGAAAATGAGGTAAGTAATCAACATTTATAGACCACTTAAGGCGACAGATAATTGAACTGTTTGGGGAAATGGAAAAATGGGGCTCTCATAAAGTTGCACCCAATGAAGGTAACACCAGGGTGCATAAACTTATCATAATGAGAATATTGACCATGCCTTTCTGCCTCTTGTGAGAAAAAGTTTTGTTGTCTAAAGAATGTGCTTGGCTTAGCTTCTCACATAGCGCAGACCAAGCAGAAATGGATTTGTGATGGGAAGCTCAGTTCACCCTCTTCTAGTTCCTGATGACCTAATTCATGTGGTCTTTTCAGACGCTTCTGCTGCTTATCTCCTGAGGAATGTCTCCCTTACTGAAACTGGATAATTGTTTCTGAGTTGTACTTATTGTTGTGAAATGCAAGCAAGAGTAATCTACTTATTTGTCCAGGGAATTTCCTTCCAGATAACTTTTGAACTGCAGTCATAGGCACAGATGCAGAAACCTATGATGGTTTGTGGTCGTGTCAGACCAATGCATTTGCTTTGAAGGGTATACTAAATTTTAGCACTAGGAGGAGGAGAGAACACTTGGGAAACTGAGATTCAATTAAAACCCTTAAAAAGAAAATGAGTGGGAAGTTTATTTTAAATATTTGTCTCTATTTGCATCTGTTTCAATCTTAAATGAGCCACCTCACCTTTAATGATATATGTTAAAATGTGAGCATATTCACAGAAACTCCTTCTAAAGAAAGTATGCTTTATTTTGTGCTCACACTCTGGACGGTGGCATGAAAGGCAGCTAGGACAGTTTTCTTGAAGCTACCAACAAGAGTTTGAGCAAACTGAGGGAGGCAGTGGAAAACAAGAGTGCCTGGCATGCTCTGGTCCATGGGGCTGCTGAGCTCAGTGCCTGGCTGGGCTGTCCCTAATATGAACTTGATATATTGTATCTACATTGCATTGGTTGTATATTATATTTACCAGCACATCTAATGCAGATGGGAACAAGCTAGTGACTACTGCAGAGGAGATATATATATATATATATATATACATATATAGCACAGGTTGTTGTTATTATGCACAAATGACATGCACCAAATTGTGACCAGAACAAGAATGAGGTCTTGTTATACGGATAAGTCAGGGGTTGTCTATAAATTACACATACTGTTAAGTGTGGGGTTTTATTAAGTTTGAAGCATTTTGGTGGTTAATAATAATAATAATAATCAGAACCCAAATTAGGAAAGCACTGTGCCAAGTCAGCAGGAGAGCTAGAAAGAGAAACTACCTTACCTGGCAATAATTATTGTTTCAGTTTCCACACTGGCATGCTGTACAGTTTTGAAAGCTTTGCTGCTAGGAAAGAAGCTTTCCTATAACCACAGGGAGCTTTGCATAATTCACATAAAGCTGAGTCTCTCATTTTCTTTTCTGAATAATTCATAATATCATAAAGAGGGAAAGTTCACATCTTTTTAACCTTTGAAGTAATATAGGACTTTCCCCCCTTTGCACCCTGCCCCCCACTTTCTGTTCAAAGGTGAACAAAAGTAGCAAAGGTGTTGTAAGGGTTCTGCTGTGGTTCCTCACGAGTAAAGAGGCTCGACTCAAGTCCCGTATATATTTACAGGTTTTATTGTGCAGATATGTACAGTGCAGAGATCAAAAGTCTGTGACCAGCTTAGCCACTTTCAGATCCCAGAAGTGGCGCTTTTCTGGAGTGCCCCCAACATAAGAACTTGGGCACCCCTAGTCTCCTCCTTCCCTCCTTACGTTTCACACCCCTGCGTAATTGGGGCGAAGGACCTGTCGTCGCTCCCTCTTGGCTGGATCCGCTGTGGGGGCGTTGGGTCTCTGGAGCATCATCCCCCAGCCCTCTCTCCGCTGGGCTGCTTTCCTTCCTGTCGCTCCCGCTGGAAGTCCCCCTGCTGTCCCCGCAGTGCTGGGGCTTTCCCTCCCTTGACAGCCCCTGCACTGCCCCGCTGGGCGCTGACTGTTCCCTGACAGGTGTCTTGCGTATATGGTATTTGTAAAAGCTACTTCTTAATGTTTGGTTACACTAGGGTGACCAAGAAACAAAACTCTAGGATACAACTATGCAGAAAGAAGAAGGCACAATGCTTAGCTTTTCCTATAGGGAAAAATGAACTATGGCCCTGGGGCAGTGCCCAAACTTTCCCTCCTCTACTGCTGAAACTGGATAGTCTGGTACTCAGTGTCTGTACTCCCCCCCCCCCCATTGTGATGGACATTTCTACTAGGAATTGGTATTAAATACAAGTGTGCAGTGAGATCAGAGCGGTTATGAAGGGGCAACCACATTTATCCTCACAACAACTCTGTGAGGTAGTGTAGACTGAGAGACAGATAATGACTGACCTCAGTTTAGAATTTGAATAGGAAGCTCAATGAGGATTAGAGAATTAAAAGAGAAAGATAGATAATAAATTGTGAACTTTGTAGCTCCCTAAGTTCAGCATGAGGAGGATGAAGTTGTCTTGGGGTGAGGATATGGCTTTCTACAGTATTAAGCTTGGTTAGTCAGAAGATGAGAAAAACTAGGCCCTATTTATGCCAAAATGAATTGGCATGCAAACAAAACCAAGCTGGTAGGTACTGGACTCAGCCCCACTTGTTAGAGCATGAAAACGATGCTTGGGCAAAGATGCCCTAGGATTAAAATGGGAATAAGACAATATGTTCCAAATGAAGAAGCAGTGTCGGATCCTCAAAGTTTTTGCCTGTGCATGAGCATAAAGGTTTGCTATGCTGGTTTGTAAATGGAAACCGGTCACTAGCTCTTAGAGTCTAAGCATTAAAGTCATGTCCAGGGCAAGCAGTCAGTACGTCAGGCCTCCCTCCGCCTCCTTCCCTCCAAGCCCAGGTGAGGACGGAGCCCCTTGCCAGGGGAGGAGGCCATGGGGCGAGGAGGAGCCGCACTTGCAAGCCTCCCTCCTCCTCCTCCTGCCCTCAGCGGCCTCCAACCTCACCCAGTGCCCCCGCGTCCTGAGATCCTCGGAGCCGCTGCCCGCCCGTCTGCTCGCTGCCCACCGGTGGACGTTGTGCCAGTCACAGGCTGCTGCGGGCAGGAAAAAAAAGGCTCAGATGGCAGCTGCTTCCTCCCGGGATGATTCCCGCAGGTGCGCCAGCCATCGGGGCCGGGCCTGGATCAGGCCCTGGCTCTCCTGGCGCCCTCTGGCCTTCTCCTGTGGTGGCAGCAGGCGAGGGATGCTGGCTTTCCTCTGCTTCGGAGTGGGGTGACTTCATCCACTTGGCTCCCCAGGCCTCCACAATCTCATTTTTAACTTTCTTTTTTACTGCCTCCCCTTTAATTTTTGTTTTCTTATCATTTTATTTCTTATCATTTTATTTGAGAGAGCTGTGCTAACTCTCAGCTGATTATCTAAGACAGGGGTCAGCAACCTTTTTCAGCGGTGGGCCGGACTATATTGGGGGGGGGGGAATGAACAAATTCCTATGCCCCATAAATAACCCAGAGATGCATTTTAAATAAAAGCACACATAAGTTTTCTTTTTTAAAAAAATATTTAGGATTAGAATTAAGCTTGTATTGCTTTTTTATTTAGAAACTGTCAAAGATGAATAGAAATGAAATTCAGATGGGGGGGGAGGACCGAGGGAAGTCACCCTATGGTGTTAAGAAAAAGGTATGATTGGACAAGAGATATTTTTGTTTTGTATGTTGTTTTGTATGGTTTGTTTGTTTTCCTATAAAATGAATAAAAAGATTTTTTTTAAAAAAAAATTAAATAAAAGCACAACATTCTACTCATGTAAAAACACCAGGCAGGCCCCACACATAACCCAGAGATGCATTTTAAATAAAAGGACACATTCTACTCATGTAAAAACACACTAATTCCCAGACTGTCTGCGGGGTGGATTGAGAAGGCGATTGGGCCGCATCTGGCCCCCGGGCCTTTGTTTGGGGACCCCTGATCTAGGACCTAGAGGGAGGGAGAACTTCACTAGAAAGAGAAAGAGAACCAGCCCAGCTGATGCTGACACAAAACCCCACACGTACACTATACAAAAAGAATGTAAGTACCTAAGGGACCGCCTCTCCTGGTATGTCCCGTGTAGGACCTTAAGGTCCTCAAATAATAATCTTTTGGAGGTCCCGAGCAACAAAGATGCTAGCTTGGCCTCAGCTAGGGCCAGGGCTTTCTCAGTATTGGCACCGACTTGGTGGAACAGTCTATCACAAGAGACCAGGGCCCTGCGGGATTTGGCATCTTTCCGCAGGGCCTGCAAGACGGAGCTGTTCCACCTGGCCTTTGGGTTGGTTTCTGTTTGATACTTATGCTTCATTCGTTTATTGGTGGGCTATTTGAAAATGAGACTGCAGTTTTAATTTTGAATTTGTATTTAATCTGTATTTTAAAATGATTGTTTTTATGTTTTTGCTGTGATTTTAATTAGTGTTAGCCGCCCTGAGCCCGGTTTTTGGCTGGGAAGGGCGGGGTATAAATAAAAAAATATTATTATTATTATTAAGTTTCACTGCCCCCCTTCTCCCCCCTCTTCTTCCACAACCTTATACTGTACTCTACACCAATGTCTCATAGCAAATGTAACTGATCTGTAGGAAATATTTTACCACCTGAAGAAGAGACAATGCCTGTACTTTTGTAAACAATAAAATATTTAATAAAAATTATTTTAAAAAACCATTGTGATTCCCGGGTGCGAGGTTGTGATTCAACATCAGCCCCCCACCCCCATGTCTTTCTCGAGTCCTTTATATGTGATTCTTTTTTATATTAAATTGATTGGGGTTTTGCAAGTGGATTGAATTGTTTGCTATACTTTTATACTTTTTACAATTTAATGTGTGCAGTAGGTTGTGGCTAAACAAAGGCCCTGTACAAGTAAAAGTGTGCCTAAAATGTATTGTAACATGACATCAAATCTGGCTGTGCAGAGCAGAGTGTTCAAGTTTCCTTTTGTTCTGCAGGCTGCATTGTTTATTCAATTTAAGTCTTGAACTCAAAGAGAAGACACAACAAAGTGTTCGGCATGATATAAGAGCAAACTAGAGAGCATGCATTGCAAATCAAACACTGAATGTTATTTTAGGGATTAGAGAGAATTATTTCCCATTGTATTCTGTAAATATTACAGTGAGGTGTGCTATGTAAGCAGAGTGCTTGCACTCTTCTCCTGATTTCTTCCTCTTCTTCCAACCCCATTGCTTTTGTAACATTTGAAAAGAACTGTGCCAAACATACACAGTGGTTTCATTCTTAAGGTGTGATGTGAGCAACATTTCTGTTGAAAAGGTGCAGTTATGAACCTTTGACTCATGTGAAGCTTGTGGTCCACTAAGACCCCTAGACAGTGGCAGAGCTTCATGCTTCGGCACTTGGGGGGGGGAGAGAAAGCAGGTTGGTGGGGCTTGCGGCAGCACACGTCCTGGGGGTGTGTTGCCCAGTGCGGGGAGGGGGGACAGCTGCGATGGCACCCCACCAGGATCGCGCTGCCGGGGGCAGTGCGCTCCCCCCCCACCCCCTTCCTCTGCCAGTGCCCCTAGATCCTTTCCACATGTACAGCCTGACATCAATACCAGGAAAGATTCTAGAGCAGATCATTAAGCAAACGGTCTGTGAGCACCTAGAAAGGAATGCTGTGATCACTAAAAGTCAGCATGGGTTTCTGAAAAATAAGTCATGTCAGACTAACCTGATCTCATTTTTTGACAGAATTATAAGTCTGGTAGACGAAGGGAATGCTGTGGATGTAGCCTATCTTGATTTCAGCAAGGCCTTTGACAAGGTGTCCCATGATATTCTTGTAAAGAAGCTGGTAAAATGTGGGCTAGACAATGCTACCATTCAGTGGATTTGTAACTGGCTGACTGACCGAACCCAAAGGGTACTCATGAATGGCTCTTCTTCATCCTGGAGAGAAGTTAATAGTGGGGTGCCACAGGTTTCTGTCTTGGGCCCAGTCTTATTCAACATCTTTATCAATGACTTGGATGATGGGCTTTAGGGCATCCTGATCAAGTTTGCAGATTTCACCAAATTGGGAGGGGTGGCTAATACCCCAGAGGACAGGATCACACTTCAAAATGACCGTAACAGATTAGAGAACTGGGCCAAAGCAAACAAGATGAATTTTAACAGGGAAAAATGTAAAGTACTACACTTGGGCAAAAAAATGAAAGGCACAAATACAGGATGGGTGACACCTGGCTTGAGAGCAGTACATGTGAAAAGGATCTAGGAGTCTTGGTAGACCACAAACTTGAAATGAGTCAACAGTGTGATGCAGCAGCTAAAAAAGCCAATGCAATTCTGGGCTGCATCAATAGGAGTATAGCATCTAGATCAAGGGAAGTAATAGTACCACTGTATTCCGCTCTGGTCAGACCTCACCTGGAGTACTGTGTCCAGTTCTGGGCACCACAGTTCAAGAAGGATACTGACAAGCTGGAACGTGTCCAGAGGAGAGCAACCAAAATGGTCAAAGGCCTGGAAACGATGCCTTATGAGGAACGGCTTAGGGAGCTGGGTATGTTTAGCCTGGAGAAGAGAAGGTTAAGGGGTGATATGATAGCCATGTTCAAATATATAAAAGGATGTCATATAGAGGAGGGAGAAAGGTTGTTTTCTGCTGCTCCAGAGAAGCGGACACGGGGCAATGGATTCAAACTACAAGAAAGAAGATTCCACCTAAATATTAGGAAGAACTTCCTGACAGTAAGAGCTCTTCGACAGTGGAATTTGCTACCAAGGAGTGTGGTGGAGTCTCCTTCTTTGGAGGTCTTTAAGCGGAGGCTTGACAGCCATCTGTCAGGAATGCTTTGATGGTGTTTCCTGCTTGACAGAGGGTTGGACTGGATGGCCCTTGTGGTCTCTTCCAACTCTATGATTCTATGATTCTACTACTAGTAAGCCAGGTTCTTCCTGCCTAAGTGTAGAGCCTTTCATTAGTCACTGTTGACATTCATTTTGTTAGTTTTCCAATCTGTTAAGGTCATCTTGAATTCCGATTCTGTCTTCAGCAGCATTGGCTACTCCTCCCAGTTTGAGTTTCCCCGCCCCAAGTCTGGCACCCTAGCCACCGTAGCACACTGCCTCTCAATGTAAACTCTTAATTTACAGTTCATACACCCTTATTACAAATTCATGCCATGTAAAATAACAATAATGTTCCTTCCTCTGTTTTAAACAGGTTGGGTACATTGCTAGCTTGCTGCAATGTGAGGGTAAAGTGGTTCATGTGGAAATCCCCTCTTTTTGCCCCAAAGGTTGGGTTGTTTTTGTTGAGTGTGGGAACCAGGTAAGATTTCTCCTTACTCCGTTAGCTACATTCCAAGGTGTGGGATTGCATTCACTACAAAGTAATGCTGCCAGATGTTGTTGCAGTGCACACAAGCTTCAACATGACTGGATTCTTAGAACAGTTGATTATTTTTTTAAATAAAGGAAAGCACTGAGAACTAAGTATGACTGCAACAATTTCTGAATATTAACTCTTTCTGCACTTTTAACAAAAATGGACAGCCTAGTCCTTGGGCTGTTTTCTGTGAAATATGCAAGACTTGTTGGCTATGTACACACTATACTTCTAAAGTGCCTGCGCGTGCGTGCGCGCACACACACACACACACACACACACACGTATTCTTAACAATGAATTCTCAGCTGTTCACCAACCTATGGTTCCCAAGATCTATTGCAAAAGGCAATGGCAGTTAAACTGGTTGTTGTTGTTCAGTCGTTCAGTTGTGTCCGACTCTTCGTGACCCCATGAACCAGAGCACGCCAGGCGGTAGTACTTTTGGTAGTACTTTACATTTTCCCCTGTTAAAATTCATCTTGTTGCTTCATGACCCCATGAACCAGAGCACGCCAGGCACGCCTATCCTTCACTGCCTCTCGCAGTTTGGCCAAGCTCATGTTAGTAGCTTCGAGAACACTGTCCAACCATCTCATCCTCTGTCGTCCCCTTCTCCTTGTGCCCTCCATCTTTCCCAACATCAGGGTCTTTTCTAGGGAGTCTTCTCTTCTCATGAGGTGGCCAAAGTACTGGAGCCTCAACTTCAGGATCTGTCCTTCTAGTGAGCACTCAGGGCTGATTTCTTTGAGAATGGATAGGTTTGATCTTCTTGCAGTCCATGGGACTCTCAAGAGTCTCCTCCAGCACCATAATTCAAAAGCATCAATTCTTTGGCGATCAGCCTTCTTTATGGTCCAGCTCTCACTTCCGTACATTACTACTGGGAAAACCATAGCTTTAACTATACGGACCTTTGTTGGCAAGGTGATGTCTTTGCTTTTTAAGATGCTGTCTAGGTTTGTCATCGCTTTTCTCCCAAGAAGCAGGCGTCTTCTAATTCCGTGACTGCTGTCACCATCTGCAGTGATCATGGAGCCCAAGAAAGTAAAATCTCTCACTGCCTCCATTTCTTCCCCTTCTATTTGCCAGGAGGTGATGGGACCAGTGGCCATGATCTTAGTTTTTTTGATGTTGAGCTTCAGACCATATTTTGCAATTCCTCCCCACTTTCTGCCAAGGTTCTTTAATTCCTCCTCACTTTATACCAGTTAAACTGGTATAAAATGCATATACTGTATCTGGAGTGTGGACATTATGCAACAGAAAGTGGTGCAGCCGCTATATCTTACAGAGCTTCTAGGAGCATGCCATTTCAGGTTGCAGCCAAGGGATTGCTTTTTGAATACCACATTATATTAAAAAAAAAAACACCAAGAAACAACCCCCTTGTTTTTCTAAAACCAGCAGGATCAGAAAGGTTTGACCAACCAACCAACAAATCCTTTCGGGACATTCTGTGTTCCTGTGCATGAACATTTTGATATAAGTAACATTCAAACATGCTGTCCCCCAAAGATAAAGCAGATCAATCCCTCTGGACCTGTTGCAAGAAGGCAAGTAGGTGTGGGAGGGACAGTCTAAAGGTAGGCTGACCTTTGCCCCCCTGTGCATAACCCATGATGAAGGAAGCAGATACATTGTGATGAATAGCAATGATTAAATAGCACTCTTGTGCAACAAATCTGCTTCCATCACCAGCTCAAAAATCTGAAGAAGTGTGCATGCACATGAAAGCTCATACCAAGAACAAACTTAGTTGGTCTCTAAGGTGCTACTGGAAGGAATTTTTTTATTTTATTTTGTTTTAGCTCAAAAAATGTTGGGGTTTGGTTTTTTGGTTGTTGTTTTTTTAATCAGGCTTTTTGCAGTTTCCCTCTGTCTCCAGCCTTTAACAACCTGTGTGACTGCTGATTCTTTCTTCAAGGGAGCTTTTTTACACGCAAGACCAGACACTGCACTGAATGGCAAATCCAGACTCGAAATCTGCAGAAGTGCTTTAGAATGACACATAGCCATGGAAAGGTAATTTGAATCTTAGCTAACCTGTGTGCTATGGCAAAGAGAACGATGAGAACTTGGAAGGAATCATAAGAGAAGTATTTATATAAAACAAGATCAAACCAGCCATTGAGAAAAAGAAGCAGGGAGACAAAAACACATTTCACATGATGAAGAGCCAATGTCAATTTTATTAGCCCACAGAGAAATAAATCCTTGTTTTCCTTTCACTTCCAGCTGAAATCTTGTACTATTATTTCATCGCAACCATTTCCTCTTCAGTGATTCAACACCTGGTGATGGGGCTCAATGATCAAGTTACAAGGAGATGAATGATCAACATATAACAGGATTAACCCCTGAATCCATTCTTTATTTTGCATTTCCTGTTCTATGCAAACACTATGCACTTATCTGATTTTCTCTAATAAAGAAATCTAGCCAACCAATCTCACCTTTTGAAACATTTGGGCGCCAGAAGAATGGTAACAGAATAGTTTAAAGTTTAAAGTTGTGTAGTAGTCAGTGCTTCTGATTACTCTGCATATAGTCTACTTCTGGGATGAATCTTTTGGTGCCTTTCCCCCCAGTTGACTGCTGGTGGGCAAACTGAACATGCCCTCAAAATGGTTGTGAGAGAGAATATTTCAGAAATGTTTCAGGGGGAAGGGATTTTGCACTGCACTTATTAAATGTGCACATGGCCACGGGGTCTTTATTCCGCTGCTCTTTCAAATGTTTTGGAGCGTTGCTCACACTTGTGGAAGTATGAAGCTCTCAGCATTCTGGATTCCAGCCCAGTTGTACTTCCTGGAAACCAGGTTTATGGTTTAAATCTCCCAGGATTAACCACAAGCCATAATCAAGAACAAACCTTGTTACAGCTCATGGTTAGTCTGAAGAGAGCCAAACAACGAACCCAGGTTCAGACCCTTCCTGTGGGTTCTTCAATCCCTTCCGCTTGCATTGATGGATAAAGAGGGCTGTGTGGTAGAAACTAGCTTTTTGTACTTCCTGACCTGCTTCACCTCTGGCCTCATCTGTCACTGGCATGTGACTCCCAGAAGGTTCCCCAAAGAGAGTACAGCTCTTGGATTGAAAATGTTCCCTCTGACTAGGGTGTGTCAGAAAAACTTAAAACATTACTGGTGTTCTGCTGTTGTTGCTACAGAGGTTCTCTGTAGTTTTTCTCCCACGGGCCCATAACAAATGTACATATTTAAGAAGCTCCAAGTATTCACTACCACAACTGAACTACTTTTGAACTACTTTTGAATTATAGCATGGGTAGGCAAACTAAGGCCCAGGGGCCAGATCTGGCCCAATCGCCTTCTAAATCCGGCCTGCGGACGGTCCAGGAATCAGCGTGTTTTTACATGAGTAGAATGTGGCCTTTTATTTAAAATGCATCTCTGGGTTATTTGTGGGGCATAGGAATTTGTTCATTCCCCCCCCCCCCAGGTCTGAGGGACAGTGGACTGGCCCCTGATGAAAAAGTTTGCTGACCCCTGAATTACAGCATAGGTGCCAAGTGTGCGGGACCCCACAACATTCCCCATGAAGGGGCAGGGCACCCACAATTTTTTGTGCTGGGCCGCATATGCCCTGGGTGTGTGTGTGCCCAATGTCAGCACACCCAGCAGCGGAGCGTATGCTCCCGCAAAGTGCCCCCCCCAAGGGAACCCGCTGTGCCCAGCCCAGCCCAGCCAGGCACACTGCCCAGCTGAGGAGTGGAGTGGCAATGCTGCCATAGACTTTCCTTCCTCTCTCTGCTTCCCGGGTCAGACCTGAACCAGGAGCGGAGCTGCACTTGGGCAGCCAATTGCAGGAGAGGGGCGGCTCTCTTCCACTCCACCCCCGGGTCAGACTTGACCCGACAGCGCAGTCCCGACTGTGCACCAGAGCCAGGCTCCACGTTGCACCCCCTCTCAAAAATGTACCCTGCCGCTACGGGCGTGTCCCGGGGCCAAACCGTTGGGCCAGAATTATAGTGTAAATATGTTTCTATGTTTAGGGATCCAACCCCAATGATTGCGAACATTGCACTCTCAGCTAGCAGAAATGGTAGCAAATTGTATCAAGTTTAAGGTCCAATTTAAAGTGAAAACTAATTCAAGGCTAGCTAGCTCATTACTTTCTTTCTGACATTCATTCCAAAATACAATTAATATTTTAAAACAGCTTGGCTAATTTATTTTAAAAATGAGATTAGAGATAAAAGTTATATGAATTAAAAGAATTCCTAAAGTTCTACTTTTATTATACTATTATTATATATGAATTCATAAACCCTATCTTTTCTTCATAACATTCATCAGCTTTGCTCTTTCTGCTTAATTTGTGAGCTTTGACTTCTTTCTCGTAACGGTGAGCAACACGCTTCATGTATTTGGTCATCTTGGAAGTGTTGACCACCAGCGTGTAGACCATCTTGTCCATGTTGTTGGTGTATTCCCCATTCACTTTGGTAGCAACTGGAAATGCAGGTGCCTGGACAGTTTTCCTACAGGGCTGAGAAAAATGGAAAAAACGGGGAGTAATACTTTGCATCAAAAGCAATTTACAAGTTAAATAGTGTTGCCATCTCTTTCACTGACCATGCTGTTATGCCTTTTAAGAGGAATTTGATGTCTGAAATCCCAGTACTCCTGGTCTTAGATTGCTGTCCTGGATTTGACCCTGTGGCATAAAAAACAACACCTGCTCCTCCTTCCCTTTGGCTTTATGGTAGTATGCTCATTGGTCCTCTATCTGCTATTCTGTGAAAGCTGAGCTTATCAGATGGCATGATCACTTGATTCTTTAAAATATAGGTAGGTATAAGTAGGTAAAAGTATAAGTTTGGAACATATTTAGCCAGCTCACTGTAGTTAGAATCCCAGGTGGTTCAGTTGTTCATAATTTAGTTTTTTGTGTACAAAGCACACATTGGGCATATCTACACACTAGACTATACATGGTTTTGTCCTTGCAAAGAATTAGTGAAATCACACTAGTTCTGTGAGTACTAAGGATCTCTAACAGAATTGTCAGCTCCAACTACAACTCCCAGGATTCTGTAGAGGAAATTGATGTTAAATAAAAGGAGTGCATTTATAGTGTGGCTGTGCTCACCTTGTCCTGACATGTGTTACTTAGAAAGTACTTCTGACTGGGAAGGAGGAGGGGATCAGCATTAAGACCCATGGTTTGTTTTTTTACATATATATTTTCTATTAAATTAGAATCTGAGTTAAATTAAAGCTAGAAAGCCAGACAATGTTCTAATTGAGAATATCTTACCGTTGTGGGTTTCGCCAGTCTCAGTTTCTGTTCCAGTTTGATGAACAGGTAGTGGACAACTAAACCACTCACTATGAGGAATGCTACCTTACAACCTGCATTCATAACTTCTAGAGACTCTTTGGAGAGTCCCAAGCCAGTAAAACAATGGCATGCTTGAAACATCAAATCACGAAAACAGTTAGATTCCTCTTTAGTCGCCAGTAGTTCCAGATCCTGAGGAGTCATTTCCCAACCAACTCTTGCCCAATCTGGTCGTTCACAAAAGCCAAAAACATCTTGAAACAACAAGACTGTCCAAAGGAGAGAAACCTGACAAGGACCTTGAGAAAACATTCTGTGAAATTTTCAGCAAGAAATGTCTTCTGCTAATTGATGTTCCCTGTGTAGGAACCGTAGCAAATAACCGCAGCAAATACACGTTGTCTAAAAAAAGATTTAAATAAATCAAATAAATCTTTCCATCATGACCAAGCTTTCAGCCTGAGCACTGGAGAGATTTGAATGCAGGCAATATAATCAACCCATCAGCTGGGGGGGAGGGTTCAGTGATGTCATAAAGGGGGATCCTGATCTTTGTATATGAAAGCTTCGATGATGTCATTATGATTGCAAGATTTTTCTCAGTAGCACTTTTCTCAGTGCAAGGTGTGGAGAGTTTATAAAACTGGGAATGTTCAAAATCTTACTTTATATTTGTCAGATAATACAGGGGGACATGGGTGGCGCTGTGGTCTAAACCAGTGTTTTTCAACCTTTTTTGGGCAAAGGCACACTTGTTTCATGAAGAAAATCACGAGGCACACCACCATTAGAAAATGTTAAAAAATTTAACTCTGTGCCTATATTGACTATATATAAAGTAATTCTCTTGAATAGGAATCAAATAAACACAAAGAAAGTATTTTATAATTATTTTATTATGAAATAGTAAGTAAACAGAAATATGAAAAATTATAAAATACTTTATTCAGTGCGCAACCAGGGCCTGTTTGGCTGAACACAAAGCTGATATTCTGGCTGGAATTTTTCCCACGGCACACCAGGCAACATCTCGCGGCACACTAGTGTGCCGCGGAACAGTGGTTGAAAAACACTGGTCTAAACCACTGAGCCTCTTGGACTTTCCACAGTTTGAATCTGTGCGATGGGGTGAGCTCCCATTGCTCTGTCCCAGCTTCTGCCGATCTAGCACTGGACCCCCTGATGGGTCAAGATTGGCCGGCAGGCTGTAAATTCCACATTCCTACCCAAAAATATATCAGATAACATCCATGGGATGCTGAAACTAGGCACCAACAGAGTGAATCTCAGATTCCCAAAGAGATTGACATGCGCAGGCCATCTAAGGTAGCAATCCTATCCACTGATTTCTGGAAGCAAAACCTATTTCAGGCATGTGCAACAGGTAGATCGTGATCT
Source organism: Lacerta agilis (assembly GCF_009819535.1). Lineage (NCBI taxonomy): Eukaryota > Metazoa > Chordata > Lepidosauria > Squamata > Lacertidae > Lacerta > Lacerta agilis. Next base: position 2,488,569 of record NC_046323.1, on the reverse strand, counting down.
ACCGGTAGATCACTGGACGTCTGTGGTAGATCACCGGTAGATCAGTGGCTCCCCCCAAAGAAGCAAAAAAACTTTGGCTCCCCTAAAAAAACCCTCAACGTCTTTGCCCTGCACCCCTAAAATGACCTGAACCACCAAAACAGGGCTTTCCTTCCTAAAAAAAGCTCAATGTTGCTTTCCTCCTCTCTAAAGAAGCTCAACAACTTTTACGTGAACCCCTAAAAAACAGGGCTTTCCTTCCTAAAAAAAAGCTCAACAACTTTGACCTGAACCCTCCAAAAGAGGGTAGATCACTGCCAATTTTTAACTCTGTGAGTAGATCGCAGTCTCTTGGAAGTTGGCCACCCCTGATATACAGTATCTAGTTTTGTGGAGTTGGACAGAGAGAGGGTCAAAGGGGGGGGGCAGGGAAGAGGCAAACTTCAGTGATACATATGGTAGCATTGACTGAGGAAACTCTCCCAGGTCTACAGAATATTAGTGGCGTTATTAAAAGTATTGGTAATCCTGCCTTCATTTGTCGGTGCTAGGACAGAAATACGCAGTCTAAACCAAAATGAAACAGTAAGATTAAAATGTCAAAACACAGACTTCAATTACAAATCACAGCACTAGCAGTGGCAGCAATTCAACTATCGGTATGCTATAAACCCCGTGCCTCTCCAGAAGCCTAGGCAAAATGTAGATACACATAGTGATTCAAAATATTTCCCAAGTACACCAATCAACTAAAGCTTTAGTTTATTAATTGATAATGGCAATTTGATAATTGAGAGCAAATTTTAATCAGTGAGTATGAATTAAGTCCACATTTGTTTTGAGGTTATCTTGGTTCTGATGTCTTATAATAATAGGAGGTGACATGAATATTTAAGATGACTTTTCCCAATTAACTCTGACTGGTGGGCCTTGATTATAAATTCTCTCCCACTTCTTTCTACATCTCAAAATAGTATGTATGCTGCAGTTTGCTAAACTGCAAATATGTTTATTCAGTTAATGAATAATTCAATTTGATCAATTAAAAGGCAGGGAATTAATCAACTAAAACACTGTTATACATACATAGATCAGAGTTTTAAATTCCTGAACCTTTCCAGAACAGCTGCTAATTTTAAGACACATTTGTGAAAGATATTTTCTTTTACAAGAGACTGAGGATAAACTTTCTTTTCTGTGGGACAAACACAGACTTGGTTGTTACGTAAGATTCAAGAACTTATCCAATATAAAAATGGGAATATTTTACAGTTAAAAAATACAAACACACCCTGAAAAAATGAATTACCGGTAAATGAAAACAATCCCTGACCTGCAACATAAAAGCACACACAATTCATGGGCATAGCCAGGATTTTTGTTGTGGGGTGGGGAGCCTTTTGTTAGGGGAGGCAGGCCTTTTGTTGGCGGGGGCAGAACCTCAGTTAGCTATGTATTTTTATTTATTCTTATTTATTTGGGGGGGGTGGCAGCTACCCCTCCTTGGCTGCCCATGACACAAATGCAACTGTACTAAACTCAGAGTTTTCTAAGATGTTTATCAGCCCACACTCATTATCAAAGACGACAAGAGTGACTTAATGTTCAGGCTATTGAATATCATTAACAAATTTGAAGTTTGTCTGACTTGAAAAGTGTTTTTTGAGTCTCAAGCAGTGCTTATTTTCTAATACAAAAGGTGCCAAAGCTGAAGGTTCCCTGGAAGACACATTTTTTTTTGCTCTGGAAAGCATACTGTGAATCCCAAATGTGTGGGGCTGCTTGTGGTTTACTCAGCAGTGAGGGGGAAAAGAGTCTCTTGGTTCTTGTTACTTCCCAGGACTGAGCTCTGGAACTCAAAACAGCTTCCAGGGCTAGAGCTGTGGCTCAAACTAAGGCCCAGTCACTGAGGTCCAAGTTTTCTAGTTGAATTAAGCTGAAATGCAAACATCGGATGGAGGCTTGAAGCCATATGCAAACGGAGGACAGGCGCAGCAATAATTGGGTGGGGAGGGAGGGACAACGTGTAGGAGAGTTGCATTGCGGTCACACTGAGAAGGACTTTGGGGCTCTAGAGCCTCAGCGCAGCCTTGGAGCATGAGACATATTGACACTACACAGTCCTCCTGGTCGCACACCCTGGGAACTGTAGTTCTGAGAGAGGACTGGAAATCTCTGAATGCCACTCTACACCTTATGACTAATGTAGAATTAGGTGGAAGATTTTTCTTTTAGTAGGGGCAGGGCTGGAGGAGGGGGGCGGTTTGCCTCGGGTGTCATCACTGAGGGGGGTGAAATTCCACCCGCAGCACACCCGCGACTCTCAAGCCTACCTTGACAGCTTGGGGGAGGCTTGGGAGTTGCGGGCAGGTGGTGCGCCATTGCCCCATGCTCCAGGACTACTTCATGGGGGGGGGGGCTCCCCCAAGCTGTCAAAAGGAAGAGGGAAGGGAGGAAGGCTGTTGGAAAAGCGGCACGACTCCCTCCCACACTGCCAAGGAAGCAGTCCATCATGGGTGGCTCCTTCTGCCCCCATGGGCGTCTCGTTCCCTGGGACGCTCACCTCACTCCCTGGCCCTGGCCCTGCCCCCAGATGCACAGCATCTGAGTAGGGGAGTTGTTTATTTACAGCATGCCCTTATTACAGTTGATCCTAGAGCTAGGTACATTACACAAAGTATGTGAAATCCCTAAAAACTGCCACAACTATGAAAAGCATATCAACGCAAGCAGTTAAAAGCCAACATTAAACTACAAAAGCTGCTAAAATACACAGCATGGGCCACTCACCCTCAGCAAGGAATACTGTAATACACTACGTTTCTACCCTCTTGTATAAAGCTTCTTTCATGTGGTGGCCTGACACATTAGGGGGTGTTTTGTTTAATGTGGGGTGGGGATACTGAAAAACCTGCAGCCTTGAATGGTGCCACCCAGAATTCTCCTTATCTCCCCCATCCCTTGGATGTACCACCTCTTTCTGCATAATGTATAGTAAAGGTAAAGGTACCCCTGACCGTTCCTCTTCCTCTGTTCCACCTGCTTCTCTTGCCCATCTTCATCAGATTTCATAAATATTGACACCCACAGAATGGATCAAAGAAAGATTTGTATTAACCAAAGAAATCATTCACAACTTTCATTCTTGACTAGTTGCTTAGACACAGAATTTCCTCCAACTATCTGTAACTCTTTTGGGCATGCAGTTCAACATATCACACCTCCTTTTAGCCTCTACCTGTTTGATCTGGGGCCCAATTAAAGTATAATGGCCTCAGAAGAAAGTGCAATATCTTCCTCAGACTTTTCCATGAGCCCATAAAGCAAAAAGTAAAACTTACCAGCTGCCTGAAGGCTCTTTAATGCACAGTGGGTCTTTGAAAGTCAAGTATTGGAGAAAAGAAACATACCATTTTTAAAGCTGATGGATAATACCAGTAAGTACTCTTGCAAGTGTAGTTGTGTGTGCATGTGTAAGGTTCCCAAATGCCATGGCTTCTGGCTGCCACTGGTTGGGCTGCTGTGATGTCACAGCCTCTGTTGTCATAATAAAGAATCATAGTACGTACAGCAGGTTGCTTTGGGGTAACAGGAGAAACCTTTGATTCAACCCTCAAGGTAGCAGACAATCTTTATGGCTTAAAGTTGAAAGAAATGAGAGTCCAGCTAAACATACCTGAAAGTGCATCTCCACCCGCACTGTTCAGACTGAACACTGAGGTCCAGCACCGAGGGCCTTCTGGCACTTCCCTCCCTGCAAGAAGCGAAGTTACAGGGAACCAGGCAGAGGGCCTTCTGTGGAACGCCTTCCCACCAGATGTCAGAGTGGCTGGGGAAACCCAGCCAGATGGGCAGGGTATTAATAATAATAATAATAATAATAATAATAATAATAATAATAATAAAATTTGCTGACAGTATGAGCTGTTTGACAATGGAACAGACTCCTTTGGAAGATGTTGGACTCTCCTTCGTTGGACGTTTTCAAGCAGAGGTTGAATGTCATGGATGCTTTAGTTGAGATTCTTGCATTGCAGGGGGTTGGACTAGATGACCCTTGGTGGTCCCTTCCAATTCTATGACTCTGTGCACTTAGGATTTTCTTCAGTTGTGGGACTTTTAAGCAAACCTTTTTTCCTGAAGTTTTAGTTTTTCATCTACTCTTCACATCATCAATGGTTCTCATATAGCAAGAATGGGTAATAAGACATTGAAATGTTTGTCCCCATAACTCACTTCTGACACTTATGATCCAGACCTTGTTTGGGAATCTTTGTATTTTAAATACACATGGTCCATGACTACTTGATCAAGAATGAAGAACAGCTATCGGTTGCCAGACATCTGTATTTGTTTATTTGCAGTGGAACATTTGGGAAATGAGTAGAAATGAGCAGATTATATTAAATCTAGCCACCATATAAACCAGAGGTCAGCAAACTTTTTCAGCAGGGGGCCAGCCCACTGTCCCTCAGACCTTGTGGGGGGCCGGACTATATTTTGTAAAAAAATATGAATGAATTCCTATGCCCCACAAATATCCCAGAGATGCATTTTAAATAAAAGGACGCATTCTACTCATGTAAAAACACGCTGATTCCCGGACCGTCCATGGGCCAGATTTAGAAGACGATTGGGCCGCATCCGGCCCCCGGGCCTTAGTTTGGGGACGCCTGATGTAAACATTATGTTCAATTCCAAAAGAGGTTCTTGAGTAGTACTGGTGTGTTCTGTATAAATTATGCTTAGTGTTAAGGTTTAGTCTTATTATAAGTTATTGTAAGTTTAAGTTGTGAGGGATCCTATTTCCCCCTCCCTCAATACTTCCTCAACAGAGACACTCCCTAGGTTTCACTGACAACTAGGATGAATCCTTCAGTGTTCATACAGGAGATGTCTCTGGGGTACCTCAGGGCTCTACGTTTGAAAACCTCTTGCCACCTGTGGGATCTCCCTACCAGGGTTCCCAACTACTGCAGTTTGCCTTCCCTTTAGGCAAATAAGTGGCACACTTGGCTTCACTGTCCAGCCCTCTGTACGACAGGAGAATAAGCAAACAGTTTCCTCTTCCACAGGAAAACTTTGTTCTCTCCTCTTAGTCACACCTCCTAAGGTACTGATACACTGCCACAGTCAGCGAACGTTGAAGCACATTTAACTTCATTAGGTAACTTGAACACATGGATGTCTCGGGTTATTACTGCTACAAATCTTCTTCTTATGTAATTCAGCTTAGCTATAATATTTCCTGCATCCCTTTAGCAATGGTAATGACCTTTCCTCTCCTTTTCTCTCTCTCACCCTCCACCCCCTCCTTTTCTCTCTCTAACCCTCCACCCCCAACTGCCCAACCCCCAACTGCCTTTCCAGGTTGTCCCCCCCCCTTTTAGAATGCCAACTAGCTCCGCCTCCCAGGGAACACCTACCTAACATGGGAGTGATAGGTTAACCCATAATGAACCTGAATCATCAGCAGGCATTATTCCGCCACATAAGTCTGCTGCAACTGGATTGCCTATGGACAGTGCCAATCCTGAATGTATTTGATTTCTGACCATTATGCTCATTTGCCTTCAGTAGCAGTAAAGCTCTGCAGGTGCTGTTACTTTCAAGCCAATTAAAAGGGGGGGGGGTCTGCATCCTGTGCCTTTGCCTGTCCTCACATTCCAGACCTCAGGGGTGAAAACCCATTCCTCTCAAGCCCAATGGTTTAATTCCCCCCCCCCCCAATTCTCATCATCTTTATCTGTGTCTCCCTGCTGTGTCGAGTGAGGCGTCCATTCCTGGTGCAGAACGGAAACGGAAGCCCCTTTTTAGCACCATTTTATGCATGTGTGTAAGTGGGAGCGCATGTGTTGACAGGACCCTAAGCAATGCCACTGCTCTGCAGGGCCAAGATGACACACTCCACATGGCAGCTGGCCTTTCCTGAAATTAGTGTGCACATGATGGGGGGGGGCAAAATAAAATTAAGATCAGAAGCAGAAATATTTTGTTATTGCAGGGAAGGAAAGCGAGAAACACACAGGACACACATGCAGACATGGCCCTTTGCTGCAACCATCTCCCTGTCCCCATAAAGCTGGGTGACTGTTAAGGATGAGGGGGGTTGCCTGGGGGGGAGAGAGGAAGAGTGGGGAGGGGTAGAAGCAGAAAGAAACACAAAAGATACTCCTCACTTTCAGTTATTTTTAGATCCCTCCTTATAGCACACACACATCACACTAGTTTGCTATTTTTTGCATTTCTCAAGCCTTCTGGTCAAAAGCCAATGTATTAGGAGTTACTTTCAAATGAATATGCAAAGCATGGGTGTTTTTCAGATGGTCAAGTCGTCACCCTAATCAAGCTGTCCCAGGTGCCTGTTAAACTGGCCACGGCAGGAAAACATTTCTCTATCCACTTTCCCCACAGCATGCCTACCTTTATACCTCTCTGCCTCGTTGCCCCATTCCTTGCCCTGCCCCAGGCCTTTTTTCTAAAGTAGAAAGCGCAGAACTCAGCCTTTCCTCCTAGAGGAAAAGTTCAGAACTAATCTATTTCATATTAGCATGAGAAAACTATCACTGAATTTTGTTTTTCTGCAGACTAAAGGAAAGCAGGTGAACATTTTCAGTTAAATCCTAAAGTCTCAGTATTACCTGGCTGGAGACAGGAGTGGATTTGTAACACAAAGAAACAGTTTCAGGGCTCTCATCTGCATGTAGGTTGCCTGGTGTAAGACTGCCACCTAGCGATGGTTTTGCTATATTTGCTATTAAACTATATACAGTATGTACATTACGGGTTCTACTACTAGAATGGCCAGTGCATTCACTTCTTATCTCCTATTCCACATTCTACTAACCGGTTTTCTATATTACAATCTAACAATTATACACTGGTTAGATTTTATTTAATCTCTCACTTCCCAGTTGGCTTCCGTCTGTCTCAAGAGACAATGGAGTGCGCCTCTGGGGGTGAAGTCAAACCACTACCAGGGGCGTCTTGCCCATAGAGGCAAGTTCTGGAGAGCACCTGGGAAGAGGTGGAGGGTGGATGCGGTGCCTCCCGGCATCAGCTCACTGCCCACGACTGCCACGCCGAAGCAGCGCCGCACCCAGAGCCTCTGCCTCTTCCCTGCCGGAGGAGCCGCCCTCCTGCCGCTGCCCGCCTCCTCCAGCCCCGCAAAGCTGCTGGCAGCACTGTAAAAAGGTGAAGCGGGCCGGGGGGGGGGGTGCCGGGCCGGAGGGATCTTTGAACCACGGCACCGGATATCCTTAAGACGGCCCTGACCACTACATTAGCAGCACTTACCGGTAAGTGACCTCCCTTTGGTGCAAGCCTGGGCAGTGAATATGGAGGTCCTGGACTGCCCAGGCAACAACACCCCCCCTTCAGCCTTGCTTGTGTGACCCAAAGAAAAGCAGGGTGATATGTTTGGCACTAGCTTGACTTCAGGAGTTCCTAGAAGGAAGTCCAACCGATTTAGGGACTCCACTCTGGATTTGTCCCTGACATTTTGCTGTAGTTTTAACAACTAACTGGCAGTACAGATAATGACAAACTGTCAAATAAGATAAGGAAATGTGCTGATGTGGTAAAAGCACTGGTCAACAACAACAACGGGGCCAGGATGCAACACGCTGGATTATCTTGCCTGACTACATCATAGTTCATCATTTCACCCCCACACCATTTGATCTAATCTCTAGCAATGGCACCTTGATTAAACCCTTTGCAATCTGCTTCATTATTCACCACATTCAATTCATTAATAAGTTTTCTCAAGACATCACCTTGATAGTGAACATAGATTCTTAGAACACTTGCAACTCAAACATTAACTTCCTCTTCCTTTGAATATAGTAGTGGAAATAATTAGCTAGTTAGAAAGACTTAAGGTCTGATTTACATAATATTTATCCTTTATGATTTTTCACACCTTCTTAATATGTTTCTCCATACACAAAAAGCAGTTCAGTCATTAGAGTATAAATAAAGTACACGCTTTAGTTGTGCTGCAAGCTTTAATCAGCTTCCTCAGATGATTTATCAACTGAAGCACTAGTTGGCCAATTGGCAGTGCTCCTTTGAATGGGTGGGACTGAGAACCAAAGGCATGTCTGTTAGCATAATAGGGAAGGAACAAGAAAACATGGAAGCGGCTTGTTAGTGTGCACACCTCATTTCAAAGTCAGCCCCACTCTGTTAATCTTGGCTTACTCCTAGGTAACTGTGCATAAGAATGCAGCCTTAATTGCCCAGGATGATGAAATTCAGATTTGGGCCATTTCCATAGAAGAGCCGCCCATCCCGCCAATTCCCAGTGTAGAATCATAGAATTGTAGAGCTGGAAGGGACCCTGAGGGTTATCTAGTCCAACCCCCCTGCAATGCAGGAATCCTGCCCACAGCCATCCTTGGGTGGGATGGAACCACCAACCTCCTGCTTAATAGCTTGATGCACTGATCCATTGTACTACAGCCGTGGGTAGTATCAGAGCAAAGGGTAGGAAATAGAAATGGCATTTTAATGAATACTGAGTAGAGCCTTCTGTCATACAGAGTTCATAAGTTGTATTTATTTATGACATTGTTTGACTTGTGGAGTTGGATGTGCTAACTTGGTACATCCTGATCCCAGACTCACAGAAATATATTGTGGGCATACAGTGCTCTGCATATCAGTAGAGGCCTGTGTAGCAGGAGCAGCTCACTCTTGTTTTGGGCTCCCGGGGTTGTCTGCCAGCAGTGGGTGTGGCCACCCCGCACACTCATGTGCACACAGGACATACACTTACGCCAACAGACACACCATCTCCCCACTTTGGCTGATCTACGCAGATCAGCTAAGGAGGAGTTATCACCCCCTTCCAGCTCACTTATTTACAAACCACTTAATCAAAGAATCCCGAAGTTGAAGCACATGGAACTATTTAAAAGAATTAACAATATACAAATAAAATCATGTTGGCAACTCATATGCCAGAGTATGGCACAGGGGTCAGCAACCTTTTGCAGCCATGGGCCGGTCCACCGTTCCTCAGACCATGTGGGGGGCCGGACTATATTTTTTTTTGGGGGGGGAGAATGAATTCCTATGCCCCACAAATAACTCAGAGATGCATTTTAAATAGGACACATTCTACTCATGTAAAAACACCAGGCAGGCCCCACAAATAACCCAGAGATGCATTTTATATAAAAGCACACATTCTACTCATGTAAAAAGCAACTAACATGAGTTTGGCCAAACTGCGAGAGGCAGTGAAGGATAGGCGTGCCTGGCGTGCTCTGGTCCATGGGGTCACGAAGAGTCGGACACGACTGAACAACAACAACAACAAAAAGCAGAACCCTGGTAGCTGGAAGCTGGATTATATTGTTATACATTGGCCACAACCCAACCCAAGTTAATCACTCTTAAGCCTATTGATTTTTCACTTTATTTAAATGTGTTTAATGGGTTTTAGCTATGTGTCAGATAGTGACTACTGACTATACTGTAGTTGTTGTGTGTTCCCCAAACTTCTCCCAGAGAAATAGTAGTTTCTTCCATTTATTGTAGGCATAAGATGAAAGCTAGGTGATTTCATTCTCAGATATTCAGTACCTCCATATAAAGACACTGCACAACAACAACAACCCAAGTCTGGTTAAAGAGAGGAAGCAGCTGGTTACAGCATAAAGACTTCTATAAAGAGCCATAGCAACTAACTCCATTTTCACAATATTGAATTTCTGTTTCACATTCAAAACTAACCCTTCAAGCATGAGAAAGTGGAGAATTATTTCAAGATTCAGAACACAGCTGCCTTAAATATAAGTATATAGAAACTTCATTAAATGCTGAAACCATAAACACAGAAAAAGATCCAGAATTATGAAGGGCATAAAATTGTGGCTCGTTTTGATTAGATTTCCACCAGTTAATGGTGCTTGTATTGATATGGGGAGGTTTGTCCAGACTCTGGTTTCCTGCGCTCTCTGCCCAGGGCTCTCTGGGACAACAGGGAGCGTGGGAAGTGGCTGTATGGCCAGGACTGCCTGCAGTGACCACAGCCCACACCTGTCCCTTGCAGCTTTGTGGGTTGGCCAGAACCATGACAGATCAAAGTGCCCTGCGGGTCTGGATTGTGGGGACTGACAGGAAACAAAGAATCAGAGTCCAGCAACAAGGAGAAAAGGTTTCAACAAAAGATGTATTGCGAGGAAGACTGAGATTTGATTTAACTGGAGTGAAAGGAAGCAAAGGATAAAAGTGCTGGCAGAACCCAAAAGAGCTGTATTTGGACCAAAAGCAGGGGCTGGGTGTGTGTGAAATGCACATCACCCACCCTCTCTCTTAATAGGGATACCTAGATTGTTTGTTCTATGGCTTCTTGCAGCTAAGATCCACTTCTAGGCTTCTCCCTCACTATACTCATGTCCACACCACACATTTAAAGCACAAAGAATCCCAGGAACTGTAGTTTGAGATCTCCTTAATCATCAATGCCAAAAAGCACAATTCTTGAGAAGAGAGGCTCCTTCTGCCTCCCCTCAGTTGACCCATTGGGAGGTGGATATCTGTTCAGTGAGTTGGGAGACTGAAGTCAGCCAAGTGTGCTTGGCTTGGGGGCCTTACTTAGCACAAGTACAGGGGAAGAGCACAGTGGGTGACAATTCTCCTTGAGCCTATGCAGGGGCAGCGGCTGGAACAGATTTTAGAAGCTCAGCTAAACTCAGGAAGATCTTCTGCAGACCCACAGCACATTTTGTACAGTAGAAAATCAGTTTGTTAGTAAAAATGTACATTTCCAATCTGCTGTGAAATGAAAGTCACTTCTATAAAAGTAATATTGAGGTTCAAGGGAGCACTATTATTGTTTTATAACTGGGCTACAGTGCCACCTGGTGTCAATACTTGGAATGCAATAATATTAATATATGGCAATTTCCTTTCAATAAACATGTTTTGGTTGCTATGGTGATAAAGTGGTGCAAACTACACCATACTATCTCGGGCACTGTCATTTATGAGAAATGGCTACCAGTTTTAATCCAGGATAAGCAGCTGTCCATTATATGTACATGCAGAGTACACTATAAAGGAGCTTTATGCTAATACACATATTATCAGATGAAGGGTCACAGTTAATTTTCAGTCCTGTGGTCCATTTCCTACAATTGTCTCCTGATTAAGTTTAGATTTCAGGGGAAGAAAGAAAAATTTGCAGGCTCCTCAGCAATAAATGATGGACGAACCCTGTTCAGGAGCATCAGTTCCAGTGATTAGAGTACTGTAGTGACCTCTCCAGGGTGCAAGCCTGGGCAGTGTGTATGGAGGTCCTCCTGGGCTGCCCGGACAACAAGACCCCGCTCTCAGCCACGCTGATGGGGTCCCATTTTGTGCCAAACCTAAATTTGAAAAGATCGGATTCAGGGCACTCACAGCAGGGAGTGTGGGGTGTAAGTGGAATTTGTATTTTGAAGTCCCACTATTGCAAACTCAACCCCTACCCCACCCAATATCTAGGCTGTGGTTAAAAATCAGGATCTGGCAAGAAGGCCAAAATCCATCAAAATGAAAAAGTGCATTATTTTAAACCACTCTGAATTTTTCTAAAACAATAATAATTAGGGTTACAGATAGGTAGCCGTGTTGGTCTGCCATAGTCAAAACAAAATAAAAAATAAAAAAAATCCTTCCAGTAGCACCTTAGAGACCAACTAAGTTTGTTCTTGGTATGACCTTTTGTGTGCATATCTGAAGAAGTGTGCATGCACACGAAAGCTCATACCAAGAACAAACTTAGTTGGTCTCTAAGGTGCTACTGGAATTTTTTTATTTTTTATTTTGTTTTAGTAATAATTAGAGTGTATCCAATGTTTTAATTTTAGCATCTCAAAGAGGGTACTGGGTTGCAATATGGAAAAAAAAAAGATTCTGATGTCAAGGCATCCTGCATGTACATATATTTGAAATGATTAACGGCTGTCTTAGCAGTTTTGTGTCTGGCTATACAGTGAAAGGTATGGTGTGGGAAAACTCATCATTTCATAATTCTTCCTTAATCTATAACGTACATTCAGTCAGTGCTTTTTTCTAAAAAGAATGTTTAGGGGTACTCTCATTTTGACTCAAGAAAACCACCATTTTATATTTCAGATTTGGAAAAATAAATATGCTGCTTCACACATTAAATGCTCGCTTCCGTCTGAGACTCAGGAAACACCATGACAGGAAATGAGGCCGCCATCGGGGGTAGCAATGGAAGTGACAATTCACCGTGCTAGAGAAGAAACTATTATTATTATTTTTTTAAAAAAAAATTAGTTTCTTCTCCCGTTAGATTCACAAAATGTTTAGGGGTATGCGCCCCCCTGCGTCTCCCCTGGAAAAAGCACTGCATTGAGTAATTGTTTTATTATCAAATTGTATAGCTCAGTGGGTAGAGCATGAGACTCTTAATCTCAGGTTTATGGGTTTGAGTCCCACGTTGGGCAAAAAGATTCCTGCCTTGCAGGGCAAGGACTAGATGAGCTCCTTGTCCCTTCCAACTCTACAATTCTATGATTCCATGACAGATAAGAGTAGGTTTGGAGGCTGGAAATCTGAAATCTGTTCCATGGGGATTATCTCCTAACTTTAGTGGAATTTTGTTGATACCAAAACCACAACCAGTCTCCACCTAAGACTAGAGGCCCTGAATGTGCAACGTGGCCCTTTTCAAAGCAGTCTGTCCATTGAGTCCCCGTAACATCTATTGGGATGAAAATACCAGCACATTTCTTTTCACTGTAGAAACATCATTGAGAGAAGCTGGAGATTAACCAAATGTTTGTAGATTTCTTACCTCATATAGACTGAGGAAAGGAGCCAGGGAAAGAGGCTAGTTATTTTTTACAGACTCCCACCCAGAGAAGGGTTTGAAATGTTTATTTGAATCAGAATGAATCTTGAAAATACTGAAACTAAGAAGCCAATTGTTTTATTTTTCCCATTTTCTAATTGTGCCTTAAATATTCTGTTCATCCGCATCTAAACGAACATAGTCTCCCCCCCCCCGCATATCTAATATTTCTGTGTTTCTAAAATAAATAAATAAATCTGCCATGGGTGGTAAGGAAGCATTTGAGCAGCGGAAAATATTGTAATATTTTGAAAAATATTAGTTAATGTTTAAAACACTGGGTAGAAAATGGAATCTTTTATTTTTAAAATCTGATCAACTGTCAAAAATACTTGGTAAAGGTAAAGCTAAAGGTAAAGGGACCCCTGACCATTAGGTCCAGTCGTGTCCGACTCTGGGGTTGCGGCGCTCATCTCGCATTACTGGCCGAGGGAGCTGGTATACAGCTTCCGGGTCATGTGGCCAGCATGACAAAGCCACTTCTGGCAAACCAGAACAGCGCATGGAAACGCCGTTTACCTTCCTTTTGGAGCGGTACCTCATTACCTACTTTCACTTTTGATGTGCTTTCGAACTGCTAGGTGGGCAGGAGCTGGGACCGAGCAACGGGAGCTCACCCCATTGCGGGAATTCGAACCGCCGACCTTCTGATCAGCAAGCCCTAGGCTCTGTGGTTTAACCCACAGATTAAAATCTGTCAAAAATACTTGGTATGTGTGTGTAAAAGAGCTCAGGTGCTTCCTAGATGCTATTTGTAGTGATCGAAGAGGAACCAACCAACTCCTGCCCAGGAGTTAAGCCTTGAGGCCCTCATGATGATATGAAAAAACATTGTGTGTTCATGACTGTCTATCTGTTTGAGGACCCAGTGCTGCTGTGTGGACAGGAATGATTTAATCCTAAAAAAAATTACTGTGTGTATGGGAACACTTTAAAAATAGAAACATTTCTCTTCTTTTTCCTTCCTTCCCAGTTTTACTTTCATTAACACAGTACCTGCAGATGACTTTCAAATTCAGTCCATCTTTTCCCTTCCCTAACCCTCATTCAGGATCAGAGTTCTGGAATTTACTCTGTTTGGAAAAAGTCCAAAACAGAGTCCGAGAATGGCGTTTGTGAACTCTTGTCATGTTCCGGGACCTTCTGTGGTTGCCGGTGTTCTTTCTGTTCTAGGTTCTTGCGAGCCTTTCCTTGCTGAACACAGAGCTTTCTATGAGCTCCTTCTGGCTCAATAGCACCCAGTTTCTGTATGAACTTGCACGCCTCATGAATCCTTTTAAAAACAGGTTCCTGAGTTTGTGGTAGATTTTTATTCTGTGCTTCTGTTTCCTCCAAGGCCTTTTTCTGTGCTCCCTCCAATTCTACCGTGCCCTTTTCAGTTGTCTTCTGTTCTTCCAGGGCCTTCTTCAGAGCCTTCCCTTGTTCCTCCAGAGCTGCCTTTCGACGCTTTGCCAATTCCTCCATAGCAAGATGGGCTCTTTCTTGTTGCTCAGCGGCTTTCTTCTGTATTCTTTGTCGTTCTTTGCTCTGTTTTTCTTCTAGCTCCTTAAGCATCATTTCAGCTTTCTGCTGCTCTGCTAGGGCTGCCTTCCGGGTTCTTTCTTGTTCCTCCAGTGCTGACTTTTGAGCCTTTGCCAATGTCTCCATAGCAAGACGAACCCTTTCTTGTTGCTCAACAGTCTTCTTCTGTGTTCTTTGCCGTTCTTTTCTCTGTCTTTCCTCCAGCTCCTTAAGCATCTTCTCGGCCCTCTGCTGCTCTGCTAGGGCTGTCCTCCTAGCTCTTTCTTGTTCCTCAAGAGCTGACTTTTGAGCTTTTGCTAACTCCTCTGTTGCAAGATGGGCTCTTTCTTGTTGCTCAAGGGCCTTCTTCTGTATGATTTCCTGTTCTTCTAAGGTTTTTCTGTGTCTTTCCTCCAGCTCCTTAAGCATCATCTCCGCTCTTTGCTGCTCTGCTATGGCTGCCTTCCTGGCTCTTTCTTGTTCCTCCAGAGCTGACTTTTGAACTTTTGTCAATTCCTCTATAATATGATGAGCTTTCAATTGTTCCTCTACAGCTCTCTTCTGTGCTCTTTCTTGTTCCTCCAACACTTTGTTCCGAGTTTCCTCCAGTTCAGTATGCATCACCTTAGTTTTCTGCTGTTCTTCAAAGGCCATCATCTGAGCTCTCTGCTGTTCCTCTATAGATTTAGCATGTGCTCTCTCCAGCTCTTCCCTAGCCTGCTGGGCTATCCTTTGTTCCTCTAAGGCTTTGTGTTCAGCTCTTTTATTTTCCTCCAAGGCCTTCTTTTGAGCAATGTCTAATTCTTTTAAGAGCTTCTGAACTTCTTCTTTTTCTCTCATTGTTTTCTTCTCAGCCCTTTCCTGCTCCTCTTGGAATGTTTTTTGAGTCCTTAAGAGTTCTTCCAGGGCTGCCTCAGCCCTCTTCTTTTCTTCTAGAGACTTTTTTTGTGCTAGTTCCTGTTCTTCCATGACTGTAAACTGGGCTTTCTTCTGTTCCTGCAGTGCCTGCTGATGAGCTCTTTCCAGAGCTTCTAGAGCTTTTTGTGCTTTCTCCTGCTCCTCCAATGCCTTCTTTTGGGCAATCTCTAATTCTTCTAGGGGCTTCTGAGCTGCCTCTTTTTCTCTCATTGCTTTCTTTTCAGCTCTTTCCTGCTCTTCTTGGATCTTTCTCTGAGCCCTTGAGAGTTCTTCTAGAGCTGCCTCAGCCCTCTTCTTTTCTTTAAGAGCTTTTTTCTGTGCTTGCTCCTGTTCCTGCATTGCCTGCTTATGAGCTCTTTCAAGAGCTCCCAGAGCATTCTGGGCTCTTTCCTCATCCTCCCTCGCCTTTTTTCTGGCTGTCTCCAAGTCCTCAAGGGCCTTCTTCTGAGCAAATTCTAATTCTTTTTTAGTCTTCTCAGATCTCTCTTCTTCTGCCATTGCTCTCTTCTCAGTCATTTTCTGTTCTTTTTTAACCTTAGTCAAGAGTTTTTCCAGGGCTTCCTCTGCCATCTTTTTTTCTTCTAGGTATTTCTTTTGTGCTAATTCCTGTTTTTCCATGGCTGCCACCTGGGCTTTCTTCTGTTCCTCCTGTGTCTGCTTATGTGCTCTTTCTAGAGCTTCCAGAGCTTTCTGAGCTCTCTCCTGTTCCTCTAGAGCCTTCTTCTTAGCGATCCCAAATTCTTCTAGGCCCTTCTGAAGTAATTCTTTTTCTTCCACCGCTTTCTTTTCAGCTATTTCCTGCTCTTCTTGAAACTTTCTTTGCACTCTCTGGAGTTGTTCCATGGCTGCCTCAGCCCTCTTCTTTTCTTCTAGAGCCTTTCTTTGGGCTTCATCTTGTTCTTCCATGGCTACCACCTGGGCTTTCTTCTTTTCCTCCAATAACTGCTTACGAGCTCGTTCCAGAGCCTGCAGAGCTTTCTGAGCTCTTTCCTGTTCCTCCAGTGCCTTCTTTTGGGCAATCTCTAATTCCCCTCGGCTCTTCTGAAGAACTCCTTTTTCTTGCATTGCTTGTTTCTCAGCCCTTTCCTGCTCTTCTTGGATCTTTCTCTGAGCCCTTGAGAGTTCTTCTAGAGCTGCCTCAGCCCTCTTCTTTTCTTTAAGAGCTTTTTTCTGTGCTTGCTCCTGTTCCTGCAATGCCTGCTTATGAGCTCTTTCAAGAGCTTCCAGGGCATTCTGGGCTCTTTCCTGGTCCTCCCGTGCCTTTTTTCTAGTTGTCTCCAAGTCCTCAAGGGCCTTCTTCTGAGCAATGTCTAATTCTTTTTTAGTCTTCTCGGCTTTCTCTTCTTCTGCCATTGCTTTTTTCTCAATCATTTCCTGTTCTTTCTGAACCTTAGTCAAGAGTTTTTCCAGGGCTTCCTCTGCCATCTTTTTTTCTTCTAGATATTTCTTTTGTGCTAATTCCTGTTCTTCCATGGCTGCCATCTGGGCTTTCTTTTGTTCCTCCAGTGCTTGCTGATGTGCTCTTTCTAGAGTTTCCAGAGCCTTTTGAGCTCTTTCCTGTTCTTCCAGTGCCGCCTTCTTAGCAAACTCTAATTCTTCTTGGCTCTTTTGAAGTACCTCTCTTTCTTCCACAGCTTTTTTCTCAGCCCTTTCCTGCTCTTCTTGAACTTTTCTCTGAATCTCTATGAGTTGTTCCATGGCTGCCTCAGCCATCTTCTTTTCTTCTACAGCTTTTTTCTGGGCTCGGTTCTGCTCTTCCATGGCTGCCACCTGGGCTTTCTTCTGTTCCTCCAGTGCCTGCTGATGTGCTCTTTCTAGAGCTTCCAGAGCTTTCTGAGCTCTCTCCTGTTCCTCTAGAGCCTTCTTCTTAGCGATCCCTAATTCTTCTAGGCCCTTCTGAAGTAATTCTTTTTCTTCCACCGCTTTCTTTTCAGCTATTTCCTGCTCTTCTTGAAACATTCTTTGCACTCTCTGGAGTTGTTCCATGGCTGCCTCGGCCCTCTTCTTTTCTTCTAGAGCCTTTCTTTGGGCTTCATCTTGTTCTTCCATGGCTACCACCTGGGCTTTCTTCTTTTCCTCCAATAACTGCTTACGAGCTCGTTCCAGAGCCTGCAGAGCTTTCTGAGCTCTTTCCTGTTCCTCCAGTGCCTTCTTTTGGGCAATCTCTAATTCCCCTCGGCTCTTCTGAAGAACTCCTTTTTCTTGCATTGCTTGTTTCTCAGCCCTTTCCTGCTCTTCTTGGATCTTTCTCTGGGCCTTTGAGAGTTCTTCTAGAGCTGCCTCAGCCCTCTTCTTTTCTTTAAGAGCTTTTTTCTGTGCTTGCTCCTGTTCCTGCAATGCCTGCTTATGAGCTCTTTCAAGAGCTTCCAGGGCATTCTGGGCTCTTTCCTGGTCCTCCCGTGCCTTTTTTCTAGTTGTCTCCAAGTCCTCAAGGGCCTTCTTCTGAGCAATGTCTAATTCTTTTTTAGTCTTCTCGGCTTTCTCTTCTTCTGCCATTGCTTTTTTCTCAATCATTTCCTGTTCTTTTTGAACCTTAGTCAAGAGTTTTTCCAGGGCTTCCTCTGCCATCTTTTTTTCTTCTAGATATTTCTTTTGTGCTAATTCCTGTTCTTCCATGGCTGCCATCTGGGCTTTCTTTTGTTCCTCCAATGCTTGCTGATGTGCTCTTTCTAGAGTTTCCAGAGCCTTTTGAGCTCTTTCCTGTTCTTCCAGTGCCGCCTTCTTAGCAAACTCTAATTCTTCTTGGCTCTTTTGAAGTACCTCTCTTTCTTCCACAGCTTTTTTCTCAGCCCTTTCCTGCTCTTCTTGAACTTTTCTCTGAATCTCTATGAGTTGTTCCATGGCTGCCTCAGCCATCTTCTTTTCTTCTACAGCTTTTTTCTGGGCTCGGTTCTGCTCTTCCATGGCTGCCACCTGGGCTTTCTTCTGTTCCTCCAGTGCCTGCTGATGTGCTCTTTCTAGAGCTTCCAGAGCTTTCTGAGCTCTCTCCTGTTCCTCTAGAGCCTTCTTCTTAGCGATCCCTAATTCTTCTAGGCCCTTCTGAAGTAATTCTTTTTCTTCCACCGCTTTCTTTTCAGCTATTTCCTGCTCTTCTTGAAACTTTCTTTGCTCTCTCTGGAGTTGTTCCATGGCTGCCTCGGCCCTCTTCTTTTCTTCTAGAGCCTTTATTTGGGCTTGATCTTGTTCTTCCATGGCTGCCACTTGGGCTTTCTTCTGTTCCTCCAGTGCCTGCTGATGAGCTCTTTCCAGAGCTTTCTGAGCTCTCTGAGCTCTCTCCTGTTCCTTCAATGCCTTCTTTTGAGCAATCTCTAATTCTTCTTGTCTTTTCTGAAGTGTCACTTTTTCTTGCATTGCTTTTTTTTCAGCCCTTTCCTGCTCTTCTTGGATCTTTCTCTGAGTCCTTGAGAGTTCTTCTAGAGCTGCCTCAGCCATCTTCTTTTCTTTAAGAGCTTTTTTCTGTGCTTGCTCCTGTTCCTGCAGTGCCTGCTTATGAGCTTTTTCCAGAGCTTCCAGAGCTTTCTGAGCTCTTTCTTGTTCCTCTACAGCCTTCTTCTTAGCAATGTCTAATTCTTCTAGGCCTCTCTGAAGCATACTTCTTTCTTCCATTGCTTTCTTCTCTGTCATTTCCCGATTGTCCAGGACCTTTCTTCCAGCCCTTGAAAGTTCTTCCTGGGCTGCTTCAGACATATTTGTTTCTTCTAGAGATTTTTTCTGTGCTTGCTCTTTTTCCATGATGGCCATCTGAGCTTTTTTCTGCTGCTCCAGAGCCTGTTTATGAACAAATTCTAAAGCTTCTAGGGCTTTCTGGGCTCTTTCCTGTTCCTCCACAGCCTTCTTTTGAGCACTTTCTATTTTTTCTAGGGTCTTCTGAGCTTTTTCTTTTTCTTCAATTGTTTTCTTTTCAGCCATTTCTCGCTCTTCTTGAAACTTCCTTTGAGTTCTCTGGAGTTCTCCCAGAGCTGCCTCAGCCATCATCTTTTCTTCTAGAGATTTTTTGTGTGCCAGTTTCTGTTCTTCCATGACAACCACATGAGCTTTCTTCTGTTCTTCCAGTGCTTGCTTATGAGCACTTTCCAGAGCTTTCAGAGCTCTCTCCTCTTCCTCCAGGACTTGTTGCTGAGCTCTTTCCTGTTCCCCCAGGGCTGTCAGTCGAGCTTCTGCCAGTTCCTCCAGAGCTGTTTGCTGAGCTCTCTCTAGTTCCTCGAGAGCTAGCAGCTGAGCTTTTGCCTGCTCTTCTAGGATCACTTTGTAAGCTTTTTCTTGCTGATAGAGTAACTTCTGATGTGATTTTTCCTGTTCTTTTAATAACCTTCTCAGAGAATTCTCCTCTTCATCCAGTTCTTCTTGATAAGCTCTAAGCTTTTCCTCAAGTTCTTGCTGAAGGGCTCTTAACTGTTCCTCCAGCTCTTTCTGCTGGACTGTTCCCTGGTATTTTACTTCCTTGTGCTGAATTCTTTCTTGCTCCTCCAGTAGCTTCTGCTGAAAGTTGTCTTGTTCATCAGTCTCCTTTTCAAAAGATCTATATTGTATCCATATATTTTCTTGCAGACTTCTTCCCACCTCTTCCCGGGGCATTCTCTCCTGTTTCCTCAGGACGGTGTGTCTGACTCCCTGCCATTCATTCATGGTTTCCTTCCAAGCCCTTCTCTGGTCTTCAGTGGCTACCTTGTCATCACTTTCTAACCCTGTAAGTATACTTTGTGGTCTTTCATGCTTCTCACAAACTTTGTGAAGGCTTTCCAGAAGCTCCTTGTACTTCTTTTTCTCAAGTTTCCGCTCATGCTTTCGCCAGTATTTGGCAATTTTCTGAGCCTTTGGCTGTATCTCCTTCAACATAGCATAGGATTCTTCATCATAATCCAATTGGCAGGCCAAGGCTAGGTCTTTAGCAGCCCTTTGCCAGTAACCAAGTAGCTGCAATGCTCTTCCTCTCCACTTGTAGGGCTGAGCCGAATCAGGGTTGATCTGTATGGCTTTGTCACAGTCCCTAATTGCAGCATTTGGTTTCTGAAGCTTCATATAGACCTTGGCTCGGTTTGCATATAAAATGGTAAGGCGTGGGTTTAGCTTAATAGCTTCAGTGAACAGATCTAAAGCTTTAAAAAGTTCGCCTTTATTGATTGCATCAATAGCTTCTCTTTTCTTTTCACTGGCCTGTTTTCGCATTTCATCTGTTACTTTCAAGTTTTCATCTCCCATCTCTTGAGGAACATCTTCATCTGGTTCAATCACCTCTTCAGTATCAATTTCCAATTCACTCTCCTCACTCTCTGATTTAGTGCATTCAAAATCACTCTTAGTTCCCTTCTGAATCTCTCTTTCCTGAACTTCAGATGTTTCGTATTTTTCATGTGCTATGAGTTGACCTTTTTCTTGTTCTGCAGCATACAGAGGATAGGCTTTGCATTGTTCCTCTGGGAAATGAATAAATGGTTCATGTTCTTGGGCATGATCATATGGAACATCCTTTACTTTGGAGAGTTTAAATTTACTCCTTTCTTGTTCTTCTGAAACGGTATCTTGGTGTTTTGGTGTTTTCAATGGAATCTTTGTCTGTGTACTCTCTGGGTCTACAAGGGCTTCTTTCATCCTTTCCATATTTTCTGTAAATGATTCTGTATTACATTTTCCTTCATGCTTTCTCCAACATTGAGTGAATGACTTGGTCTCTGCTTCTACCTCCTTCAACATGGCATATGTATTTTCATCATAATCCAACTGACAGGCCAAAGAAAGATCTTTAGCGGCCTCCTGCAAGTATCCTAACAGATGAAATGCCCCCCCGCGCCACTTATATGGTAATGCTGCATCAGGGTTTAATTTTATAGCTTGATTGCAGTCGCTTATGGCAGCATGTGGCAGACGCAGCTTTAGAAAGGTACTGGCTCGGCAAACATACAAGTTGCCACACCGGGGGTTTAATTCAATAGCTTCAGAGAACAGGTCAATGGCTCTTTGTAGTTCACCTTTCTCCACTGCATCAAAGGCTTCTTTCTTTTTTTCATTGGTTTGCTTCCACATCTCAACTGTCTCCACATTTTCATTTAGCATGTGTTGGAACTCGCCCTCATGATCTAATTTGCCATTTGCTGTTTCATTCTCCAATGGTGTGCTAAAATCTTTCTCTCTCTGATCTTGTGCATCAGCCTTTGAAGTTGCCTCTACATTCTTAACCTGCTCCAGTAACTCAGATTCCTTGTATCTTAAGGCACACTTTGCACGTGTCTCAGAAATCCTTTGAAACCCTAACTTCAATCTTTTTACCACAGCATTGGCTTCTTCTTCATACTCCAGCCTAGAAGCTAAAGCAAGATCACAGGCTGCCTCTTCCCAAAGCCCCAAATTCTGGAATGCTTTCCCTCGCAGTCTGAATGACTCTGGTGATTTGGGATTCAGTTCAATGGCTATGTCACAGTCTTTAATGGCAGCCCGTGCCTCCTGCAACTGCATAAAGACACTGGCCCGGTTAATGTAGGAACTAGGAATATGTGGATTCAACTCAATGGCTTCAGTGAACAAATGAACTGCTTTCTGAAGTTCACCTTTAGCTAGGACTTCAAAAGCCTCCTTACACTTTTCATTGATTTGATTCCTCATCTCTTCAGTTACTTTCAGGCTATTGCATCCCAGTTCGTGGATATTGTTCTGACATTGTTCCGTTTCCTCACTACAAGTCTCCAAATTGTTCTCCTTGCTTGGATCTTTCAGAAGCTTATCACCAGCCTCACCTACACAAATGTTGTTTGTTGTATGTGGTAAGGAATTATTTATGTTTCCTAATGGTTCCCGAAGGAAGAATCGATCTTCAGAATTAGCTAAGTTCAAGTAAAGCTTGACCTGGTCATGTGTGTCACTGTGAACTTTTCTTGGATCCATGATGAGGGGAAAAGATGAACAGATGCAGGAGATAGTTTGACCTTAGAAAGGAAGGAAGAATTTATGGAAGCTGGCTTGAGAGTTTAGTTATTAAGTTTATGAGTGGCATGATGGGAAAAGGCCCTCATAATTCCTCTCTGCCATGGCCCTACTTCTATATCTACAACTATTTCTTAATGTGCCAAAACTGAGTCTGAAAGACTCAATAACAAAGGGAGATTTTGTGATGTCATCAGTCTCATCATCACTAGAATTTTGAGGCAAGTTCTTAAAGTCATGTAATGCCAACAATCTCCTATAGTCCTTTCTTTTTCATTTATATGCTATGTTTAATGGTATGAATAGTAGTTTTTACTTATTTTGCACCTGCACAAAAATGCTTACAATCAGAAAGAGGAAGTTGTTTACATCATTAGATGGAAAACTGCAGCTTGCTCAGTTTCTGGAATATCCCATCAGCATTATGCTTCTCTTCTTGAAAAATCATGAGACACTGATTTCTGACTTCATTGTAACTCAGGAACTGGTATGCTTTATACAATGATACATGAATATACTGTGTACATGCTTATCTACTTGACATTAGGTGAGCATTGTTAGATTGTTTGTTAAAGCATTGCTTTAAATTGTTTTTAATACTGTTTTTTAATTCTGTAACCTGTCCTGGGACCTTAAGATGAAGGCTGGCAAATAAATAAATAAATAAATAAATAATCAATGAACCAAGGAATTGAATGCCAGATTGGAAAACAATAAGACTCTTGCCAGACATAGTAGTACATTGCTCTGGTTATCTCCCTCTCGGAATACTGCAATGCGCTCCACGTGGGGCTGCCTTTGAAGGTGACTCAGAAACTACCACTAATCCAGAATGCAGTAGCTAGACTGGTGACTGAGAGCGGCCACCAGGACCATATACCAGTAACACCATTCCTAAAGGATCTACATTGGCTCCCAGTACGTTTCCAAGCACAATTCAAAGTCTTGGTGCTGACCTTTAAAGCCCTAAACAGCCTTGGTCCACCCCCATTATTCAGCTCAGACACTGAGGTCCAGCTCCAAGGGCCTCCTAGCAGTGCACTCACTGAGAGAAGTGATGTTACAGGGAACCATAGAGAGGGCCTTTTCGATGGTGGTGCCTGCCCTGTGGAACGCCCTCCCATCAAATATCAAGGAAATAAACAAATATTGGACTTTTAGAAGACATTTGAAGGCAACCCTAAATTTAGTGTTTGATGTTTATTGTATTTTTAATATTTTGTTGGAAGCTACCCAGAGTAGCTGGGGCAACCCAATCAGATGGGTGGCTAATAATAATAATAATAATAATAATAATAATAATAATTTGCAATGCTGGACATTGGCCTAAAACAATTTGGAGCAATTGTGTCTGTTTTAAAAGACATTTTTAAATGATTTGGTCTTTGAGGGCATATTTAGGCCTACAGGTCTTTATTGCTTGAACAAGGGGGGGGGGGTCTGGAATGCTTTCTAGTGATAACGTGATTCAGGTACATAGCTGTGTTGGTCTGATGCAGTTGAAATAAATAAAAACCACCCATCTCCTTCTGAGAAAAACCCCACCCCACCCTCCCACTGGTTACTTCTGCTTCAGTGTATCTGAAGAAGTGTGCATGCACACGAAAGCTTATACACAGAACAAACTTGGTATCTAAGGTGCTAGGGACACATTTAGGGACGCGGGTGGCGCTGTGGTCTAAACCACTGAGCCTAGGGCTTGCTGACTGCAAGGTTGGCGGTTCAAATCCCCACAATGGGGTGAGCTTCCGTGCTCGCTCCCTGCTCCTGCCAACCTAGCAGTTCGAAAGCACCCCCCAAAGTGCAAGTAGATAAATAGGTACCGCTCTGGCGGGAAGGTAAACGGCATTTCCGTGCGCTGCTCTGGTTCGCCAGAAGCGGCTTAGTCATGCTGGCCACATGACCCGGAAGCTGTACGCCAGCTCCCTCAGCCAATAAAGCAAGATGAGCGCCGCAACCCCAGAGTCATCCGCAACTGGACCTAATGGTCAGGGGTCCCTTTACCTTTTAACATGTCAGCCAGCTGCTCCGGCTATGCTTCCTCCTCTCCCATTATTTCCCAACTTTTCCCTCATCTGCCTCTGAACTGTGACCTCTGCAAACCATTGTAAACCTATACTGTCTTCCTCTTCTGTGGAAGGTTCAGGCTGGGAAGGTGGTCTCCACCATTCCTCCTCTGCCCAGTCCCTGACTGTGGGTCATAATTCACAAGAAGTATATAGTAGAGTGGTGTTGCCTCTGAAAGGGGACATTGGATTGTTTTAACAAACCCAAGCTTGGTTTAGGAGACTAAGCCTGGATTTCCACTCATACATATCCTACTTAAATAAAAATGTGTATCTTTAATTAACTCATCTCATGTGGTTTGATATGCTAATGATGAGCTACCATTAGATTAGATTAGATTTGTTTTATTTTTAATCTGTATTGAAAAACGGATAAAATGGGGCACTCATCCTGATTTGTTTGCAGAGAGATTACAGAATGTTACATCAAGCAAATGTCATCTGACAGTTTCCAGCACATTTCCCTGTCTCTTTGCTATCACAAAAAGTCTGAATTGTGCATGTATTGGGTGGGGGTGGTTGTTGCACAAGACCTCCAAATCAATTTTAACTGAGCAACCTGAATTTGCCAGTATGTGACTGAACCTCACCGGAAAATAGCCACAAATCGGCAAGTCTAATTCTTAAGAGCTGCGCTGGGACCTTCTCTGCTTTTTAAAGGGCTACATATAAGTGGTAGGAATCCACACATACACATATAGTTTTAATTCTATTAATGTTTATTTTTGTTTTAAAAATGATTGTTCCCACCCCCATTATGTTTTTAACTGTTCTAATTTCTCTGTCAGGGTAAAGGTGTGTGTGTGAATAAACATATAAAATAAACATATTGTAATAATAATAATAATACGGCACACCCCCTTCTTCACTGGACACGGTAATTCCCTATGCCAAATTTCGGCAAACGTGTAATAAAACTCCTAGGACAAAGCAGGCGTCCTTACCTAGCTTTCAAAACAAAACAAAACAAAACAAACTGCAATTTTGCCGCACAATACGGCAACAGATGCGGTGACGACAACAAGATGCGCCGCTTGGGAGCCGGAACTCTCCTCAGAAAGCGATCGCGGCCGCGTCCCCTTCGAGCGGAAGCTGCTGCGTGACGCCATTTCCCGGTCGCCGGCGCAGGTTTTTTCCTCTAGCTTCCGCTTCCGCCTTCCTTTTCCGTTGCTCGTATTGCTACGTGTCCAACAAGTCGGTGAGTGAGTCTTGAGCGGAGTTGTGTCGCTGGGGGTGGGGGCGGCGGAAGGGAAAGCAGCGCAGTTACGGGAGCCCAGAACCGAGTTGTAGAGCGCACGTAGCCCCTGGGCATGTGCGAAGTGGCTTTCTTTCACCGCAGCCGACCCCTCCTCCTCCTCCTGTCTCTTTTCTCTTCCCCCTCCCGCAGTGGGGTGAATCTAAACAGCGTCTGAAAAGGGCGGGCGGGTGGGGGGAGAAGGCTGCCCGGCCGAGGCGGAGACCCCGGAGGGAGCATTCCTGAGTCACAGCGGCGTAACGAAAACTTGGTCGCCTTTCCTCGTCTCCGCAGGCTGAGGGGTCAGAGGGAAGGGTGGCATCGCCCCATTTCTACCTCTGGAAATGCTGTGTGTCTCCCATGCAACGTTTCATGTATCGCTGTCACGATCCTCTCCCCCATCCCATCCCCCCAAAAACAAAGAGGGGGTAAGAAAAGTGAGGGCACATCTGATCACGTTACACACATACTGGAAACTTATGCTCACTGTTCCTAATTAAACATTGGCTAAATATGAGGTTTGATACTAAGCACTTCTGAAGGTGTGTAACCCTTTCTGTGCCTAAATCATGAACTGTGCAGTTCTAAACTGTCTTTTCTAAACTGTGTAATTGGCTTCAGGACACAAACGTGTAATAAGGGGGTGGGGAGAGGCGTGAAAACTTATTTAACTTAGCTGTGCAGTTTAGGGTACTACACTACCACCAGGTGTTTTTTTTTTTAATGTCACTGCTCCCCCACCCTACACTCTGGTCAACTGTACTTCCATGTTCTCCCAAATGTTAAAAGATATTGTAGATTTGTCTCCTTTTGAGCAACTGAATATTCCTACACTGAATGGGGGAAAAGTCATGAAGCTTGGGAGCCTCCATGTTGGCTAACCATAATTGGTGATGGTGTAAAATGGGTGCATTACTGTTGCACTATGGCTGTAATAAATATCTATCTATCTATCTGTTGCACTATAGCTTCATACAAATTACTAAATTCCCTGAGCTCATTATCACTGTGCACTGGTGCAACAAAAAATACTAAAAGAACATGTTTGAGGTTTCTAAAAAGACATTGTAGATGTTGGGGTATATTAGCATTGTTTTAAGTGAACATCAATATAATGTCTGTGGGTTTTTTTTACCAGTTAAAAATGCTAACAAAAATTGGGAACTTGCAAGAGCAACCTTATTTCCTGTATAGGAGCTTTGTGGTTTGAATTGAAGGCAAGCCTGATTTGGAATGATTGCATATGAATAAAATCCTAATAAGTTGGTGTGTTTGTTCTTTTTCTTGCAGAAAATCATGGATCAAGTAATGCAATTTGTGGAACCTAGTCGTCAGTTTGTGAAAGATTCCATCAGGCTTGTTAAACGATGCACAAAGCCAGATAGGAAAGGTAAAACCACCAAGAAGAAAAATACTAAATGTGTTTGTGACACTGCAGAGTAGAATAAAATGTAATAAACAAGTTGTTCCTGTAGATGACAAGATGACAATAATCACAAGTTCCTGTGTTTAATATCATATTTTCATTTTGTTGGTAAAATATTTAGTAGGTTTTTAAAGAGGAGATCAATGCTGCATAGGTTGCTTTTTTAACAGACAAAAAAAATCTAACAATCTAAAATATATAGCTGAGCTCATATGTCTTAAGAGCTATGCAACAGTGTGGTTTCTAATAGATGGCTAGATGCTTTGCTTTTGAATGGGGTGAGGATAGTGATTCTGAGCAAGGGTCTAGAAGTGTGCTTGTCATCTTGTCACTGAGGAGCATATATTATGTTGTGAGAACACAGCATCAGCAAGTATGCCTATCCTCCTGAGCCTAGAGAAGTTCAGTTGCTCTCTGTCATACAACTCTGAGCCTTGGAGTTGCTTGGAAAGGAGCAAGGCTTTCTTAGTCCTGGTGTGACAGGGTAGAGCTCCACTCTCCCTTCCCAGCCAAGCTCACTCCATGCAGCTGTGTTGGGCCTCAAGCTCAATGTGATGTTGGACAACACCCTGCTCCCTCCCATGTTTGGTGAGGGAAGGTTGTAGTGAGCACAGATTGACAAAATTGTAGACCCGGCAAAAAATTCTTCGGATTGAGTGTATAGTTGCAATATGGAATCTGGTTAGAGATCTTAAGCCCATGATGTGGGTGATTATGATGTCTTGCAGACCTCTTCCCTTAACTTTCTCTTCTTCATCTATTTCCTGTGGACCACTCTTCTTTTTTAGAGTCTTTGCCTCCTCCCTTCCTTGCCTAGCTCCTCTGTAACACCAGGGATCTCAGTTAGCCACAGCAAGAAACTTCAGCACCACAGGATCATTGAATATGTTACAAGATAGAAAATAGTGGCAGCGTAGGCATAAATTCTTGGAAGATTTAATGATTACTTAAGGTGCCGTCACATGTGGCTTACTTAGCCTGTAGAGAAGAGCTTTCTGAACTGTGTGTTGCGACGTGTTAGTGTGTTGGCTGCAGTGCTCCTCCAGGGGCTGGTAAGGGGTTAGTTTAATCTCTGGTTTGCTAGTCACAAAATAATGCATGTCTAAAAAGTGTGTCACCAACATGAAAAGTTTGGAAAGCTCTGCTCAAGAGGGAGATTCCCCCCCCCAAAAAAGTTCTGGGCATTCATTATCACTGTCAGTGGTGTGATTCAATCATGAATCATAGAATTGGAAGGGACCACAAGGGTCATCTAGGCCAACCCCCTGCAATGCACAAATCTTTTGGCTAACCTGGGGCCCAAGCCTCTAAGCCTGAGAGGAATTCTGATAATTCCTGGATCCCCAATTACATTCAGGACCCAATGTGAATCAATATATAAGCTTTATTGTTGAAGCCATAGGTCACCACAGTATAAATACATCAAGCTGTCATTTTGATGTATTTAGCAAACTAATATAAACACAAAAACAGAAAAATGGGGGGGGGCTTCCTAATTTAATCAATGCATTGCCCCTCTTCAAAAAGATACCCAGGTGTTAAAAATGCAATAAAACAAAAAGACATCCCACTCACCCCTATGTTTTTTTGAACCTGGCTTGTATTTTCTTAGCTGCCACATCAATTTTGCTACTTGGGTGAACATGTCTTTGCCTGAAGCAATATATATATTTGGTCCAGGAGTTGTTTGACAGACTAAAGGATACAAGGTGGGAATTGTGCTCAGGGTGCTCATATAGGGAGCAGCCCATATGCTTGCCATCTTCAAATATCTGAAGGGGTGTCACATGGAAGAGGGAGCAAGCTTGTTTTCTCCTGCATGGGAGGGTAGGACTTGAACCAATAGATTCAAGTTACAAGAAAGGAGATTCCGACTAAACATCAGGAAGAACTTTCTGACAGTGTCAGCTGTTGAACAGACTCCCTCAGGAGGTTGTGGACTCTCGTTGCTTAGAGGTTTTTAACAGAGATTGGATGGCCATCTGCCATGAATGCTTTTAGCTGAGATTCCTGCATTGCAGGGGGTAGGACTAGATGACCCTTGGTGTCCCTTCCAACTCTACAATTCTATGATTTTATGATTCTGACTTAGTAAGTTATGGGAGACACGGGCCCTTTAACTCTGAAAGTGTAGGCATTTTGTAAGCAGGGGAGAGGGAGGCCAGCAAGTACAGTCTTCCACCATGTGCTCAGTGAATAGGCAGGGTGGTGATGGTCACACACTTTTATTTTCAAATAATAACCAGATTTAAATCAGAAAAACTTCAGTCTCCTCCAATTATTCAAGTATTCCTGGCTAAACATAGAAACACATTTTGTTGTAATTATTCAAAATTCATTTAAGAGTACATTTTTAAAAATACATTTTTTTCCGATTTCAGAATTCCAGAAGATTGCTATGGCAACAGCAATAGGATTTGCAATAATGGGATTTATTGGTTTCTTTGTAAAACTGATCCATATTCCAATCAACAACATCATTGTGTAAGTACATGCATCATAATTGGTACTGCTGGTATAAAACAACGACGACTTCTGAGCAATGTCCTAAAATTGGATTTTTGTGCACTCTGCTGTGATCTCTGGCTCTCATGATGTCGTCTTTAGAATCCTGTGTGCACTGACATACTTAAATAACATAGATATCTACTTTGAATCTGCACTTTGTATTCCCTCGGCTGGAAAGTGGAGATGAGCGCCATGCTCCCACTCGACTTAGCCATCCTTTTTACCTTATTTATTTAAAAACAAATAGGATGATACACTTTAAATAAAGAATTTTCGATTAAAAAAAGGGGGGCATTACTTTAAAAACAAAACAGTAAAATGCTATTTAAGTGCCTCTGTGATTTTGTTGTCTTGTTTTTTTTACAGGGGTGGCTGAATGCATCAAGAAGACATGTAACTTGATTTTGCTTGTGGTAACAAAAGAGAACATTCTGGCCTTTCTGACATAATCTTCCTAAATCATCTTTTGCTACTTGTCGTTATAAACAGATTTTAAAGTAAAACTGGTGTGGCTTCTTAGTTGGTTAATGCAAGCACGTGTAGGCCAATGTCGGTCACTGACTTAAGACTTACAAAATTTATGCTCAGTAAACTGAATGATGTAACCTTTGAGGTCAGATTGGGTTTTATGAAATGCTCAATCACTTCAGTGTCTTGGGGGAGCATCAATAGTTGAATAAACTGAGCAGCACATGGACACTCCAAACTCTTGATAACCTTTGTATACAAACGTAGTTCTGATTGCCACTTAAGATGTTCAGCACTGACAGAGCCCTTTTCTCTTTATTCCCTCATGTAATAGCAGAAGCAAATTCATAACAAGTCTGATATTTAAATATAGCCTTTATTAAATACAAGCTTTTGCATAAAACTTGTTTAAAATGCGACATTAGGCTGTCTTCCCTTTTTAAAAACAGACTGTTCATTTAAACTTTGGCAATTATAATTGTTTTGGCTCAAAAATTGTTTTTGTTTCTTATAGATTATTGTAATTGCCACACCCCACACATTTTCATTGTGTGCCTGCCTCTCCCCACCCCCTTTTAATACAAGCAGAATTGCTCCCTGGAGCCCGTGAGGTATGCATCCAAGCTGTCACCAGTGAGCATCCATTTGTATTCGGCCCCTGGCACACACAATGGGCTAAATATAGATGAATGCAACCGAGGTTGCATGCCTGGTTGTTATATTACCATGGCAACTTATTTTGTGGGTTTTGGCTTGGGGTGCGCACTATTTGTTCCAGCCCACTGGCAAGTTGAATGTTTGTGTTCTGCTGAAGAGAACTATCAAATTTTAAGAACACAAAAGTTACGCAGTGTTCTATTCTGTAAGTTACTTATATCATCAAGTGATATAAGTATCACTTTATCAGCCCTTCCAATCTTTTTTTTAAAAAATCCTATGCACAGTATATATAAAAAACACATCAATGTTCAGAATTCTAAAAAAAGCTTACAATACAGCATTGCTCAAATAGCAAAAAACTAAAATCCCTGGCATTCTATAGATTGAAGCTGCATAGAATCATAAACTGAGTTGGAGAGACCAGCTAATGCATGAAATCTAGATTTAGAAAGCGCAGTGACATTTTCCCAGGAAGCATTGCTTTAAGGCTTGGGCTGAACAAAAATAGCTGCTGAAAGTTTATGCACATCCTTTATCTTTGATGCCCATTGTCCAAAGCAAAGGTTTGTCTGTTTCAATAGTCACAACTCCAGACTCATCATAAGTGTTCGAAGTGCTGACGAGTGTCCCAAACTTTAGAATGCTTCTGTCTGTAAGCAATGGAAAAGAAGGGTTAGCACAAGAGTTCCCAAAGTTTGAACCAACACAAAAATAGGGATAAAGGCAGTAGAACTGATGCAGTGTAAGCATGATCTATGTGAGGCTCTCAAAGTTCAATGGAATTTACTCCTACAGAAATGGGTCACAAAGACTACAGCTATGATGACATGATAATAAAAGCTCCCCACAGCCCCCTGAAAGTATAGAAGTGTGTCTGATCAGTACTGCCAACACATGGTGGCACTTGGATTGTCAATGACTTCCTCCAAAGAGTCCCAGGCACTAGTTTTTTGAGTGCTGAAAACATGCTGTTACGATAGGTTTGCCTATCTACCCATGTGAACTTCATTGGGGGGGGGGCGGTTCTTAGCCCATCTAAAGTCTAGCATAATGGTGGCACCATGTGTCAGTGTGTCTGGCTGTTAACCAGAAAGTTGGTCCGAACACACCAAAGGATGGCTATGGGCAGGATTCCTGCATTGCAGGGGGCTGGACTAGATGACCCTTGGGGATCCCTTCCAACTCTACAATTCCATGACATGTTTGCCCTGAGATAATTAGCCACAGAAATTACAGCAGGGATAGGCAACTGGCAGTTCAAGTGATGAATCGGACACCAGGGCTCCCAATCCGAGCCTCCAGCATGGCTCCTGATGACATCCACCCACTCCTTGTACATCACCAGTACATCGGATGGAGGTTTTGGCAAAGTCTTCTCCTTTACAGAAGTTGGAAAGGACTTTGGAGGTCATCTCTAGCCCACTCCCTGCTTAATGTAGCTACAACATCCCTGACAAATGCGTCTCTGCTTCAATGCTTTCAGCATCAACCTGACAGTCTGTTTCATTTCCAAGCAGCTTTTACTGTTGGTAAGTTTATCCCATTGCTTCACAGAAGTCTGCTTTCATGCAGTTTCTACCCACTGGTTTCAGTGTTGGTGCCTGGAGCAGCAGAAAACTAGTCTCAATCTTCTGCTTGGCAGCAGAAATGTAGGCAAAGCATCTTGACACTATTTCAGAGCAAGAAGTAAATAGGTCTGTTAGAGGCCGAGTGAGCAGCAACTAAAGTGGGTAAAGGGAGGGCTCCATCTGTGGCTGCTGCCCCTGGGGGATTAGAGGAAAGGTTAAAAAGGCTTTGCTTTCACCTACTTCATGTGATGCTTTTGAATTATGGTGCTGGAGGAGACTCTTGAGAGTCCCATGGACTGCAAGAAGATCAAACCTATCCATTCTCAAAGAAATCAGCCCTGAGTGCTCACTAGAAGGACAGATCCTGAAGTTGAGGCTCCAGTACTTTGGCCACCTCATGAGAAGAGAAGACTCCCTGGAAAAGACCCTGATGTTGGGAAAGATGGAGGGCACAAGGAGAAGGGGACGACAGAGGACGAGATGGTTGGACAGTGTTCTCGAAGCTACTAACATGAGTTTGGCCAAATTGCGGGAGGCAGTGAAGGATAGGCGTGCCTGGCGTGCTCTGGTCCATGGGGTCACGAAGAGTTGGACACGACTGAACAACAACAACAACATTTGGGAGTGAAGGGACAAAAGGACAAAGGCCATCAGTGCAAAAAAAATAAAAAATGACTCACTGAGAAGATTTTTGTACTAGTGGGCTTTGTCCTTTTGTTGTTTTTCTGTTGTGTGGTACAATCTTCTAGCTTTATGTGGAAGTGGGTCGGTGAAGTCAATGTCGCTGGCCCTTCAGTCCTACTCAATTCAAAAGACTGTCCACGCTAAAAAATACCGGTAGTTGCTAACCAGAGGACAAGGGTCTATAAAAATATGCTGCAAGATCTTGTTAGCCCCATAACTCTTTGTGTCCTGTTAAATAGCATTTTATTTCCTTGACATGTCTTGTAAAAGTGGTGGAGGAAAAGGTTGTGCCTTCTAGCATGAAGACATGTAGGGTAACTATTTGAAGCTGGACCTCTTCAAATCAAATCAAACTTTATTCACGTAGCCAACAGGCCATTGCGACTAAAAATACAGATAAAACAGATAAAAATACTGGGGAAAGACCAGTCAGGTACACAAATATATAAAAATACTAATAAATCATATGAAACCCCCAGGCTAAAAGGCCGTTCAAAGGTGGCCTCGTTCGAGTTGTCTGTCAAATTGTGGCCCTTAGTCTCATTGCCCTCTCAATAAATCTGGCGACCTTCTCTGTTGTCTGGATGTTCTGGTCCGCTAACAAATAAAACATTGCGGCCGCTGATGAGCGACCTGGGATGGAAAGTAGGAGGGGAGTAATGATCTCGCTCCTCAGGTCTTTGTACAGGGGGCAGGTCAGAAGAACATGTGACACTGTCTCCAAGTTTCCGTCTCCACATGGGCAGAGTCGTTTCTCCCTGGGGAGTTTCTGATATCGGCCTTCGAGCACGGCAGAGGGTAGTACGTCCAATCTTGCCAACGTAAAAGCGCGTCTATACTTTGGGATATTTAAATTATGCAGATAAGATGCCGGGGCATCGAAGTGCGAGGGGGGCAGGTGGGCAAACCATGCACAAAATTTCTTTGTTTTGGCCAAGTTGTTTTGTTGCTCAATATCCATCAGGCGCTGATCGATTAAGCTTTTTGCTTTAGAGGGGCCCAACATTAACAAATGCTGAGCATGTAGACCGCATGAGAGAAGTTTGAGTCTCACCATTTTGAACCATGCGCTTTCGTGGGCATCCCGTATCACCTGGGGCAAGAGTCCTGTTGGATTTTGGTTTAAGCGGAGCCAATAATTAAGCGTTCTTTTCCAGATCTGTGTTTCCACAGAAGGGAGACCAGCTTCAAGGCATAATGCTGCAGTTGGTACACATGGTGGAACGGCAAAGATTTGTCTTAGAAAGTTAGATTGAACCGTTTCAAGAAGATTGCATTGGGTCCCCGTCCAGATTTGGGCCCCATATGTTAGCTGCGCTAGAGGTTTTGCCTTGAAAACTTCTATGGCTGCTGGAATGTACTTGCCTCCCTTGGTATAGAAAAAGCGGGACAATGTCTTGGCGCTTTGGGTTGCTTTCTCTCTGGCGTATTTATGCTGTGCGACCCACGACCCCGTAGACTGGAAGACGATGCCCAGGTATTTAAAGGCTTTGACTTGTTCAATTGGTTGATTGTCCATTCTCCAGCTGTGTATTTTATGTTTTCTCGCGAAAACCACAACCTTGGTTTTCTGGTGGTTCACCACCAACTGCTCTCTCTTGCAGTATGCTGAAAAATCTCTTATCAACCTTTTAAGGCCTATTTTTGTTCGTGATAGTAAAACCGCATGAGGTCGATCTGGCTGCGACATCTGTCACCCCATTGATCGCCAGGGTTGATTCGGCTGATCTGGCTGGCTAGGCGGGTGTCCCCTTCCTCCCTCACCGCTCCATGTGCGTCCCTCCCGAAGCTGCGCGCTCGGTGGAAGAGGACGACCATCCCAGATAGAAGGAGTGTACCGTTCTTCGGTCAAGGGTATACGATAGCTGCGCTCCCCTGCTAGAACCTCCAAACAAGCTCAAGGTCCATTTGTAGGAGCTGGACCTCTTTTAAGTGGAACTTATTATGTAACCAATTAAAGGATAATACTATGGACTACTGACTTAACACACTTCCCTGGATATCGCCTTCCTTCAAGTAGGAGATGAGACATATTTATAAGAGTAACAAACCTTTCAGCGTGGCAAGTGACATGAGTTAATTTTTTAATGTGTTGTTGGTTATAATATAAAAAGGCTTTGCTCTATAGAGCTTTAAGAACATATGTGCCTATATCTGAAAAATAGGAGTAAGTGATGGAGAAAAGGGAATGATGTGGAAGGGACATTGTGGAGTGGGGAAACAGTGGGGTTTAGTGATAGGAAGTAAGGGGGAGGCTGATTAGCGAGGCAAAGCAGATTACAAACACATGTAACGTGAGAGTGAGGCTGATGAATTCTGGTTGGAAAGAGGTATAGATGGATGGAGGAATGACATGCGTACCCTTGTCCTTCACCCAAAATTCTGCCCATTAGTCATAGGGACTCTTATGCCCACAGGTCCTCCATTGCTTACTGAACTAATTGCCCCACCCCTCTATACAGGCTCAAATCCAGCCCAATACAGTGCTTTCTTTCAGTTCCTGACAATGAGCAGTTGCGCTGCAGCCCTTTGTCAACATGCTTGAGGATCCCACATTGTGCTCTCACTGTCCCACTGCATCATGGTTCCTCAGCCAACCAGTTGAAAGTATCTGCATGGTGCTGTTTAGAGTCATCTGCATAAACTACATGTTTAAGTTAGCCTAAGTCTTAATGCCTGACGTGGGGGCAACGTCTGGAAAGAATGGTTACATTTGATTCTAAATAATTACTTTAGGTCGGGCATCCAAACAATAGCTTCTGCAGCAGCATCCTCTCACTGGCTAAGATTCAGTTTCCTGCAGCAATAGCTCTTAGTGAACAGTAGGTGGCACCTTTCATCTTTCTCTCCAAGCAGTTTTTCTTTCGCAAGGGCAGTTTACTGAAACGCTACAAGAAATAACCACTGCTATCAATTCATATAATTCATGTAAACAAGTGTTTTCATGCTCAGCAAACATGTCTAACTAGTGTAATTGTGAGCACATTTTAAAGCCAGCCAGCCTGCCACCAACCAACCAACCAACCAACCAACTGTAGCTAGGATTAAGAAGAGGTAGCAAGGCTTATCAGTGAAAAACAGTGGTTTGTTAATAATTTTGGCACAGCTGTTTGGTGGAGATGCTTTGTGTCAGCAACAGGGAATCTGTGGTTCTCAGATGCAGCCTCACCACCCCTGGCTGTTGGCCATGCTGCCTGGGGCTGATGGGAACTGGACTCCCCCAACATCAGGAGGGCCATAGTTTTATGGGGTGTGTGGCAGCACAATATCAACTCTGAGTAGTGTAACTGCATAAATTAATAATGTTTAGGATTTGTATTAAAATCTTTAGAGTGCTCAAAGCATTCTGCATACATTATCTAACAAATTCTTACAACACCCCCTACCTCCTGTAAAATAGGATTCTTTTGGTTTGTGTTAAGTGGCCCAGCAAGTTCACAACCAGTGCCACATCTGAACTGGGAACTTAATTGCTCACACTGCTAGCAATGAAAATGAAATGGTAGTTTACAAAAAAGTAAAGAAACAAAACCCCTTCATGCGTTCAGAGTATGTGAGGAGGGGGAGAAAGGCTCACTGTTGCTTGCACCATTTGGACTATCTTTGGGTTTAGCTGTCCCAAATTACTGGTTTCCACGGATCACTGGAGATTTATTATTTAGAATACCGTGTTTACAATCTTCTACAAAAATTCTAGCCCACATGGGTGGAGAGGTTGTGAAAATATGCCTCGATTAGAACACACTTATACCTTTTGAGCATTGCTTCTGAAAAAAGGCCATGGCTGCTACATCTGACACGAGGTGGCTGAATTTACAGCAAAAGCCCATTAGGCCTACTGATTCCAGCATACCAGGCATATGAGATCAACAAGGGACAAATGAAAAGGGAGGAAGTCAAGAGGCACAGTCTACTGGTGTAAACAGGACTGCTAGGTGATTTGGGAAGAGAGGTATCTATCAAGAGCATTGTTGGCATGAATCCATCTTTTAAAAAACAATAGAGGTAGGAAAGAAACATGAAATCTGCATGTGCTAAAAGCATACCCTCCAACATTTCTCCGATGAAAATAGGGACATCCCATTCCATAATGATAATTATACTATTTATACTCCACACATCTTACTGGCTTGCCCAGTTACTCTGGGCAGCTTCCAACATATATAAAAGCATAATAAAATTTTTAACATTTTTTTTTTTTTTAAAAAAACCTTTTCTATACAGGATTGCCTTCAGGTGGCTTGGAGGTTGGATAACTTCATACCCTTCAACATTTCTCCAATGAAAATAGGGACATCCTAAAGAAAAGTGGGACATTCCAGGATCAAATCAGAAACAGGAAATGCTTCTCTAAATCAGGGACGTCCCTGGAAAATAGTGACACTTGGAGGGTCTGTAAGAGTCCTTCCTGAGCTGGAGTACCAACTGCAAAACTTGTTTTTGAATGCTCCCTGAAGTAAAAAAAACAACAACAACCTTCCTGTGGATAGAAAGCTAGGCTATCAGGAAAAAGGTTAAGGTAGAACTTTTCTGCCTGATGTACTAGTTTTCAACATGAAGTGTTTTTTTTGTTGTTGTTTTTTAAACCTGGGGTAATTGTAAAAAAGTGATCCCTTCTATTAAGTAGTGGGTGAACATAGCAGACGACATAGAGATTTCTCCAAGTAGCTCTTTATAATAAGTAAGCAGGAACTGAACTGAACAACAAACAGCTCAGCCGGCCTGCTTTTATAAGCAGCCGGCTGACAACTGTAACAACAACAACAGCCCAGGGTTTCCCGCCTAAATTAACTGACGTGGACCTGAGTGAAAACTATATACACAATACCCCTGGTGGCCAGGGTGAGAACTTCAATACATAACACCTTCATTTACAATCTGAATAAAAAAAACAACCCTTTATTGAAAGTTTTTCATATTTCAACATGTGTATGTGCACACTGACTGCAAAATAACTTGTATACTGTATCCCAAACTGAACACTAAATAACAGAAGCCAACAATCAAAGGAATGAATGAGGAAAAGATATAAACCTATCATCACTGTATTATACATCTAATGTATGGAAAGCACAAAACATTTCAGTAAGTAAATCAATGGAGATGGAGAGTGTGAAAATAATTGTTTTGGTAACAAATAATTTCTGAAATAATTTCTGAGCACCCGGAGACTTAACTGCTCCCGTATGAACTGTTGTATACTGTATACATGCTAATGGATATATATTCCTCCCCCCAAAACCTCTGGTTATCCTACTTTTGTCTGTTATTTTTTTCTGTCAGGGCAATTCCCCCCCCCCCTTTTAGCCCACCAGCCTTGCAGAGTAAATGGTGCATTACCAGCGACAATGCCTTGCTATTTGCAGACCAGCTGCTGCTCAAAGAAAAAGATTCAACGGAGTTGAATGCAAGTTCCGAGTTAGCAGAAATGATTTGTTTTACAATTGTCATGTGATTTCAATGACCACATCTCTTGTGGCGAACAACTAAAAAACAAAACAAAATGAAGCAACTTTTAAGGAAGAGTGGAACCTGTTCCCCACTCCGGTCACACAGTGTTGAACTAGTACAGAACCCTGTAGTTCGGAAGACTCATGTCTTCAGGATTATGCTGAATGACCTCGGAGCACAGAACCTCACACTGTTCTAAGGGTTCAGTTCTCCCTTAGGTTGTCTCCCGTACTTCCTGTGCACACATAAGGTCAAAACTCTGGTCGTATCCATTACTGAATAAATAGGCAGAAGAGCCTCTACAAGTCTGGACATTTGAAATATCTGAAATTATTAATAATTAATTAAAAGCTTTTAGTAAAATGAACACAACTTCCATCTTTTCCCATGAGGGAACTCAGGCATTATAAAATGATAGAAAATGACGATCAATAAGCTGAAACATGGGTAAAGTGAAAATATTGAATTACAATTTTTTGCTTGCCTATTTCAATTTACTCAGAGAGTCCCCATGGAAGGAGCAAAATCTGCATTTAAATAGGGATGTTTTAGCAATGCACCAGCTTGTCTTTGTAGGCACTGGGTACCAGAAGAATAACACTCAACCGTTTTATTTTCTATCAAAATGCACAATATGATTATGTGTGTGGAACAAAAGCTTGCATATTCCATGTGTGTGCATTTACAGTGTGTCTCTGAATGGACATGAATTTAACGCTCATCCAGGATCCTTGCCAGTGAGTCCCCAAGCACAATACTTTATTGTCCTCAACACAAGAGAGTGGAAACCATCCACTTTTGTGGAAATCAGTAAAGGGATGCATCCTGATACTAACATGCCTGCTGCTATGTGCCAACCTGGCTGTAGCAGGTTTACTTGTGAGTGAATGTACTGCAAAGAGAAAACAGTTTTCTGGCTTTTATCTTGCTGTTAATTTTAGATTCTAATTCTCCTGAAATCAGATTTATGCTAAACTGGAAGAAATTAAAGGAGTCAGTGATGGACTGTTTAATTTCCTGCTAACAGGTGGGAATGTAAATGTGCTAGTTGTGCGGATGTTCCCTTCCTCACATGCAAATAGGCCTGAGGGTGGTGGACTGTTAAAGAGTCTTCGAGGGTTCCTAAGTCAGAGAAGGCAGTGGCATTTCCCAAAGAAGGGGAATTTGGGGAGTTCTTCCCAGGTTAAAAGGTGCTAGTTTTCTTCTCCTGCTCACAAAGTTTAGGAGGAGGAGACTGAAAACAGATTTCTGGGTGTGTTGGACATTGTTCAGAGAAAACCCAGTTGAAGTGGCCTTACCCAGAGACCACTTTGGAGAACCTTGCTTATTGAGTGATATCAGGGCCAGCCTACCCAGAGGCAGCAGATCTGGCCTCCAAGGAATGCACTGCAAGTCAATTTTTACCCTTGCCTCCACCTTGTTCCTGATGCAGATCTTCACTCCCCACTTCTTCCCTGGCAGAGGCGTCATTTTGTGGTTCACCTCAGGTGCCGAAATATATTGGGCTGGCCTTGAGTGATATACAAATACTGTAAATAAAACAAACAAATTGTGCCAGTCCTGTTGGATCTTCAACCCTATGGTAATGCACAGTGTGACCGAAGTATACCACTGGCAAGTTCTTTGTTGAACAGGAATCCCTTGCAGTGTGTTTGTTCTCGTCTTGTGGCAAAGTGTATTCTAGATTGCATTGATCAATCTGTGGGCACATTGCCCACTGCTATTGCCCGCTGCAAAGGATGACAAGCTGTTTTTTAGAGACGCTTGTCCATGGGTATCAATCCATTCACTGAGGAATCCCAGATGAGCTTCCAAAAAGGACCTAAAAGTTCTTTAGAACACAGTTTTTCAAACCACAGCCACAAAACAAATGGTAAGATCCCTGGAAAATATTCTGGATATATGTGGAACAAATTTGTAATGCCTGCCAACCATCCAACTGCCATCGTGTCACAGGTTTACAAGGGGCACAAACTGGCCCTCGGCCAAGCTTACATTGGCTGACTGTTTCTGCCTTGTGGGTGCTGGATGGACAGGAGGTTAAGAGCCACTTTCTGCTGCTTGGCTCATAAAGCTCAGATTATGCGCAACAGCTTCTGATCAAATTAAACCTCATAACCAAGAGCTTTATTGCAAAGCTTTTAAGAATAAATGGTGCCATTACTTTTGAGAAGATAATGGGGTTTATGGAAACATGACATTATATTCTCACTAAAAAAAGCAAAAAGAATAAATACATGCACATCACCCAAGTACCAGCTCTATATTTTATAGACTGTTCTGCCTAAAGTTGGAGAATGCTAGAGTATGAGAAGGAGAAATGGATTGGCGGATACTGCCAACAGCACTGAAGTCCCTCTCTTCTCAACAGCTCTGTTTTTAAAAATGTCTGTTGGCATAAGCAGGAGCATTACATTCCTGTTAGGAAAGAAACTGCATCTATCTTTATCCTCCTCGGAAGCAGAGCATCCTTATCACTTGTAAGGTGTCAGCGCTTACCTAGGATCATTTATGTGGGCTTTCTTACCATTGCATCAAAGCACCTCACCTTCCATCATCTAACGAGCAGAAGCCACTTGGGGAAGGGCAATCAGGATTGGAGCAGCAGTGCCACACATGTGGTCCAGTTGCCCTTACCCCAAAGCAGGTCCCCCCTCCACCCTGCAAAGGCATATTTGGAACTCCACAGAAGGAAAGCAACTGGCATGGTGATTTGGACCAGGGAAATGGTGGCTGAAGGGACAGTGAAGCACTCTTTGTTCCCTGACCCTGAAAGCAGACAAATGCGCAGGTGCTCGTCCACGAAAGCTTCCGTATTTGTACTGTGATGCTCAGCTAGAGCCCACAGATTTGGGCAGAGGCTCCTCCCGCTACTGTTTTGCTGCCAACACAGAGGCACATCCTCATCCCAAA
Source organism: Lacerta agilis (assembly GCF_009819535.1). NCBI lineage: Eukaryota > Metazoa > Chordata > Lepidosauria > Squamata > Lacertidae > Lacerta > Lacerta agilis. The sequence goes on along the minus strand of NC_046323.1, from coordinate 2,447,402 downwards.
CTATTAGCTGATGCACTCAACAGGGCGCATGCAGATGGATTGGGGCAAATATGTTTTTTGTTGCTCATATTAAAAAGAAATGGAGAAATGAACACTGATATTTTCTTGTTGTGTATAATGATTATGAACCACTAGGGGCTGTACACATGCTCGCCTTGGTTGCCAACACTGCCAACCCACCAGCGCTTGCCAAACTCCTCCCCTAGACCTTGCCAACCCCCATCCCCCATCACCTCTCAGACCAGGGGTGAGGAGCTAGCTCCCAATTTGTGGGGCAATTTTGACTGGTGTGTGAGGCAACCTACCTGCCAATATCCCAACAACAGAGGCTGCTGATCCTTTCAGGCTTTTGGGACCCTTCCCCTGCTTTCCCTCTGTCTCTCCAGCACTTTAGCGGTATAAGAGAAAACAGCAGAGAGGGTCATAAATCCACTTCTCTTTTGCACCCCCAGAGTTGTAATGCAGAAGGAGAGGAGGATTGCAAAAGACTTAGACCTTCTCCTTTCCCCTTCATGCCACCACCATAGCCATGTGGGATTAAGAGTGGGTCCAGCAGGAGGAGCAGCGCAGGAAAGAGGACAAAAAGTGGAGTCAGCCTGGAATCAGCCACAGGCACAGCAGCAGATTACCAGGCTGGCCGGCCACCACTTCTGGTTGCTATCCTCCTCCTTGTTTCGCTCCTTCTGCTGGACCAACTCTCCGCCCTAAATCATAGAATCATAGAATTGCGGCAGGGCGATTGTGGTGGCAGAGGTCTGTGGTGAATGCTTATAAAGCTCAACAACTTTGGGTGGGTGCTCCTTCTAAAAAAAGCTGGGCAGCTTTGGGTGGGTGCTCCCCCTAAAAGAAGCTCAGCAGCTTCGACCTAAACTTCCAAAACTGTTAAGTAAAACCGGGGGTGAGAATTGGCAACCCAGAAATCAGGCAATAGAAGTGCAAAAAACAATGACAGGCTGAATCAAATGCATTCCAGTCTTTTAACCCCAAGTGCCTGAAATTAGTTGAATTTCTGTCAACTCTAATTTCAGACACGTGGGGTGAAAAGGCAGTGACATGTGCAATTGAAAAGCGAGGAAATAAACTCCCCAGGCATAATCTTTCTTGGCCCATAGTGAGTGCCTGTCAAGTGGGCCTGATTTGCAGACCAGGCTCTTCATCCTCTCTCCTGAAAACTCCCTCCCACCCTCATTCCTCCGCTTCAGGCACCTGCTAAATGCTCAAGAATACACACACCCGAGCACTGATAACAAGCAATAAACTGTTAGCAGCAACACAAAACTGGGCATGTTGATGATTCCATTATTCTCACTTGCAGTTTCAACTGGACATGACAGGAGGTCTGGTCGCACAGGAGAGGGGACTTGATAGGAGGGGGGCAATCTGTTTGGAAGCTTTTCTTAACCCCTTCCCCCCACTGTTTTCCTGATTAAAAACTGCCCCACCCAGCTGCTACATGCCCGGTGGTACCTAAATGTCATCCCTCCCAATATATGAATCGAGGACAGTGGCTACGAAAACAAACAACTCCTCAAATTTGGGCTGAATTTTCAAGTGTTTAAAAGCTCAGCCCAGCTTCAAAAATGTTGGAAATGGACTAAATGAACTATAATACAGTGGAACCTCGTGTTACGTACTGTCCCCCTTGCGAACGCTGCGGGTTGCAACCTCCACTAACCTGGAAGTAGATGCTCCCGGTTGCGACCTTTGCCCCGGGATGCGAGCGGAAGTAAGTCGCGTGGTGGCAGCAGCGGGAGGCACCATTAGCGAAAGCGCGCCTCATGTTATGAGTGGTTTTGGGTTGAGAACGGACCTCCGGAATGAATTAAGTTCATAACCGGAGGTACGACTGTATAAGCAGGTTGTTTCAAGCAATATTTGTGCCTGGGCTGTGTTTATGCCCTAAGTATACAAAAGCGCACCAAAAAAATTAGAATGTGGGATTGGATGCAGAATTCAGCTTTTTCATAATGTCAGCAAGCTTCTAGTCCTTATGGTTGTGCAAACATGCTTGAAAGTGTATGGGCAACGCCTGCTTGAAAGCTCAGAGACCAAAGGGATAGGTGGAATGCATAACCCTGCATAGTTCCCCCCCCCCATTCTCTGGGATTAGCAAAACTGGAATACAGAATGCAAAATCGTTATAACTGCAGAATACATTATGCAAAATAAGAGAAATTATGCATAATTCATAGAATGAGGTGGGCCACAAATGGCACATTGATGTTGTTGAAAAAAGGTTTATTCTTGCCCAGGAAAAATGTGAGTGTTGATTGCTTGCATCTGGACATGTTTAAGTACAAGATTGCTGATTCTTTACAAATGGTGACTGCTGAGTCAGCAATTGGCACCTGGCCAGGATGTGATTGTCTTCTCTATATACATAAGGAGAGCTAGACAAGCAACTTCCACCGGCTGCTCTGCTCCTTGGTATCTGTTGCTGGTGACTCCTACCTGCACTTTGCTGCTGGACTATGTGCTTGAACTTGCAATCTGGATCTGGACTTTGCTGTGAGTTTTGCTGTGCAGGCCAGGAAGGTGGCAAGTCTCTATCTAAAGGAGTACCTCTGCTGGGGCTCTAGCAGGAAATTGTGTAAATATCTGTAACTGTGTATGCTCTCAAGCCTACCAGTAAATGAAGTCACTGACTGGAGTTTGCTACTGACTATTTTTCCTTGCTCAAACATCTCACATTTGGGAACTGTTTTCTGACTATGCCCAAGTACCATGCCCAAATTTCTTTTTAAAAGGTGACAGAACTGATTGTGGAAACTATCGAGGCATCTCTCTATTAGTTGCGGCCAGCAAAATTCTTGCAAGGATCTTAGCAAACCGTCTCGTAACAATATCCAAGGTGACCCTTCCTGAACCCCAAAATGGTTTTTGGCCTCCTAGGGGGACAGTGGACATGATTTTCACCGCTCGACAGCTTCAAGAAAAATGCAGAGAGCAAAACCAACCCCTGTTTATGGCGTTTATTGACCTGACTAAGGCTTTTGACACTGTAAATCATAATGCCCTGTGGACTGTCCTTCTGAAAATTGGCTGCCCAGTTAAATCTGTAAACATCATTTGGCTCCTCCGTGATAATAAGACAGCAACAATCGCAGATAACAATGGCTCTCAAAGTGAACCATTCACAGTGGGATCAGGTGTTAAACAGGGTTGTGTTATTGCCCCAACTCTATTCATTATTTTCATTGCCATGATCCTACACTTCGTCAAATGGAAATTCCCCACCGGAGTAGAAATCATATATTGAACAGATGGAAAGCTCTTCAATCTGAGCAGGCTGAAAGCAAAGAGTAAGGTTACTGTAACTTCCGTCATAGAGCTTCAGTATGCTGATGACAACGTAGTGTGCGCACACTCAGAAGATGACCTCCAAACCATCCTAAATATCTTCACAGAAGCTTACGAAAAGCTTGGCCTGTCGCTCAACATCCAAAAAACCAAAGTGCTACACCAAGAAGTACAAAATAACCCCTCCGCAGCGTCACAAATCCAAATCAATGGTGTAACATTGGAAAACGTTGATCACTTCTCCTACCTAGGCAGTTATCTTTCCACAAAGGCCAACATTGATGCCGAAATCCAGCATTGCCTGAGCTCTGCAAGTGCGGCTTTCTCCCGATTGAAGTGCAGAGTGAGGACTGGGACATTCGCAGGGAAACCAAAATGCTTGTTTACAAAGCTATTGTACTACTAACCTTACTATATGCTTGTGAAACATGGACCACTTATAAACACCATCTCCAACTCCTCGAAAGATTCCATCAATGATGTCTCTGAAAAATCTTACACATCACTTGGGAAGACAGGGAAACTAATATCAGTGTACTGGAAGAAGCAAAGATCACCAGTGTTGAAGCAATGATTCTTCAACATCAACTTTGTTGGACTGGTCATGTTTTGCGGATGCCTGAGGATCGTCTTCTAAAGCAACTACTCTATTCTGAACTTAAAAATGGAAAGTGTAATGCTGGTGGTCAACAAAAGAGGTTTAAAGACTGTCTCAAGGCAAATCTAAAAAAATGTAGTATAAACGCTGACAACTGGGAAACACTGGCCTGCGAGCGCTCCAGTTGGAGAACAGCCTTTACCAAAGGTGTCATGGGCTTTGAATACACTCAAACTCAGAACGCAAGGGAGAAACGTGCTAAGAGGAAGGCACGCTTGGCAAATCCACACCGTGATCAACTCCCGCCAGGAAACTAATTTCCCCACTGTGGAAGGACTTGTGGATCCAGAATTGGCCTCCATAGTCGCTTACGGACTCATTGTTAAAACCGTGTTTATGGAAGACAATCTTACTCAGCTACAAGTGATCGCCAAAAAAGAAGACTCCAACAGAGCCAACTGTTTCCTTAATGTGTGTTTTTTTTCTAAGTTGAAACTGGGCTTTGGAAGCATGTTGAACCAAGTGCCACATTCTGACAGAGTTTGGATTTGAGTGCAGAACACAGCTTAAGCCAAGAGCTCTTGGCGCGCAAAGGGAAAATGCAGTCTGGGATGGAGAAATGACACTTTCAAGTCTTTTGCTGTTCTTTATTTACTCACTTTCCTAGCTGAAGGCTTTGCCTCCGAGGCCTGCTGTGAGTCTCTTAAGAGGTTTTCTGTTCTTATGCTGTGTTTGGGATATCGGGTCAGCAAAGGCTGGATGCAACAAATAGGGGAGATGCTGTATATGCATGACAAGGCCCCGTCCCCGTAGTTCCCTTATATAATAAACACACACGGACACAGATAATTTAGGTTAATGGGCAAAAATAGGCCACAACTTCATTTGTTACAGATGTGAGCGGTTTGGCTTAGGCATTGGGTGAAACCAGATTACTTGCCCATCTGCAGGGAGTCATGCTAAGGGTAAACCACCAGCAGGGAAGCCCTATGATATACATCAAATCAGGGCACCCCAGGGTCTCTGATGGGTCGTGGCATGGCCCTAGCCCACATCCAGACTTTGGACAGGATCCACACCCCTGGATGCTTTTAACAGGATACCCTTATTGAGGAGGGGCAGGGGGAGGCAACAATCTCCCCTCCCATTACAGAGGCTTACCCAGTGCCTAACCTTACAAAGTTGTGACCATTGCTACAAGGTAGGCGAAAACCAAGTGGCTGGTGCCAATTTGCCAAGTAGAAAAATTCACCCGACTCCATCCAGGGTTTATACATGAACCCTGTGCAGGTGCCAGGCTATTCTGTACCCTAGGCAAGGCAACCCCCCAAAAAGAATTGCTAACTTCAATTTTAAAAAAGAGATGTCTTGCAGAAATGATAAAATTCTATGAAGTATGAAGGTAATATCAGAAATTTATAAGAAAAACTAACCTGAGGTCTGCTCCTGAGCCACTTGCCTGGTTGGCCTAACGAGAGCACAGGCCCTGCAACCGCAGTAGTAGCTGGAGAGCAGGGCCTGGCTCGCCTAGATTTTGCTGGTATGCACTACCAGCTAGCTCATTCTTTTCCTCAATTTTGCTCAAAGATGGTCTTGGGGGGAAATGCATCAAAACATAGTATTTTCTGACAGGATGTATATGGATTGTGACTAACAGTGTGTGCAACTGCTTCCCAAACCAGCAGCAGGAATGCACAGGATGTTGAGCACAGAACCTATCTTTATCTTTTCACCCAGTACCAATAGCCAGGCTGTGTCCAGACAGTTTCCCAAAATGTCCTGTGTCAGGAAATTCTACCACTATATCTAAGAACTCTAGATGCTCGTCTGTTTCCCCCCATTTGACCTGCCAGGCCACAGTGTTGGCTGGTGCCCATTGGGACTGGTAGGCCAGACAGCAGCAAGACCCAATGACAGGCAGAGCCAACTAATTGTCATTTTGTCTCCATCCTCCTCCATCTTCTACACTGACACTATGGACGAGGAAGCAGGAGGCTGGATGAAGGCAGACTGAGCTTGTGGGGCAGTGCCCCATTTGTCCTTATGGGCCAATCCCTACAGCATGCCCACCTGCTACACCTAACATCATACATGGCATTTATTACTATTTATTGAAGGAGCGCAGGGCAGCAAACAAAACCACAATTTAAAAATGAAAACCAAGCGAAAACATTCTGAAACATATACAAAATTCTAAAAACCCAGCTGACAAAATGTAGTGATGGCCACTGACTCAGAAGGTTTAGGATTAGACAGATTCAGGGAAGATAAGGCTATCATTGGTTCTATACTATCTGTACTGTTGGAGTAGTTGTTAGCATCTGTTTTTCTAGAGACAATGGAGTGTGCCTCCAAGGGTGAAGCCGTATCTCTGGAGTATCACAGCGCCTGCTGTAGCTGCAGAGATTGGTTCTAGCAACTGCTGACTCCCGTGTTGTTTTTATTGCATTCATCAGTAGCACTGAAGTGACCTTGCTGGGGTGCAAGCCTGAGCTGTGTGTCCTGGGCTGCCCAGAAGACACCCACCCCCAGCCTGCCTTGCTGATGTGGTCCAAAGCAATGCAGAGAAATATGTTTGGCACCAGCTTGGCTGCAGAAATTGCTGGAAGGAGGTGTACAAGACACCATTCAACTTTCTTAGGGACTCAACTCCTGATTTGTGTAGGGTTACTCCTTAATCTTTCCTTCTCCCAAGGCAGATGGTATGGAGGTAGTATGCCTCTGAACACTAGTTGCTGGGAACTGCAGATGGTGAGAGCACGATTGCACTCGGGTGCTGCTTGTGGGCTTCCCATGACCATGTGGTTGACTGCAGTGAGCACAGAGTGCTGGACCAAATGGGACTTTAGTTCATGTGCTTAACTGGGCTTTGAAACCAATCAGCAGACCTGGAAGTTAGAGTGTCATCCTCTTTTGCTGCAGCTGTCTTTCAGAAGGACAGAAGTCATTTTGTTTCTGCATTAAGGCAAAGTGGAATTAATTTGCCCCCAGTTGTGCTATGGCAGTTTGGAAAGAAGGCTATCAATACTTTGTGCTACTTTCCCGTGCAATTCACACAGGAGGGGGTAGGGGTAGAAGTTGGAAACCCCACCACCACATATACTCAATGTGAGCTTGGAAATAAATTCCATGAAGTGATCTTGACATTCTGACAGCTGCAATTTATCATCATAAATTACTGTGCTTTGCTGCAAAGTTTCTGTCATATGAAGACAGTGATCTTCTTAAATTGCCTAGTGCCCTCTTCAATAATTATCTTAGTTTTCAAAGATATAGATATCCTAGATAAAGGACATCTCAATCCATAGACAAATAGAAGAACTTGGATCTCATTGTACATCTGTGGAAATACCCATGCATAGCTCTATTAGTCTTTAGATGAGGGTCACTTGTTCTGCCAAAATGTCACAATGCATTACTTAAAGGGAGAAATTGGCGAGGGTGCATCAGACAGGATGCGCAGCAGTAAACAAGCCTGTCTTTTATGCACCTTCTTCATTTTAATCAATGTATACCTTATATTTCCCATATGGAAGCTGCTTTTCTGCATTTTCTGCTACCACTGTGCTTTGAAGACCTATGTAGTGCTCCAACCCATGCGATAAGAGCACTGGAAGCCCACTGTCAGGAAGTGGTTACAGTGTTGGACTGGAACTGGGAAACAGGTTCAAATCCACACTCTATCATGAAACTCCCTGGATGACTTTGGGGAAGTCATTCTCTGCCTAACCCCCCTCACAGGGTTGTTGAGAGGATAACATGCTGTGTGGGTGGGTGAGGTAAGGGGAACTGTTTGAAAGGTAAAGAGAAACAGCAACAATAACACAGTCTGGATCCGTGGCTGCTCCCTAAAACCATCCTGCAAACTGCTCCTGAGGATTGCAAGACACTGAGTAATGGGGAGCTGGAAGAGGACACCAGCTAAAATGAACAGCCCCCCCCCCCAAATAGGAGCAGAAGGGAGCTGCCGGATCTTAGCCTAGCTTATTTAAGTAAACTAAAATGAAGGTAATCACAACAACACACTGCTGGAGGATTTCTTGTACATTGTGCTATTACAGCAGAAATCTCTTCATCTAACTGACCAAGGAAGGAAAACATGCAACTTATTTTGCCTTTTAATGGAACACTGATCAATGGAATACAATTGTACCTTGGAAGTCAAATGGAATCAGTTCTGGAATTCAGCTTCCAAAACATTCGAAAACCAAAACGCAGCTTCTGATTGGCTGCATGGAGGAAGGGTTTTTTGAATTCTTTGGTGATAAAGTTGTTTTATTGGACTGGAGGGAGGCTATTCTTGACATTTGTGGAAGGGAAATATGTGGAAGGGAAAATGATTGAACTTGAGATGTCTGGTTTAAGATTGGCAAACATCACCTAGCAGAATGAGGAGCAGCTGGATATTATTCTGGACTACAGCTGGATAGCATCCTGGAGCACTTTGAATATTTTGAATAATCTTTATAAATACAACTGACAGAGAATCAGAAGTCCTTTTTATTTCTTTATTTCTCTCTTCTCTTTTTCTTTTCATTCCCCCTTCTTTTATCTACTCTGCTTTTGTTTAAGGTTTGTTTTGTTCTTTGATACCCTCTACTCTGAATTAATGAGGGTACATACATGAAGGTGATGGCTGGCTGGTGAAAGACCTTGTGTGAGATTCAGGGAAGAGAAGCTCCCAGGTGAAAGCTGGGAGGGTCCTCTCCCTTCTGTGTGAGACACCTTTGAGAGGGCTTTGTAATCCCCCCATCTCTTTTCCTTTTAGTTTAGTTTGTTCTTTGTTGTAGCGTATGGTGAAAAATTTCAAAAAAAATATGTAGAAAGAAAGAGAAAGAAACCACATCTGTCTATCTCTATTGGAGATGCAGCAGCAAAAACAATCTTAGCTATCACAAAAAGAAGAGAGCTTGACTCTCAACATAAGCTGTTGTGTGAAGTTCAAGACTGTGCACCACAGTTCAAGAAGGATACTGACAAGCTGGAACGTGTCCAGAGGAGGGCAACCAAAATGGTCAAAGGCCTGGAAACGATGCCTTATGAGGAACGGCTTAGGGAGCTGGGTATGTTTAGCCTGGAGAAGAGAAGGTTAAGGGGTGATCTGATAGCCATGTTCAAATATATAAAAGGATGTCATATAGAGGAGGGTGAAAGGTTGTTTTCTGCTGCTCCAGAGAAGCGGACATGGGGCAATGGATTCAAACTACAAGAAAGAAGATTCCACCTAAACATTAGGAAGAACTTCCTGACAGTAAGAGCTGTTCGACAGTGGAATTTGCTGCCAAGGAGTGTGGTGGAGTCTCCTTCTTTGGAGGTCTTGAAGCGGAGGCTTGACAGCCATCTGTCAGGAATGCTTTGATGGTGTTTCCTGCTTGGCAGGGGGTTGGACTGGATGGCCCTTGTGGTCTCTTCCAACTCGATGATTCTATGATTCTATGAAGTGAATTTGGCTTTCATCCTGGCCACTATGGCCATTCTTTCAGTGATGGATGATAGCTCAGAGGCAGACCATATTGGAGGAAGGGCTGTAGCTCAGTGTTAGAGCATCTGCTTTGCATGCATAAAGTCCCAAGTTCACTCCCTGACATCTGCAGTTAAAAGGATCAGGTAGTGGGTGATGGAAAGACCTTTTTCCTGAGCCTTTAGAGAGCCACCTGCACCCAAAGTAAACAGTACTTGCAGGCTATACAGAAAAAGATTCTGACCTGGTATGAGGCAACTTTCTATGTTCCAATCTTGAAACCTCTTCATTCTCACAAACTTCATAGTCTCAGCATCAACATACAAAATTATTTTTGCCTGTTGTGTTCTTATACATTTCTCTGTGTTTTGCCATGAGAAACAGACTTACTCAGTCCATGCTATCTGAGTACCAAATGACACATGACTCTTCTATAGCCCTATGGAATGGCATCAGACATGATGCTGTCTTCTCCCCAAACAATGTATGTTCCATGGTAATGTTTACAGTATTACCAGCATCCATTACGACTTGATGCCTGCATGGGACAGAGGAAAAGGTTAACAACTACCAGCTATTGATTTAAAAGTGGCCTGAAATCAACTCTCCCCACTCCCCCAGTTACTATACTAATAGTGATATGGTGTGGAGGGAGCAACAGTTGTGTCAATGGGATGATGGTAGAGTACAGAGCCAGAACGGGCTGCTGAACCTCTCCTTCTAAAAGAGCTCTCTGGGAAAATGTGCAAGTTTATGACAACATGTAGCTTTATTTTATGCATCTACAAAACAGGGATAATTCATCGTGGCATTAATATAATCTTTTCATCATTCTTTCCTATGTCTGTATAGCACATAGCAGTCCTGGTACACCTGAGCCACGGTTAAACAAATAGGAGCCTTCCAAAAATTTATAGAAGCCTTTAGTTAATATATTTTATCACTCCTGTGCCTGCCAGAAGCACATTGCATCCCCCAGCAGCGAAACCTCTGCAGGGCTAGAAAAGCAGGGAAAATTATAAGCAATACAAGTTCTGAAATCACAAAAATGATTCCACTTAAGACTTCCCACTTAACATGAATCGTGGATTTAGAACCTGCCAGTTCAGTGTTAGCCTCCTGATAGATTTAAGAGTCAGCAGTTCATGTGCAGAGGAGGAATTGGAAGTTCATACCCAAAGGCTGGGCCAGAAAATCCAAAATATGGATTTTCTTTTATTCCTTTCCCACTATTCTTTCCACTGTATTGCCACACAATCCCAACCCACATCAAGGCTCTCATCCCTATTGTCACCTCTCTCACACATTTTGGTATCCTCTCATGAATGTTGTGAGAATATCTTGAGGCAGATCTCTTTTATTTGCCTGGCATGTTCCCAGAGATGGAGGGGGAAGGAAACTCAAACTTTGGAATGCAAAGCATGTGCTCCACCATTCAGCCAGGCCCTGTTTCCACTAAAACAGCACCATGCACATGTAGAGTAGACAATTCTTTGAGCTTATCATAGTAGTAAAAAATTGTAATAATCCATGTCATGTTCCATTAGTCTTGTCATGTTTTATGCTACAGTCCATCATTCTTGCAGATATGATGTGATGCTATGTGTCAGAATACCAACAATTATTTGGTATGGATGAAATGCTGCTCTGCTCCATTTGTGGAGGGTAATATGGAGAATGTGGGGCTGCTTGGCATACATCAATGGATAGCCCTCATGAATGAAGCTCTGAGTTGTACAAAAATGTAACTAAAACATTCTTAGCCCCACATATAAGAGCAGAGGCCTTTCTTTATTAAGAACTGCCTTGCTGGAACAAACCAACAGCAACCAGCACAGACAGGGTATAAAGGTGATGGCCTTAAGCATTTAGTATTTGGAAGTGCACTACCAGCTGTATCTATTCTCTGCTAACTTGCTTCAAAAAGTGATCTATGCTAGTGGCCATCAAAATAATTACATTCTTGTGAAGAAATATTTCTTTCTCGTTTGTCCTGAACCTATCAGCCAATCATCTTCACTGGGTGACCCCCAAGTTCTAGCATTATGGGAGATAATTTATAACTGCATAAACATCTATCATAAGTGTCTCCCTGCCTGCCCCTGTCTGAAACAGAAAAGCCTCAAATGCTCTATTATTTTCCCCTATTTAAAAGATGGAGGGCACAAGGAGAAGGGGACGACAGAGGATGAGATGGTTGGACAGTGTTCTCGAAGCTACCAACATGAATTTGGCCAAACTGCGAGAGGCAGTGAAGGATAGGCGTGCCTGGCGTGCTCTGGTCCATGGGGTCACGAAGAGTTGGACATGACTGAACGACCGACTGAACAACAACAATTTAAGAGAACTACTTTCCCCACTCATTGTGACTTAATATCTTGTCAGGTGTTGGATTTGGCAATCATATTTTCACAACTGCAGTTGGGCTTCCTGGCTGCTCCACATTCCCACAGCGGCCATTTGGTCTGGGTTTGTTTTTATACAGATTCTCAGTTGTCACATCCTGCCAACCCAGGGCCACAGCAGGAAGATGGAGATCGGCAAAAAAGGAATAACCATTCCCCTGATTTCTGATGTTCAGGTTGTGAGTGCTGTTGCTTATGTAGCCAAAGCAGCCACCTTCTATGCACAAGAGGGAGGTATCAGCTGGAATTCAAAGAGTTGCCAAAGTATAAAACACTTTAGGAGAAAACCTGGGGGAAACCTCAAGGAACAGCTCAGTGAAAACTGGGTCCATACCCAAGCAGCCTTCTCTCTTACATGTTTGTTTTCTGTACAAGACTCTTTTTTATAAATTGAAGAGCATCTGATCATTTGATCCTGCAGTCAAGGTGGTACAGTCCAGATACAGGTTTACCATCTGCTTGTGAGATCCAACTTTCTCAGGAAACATTATAAATAGCTGCTCTGTTGGAGTGCTGGGTACTTTGTCAGTACGGGAGTTCTGGCAAAAACCCAACCTTGCTTCCACTGGAGGCTGCCTTGGATAAAACTTGGGTTTCTAAGAGGTGAAAGGAAAAAAGTGTATACTCAAGTTTCCGCTCATCACAGTGACTTTAGGCCAACATAGACATCTTCAATTCACGGTACTTGCAGAGATGATATGCCCATCAGTGCCCATTAAACTAAATGTCAAGTTTTGGAATAAGTAAGTGTCAAGTTGAATTGGCAGTCATTAGCACATGAATAACATGGTCCCAATTTCCTTTTTAAGTAGCAAAGAGCTAAGAAAGTTTTCTTGCTATGGAAATATGTATTGGGACTTCAACAATGAGCGCACTGGAGACTAGCTAAGCTAGCGGAAGGACATTTTGGCTTACGCACAGTCCCAAGGAACTTTAGGAAATTCTGTGCCCCCACTCCCAGGAACAATGTGGAAAGAGGAAAAGTAGCCTGTTAACAGTCATCAGACAGAGAATGACCAGCTGTGGGAACCCCACACCCAGGGGCAAAACTAGGCTTTATTTCACCAGAGTCAAAGACCCAGTCTGGCACCCCCCCCCATTTGTGTACACTCATACAGAGGATGGGAGGCTCAGTGGTGCCCCTCTGGAGGCTTCATCTGGGGCAAAAACTCTGGCTAGCCCCCCCCCCCCCCAGCTCCAGCTCTGCCCCACCCCAGTTAGTAACTGACAAGTTGCACCATAACTACAGAAGTCATTTTGACCTCTGCCACCAGCACAAGGGTACAGACTAAAACATAGTCTGAGAAATGCTGTCTTAGATCTAGCCTCATTAGCCAGAACAACAGCTGAAATAGTTTGGGTTGTGTGGCTGAATTCATACTAACATAACTATTGTGCTTGCTGAACTTGTGCCATGCTGCTCTGGCGTTCACCTGGGCAATGCACAAACATGGGAGAATCTACAGGGTACTTCATGCAGTCATGTTTAGGTAAAGGGACCCCTGACCGTTAAGTCCAGTCGCGGATGACTCTGGGGTTCCAGCACTTATCTCGCTTTATTGGCCAAGGGAGCCGGCATTTGTCCGCAGACAGCTTCTGCGTCATGTGGCCAGCATGACTGAACCGCTTCTGGCGAAACTAGAGCAGCACACAGAAACGCTGTTTACCTTCCTGCCGGAGCGGTACCCATTTATCTACCTGCACTTTGACGTGCTTTCGAACTCCTAGGTTGGAAGGAGCAGGGACCGAGCACCGGGAGCTCACCCCGTTGTGGGGATTTGAACCGCCGACCTTCTGATCGGCAAGCCCTAGGCTCTGTGGTTTAGACCACAGCGCCACCCGCGTCCCATTGCAGTCATGTTTAACGCTTGCCAAATGATGGTTAGCTTGTGCGAGTGACGCATTGTAGAGCTTCCTCCACAGACAGAATGTTCATACAAACTCAAGCACAATGCTTTTCTATCATTTCAGATGTCCTGTTGTCAGGCATTAGTACTGTTTAGACTGTGAGAAAAGAATGCTACTTAAAAAAGGAAAGAAAGGCAAGAAAAAGAATATCCGCTCACAGCTGTAGCAGTGGCACAACTTTGTTTCCATCTGAAAATCTCAGTTGGTGGTTGATGTACAATGAGAGGCTTTGGTCCTCAGCCAGTTCCTAGCATCAGACATTGTAATTAATTGTCAGCTGGCAAACTCACTGAAGAAGCCAACGGCTAAGAAACAAGACTAGCACTCTCATTCCTAGGCTTCATCTTCAATTCACAATTGTGAAATTTTGGCAAAGAAATGAGGGTGCTACAAGGCAAAAACTGTATGGAACCTTTCATTAGTGCTAACATTCACTTTCTTGTTGATTTTAATGTCAAAGAAACTGAAAAGTTGAATTTAAAAAACAACCTAATGTCCACTGAGGTTGTAACTCTCTAATCATCTCTGATAAAGGGACAGAGGGAACTCACATACCTGGTTAACTACAGTTAACCATACCACACACCACATGGAGTTATCTAATTGTTGTCTGTACTGCTCTAAAATGTATGTTTCTTACGGCGTTTCTGCGCACTCTGGTTTCCGTCATGGTGTTCTTTTGCGCCAGAAGCGGTTTAGTCCTGCTGGGCACATGACCCAGAAAGCTGTCTGTGGATGAACACCGGCTCCCTCGGCCTGAAAGTGAGATGAGCACCTCGCCCATAGTCACCATTGACTGGACTTAACCGCCCAGGGGTCCTTTACCTTTACTTACTGTATTCTTTTGATTTGACTTCTGTTTGAGATACTTTTTGAATGTTGTAAACTGCTTAGATAATTTCTTTGAAATATGAAGTGGTCTATAAATTATCTAAGTCAAACTGCTGTGCTAGCAGCACTGAAGTGACCTCACCAGGCCACAAGCCGAAATTGTGTATATGGAGGTCCTACAGATGTCAAGACTACCACCCCTCGGCCTTGGAAAGCAGAGCAAGACTTTTAGCACCAGCTTGGCTGCAGGAGTTGCCGAAAGGAGGCGGACAAGGTGCCACCCAACCACATAGGGACTCCACTTAGGATTTGTATAGGGTTTACTCCTTAGCCTTTTCTTCTCAGACAGATCCCACAAGGCAGTGAAGATTTAGGATCAGATGGGCTACCTTCCCAGGTTGACGAGTCCCATTTGCCCCTCACTTCCCTCTACTGTATGGGGTGTTTGGGGGGGGGTAGTACCTCTAGATGCTGTCAGCATGCAACAGCAGCCACACCCTGGGAACAGCCTTGAATGGCTGGCTCAAACCCTCAGTGAGTGAGGGGACTTTCCCTGCATGCGAAGACAGGCTCCAGTAGCAGGGAGCATGATTGTCCAAGCACTTGATAGGTCACCTAGGGAGCTAGAATCTGCTTGGAGGGTCACATGCCATTGTGGGTCTGCCATACAGAAGTTGCTTAATTATTTCCTACAGTGCTAAATATGATGGGCAGGGGGAGCACAAACTCTTTGGTGGCACACTCTGCCTGCATCCAGGTCATTTGTTTCCTCTATCTAAATGCTCCTTATGGATTTACCGAATAAAACAAACAAACCACATGCAATTACACCCCACAAGATGCTGAAGGACAAACACTTAAAAGGAGGAAAGGAAGAAGAGAAAGCAGGGAAATAAGCAAGGGGAGCTCGTTTCCATTTTAAATACAGTATTAGTTACTCAACTTTTTACCACCCCCCTTCCCCCAGTTCCTGTCCATTTTCTTTGGAATCCAGGAGTGGATTTAAGCTATTTAATCAACACACAACACTGATTTCTGAACAGAGGGGAGTCCAAACAGGCCTGCTATTAAGCACGGACTGTTAATTATCCTTCTCTAGCAAATCATAGCAGCAGTTAAAGGCAGCATTAGCTTGGCTTTTGCAGAAATGACCTTTAAAAATTATAATAAACATCCATAATTGATTGCACTGATTTCCAGACAATTGCCCCCGTTTTACAGAGGCCCAACTGACCTCAACTAGAGTCCAATGCTGCGGAACATTCTTCAAGCAGAGATTCAGCTTGACTCTCAGGTTTCTCCGGCAGTCCTTTGTAGCTGTTTAATTTTCAGTCATCTGATCTATCTGTATTCTTGATATATTTTATAATATGGCACCAGAAAGAAGACTGAATAAACCCCTGACTTGCTCGGAGTGACCTGCTGGTTCGATTGCCCCTATTTTCAACAAATGGTGTGTCGCCAGTAGGAGTACCTGATTTTTCTCTTGATGCCTTAAGCAAGGAGAGGGGATGAAGATGTCTTGTGGACGAGAATCAATGAGAACCTACTATCAATACTATCTCCAGCATCCACCTGCCCACTGGTGAACAAATAGCAAATACAAATGTCTCTACAGAGCCGGATAAGGCTCAAAAAGTGCAATGTTCAATGTGCAAAGAGTCCAATGTAATAAAGTGCTAAAGTCTCTCAGGCGTCCTCATCAGTCCTCCGATGGGCGGCTAGCTTTTGTTATCACCGTTTCACTAATGTAGTTTCTTCAAGGGACGGACTTCATCAACATGTTCATACACTAAACTTAACAAGGCTGAGACGCTCACACACCTCAACGGTTCCTGATTTACATTGGACTCTTTGCACATTGAACGTTGCACTTTTTGAGCCTTATCCGGCTCTGTAGAGACATTTGTATTTGCTATATATTTCATCCCCTCCGGTTGCACATATATACATGACTGAATGGTTTCACGGTTCGTGTTATTTCTATGCATCTTGTTATATTACCGTGTTGTCTGTTGTTGTCACCGGTGAACAAAGGCTGGCAGCATTACACCCCCTGGGGAGGAGGATTTACTGGGAGCCAAGTCAGGCAGAAGTATTTTCCTCCCCTCTTTTGGGGGCCTTGAGGATGCAGAGGAAGACTCTCCTGATCTGAAGGAGGAGGCGCAAGCAGCACCCCATCCTGCCTATCCCCTCTATTCTGAATGGAAAAGAAGGGACAAGACTTGCAAAATTGTGGGCATGACTTTTCCTTAGGTTTGTTGGCGGAAGATAGTGCCTTCTTCTTATCCCTAGTATCCACCAGGTGAGGTTCCAGAGATTCCCCAAAGAGTCTGGACCCTGAAAAGGTAATGAGATCATAAAGGATTGTGACACAGTGTCAACACCCCACTGTCGTAACCAGATTGTCCTGTAGGCCACTGTGGAAGTAGCTAAGGACCCTGCATTAATTGCAGAGTGTCCATGGAAGGGTCTGCAGCCAATGCTGAAGCATAGGTCATCTTTCTCAAGGGATCCTTAGTAAACTTGGGAATGTCTGCATGTGATCTCATCTCTACAGCTCACACAAACACTGCTTTAAACATATAAACACAGAGAAGGTGGTGCAATCCTGAAAGGTGAAAGCACTGGCCTCAAACACAGGCCTCAGGGACGCTTCCACTCGTTTCTCACATGGATACCTGGGACCCCTTTGCCTTCTGAAGGGAGTACCACTACCATGGTGGATAATCACTGGACCTCTGAGGTGATTCATAAACTTAAAGTCATACCTCGCGTTGCGTTAGGTTCATGTTGTGTCTTTTCAGCTTGCGAATGTGGCAAACACTGCAGTTGTTCAAACTCCCAATTTGTGCTGGGACCTGAAGGTGCAGCAAAAATTTAGCCACTCGAGACAAGGCGAGAGCACAGAGAGTGTGAAAATCACTAGACCAACAGGTGCAGCAATCACATCTCTAGGAGCTGGTGGGGCCTCCTGAAGAAATGCTGAGTTGTTGAAACAAAATGGTGTTCCATTTTGGGCGGGAAACACAAGCTCCTGGCCCTGTCGCCTCTAGACAATTCCTCCTGTGCCTGACTGACAATCGGGTCAGAATCCATCTGCCCCCTATACTCTTCCCTTCCCCAGACAATAGAGTGGGGCAGCGGGGAGAGAAACACGAAGAGATTGAAATAGAAATGAAGAAGCGGGGGGGGGGGCAGCCAACAGGAAAACACAGTGAAAAAACTCACTCGGAAAGGTGATCTAGCAAACAGGGTGAAGGAGAGGACTAGACAAAGGGAAAATCCACATAAAACAAGCACTCAAGCAAGCATTTTTTCTCCACACAGAGAAAGAGACATGAAGACCCAGCCATCCCTTGCAGGAAGCAGAGTCAGTCTGGAAAGACAGGATGACTCTACTTTGGAGAGGACATTGCAAGTTGAAGACTCTGCCTGTCTCCAGTAGGGGGAGTCATCCCTATCAGGAATGGCGTCCCCCTCCATCGGGTAAATTCCAAATTCACAAAGTGAATTCTCTTTTTCTTCCCTATTTATGGAATTCTCTCCTCGAATAGGGATGCAGTGCCAACTTTTCTTTCTCTCCTGTTGAACTCCATATCCATCCCTCCCATTCCCCACCTTTCCCTTTGTTTTCCCCACTGTCTATTTTTGGCTGCAATCTGTTTAGGACATGGACCTGTTTATTTTTCTTACATGGGCAAGTGGTCACATCTGTCAGTGTCATGGGCACTAGTCACAAACTCGCTGCTGTGGGGTGTGGCAAAACACAAAATGGCAGCCATGTCCAAAAGAAAAGAAAAAGAAACAGGACCACAAAATGATGTGAGTATGCTCCTGTTAAGGGACCTGGACCTTTCTTCTAACATCCGTGACTGGGTTAAAGACTTTCTGAGAGGCCAGTCACAAACAGTGAGGATTGGGCCTGTTACATCTACCTCCCTGAAGCTCAGCACTGGCACTCCACAAGGATATGTGCTAAGTCCATACCTGTATTCGTTGTATACATATGATTGCATTTCATCTGACCCATCTACTGCAATTATTAAGTTTGCTGATGACACCACAATAATGGGTTTAATTACAGGTGGAGATGAATCTGTGTACATGGTGGAGGTTCAAAAGGTATCCACATGGTGCTCAGAAAACAATTTGCAACTAAACACTGGCAAGACAAAGGAGATGGTGTTGGACTTTTGGAGGAAGAGAGGGGAGCTAGCCCCATTGTATATCGGGGGGGGGGGCTGTGTGGAGAGAGTCTCTTCCTTTAAATTCCTGGGAGTCCATCTTAGTGAAGACCTTACTTGGAAGGCCAATACGGCCCAGGTGGTTAGGAAGGCCCAGCAGAAACTTCATCTCCTTAGGGTCTTGCGAAAGAACAATGTTAGACAACAACTAATGATTTCCTTCTATCGGTCCATGATAGAAAGTGTTCTTTCATACTGTATTACGGTGTGGTACACTGATTTGACAACCATGGACAGAAAGTCCCTACAGAGGGTGGTGAAGACAGCACAAGACATCATGGGCTGTCCCCTGAGTCCGCTAGACGTCATCGCAGGAGACCGTTGCCTCAGAACAGTTTCTACTTGTGGGCCGTGAGGCTGCTGAATAGAAGACAGCAACATTGCAGCTGACGTTCGGGGTTGGTGGTCGTACAACAGCCCGAGTGTAACAAGGACTGAGAGATTGGGGATGGGGGCTCGTTTAATCTCACTGTAAACATGTGGTACAGTGACAATAAAACATGTGGTACAGTGACAATAAAGTATTTCTATTCTATTTCTATTGCCTCAGCCACGCCATCAGTGGGCAGAAAAGTTACCGACACCAGCTACTTCCGCATTTGCTCACAGAGAGATCTTTGTAGGTCTCCTTTGTTTAGAACAGAATGCCAAATGGGTGTCTAATCCTAGCATCCAATGGCATTAAGACATGTTCAATGTAAGAGAGGCTAAATTGGTACCAATATGAACTACCAGTAAGCATGAAGAGCAAATGCTCTCTTGCCCATCATGGGTTTTTGAAGTGCTATCTTTTGAGACCCTTTGTGAGCACCATAGAAGGTATAAGCAGGCACCCACATTGGTGATATCCAGATGTACCCTGATGGTGCCATATAGATAAGTACTTAATTCACTTTAAGATTATTTAGGACCTTTTCAGTTTGGGTTTTCATTTTCTTTGCTGTTTCTTGTCATTGGCTCCAACCAGAGCCAAGGGAAAATGGAATTCAGTATCTGCAGAAGGCCACTCTGTGTTAGAAACACAGAAGTGAATGCAGAGTTATTAAATTAAGGACTAGGTGCGTACGCTAAATAAATAGAAAAGGAAACAGAAGGCAATCCAAGCTGTTGTGCTTTGCCTCACATTTTCAGATACTTAATACCCTGCAAAACAGTTTTATCATAATTCTGTGGTGGCTGGCAGGAATGTATGTTCTTAAATCCCCATTCTACACATTCAGGCCTTTTTACAGCTGGCTTAACTGATCTAGTAGTAACTGTTTATATTGCCTTGTATGAAAACATGTAAGCACTTGGAAGAGTGCCCTGGCTCCCACTGAGTTCAGCAAGTACCAAGGCACAGGATGGATCAATGTGCCCCAGTAGTGGGGCACATTGATCCTTCATTTGGGGCACATTGAGCCATTCCAATTTAAGAGCAAAGAAGGCATTTTTACTACACAGACAACATTAGGCCACCTAATAGAGATGCAAGCCTAGGAACAAACTGCATTTCTGCAGTTACCAAGTTCCTTCTTTTTCCACTTGTAACCAATAGAAAGATAAAGAATACCCTCCCTGCCATTTGTTTCCCAACTGGGGGCATGTGACCCCCTGGAGGGCCCCAGGATATTCCAAGGGGGCCACAGGTGAAAATTGCGTAAATGGGGTATCACAAAGCGAAGTAAGAAGTGGAGATTATTTAAAAAATCCTGACTAGCTGGCTATCCGCTTGGCAAATCACAAGCAGGCAAGGGGCAGCCCACCAGAGCCTAGCACTCCTTTTTCCAGGTGCATTTTCTTGGAGCAGTTCTGGTTTGTTTCTGGCGGGAGAGGGCAACTGCAGAGGCTCCTGTTTTGACCCATAGAGCCTGAAACCCAGAACCCCCAGGTCAGGTAAGTGCGGTTTGCTTAATTGTTCCATACCGTTTGCTTAATTGTTCCATATAATTTTTTCAAAACCATTGGTTTTTCATGTAAATTATCAACATGTTTTATCTTAAATAAATATTGCAGAAAATAATAGTATGCAACTATTATTGCTCTACATAAAACCTAAAATTTATGTTTATTAGTTCACAATTTAACATACTGAGAATTAAATGAGTCAAATTCCTATGTTTTTATCACTCGTGGTGAGGCAAAATTTGTAGGAGCAGGGTCTAAATATTAACCGATTTGTCCCAAATTTGAAATTTAACTATGTTTATAACATACGCCTGAGATAAGATCAAGGGAGGAAACATTTTCAATTTTTTTTTATGACCCACCCTAATGGAGATATCTTCCTCAGAGTGGATCTTATGCACCCCAACCCTCAACTGACTTCCTTTTCCCCTCCCTAAGTGCTGACCTCACCCCCTCTGGCTAGCTGTACCTGCAGCCAATCAGAAGGAGGCTACAGCCCAGCACTCTGGTGGAATCCTGTTTCACAGCATCACCAAACTCTGGTCTACCAGAGCTTTCTGGCACGGTGGATAAAGGAAGCAATAGGATAAGAACTAACTGGAAGGAGTAGGAGCGAAACCCATTGCTTCCTTCAATAATATTAAAATGATATGAAACAATATTAAAGTTGCACCCAACCTCCATGTTGGCCATTCTCCACAGGAGGACTGAACTTCTTCAGCAGTTCATGAGGTTTACAAAGAACCCTTATTTGTAGGGACAAGCCCTCCTATGCAAGCTGTAAAAGAGTGTAAGAACTGCCCTGTTGGATCAAACTGCAAGCAAGGCATAAAGGCCACAGTTCTTCCTGTGGGTTTTGCTCATCAATAGGCACTCACACGGATGCAAATCCTGAAGACAGAAGTGGCATTTTAGTCTTGTGGTATTGGTTCTGCGGAAGTGAGCCCTTTAATTTTCCCATTTTGCATTCTGTTTGTTTGTAATATGATAGCCCATTCAATGTTACGATTAATCATTATGAAATCAAGTTCAGTTCTGCATCTCAAGAACTGCAGCTCAACTCCTGCAATTGTTATCAAAAGGGAGGAATAAACAGAGGAATTGGCAAATGCTGAATATATTGTAATGTAATATGCTATGTTATAAATTATTTCTGTGCCACCTTTTCAGCCAAACAGCCCTCAACACAGTTTACAAAAGTTAACAGAAATACAATTCCATGCTATATTTTAAGCCCCACACTTGTCTTAAAGAAAGTCAAGAATGCGAAAGAAATTATTCCTTCCTGTTCAGAATTTGATAGTTAAAATGGCTCAGGTTTATTTCTCTACCTTGCATTAACCAGGAGACATTTAATGTGCAAGATGCTTAGCACACATTAAAATTATTCTAAAAGCCAAATGCTTTTAGCTTTTAGCTTTCCAAAATGCAAATCATATTAATGGCAAAAAAGCAAAACTAAACTCAGAGAGCCAGGAAGGCAAATTAAAGCCAATAAAGTTTGCGAGGAAAATAAGATGTGTTCTAAAAAAACCACAGAAGACTATTCTGAAGCAACGCAAATGTCAAGGCCCATACCCAGCACTGATTAATAAAATGCTAGCAGGAACTGTTGCTGGTTGTGGTGCTGTGTCATATCCTAGGACCTTAACACAGTTTATAAAGACTAATTAAGCACCTGGTGCTCCCACAAAAAGCAATAGGCAAACATTATTATACCTATTAAGCAAATTTGTGATGTTTAATTACAGAGAACACTTCATTAACAAATAGTTTTTCTCCATAAAAATGTTACATTGTCTACTATCTTTGGAACAAAACTTTAACTTTTTTTTTTAAATTAAGGAGAGATTATTGGCACCTGAATTTGCCAAAGCAGTGAGCCCAGGGGTATGCAAAGAGCAGATAACATTAAATGGGTAGTTAAACATACAACAACTAACCAAGAGTTAGAGGACACTCCTGGTAGCAGGGTTCCCCCTCTAAATGGGAAAAATACTGCTAATGAGAGGTGACCCATATGGGTGAAGCAGTAGCCTAAGTTGCTAGAACTCTGGATGGTAACACTTCAGGCTGGAAGTGGAGTATACCATATTTCTGAATGCCCAAGAAGCCAATAAGAGAGAAACGCACACAACAGCAGCAACAAGTAAAGGATGGGGTGCACCAACACCAGGCCGCCAAAAGTGTGTGTGGGGGAATCTACCCCTCAAAAAGCAAGACTATAACTTGATGCTGGAAGACACATTCTGATTTTGGTATTACAAACTGGTGGAATAGTGTCTGGAACTTTGCTCTTCAGGAAAAACTTACCGAAGCAAAACCAGGTTCCTTTATGCCAGGGAATTTTTAGATTTTGGGCTCATCTCAAACAACAAGTAGGGACTCGGCTATATTATTCAAATAACAATGTTATAAATGTGTTATAACAATGTGACACCAGATGGCGTTGTACAGCTGAAACAGCAACACAATGATATTTTCCATTGTGAGTTTTAAAACGTTTTTTCCATACTGTTTTCAGAGCATTTTTTTTTATAGCCATGTAGATCTAGCCTAGGAGAGAACAGTATCTGCATACCTTGCCTCATATCATTGGTTCTATGATTTCTAGGAGCTTACTCTTTTCAAGAAAGCTGGGAATCTAGAGATTCTCTCCACACCCTTTCCAAGCACTCTAAGAAACAGAATCCAGGGTGAGATGATGCCGTTGGAAGTGCCAGAAGATATAATGTGAGATGAGGCTTTCAAACTTAATGAGCTACAAATTTCCTAAAATAGGAACACAGAGCCAAACACAGAGACAATTCCGGAGAACCACAAACAGACATTTCTCTCATAGTGCATGCATCTACACTGCATCTTCTTATTTCTCATCCATTCTTTGTATTTCTTTCTCTGGAAGGAGTCAAACAGGAGGGAAGGAAACACATTCTTTTGTTAGGGCAGCTGGAAGGCCAAAGTACAAAGGTGACTTTAAAAGGCTGATTTGTAGGTGCTTATCCAAAAAATGGAAAACTGCATGAAATCAGAATGTAAACCAATCTTAAGTTAAAATGTGCAGGTAAACCTGAGCTTGTATTATAGAAAAACGACACACTTGCAATTAGTATTCATAAGGAGACTGGAGAACCTTCCTTGTTTTATTTAAAAATAATTTCAGTACTAAACCATATCAAATAGGAAATACCCAAATAGTCCTCCTCCTTCAAATTTAGAAGCCATCTGTTGAACATGTTTTGACTAAGCAAATGAGACTAGAAATATACTGATTTGCCAAGTTAACACTTTTCAGCAGCAACAAAGAGTCTTGTAGCACCTTAAAGAAGAGCAGTTTAACAGCTAAAAATACAAAGTGTGAATGCGGAAAACACATTTGCAAGCATTCAAATTATATGGGTACAATAATCAGAGAAATAAGGCTGACAGTACTTCCTTCCTGTTTTCAGTGGCAAACCTGAGCTTGCTGCTGCATGTGTGAAAAAGCTCAACTTGTGGAAATACAAAACCAGGAACCAAAAAGCACATAAAACAAGCGTCCCCATTCCTATCTTCAAGGCCACAGTGAAAATGTGAAAAAGAAAGTTTAGATTCCTGTTCTGCAGCAATGTAGCATATTAAAAGATTTTAAAGCAAAGGCTTATTTTCACCCCGATTGGGTGCTTTTTTTCAGCTACGTTCTGTCCACGAAAGCTTTCTAGGCAAATATGGAACTGTTACTTTGAATACGCAAATATAAAAATGTGAAATTCCAATAAGCTTTCAGTCAGCTTGAATGCAATCTGTATTATACATGAACACTATTTGCTAAATATTCACTGCTAAAGGGTTTATTAGATAACCAACAAGGGGCAGGGAAAGCTCATTAGCATTTTCTCTTCTTCACATTTCATAATTCTTTCCCAATGTCCACAAAATTTTCACTGTATGCCTGTCTTTTTCTTTTTCTGTGTATCACCAGTTTTCGTAACTTAGCTGGATTTCTCCAAAGCAGTTCAAAGAACAGAATATTTCACTCACATAGATCTTAGTGTGGCAGGCTAGTTTCCCTACAGGTCTTGCAAGTGTCAGCTCTGGTGTGTGAGTAATTCAAGCAAAACCAAGAATACTGGCACTACAGAAACAAGGGTAAAATTAAAATTTGAATCAGTTTTTTTTAACTGTCCCAATTAATGTGGCACAAATGGTCAGTGAGAGATCTAACCTGGATCATTTTGGGCCATGTGTAACATTCTGTCCACTGTGCAGGTCCAGGGTGGCGCAAAAAATGTGCATCTCCACTCTGCTCCAGAGTGGCTAGGAGCCTGCCCACCTGTCCACACACTCCTTGGGCCACTCCTCCACTGCTCTGGGCAGCTGGGCAAGACACTCAGGCCCTAAAGGGAGTGCCCAAAAGGTCTCAGAGGGAAGAAAGACTGAGAGAGCAGGCTAGAGTTGCAGGATGAGGAAGGAGGCAGAAGGGAAAGCAGTGAGAAGAGGCAGGCAGGCAGAGGAGAGGATGCGGAGCAGAGCAGAGAAGACCCCAGTGTCAGGCTCAAGGAATCCTCTCCCTCCCCCCAATGGCACCAAGAATCAGGGAGGAAACAAGAAAGTTTTTACTTGTGATTTATTCAGTCATCACAGAGAAAGACAAAGAAACCCAATCATTCCTCCATGATGGAGATGCTCACACTGAGCTCCCCCCTTCCCTTCTAACAATAACTACACCTGCTTCTACGGCATCCACCCGTGGCCAACTGTCATTGTGCCCTTTGTTCTTGCACCCTTAACGAATGTTGCGTTTTGGGAGAAGGGGAGGGGGTCAGTTATGCTGTCCAGTGATTGTGTCAGCTAGCTGCTCTGTCTCCCTTCCTCCTTCCCCTAACACCGCATAACTCTGCTGTTTTCCCATCTCTGAGCTGCCATCTTCCTCCAAGCCCTGCTGTAATTTGAGACTGCCTTCCTCTTCTCTGGAAGCTATAGGCAAAGGGGGGGGGGGTGACCTCCACCACTACTCCTCCTCTTCAGTCCAGTCCCTGACACTCAGTGATCACGGAGGATGTCACTGGCGAGCACAAAGGAGCCCTGGTATGCCTCTGCCACTGTGTTGTGTTAACACACACCAGCACTTACATTAAGGAGGGCTATTCATGTTTAATGCTGATCTTTGAATGTTGCAGAATTTGGGTTTACTGCATTTGGGTCTTGTGCTTTATGATATTCTACTGTTGTTTATTAACAAGACTTTAATTGTGTTTTAAAGTTATTACTCATCTCTTTAATTTTTTTTTTTTTAGGTAAGATGATTATCTGACACTAAGTACATAAAGGTTATTAAATTCAGCAGAGTTTAATAACCTCTCTGTCCTGAATGTTCAAAAGTTGCCTGATTTCCAAACTTTTCTGGGGTTGAACATTTATCTTGATGTGATGTGGTACTGAACACCTTGACTTCAATGGCAAGCTTAATCAATTAATCGTGATTCTCCGTGAGAATATGCCCAGGCTGCATTCCATACCCTGTATGCTGTTAAAGGGATTGTGTTTCACATTCGAATTGTTACCTACAGGTTTCTGTCCTCCATGGGGAAGGAATCATTTACAAGGGTCTACAGTATCAAACATATAGAACCATCATCAATCACTCATCAGTTACAATTTCCATGCGCATCCATTTATCTAATCTCAGGCTACAGGAACTGCCATGCTTAAGTAGTTCCAAACTACTTTACTAAAAAATGAAAATGCTGGCGATTATCACAACGTAATTATCCTAAAATGCTGCGGCACTTCATACTTAATTGTGTCCCCTTTCAGGTTGAATTTTGATTAAGAATATCACAAAAACACAGACTCAGCAACAAAAAAGACAACTCATCATCATCATCAATCCATTTTAACTGGAACTACCAATATTGCCAATATCTTCTCAGCAGCTCAGTGTGGGCAGAGAGACCAAATGTTGGCAGTCAGCTGGCAAAGACGGAAGCCTATGGGCTTCATTCACCAACAAGTTGTCTACATCAAAGGAAAATGCCCTATATTCAGGAGCTTCATATTAGCCAGTGCCACTGAAGAATCTTGGTGGGGGGAAGGGAGCTTCAACTGAGTTGTTGGGGCAAGAGAATTTTGGGGTCCGGCATGAATGTCTCCGGAAAACTGCCTACAGTTCTCCTTACTGCCCACCAACTTTGGAGCTAGGGCCAGATGTTTGGGCATCCTGGTGCTTTAAAAATAGAGAAAATACCTTAACATCTATACATAACAATAACTGATGTTTTAAAGTTATCGCAGTTATTCAGAATAGCTGTGAGAAAGCTCTATACTAATTTAGAAGCTCAATCTGTACACAGCCTATTTGGGTGACATGCAAATGAGCTCCCCAAAAGTATATATTGTTAATCCCAACTGCCCAATGCCACTGATTAGGAAATAAAAACCAAGGAAAAGGGGGGATTTGGAAGCTCTTCAGATGCAATTTACCCAAACAAAGAAAATGTGGGTTTTAAATTGTAGAGCTGCAAAAAATAAATGTCACTGAAGAAGTACGCAGACCTTTCAAGGCATGGATTTGTGATGGTGGGCTTATGGTGGCAGACAGAGTGTGATGTAGCAGTCAGAGCAGTGGCTCCCAAGCTCCTGCCCCCCTCCCCCCGCAATGGACCATTTGAAAATTGTTGAGTCTTAGCAGGCCACTTAATTATTTTTCTGCCTGTTGTACCAATTGTAATGTGCTGTGCTAGATGCTTTTTTAAATTTTAATTGTATTTTTATTGCTTCTTTGATTTCTTATATATTGCTTTTTTTTACAATTACAATATAAAAATAAAACAAGCAAAAAAAAAAAAAATTAACGCTGCCTCCAGTCTTCAACCAGAAATCCCAACACTGTGGACCAACTGAATGGAGCTTTGGGATTGTTGGTGGTCCATTTGGGGAACTCCTGGGTTTGAGTACTGTGCCAAGACTGTGGCCCCACAGGTTCAAACCTTCACTGAGTGACCTTGGATCAGTCATTTATTTCTCAGCATAACTACCTCACAGGATTGTACTCAGAAGAAAATTAGGGGGGGTGGGGGAAGAGACCATGCATGCTGC
The DNA here is from genome assembly GCF_009819535.1 of Lacerta agilis. Taxonomy (NCBI): domain Eukaryota; kingdom Metazoa; phylum Chordata; class Lepidosauria; order Squamata; family Lacertidae; genus Lacerta; species Lacerta agilis. Next base: position 2,419,688 of record NC_046323.1, on the reverse strand, counting down.
CTTGAGCTCCTTGGAGGAAAGGTGGGATATCACTTCAGTAAATAAGCTTCTCTATAAACTGAAGCAAGCTTTCCCTGCCAGACTTGCCCTCTGCCGTTCCCGTCCCTGCCAGCGTGCTCAAGATGGAAAGCACCCCTCCATGAAACCATGCTCCTAGCTGCTCAGAAATGATGTAGGCCCTAAGTGATGCAGGCAGCATAGCTAGACCTTCTTCCATAAAGGGGATACGTTTACAATTAAACACATCATTACAGCTGTAAGGTCAGGCCCCGGGGTGCACTGAAACAATTAATGATTTTCATTCTGGTTCCCAACAGTATAGAAATAGCTCCACAGTGTGCATGGGTACACTGACAAACACACTTTATAGATTCTAATTTAGCATTTATTGACCATGACGATGCAGCTGATAAATGTTCTGACTGTGCAGGTTCATCACACACTGTGACCACAGATGTCATTTGTAGTGTAGTAAAAGTAGCAGACATGCTATATGGCCTGCACAGCTTTTTCTGTAGATGGCAGTGTATGTCAAACTATGGAGTTTTCCTCCCCCAGAAGTCTTAGAGGCAGTGAAAACTAATCTAAACAGAGCATCTAACACAATGTAAAGAATGCTCACTCAGAATCACAGATCATTTCACAATATTAAGCTTCTGAAAACAACACTGGAAAGCTACCAGTAATTGGTGATTTCATCACTAATTGCCTATTGTTAATACCAGGCATGTAGTGGTGCTGCACAGAATCTTTCTAAAATAAAATGAAAGAGAAAGAATAATAGAATCATAGAACGGTAGAGTTGGAAGGAACCCCAAGGGTCATCTAGTCCAACCCCCTGCAATGCAGGAATCTCAGCTAAAGCATCTATGACAGCATCCAAGAGAGAGGGGGGTGGCTTTTGATGAACAGATTATTGTGCTTGGCACAAACTTGGAAGTCACTACACAAAAGCAGTTTTTGCCCGTTCGTTGCAGAAGTTGAGAAGTCTGGTTGCAATGTAACCACGGATATAAAGAAAATTGAAGGCAGAACTATTTTCTACATGGCCATTATACATGAAAGACCAAGGAAACCCAAGAACTACCTTATTGGACTACACAAAACAATTGACAAGTTTATCTTGTGATGGGCATGCTAATTTTCTGTACAGTTGCAGCTAGACAGTAAGTGAGTCAACAGCAGAAAACTAGGAGCAGCCTTTCCCTAACCAGAAATCTTTGGCAAGTCTGTTTGCCTTCTTTGGTGGGTGGCTTTGCGGACGGGCATGGGCCTCACCTATGAACTGGCATATGGCAGGACAGATTGTCTGCCTGCTGCCAAACTGGCCAATGGCGGCAGGACTTTGAGGGAGTTCCCCTGGGTGCAGGACCAACTGTCCAATGGCAGTACTTGGCCCCGTGCCCAGGGCCAGGATAAATTCCGGGCCTGCCTGGCCATTCGGCCTCTTTTCGCCACACTGGTTCTCCCACCCTCCCTCCCTTAGCTTAGGGCTTTTGTGGACGGTTTGCAAAGGACGTTTGTCGGCTGCCATATTTCGGGGGTGGGCAGGAATTTTTACACCTGGCAAATTGGCAGCAGCCAGCTGGCTTTTGCCTACCTCACAGCAATTCTCACAACTTTGAAAGGCGGACAGGCATTGGATAAACTTAGATATTGATTGGAGGAGAGGTTGTAGCCTCTGCCTGCCCCTCCATGGGTAAGGGTATCCTGTTAAAAGGATCCGAGAGGAGTGTCTCCTGTCTGATGCCCAGATGGGGGTCAGGGCCACACTCATCCAATGGGAACCACTTAGGGGATGCCCAGATTTGACGTGGGTCATAGGGTGTCCCTTCTGGCTGGCTTTACCCTTAATGTCACTGCCAGCAGTTGGGCTGGAGAGGTTTACGCAGCTACTTATCCCAATGCCATTGGCAGAAGTTTCACATCTGTAACCAATACAGTTGTGATCCTATAAAGCCAGTATGCGGTGTGATGTCTAGTTATTTAATCCTTAGGGAATGGGGTGGTCATGGGGCCTCGACACGCAAATGACTATTTCAGAAAAACATATGGTACAAGAGGAAAAAGGTTTGGCCAACGACTTTGGAGAGAAGTGGTTTGGCTTTCTAACTCACACGATGCAACAACTCCTCCTACAGCACATGACACTTTACGGCAGGACTTATTAGGCTAAGTATTGAATTTAAGTAACACTGCCATCCATGTATAGCCTTGCACCATAGGATGTCGTTTGATATACTGTTTCACACTTAACTCTGGCAAAGAAAAACTGGTGCTCAGCCCCGCTCCTTCAACAAGCAAATCACTTACACACACCCCAAACTAACTGAAACATGAACAAAATAAGCAGACCCCCCCTACCTAGCCCAACAGCCACTAATCTTAAAATAAAGATTAAAAAAGGGAAAGACAGAAGGACTTGGTGGGCACCATAGTGTCTGCATTGGGGATATCAGGTCTCTACGAACGTAACAGAGAAACCTAATCTTACAGTGCTGATCATTTAATCCAAAGGGAAGGAGAGAAGGAAGAGGGCTTGATCAGATGGATTGGTGGTTACTTCTGGATAAGAAATGTAAGAACCTGGTTGTGTCACTCTTTATTCAGGGAGGGAATCACATGTGGAAGGCTACTTCTGCATCTGTATGCACCTAGTCAGATAGGGACAAAACAACAATTTACTCAAAAGGAAAGCAGCAGAGGGAGACAAGAAATAGGCCCTTTCTGTTGGCTGGGGAGCAGCAATTACTGCACGACTACTCCCTCTCAGAACTGCTTACAAGAAGGTGAAAACCTTCCTCTGTTGTCCAGTATGTGGTACTGAGAGGTATATATGCTAAGGGCATCACTTAAAATATCATGGCTAATAACTGTTGACAGACTTATCCTCTACATATTTGTCTAATTTTTTAAAAAAGCCACCTAAGCTACTTGACATCACATTTCTTGGGCAAGGAATGAATGACATCCTTTCGTCTGTCCTGAATCTATTACCTCCATATAATTTTTAGAGGAAGGAACTACATTAGTAAAAAACAACAACAGCATTTTGAATGTGTTAGAAACATGCAACACCAGATGGCACTGGAGAGCAAAAAAATTCTTTGCGTTTTCCCAAAGCATTTTTCTTTTGTTATAATGATTTAATTTCTGACTTATATATAGCTTCCCCCCATGTGTAGATCCATCCTACATTACCAAAAACATGCATAACTCACTCACTGAAAATGTAGGGGGAAATGGTAAGGATTTGAGGTGTCTATCTTTTTCTGGGATATCAGATAATTTAATTTATGATTGCTGCGAAATAGAATGATGATTACAAATAGAGCAATACTTTGCAAACAGGAGTTTTTAATTTGAAGGTAATTGCTAGCAAATTTCAGAGCTGTTAACTACGAAATGAAAGGACAACTGACTCACTCACATTCAGAAATCAGCATTTGATTAGTGACTAGTACAATGTGATAATAAGGACATAATCAAGATGTGGAAAAACCTTTTGATAAATAATGTGTGAATGGCATTTTTTTGACAACGTAGCTTTGCTTTGTACAATGAATATCTGATTTCCCCCCCTCTGTCAAACTTCTGCTTTTTTTCAAATATCAGCTTTATCAACATTCCTTATGTGCCTGATTTCCAGCTGTTCTGCTTCAAAATTAGAAGCCTTCCCTTTGATGAATGTTCATGCAGCTGATTAGAAAATTGCCTTACAAACAGAGCCCTTGAGCAGAAAGCCAATCAGGAGAGATACCACATAATGTAAGAGGAGACCTTCTGGATCAGACCGAGGCGGATCGAGGCCACTGCACTAGTTCCAACAGAGCAAAGCATCTGCCTGGATGCCTTCCCAAATCTTCCTCCAGAGTTCAGATGACCTTTCCATCCTCCTCCTCCTTTTCTTCTTCTTTAAGGGCAGGGCACTGGGCATGCTGCTCACGGAGAGGATGTGTGCATGCATATGGCTTTGTCCACTTCTTAAGCTGAACTGGGCTGCTTTTACCCTCTAATGCACTTCTCCAACCCTCCCAAAAGGACATCCTCTGCCTTTCCAAACCAAGAGAAAAGCAAATCCTCACCCCCTGTACGAAACTCTCATTGTCAGGTTGTGCAGTCACTGTCTAGGTGACTAAAAAGTGGTGACCTCAAAGACTATCTAGTTCAGGCATGTCCAAAGTCTGTTTTGGGGGCCAAATCCAGCCTACCGGTCGGTTCAATCTGGTCCCTGTGGCACTGTATCTCCTGGGGTAAAAAAGCCCAACAACTTTGGTCGGCCCTCACACATGTTCACCTCATCAAATCTGGCCCTCTGTGAAAAAAGGTTTGGGCACCCCTGATCTGGTTCCATTGACAAATGTCAGGAAATGCAAGACAAATGGGAACCACTTCACCAGTCCCCTGCCCAAGGCGAAGCAAGTTTGCCAGGCTTGATTGGTGACTTCTGATAAAAAATTAGAATAGTACAGTGGTTCCCACACTCCCACCACCACAAGGGACCACTTGAAAACTGCTGAAGGTTTTGGTGGCTCACTTGATGGTTTTTATCCCTGTTGTAGCAACTGTAATGTCCTGTGCTAGATGCTGTATGATTTTTAATCATATTTTTACAGGAAACCACCCTGAAATAGTGGATTGCTTGTTCTCACCATTAAAAACTAGCGAAGTGACAGCACAATAAAGAAAAGTCACTTTGCAAAGCACTTTGTGCACAGATTCCCAAAGAGTGATTGATATGTGTTTGGCAAGCACCACACAGAGTGCTTTGCAAATCCCATGCCTAGTGCTTTTCAAATGTAGCTGGTTGTCAGGGGTTTGCGAAGCTGCACAAAGAGCTGAGTAAGCTCTTCAAACTGTCTTCCCTCACCCAACTTTGATGTGTCGGACGATTGGCACATAGGTGGTCCTGCCGACTTTCATGGTTGGCTCATGGGGGTGGGAGGGAAAATATTTGGTCCACTGGGCCAAAAATGGTTCTATTGGGTCCCCTCTGTCTATATGCTTGCAGACACTCCCAGTGAACCCTACAATGCTACATCATTAAGAGCATGGGTAGGCAAACTAAGGCCCGGTAGCTGGATCCGGCCCAATCGCCTTCTAAATCCGGCCCACAGATGGTCCGGGAATCAGTGTTTTTACATGAGTAGAATGTGTGCTTTTATTTAAAATGCATCTCTGGGTTATTTGTGGGGCATAGAAATTCATTCATTTTTCTCCCCCAAAAAATATAGTCCGGCCCCCCACAAGGTCTGAGGGACAATAGACTGGCCCCTGCTGAAAAAGTTTGCTGACCCCTGATTAAGAGCATCAGTCTCGGGGGGGGGGGGTGATCTTGGGAAAGAAGATGAGGGCTCTCATTTGCCTTGTTCCCAAAGCAGCAGGATGTTCTCTGGGCTGCGGTGAGCAGCCAAGTTCCCCCACAAAGAATACCCCCCGTCCCATTTCACAGGGGATGAATACTTGTTTAAAGAAATATTTTAAATGAATGAATGGTCTCTTAAAAGAGAATATTCAGCTCAGACTTAGTGTAAACGAGAAGAAAAAAAACACGAAGATTAATGGCTTCCACTTAAGATTTATAGTGTCATTTGCTCTGTTCTAGCCAAAAGAAAATTCAGTATTGAAAAGTAATATTTAGGAGCTGTCATGTACCTGCATTTCCATATTTAGATAGAATAGCCTTGTTTTCCCCCCCAGCCAGATTTCACACTTCTGTTTTACAAGGAAAGCATGCTATGACTAAATGCTGTTGCGGTGTAACCCTTGTAAACTGATAAAGATGTAAACTGTAGGCGCTGCATTTTTTTTTTTAACTTTAGTTTAGCCACGTTGCATGGAATAAATCAATATCTGAATATGGAATCCTACATCTATAATGTAAGGATTGTCTTTGGATATTGAAGGTGCTGCAGGCCAGAGTACCTGGAGAGATGTACTCCTCAAAGCACGCATCCTTGTCTCTTCCTTCCAGCCTTCTCCTGCAGTGTGTTTCATGGGCATTTGAACACAGAGCTCTGTCCCAACCCAAGTCAGATATATAATCTGCTACAGCATCCTGGCTCTCCAGAATAAGGAAAAGGAGGGTTGTTGTAAAATGTCAGGAAACATATATGTGTGTTTGTTTTGAACTGTTTTTAATACTGAATTTTAAATTACTGCAACCTGACTTAGAGTCTTCTGGTGAAGGAAAGGTAAGAAATAAAATTTACAGTAATAATATTTTTTTTCATAAATGGTAAATAATGTCATTTAACTATATGAAATCTTGCATGGTATTGGATCATAAATGCTACAGCTTCACCATTCCTAATGCTTTCAAGACTCAAGGAAAAAATATGGAAGCAGCATTTCAGTGTGAAATACTGTTGTTTTTCCATAGCATGTCAGTTTGGAATCAACCACTTCCTAGAGGGAATGTGGTACTGGTTTTTAACAATGATTCCTTCATTGACCTAGGCTGAGCCTGAGATACCAAGGTTTTTGATTGCTATCACAGAACTGAATAATGTGTATCGTCGTTTAATTCATAGGGAGGAAAGGCTATTATAGTTCTGCTTTATCATTTTTTGTATTAAATGTTTAAATGTATAGTGTATTAGCCTCTCAAAGATTCTTTCCACATATAAAATGACAACAACAACCATATCAGCAATTTGCATATGAGTGCCAAATAAATATTTGACCTTTAAACTGCAATTTATTTTCGTATTTAATATTTGACCTTTCTCATTTCTTGTCATGGATCCAAAGAGGGCTACACACTCAATAAAACATTATGATTAATAATGTCACAGTGTAGTAAGGATGTTTACATGTCTACTCACGATGCTGTGGCTCTAGAAATGGCTTTTTTTCTTGCAGGTCAGCGTGTTTATGTCACGGAAATTCTACTCAATATTGATCCAGAGCAGAACTCCAACGTTTGTTTGCAGAGTAAAAACTTAAACACGTTGCAGGATTCTCAAAAAATAGACCAGAGGCAATTGTACTTCATCCAGCAGAGCTTTACTGCTACTGAAGGCAAATAACGGTCACAAATCCAATACATTCAGGATTGCCACTGTCCATAAGAAATCCAGTTGCAGCAGAGTTAACTTAAACTTAGAATAACTTATCTATGTACAGAACACCACACCAGAAGGAAAGAGAAATGGAAAGTGAAAGTGAAGCCAAGGCTCCTTCTGGCCTTACTTATATAGTCAGCATGGCCTTGACAGAAGAGATAAGAGAACCAGTTTAAGCCAGCTATACTCAGCTTCTCTGAAGGTATAACCCAAACATCATGAACCTTCTGCTTGTTTCTTTCACACAGGGAAGCTTCCAGAACCCCCTTGAATTAATTAGAATAGGAAAGATCTCTACACATCAGATCAATACTTTCTGCACCAAAAAATGCAAACTGACAGTTTATGTATGCTGCCCATTTCATAATTTTACACATAGCAGTGGACCCTGGAGAGCGGGAGATGTGGAATGGCTCAGAGCCTTTGAAGAAATTAATGGGAAGCAGCAAGCCATTGCTCTAGACAACCTGTTGAGGTTCTTTTCTTTCTTTTTTTGGAAAGGTTTCAATAACAAGACACGATCCATTTATTATGCTTGATTTGGGTCTTTCAATATGAAAATGATGCCATGCATTTGCAAGAGTAAGACAAATGAGCATTTCTACACTGGCTAATTTTTTACTGGCCTGGCTTCATGAACACTGTTTCGGCCATGCTTCTGCATTTCCATAATATTTCATGGAAGAAACATGTCAGAAAGGTGACTAACAGAGGCAGAAGATTTCCCCGCAGAAAAACTGGTCCCATTTACTATATTTATGGCTGCCATACACCTGGATTTTTACGGATATCACTGGGATTTCAAAGGCGGAATTGACATCCGGGATGGGGTGGGTGGGTGGGAATTTCCGAAAGGTGGTGCTTTGTCCTGGATTTTGGGCAAGTCAATCAAAAAACTTTGGGGTTTGTCTAACAATTTCAGTGGTTTCCTTTAAAAAAGTTCAACAATTTTCTGGTGTCCTGGTTTTTACTTTTTAAAATATGGCAACCCTACTATATTTTCATAGTTATGTTTCTGTTCAAAATAGGGGCCATCTGCATGTGTCAAAAGCAGCAAATGCAAGGATAAAATTATAGAGGATTTATTTTTTTTTATCTAGGAAGCCCCATGAGATAAATTTGGGCTGCATTGAATCAAACACTCACATGGTTCTACCATCCAACAATTTCCTGGCAGAGTGGCTTTCATACTTTCCAACTTCAGGTGACATTTTCACTGAAGATGTCACCAAGCTTCTGCAATTCCTTGGCTCTGAATATGAACCTCAGTGACTTGCAATGCTCATAACAGATAGAAGGAGTGCATCACTTCCCCCTGAAATCTTCTCCAAGTCAGCAAAGGAGGGAGGGAAGATGAGCCTCAAAAATAGCCCAGTTTCCTAAAAGAAGTTAGGGGAAAGAATCAGTGGAAAACTTAACAGAATAGGGAAAAAACTGATTTTCAGGATTTATTTAACAGAGAGGAAAAAAGAGGGGAAGAAGTAAGAGGAACAACTGAGGTTGGTATACCACTCACATTAGGTTTCTAAGCAAGTCAGTAAGTGAGCATGTAGTCCAACATTAGTGGGTGTAACATTTGGTCTAGAAAATCCCCATTGTTTGGCTAAGCCAGGGGTCGCCAAACTTACCTGGCCTTGGGCAGGTTCCTTCGGCGCTAATCGCGCAGTGGGCCAGAGGGTAGGGGAGCGTGTGCCCATACATGCGCACACTTGCTTTTTCCAGTGCGGCGCAGCACTGGAAATAGCTTGTGCGCATGTGTCATTTCCGGCGCACTTCTGTCGCGGTGTCGGAAATAGCTTGTGCGCGTGTGCACGGGCCTCCACAGACCCGGAAGTGCGCCCGAAATGACGCACTTGTGCATGTGCAAAGCTATTTCTGGTGCTGCGCCGATCCGGAGATGGGCAGCCGCGCCACACCAGTAAGAGCAGGCGTCGTCAGGGGCTGGATAATTGGCTCGCCTGGGCCGTATCCGACCCACGGGCCTTAGTTTGGGGACCCCTGGGCCAGGCATTTCTAGAGAATTCATTTGATTCAGTAGTGGCCATTTACCCTGTATTTTATGATTTCATTTTTTAAAATAGATTTTAATGATTTTATTGTACCAACATCATGTTTTTCTTATGAGCTGGTGGTTTATAAATAAAAAATCTACTATTTATTTTGGAAAGTTGCTTGTCTGCATGTTTGCTTTGCATCTGGACACCTCTTAAAATATAACTAAAATTTGTCTGATGGTTCCTGAGATCAAGGAGCAAGTTTGTATATAATTGTACACCATTTGGAATCAAGATGGTGAACTGAACTTTTGAAAACTGCACTTATTTTAACCAAATTTTGCATAACTGTTCCCAAGATCAAGGAGCAAGTTTTGTCTATCTTTGGATACAATTGGATGTCAATTTGAATCAAGATGGGGGACTGAACCTTTCAAAACTGCACTGCTTTTTTGGTTTCTTGGAAAGCCCAAATGTACAAGGCTGCTTACACACACACACACACACACAAACAAACAAACAAACAAACAAACAAACAAACAAACAAACAAACAAACAGTGGCACCCAGAGTCTCTCAGACCTGCTCCGACTCAGATGGTCCTGAGAGGCAGGTGTAAGTAAGCCTGCTGTGCAACTGTAGAAGATAGAGGCTGCTCTCTCCTTCATAAGCTTCTCTGCATGGTTTCTTTTTACTTCCATCCTTTCTGCAATCTCCTTGGTTTTTCTGCTTCTCTGTTTCAGTTGTCAGCTTGCTTCAGAGTATCCTTCATTTCACCCCCATCTACTCAGTGGAAACTCCTATGGCAATGCCTAAGGGCCAAAAAGGGTGGTGTCCCAGGTATCCCACAGGCACAAGGTTACATCATTATCCTTAATACCATTGTCTGTCTTAGAGGATGTTGCAAAGGCACATGAAACAACAGTCCTGCTGAAGCTATGTAAGTTCTGGCCCACTGCTAGCTGAGAGACCACTAGGCAACCCTGTATCTGATGCCTTGAATTCTAGGCTTAGGCCTACTTTGCTAAATGAGATTACTTGGCATTTGTAGGGGGGAGAGGGGAAAGATGTGGCTTTCTGGATGCTACAACTGTTCTGCATAGCACCAGCCTTGGCATGACTGCAACATCTGCCCTGCTTAAGTGTATTTCAAATAGGCTGTCCCCAAAAGATACATAGCAAAATATTTGTAGCTGAAGCAGCTGCTCTAATGCCGAGTTCCAAGGCCCAAAGAGACTATGGCCGTGGCATCAGGTGTGACTGTCTTTTACTTAAAGAACAACTGCGGCTGAGAGAGCAGCAAATGGCTGCCATAAGGGATTTGAAACAAAGCATTCTGACTAATGAACTGAAAACAAAACAAAATCAAATACAGGTTGGATCAAGTAGATGCTAAGGGAACCTTTCACTTAAGTTGGTTACTGCTTACAAATTCCAAGTAGGTTGGTGATAGGACTTCTACATGAAAAGAATGTGCTTTTTCACTGACCACTGCTCTCCATCCTCACACACCAAAGTTTACCATCTGAACTCTTCTCCCATTGCTATTTCACATCACTAAATCATCTTCTGTCCTTCACCAGAGCACAAAGCAGGGCATGATAGTAAACAGATCATAACTATTTCCTTTTAACAATAAGTATGTGGAATAGAGTACTTAACCATAGAATGGATCTGATCTCCATTGAGCTACCACTCAAATCCATTCTTTAGCAATGGTTTGGGTAGGTCAATATAGGCAGAACAGAGGGGGAGGGAGGATGCAACACCCTGACATTTTCTGTTTACTCAGTCAAGGACTTGGACACACCTGAGTGTTTATTATTCTGTTTAAATGACATGTTCAAAAAACACAATTGCCTATCATACGTTGTTATATGTAACAATTCAAAATGAACCTCACCATCTTAAAACGTGAAATGGCAGACTTCACAGCACATTTCACTATGATGTTCATGCCATTCCAAATGTGCCCTAGAGATACTTTGCAATTGTCATTCACATAGAAACTTAATTTTCTAGAAACCTGGAGGACAGTGCTGAAACCAGAAGTATGTCAAGATCAAAAAGGAAACGGAGACTTGTGTCTACCAGGAAACATTCTGTCTCCTGAAAATGTGAAACATTGGAGTATATCTGCATATTATGTAACCAAGGCCCAAACATTTCACATTGAGCTCTTGATCAAAATTCATCTTCTTATTTGAATAATAATATTTCATCTATGCAATGCCTCTTCTCAGTGTGCAATGTTTGTTTTCTGTGTTGTAGGGCAGTAATATGTCTAGAATTTTCTGGACATAGTGGGGACTCGCCCATTGAAAATGGTGTCCGGGTAGAATTTTCGAAAAGCGGCAAAAACCTAGGTATATGGCAGTCCATATTGGAAATGTTGATTTTGGGAGATTTTGGCAAAAAAACTCCCCCCCAAAAAGCTTTAGTGCCCATATTTTGAAATATGGCAACCGTATGTGTTGGAAAGATCACTTTATAGCATCTTCCAGGAAACAAGTTTTCAAGAACATAAAGCACCCACCAAATATACTTGCCAAGAAAGAGAAAAACAAGTGTGTCACAAAATCAAAACATGTTTAAGGAAGTTCTCTCTTCTATAGTGTGTCTTTGGACTCTGAGATTCTGCCTGCAAAGTAGAGCTTGGGAAACCCACTGTAGACACACACATTACACCTTTTTTTAAAAAGAGACAGAGAAGTCTAGCCGGAACTAACATTCATTGATTTCCATAGAGTTGGACATGTAATCAAGACACCCAGTTTCATTTAGTATTATTGCTGGAGGGAGAGTGCATAGATTTCACTTTTGATTAATATTCTCATCAACTTGTATTTTCTTTATTTCTATTTGGTATTCCATTGCTTTCTAAAGGGTCAGAGTACATTTCTTATTTGTAAAATGTATTTGCTGCATTACTAGTCTGCAAACTCTCAAATGAAATCACTCTATATACAAACTTTATACACAAACTATATTATCTATCTCTATTAAAAACACAGTATGATATTTGCAGTTCTAGTATGCAACATTCAGATATTGAAAGTAAGAGGAAAAATAGATGTCATCAAATGGACTTCATCTGGGAATCCTTTCCCATACATCAACAGGTCACAAGAAGCAGGTTCAGTGTGGTCTTGAAGGATGAAGAGAAGCAGTGAACAAATGGTAAACACCCTGAGCATTGGTCTGGTGAACACTGGATTACCCATAAAAAACCCTCATGGCCTACTTGCCAGAGGGAACTTGGGAGTGAGATGCCTCCTTGGCAGTCTCACCAACTCCAAAAGTTATACCTGCTCAGGGATGGGTTATGCAAATCTCTCAGGTGTGTTGGAAATGAAGAAGAGGGCCTGGTATAGCATTGACCCAGTGTTTGCAGCCAGACAAGTGTTTCCCATCCCAAGTGACTGGGAGGAATGGTGGTTCCTAGTATTTTGGGAACAAGGACACTTGCATCGAGTCTGGAGTGGCTGTCTTTCAACTAAATAAAATGCTAGTTACAGGTAGGTAGCCATGTTGGTCTGCCACAGTCGAAACAAACAAACAAACAAAAATTCCTTCCAGTAGCACCTTAGAGACCAACTAAGTTTATAGCTTTCGTGTGCATGCTACTGGAAGGAATTTTTTTATTTTAAATAAAATGCTACAGATCATCTATGTAAATCAATAAGCTTGTGGCTCATAGTTCCACACATTTACTGACTAGTCCTTTCATTCCAGGATGTGTAGAAACAACGTTGTACATTGCATGTGTGTCACCATCAACACCTGGCTAAGCTTGCCCCCTCCTCCTTCACCCATCTTTTTGAAAATAATATACTGAAATCTGCTGCCTGTTTGGGATAGCAATACTGAATATGGAGTTTTGGGATAAGGAGCAGAAAACCACAAATATATTCCCTGCAGCTTTTGGGGGGGCGGGGCAAAGAAGAAATGAGAGGGGAAGATAGCATCTTATTTTTCCTATTATGCCTTTCTTGTTTTCAACAAACTATCTATGATAAAAGGACCTCCAGCCATATACTTTTTTCCAGAATTGAGAAACAAACGACATACAACAAGCAGTTCAGGGCAAAAGGGGGGCTTTTAATAATCTCTACTGCTCTATTATTTACCTGTTAATTTTATGGTTTATAACATATGAGATTTAGGCCTTAGAAACCTGCTCTCTTTGAAGAGTAATGCCTTGGAGAGGGTACCTTATCATGACCTCAGCAAACCTTTTACTGAAAAAGTAGAATTCTCAGGAGACAAACACATTTCTCTCTGTGATGATGCAAGTTTATATACTGTACCGTGAACCTTATTCTGCCTCCCCGTGTCCTCACATGACTGGAAATGCCATCAAACATTAAATTTCTTCCTATCCTCAACCTACAAACATCAAGCATGCAAAGGTCTTATAAGCCCCCCCCCCCACTCAGTAAACTTCCTAGGGAGATATTGGTATTGCACTCACTATCCACACTGAACATCACTGTTTCATCTGCTGGCCAACCTCCAGCAGCCTCAAATTTAGCAGTAATGTGCACACAGCTGTATGTTGTAGGCTTGCTCTATGCAATTGGAAACCCAAGAAGGCTAGTGTGCTTCACAGGGGTTGGAAAACCTTTGAGATATATTCCCTGCAGCTTCACAAGTAATATTAGATTTGCTTGCAGGAAGAAGAATGGCACTATTTCAGTTACTATTAACTGACCTTTTATTTTCAGGCTAAATGCAATTTCCTCATAATGCAATGATGCGCCGATAGGGTGGTTTCTGCACCTACATAATAAACTAGAAGTAAATCATTGCCACATATTCTCTTCCGACACAGAACACCACTCCACCCCCTGAGAGAATCTAGAAAACTTTCCTAAAAGGATGAAAAAATATGTCTGGTAGCAAAATGCCTTCCTTACTGAGATTCCACTTCAAGCCTGTTGTCGTGACACAGTCGCAAGAGCTCCCAATGGGAATGAGACCGCACCAGTTGCCTTCTAGTCCTGTGTTTACACGTAGTTTGTGCTTTCCCTGCAACACAGAAAGAACTTTGGTTTAGTGTCCACTGATCAGGAAGCACATGATTATGTAAACAACACACTTTTATGCACAAAAGAAGCTACAGATCAAGGCACATTACGGCGGTTAAATTGTGATGCGGAACACCATGTGCCTAACACTGCAATTCCATTCAAATTTGTTTGGTAGAAAGCCCTCTTAAACTCAACCGAGAGATGACTAGGATCAAAGTGATGCCTGGGTTCCTCCCAATAGAACTTGCTCAACACGACATGTTCAGTTGATTCCGTGTAAACTCTTAATGGGGTGTGGAGACATGGTTGCCACCAGATTTATTTATTTGATTTGTTATCCACCTTTCACTGTAAGTTTCCAGGGGCAGCAACAACTACATCAGTATACAAGTCAAACAGTGCATACAATTATAAAAGCAAGGAAACCAGTTCCTAACAAAAGCAGCACATTACCAATTAAACAAAACAGAAGAGGTAGGACCCATAAAAATATTTTTAACAGTTAAAGGCCAGAGTAAAGCATGGCAGGGGGTCCTCTTGGTGGCAGTTCATTAGGGTTGACAACTCCCAGTGGTTTCAGATGATGCTAAACAGCATGAGGACAAGATGGAGCCCTGAGAGATGCCACAGGACAATTCCTAGGGCAATAAACAGTGCTTACCCCCACTACTTTCTGAAAATGGTCCTGGAGGTCAGAGTTGAAACACGGAAGCCTAGTGTTTCCAACTCTCCAGAAACATACTGTGGTCAATGGTGTTGGAAGCTGCAGAAGCAGATTTAGGGTGGCATGACTGGCTCCACTGCACAGGGCGCTGAACTGAGCAGAATGGAAGGCAAGAGGCTGGGAGGGGGGCACCGAATTTTGGCCTTGCACAGGATGTGCTGAAATTTGAAAGACAAAAATCCCCCCTGCTAATAGCCATCATAGCTAATTGGAACCTCTAGATTAAGTGGTAGAATAGCTATAAATATCCATGCCCAGGGCAGGGGGGGGGGAGACAATGGGGAGGGCCCTTGCCTTCGTGCTAGTGCTGTGCTGAACCTTTCACTCCCTTTATTTTCAGCAATCTGAGAGAGTAGAGGCAAAACAAAGAAGCTGGGGAGGAGAAATTTGCGAAATTTTGCATTGGGGTGCACATATGCACTGCTGAAAAGTGACTGATGAGTCTGCTTCTCACTGCAACATGCTTAAAATGCCCCACACAAATGTACAGTGGTACGGGGCTCTTTATACACATAGGCTTTCTTTGCTGAAGCACTACCTGGACTGCAATGTTGCATGGTCACATGGGCACCCTAGGAAGTGTGCAAAAAAGGAAGACTGTGTTTACAATGTGGGGGCAAGGCAGTAAGAAAGAGGACCCACAACACTACTGAAAAAAATCATCAAGGTTTTCACCCTACTTGTGAAAGAGGTAGGAAAAAACCAATGGTCCCCCCCCCCCCATGAAAACAGTGG
Organism: Lacerta agilis; assembly: GCF_009819535.1. Taxonomy (NCBI): domain Eukaryota; kingdom Metazoa; phylum Chordata; class Lepidosauria; order Squamata; family Lacertidae; genus Lacerta; species Lacerta agilis. Next base: position 2,404,136 of record NC_046323.1, on the reverse strand, counting down.
GCAGATTTGGGTACAGCTCTGCTTGTGAGCTTTCCAGAAGTACCTGGCTGGACTAGAGGAAGCCTTGGTCTGATCCAGGAGGCCATTTCTTATGTTTTCTTATAAGTTCCACAAAAGTTTAGGTTTACAGGTATTTATAAACTCAGCCCTGAAGGATCAGTACAATTCTAAGGATGTCAAATGAGGTCATATAAACAGCATTTTAAAATTCTCCAGGGTTTGAGAAAATACTGTCTATGCCTTTAAAAAATATATCTTAATTTATGGCTGCAATAGAAATCCCTTGTATGACTTAAAATATAGGAAAGTCACTAGTTTCTACTGTGCATTTTAGGACAATCCCTTTGGGTTGTAATTGGAGTGGAAAGCTGACGAGAGTTTGTTATTTCTGTTAGTTTACTTTTACATAAGCATGCATAGGATTGGGGTGCAGAATAGTGCTGTGCAACACAAGCTCATATCTGACTGCTTGAAAGTGTGTCTGTCTTATTCATTAGCAAGTGAGTTTTGGATTGCAGCCGGGAAGTTCCTGGTTTCAATCTTATGTCAATCACATACACATACAGTATCTATTTTTATGTTTTTATATTGTAAACTGCCCTGTGATCTTCAGATGAAGGGCAGTACAGAAATATAATGATGATGATGATGATGATGATGATGATGATGATGATGATGAAATACACATTGGGTTGCTTTAGTATGAAGTGCTGGGAGTAGGGGAGAGAAAGTTATATAAATCCTAAGCATCATTTATAAACACCATACCAAAAAAGCCACTGAGGTGCTGTTCTGAAAATTTCTCTGTTTTGGCTATGCTGAGAAAGTCTACATTTGCTGAAGAGGGAACAACAACAACCCTTGCCTACAAAACACACACACACACACAAACACACACACATGCTTGGTGACATTTGTTACATAGCTTGAGATACTCTTTCTGTTTCACAGTGACTCTGACTGCTAAAAAAGAAGAGAATGACAGAATACTCCTTTCTAAAGTCACCGGAAGAAAAGGTTAGCAAGTAATTAACACCTATCTTAGTATTTTAAATAATAAATTTAGTAAAAATTATTCAGGATTTTAAAATGTTAACAAGCAAGAGCAATGCCAGCAGAGAGCTAAAGAAGATACCAGGCTTATCTTTTGCATAATAAACTACAGTGTTCAAAAGTAGAGGCCCAACACACCTTCTACAGTTCCTGGGATCCATCAAGAGAAACCTTCAAATGATATTAGCTGCATAGGCATCCGTTTTAGACTGCAAGGGTGCAAAGAGAGGCATTCTCAGTCTCCCACTTAACTCCTTGTTGTAATCAAGGATGAACTCTTTTCAAAGAATTGCTAAGGCAAGCTGCTACAGCTGGCCTTTGTGGCTCAGAGATAAATCAGCAAGAGCTGTAGACTTTCTTAAAACAACAACAACAACAACAACAAAAGGGGGGGATATAAAACGGAATCCTGCACATAATGTTGTTGGTAACAAATATGTAGGTTACTGTTATTGGCATATGTAACAAAATTCCACCAAATGGCAGAAAAGGTTTGCGTTTTCAGTACCTTTCAACACCATTTAACCTGTGTGTAAACTTCTCAGATATGGTAATCTTCCATAAATTATTGTGCCATGATGAAATATTTAAATCATGCAGCAATTTCCATTTCGGGCAATCAGTAGTCTGGTGGGCATTGACCAAAAAGTTGACAGTTCTCTGGGTTTGATATCCACATTTGGCTGTGATGTAGCTTGTACAGGATCCCCAATTATGTTAGCAATTTATCGTCGATAGCCCTTCACTACTAGACACTCCTGCTAAAAGTGGTACTAAGTGTTCAGGGGCCCAGAGTCTTGCCAGCAGTCTGGGCCAGAAGTTATATGTGATAGCTGAAGCAGAATTACAGTATATTCTGGCGTATAAGACTACTTTTTAATCCAGGAAAATCTTCTCAAAAGTCAGGGGTCGTTTTATATGCCGGGTGGAAAATCTGTGGTCGAGTATATCTCAAACTCTATATTTTAACTGGAAAAGTTGGGGGTCGTCTTATATGCCCAGTCGTCTTATATGCCGGAATATACGGTATATACCACTGACAATACACTTTAATTGTATTCTCCCTCATATGCTAAAATTGATCTTGCTGGTTTCCTAGTTTATAGATTTTCCCATGTTTTAGCATCTATTTCACATTCCATATCTGCCTCCCAAATACTTTAAAGATAAGAGCCTCAAATCTAGTTGGGGACCTAGAGAAAAATCTCATGGGAGATTTTCATGAAGTGAACAGGTTATCACACATCGGACAGCAGAAGTAGTGAAATGCCGTGAGGAGGGGCATCACAGTTATAATGAAGGAAATTGGTTGACTGCAGCTCAATTGACTACAGAAGTCTGCCATCTAGATCCACCCCTGCAGTTGGGCATCAAGTCTATCGCGGTGTCCAACTGGCTGTAGTGTGGATTTAATATCTCAGGGGGTCACAAGTAAGTCAGGATAAAGTGGAGTAGAAGCACCTCAAGGTTTTAACATTAAAAGCAAAACAATACCCAATGCCAAGGTGACTAATTATTCCCTTTTATGCTTTAGTTGCTGAAATATCACCACCAAAGTAAAAAAACCTGAACAGAGCTTTAACATTTTTTCTTCTTGATCCAAGTCTGACCATGCTTTAATTAATGTAACTGCTGATGAAAATCATGTTATATAATGTGATTCCATTGATTTTTGTCTTATTAAACCATTTTTGAAAAACTCTGATCAATCAGAAAAATTGATTCAGTTCTTTTTTTGTTTTCATTTCATCGCTGGTGATGAAAAATAAAGATCAATTTTTAAGTTCAGCCGTTTGAGGAAAACATCCAAACGTGTTTGTGTGTGTGTGTTTTTAAAGCATTTTAACCAAAATGAGACTGAGCTTTTCATATGGTTTGTTCCTATAACTTCATTTTTATGTATTGCTCACATTAACATATAGTTTTGATTAGAGAGCCTGAAGGAATAGGAGTTATTCATTAAATGTGGCTTTTGTGACTAGCAAAACCATATAGGGGTTGGAGAAATAGCCTTGTGGCAATGGAAGCAAGGCTTTAATTCATAACTTGTTTACTATGGCACAAAGTTGAGTGATAAAAATGTCTTTGGAGGTTTTCTTCATAAGGATATACCTGAATTTCATATTTTCTATGCAGGCCACCCCCTCTCCCATTTCATTACATACACGGGACCTAGAAGCACCACTATGAATACAAAATGTGCTTGCCTGCGTTGACCTAAGCTGGACACCAGCGAAACCTCAGTTTCTTTCCTTTTCATGCCCCCTGCCTGAATGTTCTCTAGCAAAAACAATATATTCTTATGGCACTTCACAGAGCATGTGGGGGACTCACAAGACTGAATGCTGTTCCACACCCTGCCACCCCCAGTGCCTGCATATGGAAAACTAGATGCCAAGTGATTGGCTAGACCAGAATTCCACTCTTGACATCTAGTTTTCTGTACAGAGGGAATTGTTTGCACAGAGGAGCATTCAATCCTATGAGCTCTGGAGAGTGAGACAAACCATGAGCCCCCATCAGCTTACATGCTAAGCCAAACCATGTTTTAGCTTACAGCAGTGCAGCTGGAAGAGGACCAGGAGAGGAGTGCATTAGTCACGGTGTCCCCTCTAGAAACTCTTGTGTTCACACTAAGCCATGGTTTGGCTTAGTGTTAACACAAGTGTTTCTAGAGAGGACATTGTGACAGATGCACTCCTCTCCTGGTTTGGCTTGGTGTTACTTGTGAATCAGTCCAAACTGAATGAAATGGGCCATTGTTGTTCAACGCCTTTATAAATGACTTGGATGAAGGAACTCAAGAGGTGCTTATCAAATTTTCAGATGGCACCAAACTGGGAGGAGTAGCTAATGCCACAGAAGACAATGGAGAACTGGGCCAAAACTAAGGAAATGAATTTAAATAGGAACAAATGTCAGGTTCTACACTTAGGCAGGAAGATCTAGCTATACCAGTATAAGATGGGGGACATCTGGCTTGTCTGTAGTACATGTGAAAAGGATCTAGGGGTCTTAGTAGACCACAAGCTTAACATGAGCCAACAGTGTGATGCAGCAGCAAGAAAAGCTTATGCTATGCTAGGCTGCATCAACAGAAGTCTAGTGTGCAGAGAAGGGTAACCAAGATGATCAAGGGCTGCCACATGGAAGATGGAGCAAGACTGAAATTTGTTTTGGATTTCAAATTACTTAGAAATCAGCCCTGATAATATTTATAGCATTTACTTTCAAGTAAGAGAATGCAGTATCAGGAACTTTCAGCACAGACTTTCAGCACAGTCATATAAGACACCTAGTAATTTTAAGTCATATATTTCAACAAGAATGGAATAGGATGCTTGGGGAGAAATCACAACTATGTAAAATGTTTCTGCCCTACTATATTCATAGTGACTTCCTGCTGGATGTAGCTCAAACAGAGACCATTTTCTCAAAATGCACAAACCTCCTAAAGCAGAATCTGTTTCTTTCTGGCATCTCATTTATCATCATAGCCATAATGCTGATGAATTATCCCTACAGAATTAGCTTGCAATATCAGAAGATCACCAAAGGCTATCAGAAATTATTTTGTGATCCAGCACAAGGAAACAAAACAAAGCTGAACAGATTACACAAGAGCAAGTCCTGCAGTCATACAAAATCTCAGAAAAGTATTCTGGATGAAGCTGCTTTCTTGAGTCCATTTCATTTTTGTCCTCTCAGTACAAAGGGTGATATGGGGATACAAATGAAAGCACAGCAAAGAAAGGATTAATCCTGCACACTTATAGAAATCTCAATTCTCCAAGTGAGGATCGAAAATGGAACCACTTACAAATGAAAGAGACGTATCAACAGGCTTGGAGTTTTGCCAAAGTACAAAAATTCTTTGGGAATAAAAATCACAAGGGGAGGGGGAATCCAAAAATGCCTCAAAGAGGACTGAGCATGCTCAGTGGGCACAGAACGTTGCCTTGTTTTTTTTGTGGGTGGATGGGAATGGAACAGGATAGCAAAGAGGCAGGAATGACTAGCTGGAAACAGGAACGGGATTCCCCCAAATTACAAGATTTTGTTCTAGGACTCACATGCATATGCCTACTTCTCATTGAGGCTGCATCTGGACTGCACCAGTTAAGAAAGCAGGTGGGGACTCAAGAACTAAGCAGCATTTGTGCCCAGCCAGAAGATGTTTGCTATCTCATCTTTCCCTTTGATGCAATCAGTTAAGTGGAACTGATGTATTGTAGAACAGCTGCTAATATGTTTATCAGGTCCCCTTGGTTTTGCAGTCGCAGGCAGTCAGCAAAAGCAAAAGGTCTCCAGTCCTCCACACATGACTGCAGCTGTGTTTGGCTCTGTGGGTCATAGGCTGCAGTCCTCCTTTTACTTCCATCCCTTGAGAGGGGGGAAAAGTAAAGCTAGCTTTAGTGTAGTTTGTTTCCTTTCGAAGAAATGAAGTACAGTTACTTTTTCCATACCTAAAACATATTTGACTTATTAACAAATGAGCAAATTGCAAAGAAATGGCAGGAGTGCAAAAATATCACCCTCCCAAAACTACAGGCCTCTGAGCCCAAAACTTGCATGTCAACCCTCTTTTTCAGAGTTTCGTTTCTGAACAGAGGTGGGCTGAAGTTTTTGCTCTTATCTAGGGGGTCACAATTTTGGCCTGGTATCTCACAAGTGTCAACCCCCCCCATGTGAAATTTGATATAGTGTAGTACTGTAAGCAGGCTGATAACTTGAGGCTTTCTAGACATATTGCTCAAAACATGGTAAAACTTTTATTAGGCTATACCATTTTACATTGGAGGTGCAGGAATCACGGCCAAATAGTCTCTCTCACCAACTCCCACACACCCAAATCCCACATACAGAAAACTTGATGGTCAGATAAATGGTAAGCTAGACTGCGTGGCAGTTTCGATATGGTAAAAACTTCAGTTTTCAATCAAGGAGTTATCCACCTTAAATCTAATGTAGTTCCAGAAATTGTTTTATCCTGTGATGAGCTGTTTTGTCTTGGGAGCCTGTTGGAATTGGACCTTAGAAAGCATTTTAAAATGCTCAGATGAAAGCCTACACAATGAGTGGTGAGGGTTTCCCCACTTTGTCATATTCTGCTGCATAAGCAAGGAAAACCCCAAAATGTGTACTGCATATGCAGATGATATTTGTTCCCCTAAGCCCCAGAAAGAGACATTCTCTTTGATGGAATTCATATTGTGCTCATCCACTTAGACTATTTTTTTTTTTTTTGTAAAAAAGCAGAATTATGTGGTAAAGGTAAAGGTAAAGGTCCAGTCGTGTCCGACTCTGGGGTTGTGGCGCTCATCTCACTTTATTGGCTGAGGGAGCCAGCGTACAGCTTCCAGGTCACATGGCCAGCATGACTAAGCCGCTTCTGGCAAACCAGAGCAGCGCGCGGAAACGCCGTTTACCTTCCCGCCAGAGCGGTACCTATTTATCTACTTGCACTCTGACGTGCTTTGGACTGCTAGGTTGGCAGGAGCAGGGACTGAGCAATGGGAGGTCACCCCGTCGCAGGGATTCGAACCACTGACCTTCTGATCAGCAAGTCCTAGGATCTGTGGTTTAACCCACAGCGCCACCCGCATCCCTAGAATTATGTGTTACCACCACTGAATAATAATCATGGCTATTTCTGAGTGATGAAAATTATCATTAATACTGGAACTGCAGTTTATACAACCCATACCCTTTTATGCCTGAAATTCTGATGATGATGATGATGATTGATTTATACCCTGCCCATCTGGCTGGGTTTCCCCAGCCACTTTGGGTGGCTCCCAACAGAATTAAAAGCACACCAAACATTAAAAACTTCCCTAAACAGGACTGCCTTCAGATGTCTTCTAAATGTCAGATAGTTGTTTATTTCCTTGACATCTGATGGGGGGACATTCCACAGGGCGGGCGCCACTACCGAGAAGGCCCTCTGCCTGCTTCCCTGTAACCTCATTTCTCACAGTGAGGGAACCGCCAGAAGGCCCTTGGAGCTGGACCTCAGTGTGATGTCAATTACCATTAGGCTAAACCTCCTCTGAAGAACATTGGTCCCTTCAGAGTCATGTTTATCATTGCTAGCCGTGGTCAGAATGAATAGCTGAATATTTCATATATGTACTTTCTGCTACTGTGTTTCTCAGGAGTACAGAAACATTAGGCTATACACAGAACATAAATTATCTTTTATCTGTGAGTTTTACAGCAGTTTGTAATACAAGGTAGTAGGATTTATGACCAAGAAATAGGAAGATGTCCAAGAATTAATGGAGCAAGACTTTTACATTACATTGAGCTGAGTTTAGTGTAACCCATGTAATAGTGCTAGAAGAGGAAGATATTTCTACTTACACTTTAAAATCTATCAAGGAAGGACATTTTTGTGAGTTATCTAACGCTGCAGAAAGGACTTATGGAATGTTTTGGTAACCCTTTTCTTCCACGCAGCTTTACCTGCATGTGCCTCCCTTGGCACAACTCTCATTGTGAGGAACACCCCACTTGCCTCATTGTACAAATCTGGTGGCCCACAGCAGCTAAGGAAGTCCCTGGCTCAAATCTTACCTTAGTTGTAACTCCCTAGGTGGTGGCAACTGTTCTTGCAGGCCCCTCCATCACCACTTAAAGAATGGAGACAATATTAGCCATCTTTGGGATGCTGTAATAATATATGTGAACTGCTTTGAGTATGTCAGTGTGGTACTGTAACATGTTATGTGCAAAAAAGCTGTTTACTGAGAAGCACAAGTCCAAAATTGTGTTCTGTGTGTGGAACTAGTTACATTGGTCCATTGGATCCTTTATGCTTTCTAAATCTGTTACTTCTGAAACAGATTAAAGGAAATTAAATGGTGGGCCATGAAGATGTGAATACAGTGGTACCTCGGGTTACATACGCTTCAGGTAACAGACTCCGCTAACCCAGAAATAACGCTTCAGGTTAAGAACTTTGCTTCAGGATAAGAACAGAAATCATGCTCTGGTGGCGCTGCGGCAGCGGGAGGCCCCATTGGCTAAAGTGGTGCTTCAGGTTAAGAACAGTTTCAGGTTAAGAACGGAGCTCCGGAATGAATTAAGTACTTAACCAGATACCAACCTGATCAACACAAAAGTAAGGAAACATATTGTAAGGAAACTAAAACAGCCTGTAATGTTATTTCTTAAAGACACATAGAGGAAATCAATACTTAACTATAAATTCTGTGCCTAGTTTTTTGTCCAAATGTTGTCTTTCGGGTTAGCGGGATTTGACTGTGCACAGCTGATAGAAGAACTGCATACTAGGAATACTAGGCCTGTAATCCTGTACACAGTTACCTTGAAGGGAGTCCCATTGAACATAGTAGGATTGACTTCAGAGTAAAGGAGCAGAGGATCAGGTAAGCCACGCTTTTTGAAAGCTGTAATTTGTGGCGAGTGTATTTTCTAGTTATATATTCATGAATATTCCCACTTGCTGCATATGGCTACAGCGGCATCATAATCTATATAGATCACAAACTACAGCTAGCTTTGTGCCACGTGAAACCTCCAAGAATGAAACAAAACCCTTTCCTGGCAAATTAGATGTTAGGTTCACAAAACAATATTCATAATTCCCCCACAAGCCAGCTTCTCCCAGCCTCCCACAGTTATATTCAGAAATGCATGGAATAAGCTTATTAGCTTTTTTTCCTAGGCACATCTTATCCAGCAAAGAAATAACATTTTAACTTGTTTCATTATACACCTAATAATGTGTTTCCAAGAAATGAACATGTATTTTTGAAGAGCAACTTATTAACCATAGAGTTGTAACTATTCTGTATAAAGGAATAAAATGGATGGTTGGAAAGGAACACACTGAGTGTGGCTATAAGTCATGCAGGAACAGAAACCTGCGCTACCCTTTTATTACTGTTCTAGGAAAAAACAAGATAATGATATCTACTGCTTATTGCGTACTCCTTCATTTAAATGATTGCCCTTGCCAAATTGATCAATGCTCATAATATTTTTAGAAGGTGGCTCCATTTCATCATATTTAATTTGTGGGTATTGTGTCATGAGACACAGTAAACTACAGACTTCGCTATAGATTACAACTGTAGTTTTCAAGCTTTCTACATTCAGGGCAACCCTTTCCACATTCTCTGCTGAGGATTCTGGGGCATATCCTAGGCATAAAGAAAAGCATAATGTAAATGTAATAAATAATAACTATTACTCGGGCTCTGTGTAAAAACCTCAGGAATTGGAACCCTGCATCAGTTTCTGGTTACAGTAGTAGGAAAGCTGGAAGGGCAAATGTCGGGCCCCTTGAGTTCCAGAGAAAGGAAGGCACCAGATTCAGGAACATGGGGTATGAGAGGAGAGGGCACTACAGACAGCAGACGCTGGGGGAAGGGGCCTAGCAAATTCAATTGGGACCACAATGCAGACAAATTCCTTCTCCCATGTCATGTTCCGATTCCAGCTCAAGCGCGCCCCGGATGCCCAGCACATAGCAAATGTCACACAAATTCTCCCTTAATGTATCATGTTTACTTATCAACTTAGCCCTTTTCTCTGAAAAGCAGGTAGGGGAGGTGGGAAGAAATATATATATATATATATTCCAGCTGAGAGAAAAACAGGTGGATATTTTCAGGAGATGGGGCTTACCTGGACAAGTGGCAAGGGCATTCTTGGTTCAGCATTATTGATAGTTTTGTCCTTTAGGTTTTGAGCATATCTATACATGTTTGAACAATGTAAGCAGTTTTTATGAGCCTAGTCAAATTCAGTAATTTACAAACAGGGTCATGTAAGACTCGGGGAAACTGGCTAGGGCAGCGTATGGTGGCAGAGCCAATGACTGATAGGCAGGCTTATATAGGTAGAAAACTTACATAGGTAGAACTGATGCTCTCTCGCTCTCTCAGATGATTCACTGCAAGCGATATTTGGCCTCCAAAAGTGTGTTTTAAATTGTTGTGCTGGATAATTATATACAAGACTGTTCCAATCAAGCTGTGTCTAAGTTTACACCAATAATTTCAAAGTCATTATCTACAGAGTTTATGCAAGAACTTGTTTAACTTCAATAGCAAGAGCTCACTGATTAATGGCCTTACAGTGTACCGGTATATCGTGATAATCATTATATAGCTTGAAATCTTTTGGGCTTAAATCAAAAGAAAAGTTTCAATCATATTTCTCTGAATTGCATATGGGAGTATTAATTTGCAGTATATTATTTAAAGGTACCTTTCTTTGATGATTCCACATCAGTTAACTAGGGGGAGGATCTGTCTTGGAAGGAATTCCAAGACATTTGAGGTTCAGGAAGTAAAATCATACTTAAAGGGGCATTCAGATGTGGGGTTATTGTTTGTTTTCCTGGTTATAATGCTAGTGCGTCTGCCCCAGTTTCTAATGTTCCTTTTACAATGCATTGCCTGTTGTGTTACAGAGCTGTGGATTTTTGATCAATACACCACCATATTGAGCTAAGTTTCACACCTGAGGGCATAGTGTGACACTACAGCAGACATCATCAGACGGGTTGCCACCTTTTATGTGCAGGTTTATTTTTGTTTTCCCATGATTCTCCCATGAGGAAAAAAACTGCATGCTGGAATATGGCCCCAAATTTCATTTTGTGAGCAGCAGCAGCAGCAGCAGCATGATCCATTATTACAGTGCAAAACCCTTATGATTTTTTGGGTTAACAGGGTTGCAAATGGTGCCCCCCCCGAAGTAGTTAACCAGGAAATGAGCACTAAACTTTTTCAAAAGCCAAGCCATAGACCCCCTACTTTTGAAAATTTTGATACCTCTATGGTAGTTTTTGCTATGTGAATGGTGCCACGGACCCCTTGGGTGGGTTACATGGACTCCCTGGGGTACACGAACCAATTGGGAACCACTGCTTACAGCATTCCACACCTGGCAATCCTGACAACAACTTTGTGAGGAACAGAGATAATGGCCTGCCAAAGGCCACCCAATGAATTGATAAGGCGAGAATTTGGATCACTAGTGCAAAAGAGTAGTCAAGAAAGATGGGGCTATGAACCTACTACCCTGAGCCCATAGGCAATCCACTAACTCAGTTTTTGCAACAAAGGGATAAGATTAATATCTACCTGATAGGAATGTTGTAATGAATATTGAAAATAATAATGTGAGGGAGCACTTTTGAGTTCTCCAAAATGTGTGATATAAATGATGTGAAGCAACAAATAATTTGAAATTGATATAAATGATAATTATAGTTATTCTTCAGTTGCCCCTATCTTTTTGAAGAGGAAAGAAAGAAGGAAGGAAGGAAGGAAGGAAGGAAGGAAGGAAAGAAAGAAAGAAAGAAAGAAAGAAAGAAAGAAAGAAAGAAAGAAAGATGGTATATGGCAAATTCTGCTCTGCATCCAGTCTTGGAGAAAGTCTACATTAATCATCAATTATACCATTGCTCTGTCTACTGGTTGTTCATCTAGGTGTTCAATACTGTGAATACCTGCTTTGTGTGGCATCTTCAGGTGAAGAAAAGGCTAAGGAGTAAACTCTACACAAATCCAGAGTGGAGTCCCTAAGACGGTTGGATGAAGCCTTGCATGCCTCCTTCTGGGAAATCCTGCAGCCATGCTGGCACCAAATGTATTGTTCTGCTTTCCTTTGGACCACATCGGTGAGGCCAAGAAGGGGGTCTTGCAATATGAGCAGCGCAGGACCTCCATACAAACTGCCCAGGCTTGTGCCCAGGGGAGGTCACTTCGGTGCTGCTAACACAGGGGTCTGACTTCACCCCCAGAGGCACACTCCATTGTGCCCTGAGACAGATGGATGCCAACAACTGTGACTACCCACAAAATGTTTGGCATGCTTCAGAATCATGGAGTTGTAAGGGACTTAAAGGTATCATCATCCATGTTCACTGTTGTAGGAAGGATATTCTCTCCTTCATCCATCTACTCAGCCCACAACTCAGCCTACACAATCAAGGCCACAGTGTGATACAAGGAGATACCAAGTGGACCACAAAAGAGGCCAGCAGAGCAAATAGCTCCAGAAGACTCCAGCAAATGAAGCAAGCTGTAGGAGAAGCCAATAAAATACCCAGGGCCATTAACCTGCTTTAGTTATAATATTATAAATATACACATTATTTAGAGCTTCCTTATGCTGAGTGATATCAGTGATGTATCTTGTACAGTGGCCCCCGCATGTTCTTGTTTTCCAACTCTTGCCTTCCCCAGCCAGCTTAGCCAATGGTGATGGATGGTGGGAAAGGTAATCCAACAACTATAGCCTAATGTCCTGATTAAGGGAAGTAATAGCCCTGCTCTATTTGCCTTGGTCAGACCTCACCCCACTGTGTCCAGTTCTGGGCACTACAATTTAAGAAGGATATTGACAAGCTGAAACGTGTGAAGAGGAGGCTGACCAAGATGATCAAGGTTATGGAAACCAAGCATTATGAGGAAAGGTGGAGGGAGTTTGGGGGTGTTTAGCCTGGGAAAGAGGAGGTTGAGTGGAGATATGATAGCCATATTCAAATATCTAAAAGGCTGTCACATGGAAGAAGGAGCAAGCTTGTTTTCTACTGCTGTGGGCGGTGGGGGGGGGAGTAGGACCCAAACCAATGGCTTCAAGTTACAAGAAAGCAGATTCCATCTAAACATCAGGAAGAACTTTTTGACAGTGGGATGGACTCCCTCAGATGGTGGTGGAGGACTCTCCTTCCTTGGAGGTTTTTAAGCAGAGGTTGGATGGCCATCTGCCATGGATGCTTTAGTTGACATTTCAGCATTGCAACGGGTTGGACTAGATGACTCTCGGGGATCCTTCCAACTCTACAATTCTTTTTTCTTCTTGTATTTATTTATTTATTATTGATTTCATTTCACATGAAACTCTACAATTCTATGAACTTCTGAGTACCCAATGTTGAAGAGCACTGATCTAGTGCACCCAGTTGCTGCTTTGACTGGCAGCAGTTCTCCAGGGACTCGGACAGGGGACTTGAGGGCTGGGAGTGCCAAGGGAATTAAGAGCCGTCAATCTGGATAGCGCATACTCTCCTGCCCCTAAAGCTAAGGCCCTTCTCTAGTAGCCCAGTCAGATTCTGAGCAAGAGCGATTATGTTTTGCTGAGAGAATCTGAAGAGGAATGAAAGACGCAGGTGGCTCAAACGTTTTGTTCTATTCTCTTTTAAAATGAAAGCCAGAATAACAAAAAAAGGGAAAAGAAAAAGGCAGGAGCAGATCAGAAAGTGGAATGAGCCCCATGGAATGTTAAAAGTGGGAATTCTGAGAAACAAAATGCTATTTTTAACTTTGAAACTTTCAGCTATTAATGTAACAGCCCGAAAGGCAGTTTAACACTTTGACCATGAATTGCAAGGAAGCCTTTGATGAGATGCACATTTGGAAGCTGAAGGCCAGGGGTAATATCTTATGATTTCTTAGGTCTTCCTCTCACCCCCTTGTTCTCTGGCACAAGGCTCAAGTTTGGGGGGGGGGGAAATGGGGGGGGGGAGATTTGCCAGTTTCTTTGATGAAAATTGCCTGAGGAAAATACCATGCTAATAAGAAGCAGGCGAAGCTTTTTGCAGTAGATGTGAAAATTGCTAAGACTGCAGAGAGGAAAAGAATAATTTGTTCTCTCTGTTCCAAGAAAACAAAGCTCCACATATAAAGTTAAAAAGATGTAACCCTATTCTTTCCCAAATGCATTTTGCACTCCACCCCTAAAAGATGGACAGAAATGGACCCCAAGTGCATTTTTCACACAGGCAGTTGAAATTGATCCTCACCCAATTTATGGACTTAAAAAAATACAACCTTTGAGGCCTCTTGTCCCATTTAAATGTGGCTTTTTATGCTCTGGGGAAGAAGCAAACTATAACTCAAGTTCCATATTTTGAGAGTTCAGCAACCCTGGAGCAAAAGAGCAATGGGAAGGTAATTTCAGATCATGAAAGATCCAGAGTCTCTTAACCATACATGCATCCACTACCTGTTCTGCATCATCTTGACTGGCTGATTGCTTGAAGCAGCAGATGCTGTGGGCATTCTGCTGCATCATGAAAATAAATTAAAGACTTTTTATTGAAGAGTAGGTAGATGCCTTAGTTGGTCGTGTGCACTTGACCTAAGGACAGACCCTCATGAACGGACATATTCTGTGCATGTGAGGGCTCAGGGGACACATAGTCAGGGACACTTGAAGTATTCTTGAGGGATGGGTGGGAATATTCCCCTGTACAAAGTGAAAAGCCATCTGTGTAAGCTGTTAAAATAACAAAACATTCATGACACGCTGGTCCTGCGACCTATGCTGTGTACAATGTGTGCCGATGGAACCAGGGTAAACAGAATCCTTCTAGAAAATTCTTTCCAGTAGCACCTTAGAGACCAACTGAGTTTGTTCTTGGTGTGAGCTTTCGTGTGCATGTACACTTCTTCAGATATCTGAAGATATCTTCTTCAGTATCTGAAGAAGTGTGCATGCACACGAAAGCTCATACCAAGAACAAACTCAGTTGGTCTCTAAGGTGCTACTGGAAAGAATTTTCTATTTTGTTTTGACTATGGCAGACCAACACGGCTACCCACCTGTAAACAGAATCCTTCTGTGCATGTACAGTGCAGTTCCACAGCATTGCAATACATCTCTTTTAAACTTCAGTGTGCATTTGCACTAAGACATGTGCACAACAATACTATTAATTTACTGAAAGCGTTTTTTAATCCCACTCTTTTATCATAAAGGCTCTCAGAGCAGTATTCAAAGTTCAGTAGCAAGCCAATCTTTGCTCTCAGGCAAAAGTCAAAACGCACAAGGAAAGCAGGCAAAGCAAGCTCAGGCACCAGTTCTGAAAGTTACAGTTTTAAACATAACTAGTTGGAATGTTAACGGCTTAGGTAGTCTGGTGGAATAGCCATTGCTAAGTGACATCATTCACTGCAAACACAGGAACTTAAGAAGAGCCCTCCTGGTTCCAGCCCAAAGACCTATCTGCTCCAGCTTCCTGTTCTCTCAGTAACCAACCAGAGACCTATGAGAAGCCTGCAAGCAAGACTTGAGTTTAATAGCACTCTTCCCACTCACGTTCTCAAAAACTGGTATTCAGTCATATTGTCACCAATATTGGAGGTACTATTGCGATTGTGACCAGTAGCCATTTACTGCTTTGTACTCTATGAAATATATATTGTTCATCCCCCAATGAGATAAGAGAGAGTTTTTCCCCAATTAGGGCTTGTGCAAAAATGACCCCATAGAACACACCCATAATCTCTTTGCTAAATTCTTTCTCTGGTTTATTTCAGAAAAAGCAGGTATGTAAATTATATATACCAATTCTCTAACAGAAGGACACTGGTTATATAAAGGTAAAGGGACCCCTGACCGTTAGGGCCAGTCACGGAAGACTCTGGGGTTGCGGCGCTCATCTCACTTTACTGGCCAAGGTAGCCGGTGTACAGCTTCCGGGTCATGTGGCCAACAAGACTAAGCCGCTTCTGGCGAACCGGAGCAGCGCACAGAAACACCGTTTACCTTCCCGCTAGAGTGGTACCTCTTTATCAACTTGCACTTTGATGTGCTTTCGAACCGCTAGGTGGGCAGGAGCAGGGACTAAACAACAGGAGCTCACCCTGTCACAGGGATTCAAACCATGGACCTTCTGATCGGCAAGCCCTAGGCTCTGTGGTTTAACCCACAGCGCCACCCGCGTCCCTAATTCTCTAACAGAAGGACACTGGCTATATATTCAACATTCAATAATAGGGCTCCCATAGAAGGACTGCAACACCCTGACAGCCATCTAATCTTGTTACAAAAATGTACTACACTGAGCAGTATTTTAAAATATAAAATATAAGAACACAAGGCAGGAATGATTTAACTTTGAAATAGTTACAATCACCAGCTACATTCCTCCCCTGTAATCTCAACCCCCCTAACTTTCTTCAAAAGACACGTCAAATAAGTATATATATGCAAAAAAACCCAAAAAAACCCCACAGTGGGTATGCAATTTTAATGAGCAGTTTGCTCATGAATTTGTTTGAAATCCATGTGACTTAGAAGCAGAAACAGGAGCATGCTCTGAAATTCAATATACAAAGGCTGCTCTGCTTAGCAGGTGGGAGTGAGTTCCAAAATTGATAGCCTCTGTGCATTATGTGAATTGAAGCCCATGTGCTCCAGTATGTAGGCACCTCAGTGCTATCCGCTATGGCAAGGAAACCATATGGAATTCACAGTTTCACACTGTGTTCCCAGATGTGTGCAGGAGCAGCGAGGAACAGGATTCAGTGATGAAGCTCATCTGCTCTACATTTTGTATATTTGTATTTTGATGATTTTGAATGTTTGCTGTAAGCCGCTTTGGGCACAACTTGTGGGAAAAGCAGCAGTCAATGTACAGTTTCCAGGTATAGAATCATAGAATCTTAAGAGTTGGAAGGGACCCCAGGATTCATCTAGTCCAACCCCCTACAATGCAAGAATCTCAACTAAAGCATCCACAACACACGGCCATCCAACCTCTGCTTAAAAACCTCCAAGGAAGAAGAGGCCACCGCCTTCTGAGGGAATCCATTCCACAGTTGAACAGTTCCTACTGCCAGAAATTTCTTCATGTTTAGTTGTAATATCCTTTCTTGTAACTTGAAGCCTTATGTTTGGGCCCTACCGTCCAGAGCAGGAGAAAACAAGCTTGCTCCATCTTCCATGTGACAGCCTTTGATATATTTGAAGATGGCTAGCATATCTCCTCTCAGTCCCCTCTTTCCCAGGCTAAACTGTTCCTCGTGAGGTTTGGTTTCCAGATCTTTGATCATCTTGGTCGCCCTCCTTTGCACATGTTCCAGCTAGTGAATGCCCTTCTTAAATTGTGGCACCCAGAACTGGACACAATATTCCAGATATGGCCTGACCAAGGCAGGAAAGAGCAGTACTATTTCTTCCCTTGATCATGACACTTTACTTCTGTTGATGCAGCCTAGCCTAGCATAAGCTTTTCTTTCTGCTGCAACAGTTGACTCATGTTGAGCTTGTGGTCCACCAAGAACCTTAGATCCTTTTCATATGTTACTATTGGCAAGCCAGGTGTGACGGACAGCAGAGCCAGACCAGAGTCTGGTGATGCAGTGCCTCAGAAGGGAGTATCTAAATGAAGTATATAAAGAGGGTTGGAGCCTCTCTCTGATTGGCTACCAGAGGGTTGGAGCCTCTCTCTGATTGGCTACCATGACAGCTAGGTGGGCTGGGGTGGAGAAGCACTTGGGGTGGGAGAATAAAAGGAGCAGTTTCTGAGGGAGAAAGTTAGATAGGGCTTGATCTGAGATGAGAGATGGAGATTAGGCTAGGGCTTGTCTGAGAGAGTTGGTTCAAATTTGAGTTAACATCCACTCTGAGGGGAATATCTACAGTTAGAGGAAGGAGCCTCATAGTTTAGATAGGAAGATGGTGTTGAGTGTCTTGGGAGATTATTCAGACAGGAGAGAACTGGACGGCTGAGTTTGAGCAGGAGAAGTAGAAGCTGTGAGGATCAAGTCTCCTTGGGTCTCCTTCCAGTCAGGAGGGGAGAGATATTCTAGACAGAGAAGACTCCCAAGCCTGTTAAGAGGGGTGAGGTGATCCCCTGGGTCTGTTAGACTAATTGGAATATCTCAGGAATTGGATTGTAACTGACAAAAAGTGCCCCTTGCTCATGAACCAAAGTTTTAAACTGTGAAGGAAGCTGTGCTGTGTCAAAAGTATTTAACTGTAACACCGATCATAACGAAGTAAAGGAACGAGAGGGAAGGAACAGAAACTGAGTTAAGCATTTTACCATCTATTCTAGAAACCTGAACATCTACCTGAAGTGCAACAACTGATTTCTTTTTAGCAACTGTAGTTTAGGAGAAGCTGGGCATTTACTACTTAGTTTTAACGCCTGCAACATCTTTAGATTTAGTTTAAGTACGGTAATACCGTAAGTTAATTTCTACTGAATGAAATAACACAGCTCCTGACCCACCTTTGTTTTATCAACTTTGTTTTGTAGATAAAACCTTTCTTATTTGTTCAGTTTCTGCCTAAGACTCCAAATCATCAATTTTCCCCTCACACAAGAAGCCAAAAAGATAACCTGTGGTAATTTAGAATTTTAATTAATTGGTGTACCGTGTGGTAGGTTCACTACTGGTTTAAATTGGGAGCAGTTAGCGGTGGGATCTGCTACATTTAATTGCATTTAGTGGTAGGTCCACTACACAAGGTGCCCCCCATCTTATATTTGTGCAGCTGGTGTAGAACCTGACATTTGTCCCTATTGAAATTCATTATGATACTTTGGGCACATTTGTTCTCCAAACCCATGCTGGGTCTTGGTAATCACAGCATCACAACATCATAGACCGACTGCTGAATGATCTGTTCTAGGACCTTTCCTGGTGTTGATGTCAAGCTCACCAGTCAGTAGTTGCCTGGGTCTTCTTTTCTCCCCCTTTTGATGATGGGGACAACATTTACCCACATCCAGTCTGCAGGGACCTCACCTGCTCTCCTAGATTACGGACAAAGGCTCTGAGATTACATCCGCAAACTCCTTTAGTACCCTTGAGTGCAACTCATCAAGTCCTGGAGATTTGAATTTATTTAAAGTAGCTGGGTGTTCCCTTACCATCATAGGAGAAAGGGAGTATCTAAATGAAGTATATAAAGAAATAATAAATGCATGGATGGGGAGCTGTATTTATTTTAGTAGATTACTAGTTGTTCTGGATATATAGATCTATCCCAGACTGCCCATCCATTGGCTGGATTAACAATGTTCCAGTATTTTACTGAGTCTGCTTTGTGGCACTTGAGACTCCACAACTTGTGACAATTCATCACTCATACAGCTGTCATTTAAGGCTCATTTCTGATTTTGGTCACCCAACAGAATTGTACCACCTTGTTCTAGGTTTACTTTGCAACTGAGGGATAAAAACTTTTTTTTTTTCTAAAAAGGATGACCACTGAGAGGAAATAAGATTATCGTAAATTCTAACTGAAGATTCCCTATTAGCATATTTACCAACTGAGTAAAGTGGAGGATGGTAAATAACGGCCAGCTAAACATAATTACAGCCTGGCATTCTGAAGTTAAGCGGTAACAAATAAGATACAATTATTAATAATGAGGCAGTTTGCAAAATTGTTAGTGGTTTCATTACTGCTTCACATGATCCTTTTCCACAAACTTTTAACATGGCATTTCAAAACCTATTTAGGTGCCTCAATACAACACTGAAGTGAAGCCAACCATTTTTTGTTCTGAATGGGGCAGCAGTCACTTGTTGAGACTCTTTGAAAGGTTCTAACCAGCTCCCCCCAAAGCCATCAAAATTTAATTTAGTGTCAATGTGTTCAAATTGTTTCCCTGTAAATTACTCCCTAATTTCAAACTGCATCACAATTCCTCTTCAGACCTTCATTTCCATAAAAATGTTTCTAGATTTTTCTGCTCTGCAAATAACTATAATAGTAATTTCTCACTGTAATAGCTAATGACTTCCTAACCTGTTGGTGACTGTTAACGACTGCAATTGGTCTTACAGGAAAAGGCAAGGGGTGAGATGGCTAAAAATACCGGTAGCTTTGTCATGTATAATGAGATACATTATTTACTGCTGAATTTCAGTGTATCGTCTCTGGTCAGCAACTATACTGCACAAGTGTGATCTGCAACAAAATGCTATAGTGTATCCTCCTGTCTAAAAGGAGAGCTCCTGCTCAGGGTTCCAGCCAGCCATTTCTTCCAAGCAGGGTACTCCACTATCCCTCTTCCCCCCACCGTGTTCCATTTTTCTTTTCCATCACTACTGTCCAATAATGGCCACTGTGTGTACCACCAGTCTTCATTGGGCTGTTTTTGTGGGATAGTCACCCACTTAGGTTTTCTTTTCTAAAACTTTTTTCTACTTGTGCAAATCTTGTGGTTCTTCCAAGCAGGTTATTTCACAGATGAAGTTGTATCTCAGACAGTATCCATCAGGAGAACTGTCACCTGCCTCAAACACATGGCCAATCTTTTTGCAAGCTCCATGAACACAAATTGTCTGAAGAATGAGCTAAGGCTACTCTAGTGTGCATTATTGTACATATCCCCTTCTTGGAGTTTTCATTCTAGGCCACCAAGCTGAGGAGTAACCAGAAGCACAGAGGCAGCTACTGGAAGACCTGAGTGACCCTAACTTCTGACTTTAAATTAAGCAGAAAACAGAAAATGTTGCATAGCGCAATATAGTTAACATCCAGCTGGAGCTAAGCTTTTTCAAGAGGAGCTTAAATCTCTTCCCCTGAAATTTATGGGACTGAAAAATAACTGAACTTTGGCTGAATCATGCCCTTCCTTGGTCTTTTATTTCTGAATCAATAACTTCATTGTAAACTTGAATAGATAGAAACAACACATTGGTTGCCTTTGATGATACTTATTGATTTCCAGGCTGGAATAGACATAAGTCTTACTGAAGGTGAAATAATTTTATAAGACCAACAAAATCAGTCTCCTTAGACTGTCCCCCCCCCCAAAACGAAAAATGTTGCTTCATTTTACTTACATGTTGAAGTAAGTATATTAGGGAACTCTCCTGAATAACTATGACAGGAAAGGGTGTTATCTTAATTGCATGAAAGAGTGTCTCCACAGATGCCATGATTTGGTCAAAGCGACCTCCAAGTCCACCCAGCGTTACAATCATGTCAATCTAAAAGAGACACAAAACAAACATTGGTAAATATCACTGAGAGCATCTGCTGTACTTTTCCTTTGGATAACTTTCTCTCATATGTACAAAGTGCAGAAATACAGTTTAAGGGGATGCCCAAGGGGTTACAGAAATATCTAGCACGCTATTTGCAGAGTATTCGGAGAACCTGGAAGATGCAGAGGGAGCTGAACAGATTAGGCACATTTAGCCCCACCTGAATGATTTCCCTGAGTGTAGCCCTTAACCTCCATACAAGTGAATGTCTGCCAGTCACTCACTCCTATGGATAAGATAAAAGCACTGTGCTTGGATGCAGGTCTTTTATTCAGCCGGAACTTGCTGGAACTGAATTCTGGCACCTCTTAGGCGGATGCCGTTCTAAGAGTATGAGGGAGGTGTTCATGGTGAGTTCTGGCACCTCTTTTTCTACAAAAATAGCACATTATTTATTATTTCAGTGAGACTCTTTTACCTCTTGAGACTGAGTGGCTTAGTGTTGTTATTCAACTGGTGGCAATCCTGCAGGGAGATTCAATGTACTATCTCTGTATGAGATATACCGCAGAGCACATAGAGGTGTACACAATACAGATATATTAAAAATTCCTCCAGATACTAATTATGCATTTCTTATTCTTACTATTAACAACAATAATATAATATAGCACCATCTACTGTATGAACATGGTGCTTTACAAAATCAGTTTTGACAGGTTCCTACCTAAGAGTGTTACCATTTAAACACAGATACATAATAAGGCTCAAGTGTGATTGCCTGCTTGTCATAAAGTTGGAGAAGGAGGTTTTGATACCCCTGAGATGAGAGGGGTAGATCCCTCCTGCACCCACTCAGTGAGACGCAAAGGGAGAAACCTGATAAGAATGTTTGTATACTGCTGTGGCCTTTGTTTGTCAGCATTTGTCCAGTTTTATCAGGATTTCACGGCGTACGCGAGAAAGTAGGCTGTTGAGTAAGAATTTAAGACTATGGGCTCATCCAGACATGTGCTTGTCCTGTGCCAAGAAGCCACGTGTCCAAGAGCTTGTTTGTTTGTCCTGCAGTTTTGCCCTTGCCCCACCACTTTCCCCCAGAAAACCCGCTCTTTAGCAATAAATAGGAGCAAAAGTCAAGCTGGAGAAAACCCAATTGACATTTGCTCTGATTCAGCAATAAGGACAGGATTTCCCTGGGGGAAAGTGGTGGGAGAAAGGCAAGTCTGGATGAGCCCTGAATTGTGAGAGTGGTTGCAGAGTACGGATACTGTGTGTGCTAGGAGAGTGAAGTTTAAGCAGGCACGGAGGAAGACTCTGCAGTCACCGGGGCGGCGAAATGAGGCGCTGCCCCGGGGGCGGGGCACCGTGACGTCACAATACGTCACGATGGAGTGCGCCTGCGTGACATTTTGCGCAGGTGCTCTCCATTGGTGGGCTGCCGCTGCTTCTGCAGGCCCCTTTTGAGCTGCAAAGTGAAAAGGCGGCTTGTGGGGCTGCCGTGCGCGATCGGCGGCTCCCCGCCGATCGCGCACGGCAGCCCCACAAGCCGCCTTTTTGCCCTGTGGCTTAAAAGAGGCCTGCGGAAGCGTCGGCCCGACGACAGGAGCGTCTGCGCGAAATGTCACGCAGGCTCACTCTGTCGTCGGGCAGTGCGCTGGTGCTCCTGGGGTGACGGAGGGAGCGGCAGCGCGTGGGAGTGGTGGGAGGGGCCACCGCTTGTCACCCCCATGTGCTGCTGCTTGCTCCGTCGCCCCCGGAGCAGCAGCACTGCACAGACAGGGTGCCGGGGGGCAGGGCTCCCCTTGGGGAGTGGCGGGAGGGGCCTCCGCTTGTCACCCCCCTCCCCTGGCACCCGGGGCGTACCACCCCCACCGCCCCCCTAGCAACACCCCTGAGTTTAAGAGTATTGTTTATTGTATTTACGTTGTGTGTTTATTATGTAAGAGTGTGCTGGAGTGAAACTGAATGGAAGGCACTTTTAGCAGTAGTTAGATTAAGTTGTGTTTATTGCTCTAAAGGGGACTGGAAACTTAATTAGATTGGCTTGCTTAACTGTATGTTTCATTGGTCATATGGTGGGCAGCATGTTTGCTTTTGCTTGGTTGTTAATCGTGTTATTTAAATAAGTGGACTTTTTACTTGGTATCTTTTGCAATTGATCTTAATTTGTAATGTTTTATTCTGATGCTTTAATGGGTATTTGTTTAGCTGATAATTATGTTTTAAAATATGGAATGTTCATAGTATTTTTGTAGGTGATCTTCATGCTCAATGTTTTATTCTGATGCTTTAGAGGACACCCTGTTTAGCTGCTCGTTGTGGTGTTTTGTAATGTGCAATTTTCCTAGATATTTAAATTTGATATTACTTTATGATAATTTAGAGAACCTCCCTGCCCCATAACTTGTCTTAATGTGGTTTAGTGTAAAGCTAGCTGGACCCTTCAATCTTGATCTGAGGCTGCACTCCAGGGGCTCCCTCGGAGGGACGTTTGGAGGGAGAGATCCTTTCCCAGTCATGGTTTCCCACTTGTGGAATGCTCTCCCCAGGGAGATATGCCTGGCACAATCATCAACATCCTTTCCATGCCAGGTAAGGACTCATCTCTTCTTGCAGGCAATTGATGGATTGTGATGATTTTGCTGTATATTGACAGTATGCTTTTGCTGCTGTTTGGTTGGGTCTGTTCTGGCTTTTGTTGGGATGAATTGTTCCCTGAATTTAATATTCACACTTGTTTTTTTTCCAATCTTAAGCCTTTTTATTTTATTTTATTTAAACTGGCTTCTGGTTCCGGTTGCCTTAATGGAGCAGCTCCCAAGACAATGAGAGATTGTTGGCGAAGGAATAAACGAAGATGACTGAAGGTAATAATCTTTGTAAACTCCCCCCAGGGTAGGGGGAGACGAGCTTCACTCACAGATCGTCTCAGTACTTGGCTTTCACTCCAACATGGAATATGGGAGGCAGGGAGGTGCTGAGTGCAAAAGCACTTTGCCTTTCGGTAACCCTCCAATGCCGCCATTCATTAAGAAGCAGCGTTTCTTCTGTTGATTAAGATTTTAATTAGGTTTAATGCACAGGTGCGTGCTAGTAATGACGGGACAAGATCAAAAACTGCCAAATTGAAACAGCTACAAGGTTGTACAGATTTAAATAAGAAATATGACTTCATTCGATCTAAAATACTGTATGTGTCAGGGCAGGGGAAGTGAGCCAATGGCTTCATTATATATCCTTTGTTACATAAATGACTCGGCAACCCCCCCCCCCCCGAGAATGCCAACCCCCCCCCCCCATATAGCAAGTGAAGTTGAAGGGAGACAGGAGTATAGATATGGATTACAATGACAAACGGAGCTGTGTGAGGAAAACATGGAATCTTGACAAAGTTAATTCTTATTTTTTCCCTGACTGAGGGGAGGACGGATTGGAATTTGAGGACTTGCCAAGGTTTGGCAGGGCGCCAGATCTACAAGTAATTATAGCTAATTTCTTCAGTTGGACAGAGAAGGGAGAACTTGGAGGCTTGCCAGGGCTTTGGCAGGGCACCAGGCAAGCCCCCTCCTCAGACTGAAAGTAATGGTGATAGAATTTTACAGCTGTAATCAGAGGAGCTGGATATCAAAAAGGAGAGATCTCTCTAGAGTGATACCAAGTCAACAGTGCCGCAAGGCACAACGGGAGACTAGGAATAACTAAGATGGACATAATAATTGATAAAGACATAAAGGAACAATTGATTGAAATTAATTGAAATTAATACCTCACACAGGAAGAAGAAAGGAGAACTTCACTAGCAAACTTATAAATTACTAAATGCAATGAAACTCAAGAGTGAAAGATATTTGATGGCTAAAGCTCTAGGACTGGGCACTTAGTTACCTACGGTCAACACTTTATTTGGAATCAGTGTGTGCAGTGTTCAAAACTCCCATTGTTCTAGGCACATTTTGCGACAGGGAATTTCATGACTGTGAGCAGTTTCTGTGCAATACAGCACCTAAGATTTCAGATTAAAACTGCAGAGAGGAAGAAAGGAGGAATTTTTTTCTGCTTCCCCACTTCCAGCTACTCTCTGAAGATTGAAGAAGAGACCCTCTTAAAAACTACTAGGGAGAAGGATAATATTTTAGCTGCAGTTCATTCATTTTCAGCTTTGTATTCTTGTTATAAAAAATCACACCGAGACATTCCGTTGTTGCACCCATAACCTAGGTTTAAGGTGCCATTTAGCTCCTGGCTTTCATATCTCAGTTTCTAACACTGAGTGTGTGTATAAAGAGTTTGGAACTTAAACCCCTGTACATACATACAGTTCTTTTACGGAACTGTACTGCAATTGTAGAACAATGTAGAGGAAAAAAATTAAAGAATAGTAAATTTTTGCCAAGGTACCCTCACAGAAAGCAATGGAAGTAAGTCTAATATAAGTGCAAGCCTCAGTTTCTGTAAGGATTGGGGGGAGTGTGAGAGAGTGAAGGAAGAATTACAAACAAAAAAAACCAGAGCCCAAAATGTATGTATGAATGCAACAGAAACAACACAAAGAAAGACTTGGGAATTAAGCCTTGACTGATTTATTCTTGAAAGCTTTCACCAACAAGGAAAGATGAGATCAACTAAATGGAGGACTCCTGCACGTAAGACAAGTATTTACCTTTTGTTACAGAAAATACAGCAAGTTTAAAACGAACTATTTCATAAGATGTCCTGTGGTTCTAGCATTTTATTATTTCTTAGCAAAGCTGCATGAAAATATACTTGTGACTTGGAATACATCTGAATCTTTTGTGTAACGTCAAAGGCTTTGACTGTCACCAAAGATTCCCCCACCCCAGCCAAAGCTCTAAATTTAGACTAACTTGACTTTTGTCTATAAAGCGACACACCAAGAAAAACCTCATCAACCTTTATTTAGGCCCAATGAGATTCTGCAGGCTTTGTAACAAAAGTGAAAAGAACTGCATTCCAATCCAGAACTGCCAAGGGAGCAGAGAAATAAAAAATGAAAACTCTGCCAATTGCTCCCAGGGAGGATTTTAATGGAGGTAATTAAAAAAATTCTCTTCTAAACCTCTGCACTGTGGCATAAAGCCCCGTGATTTGACAATTCGATTCTGAATGGAAGAACTGGTAGATAAAGTTAGAAAGAAGGGTGAGCCTCATGTCTTTAAATGAGGGTCTGCTATGATCACGTGTGCGACCCTGTGGAGCATATCTGCAGCATGGCCCTTTTAGACCCTGTGAGTTGTCATGGGGGACTGAAGAGTTTGGTCTGAGGAGACTGGGAGAGTGTTTTGGAAATTGGCCCGACTGGACTTCAGTGGGTCCATCCATTCCAAACTGTGAGTGTCAGTCGCTGAGCAACAACAGTGTGAGTGGGCTACTGCTTTTTGTCCTTTCTGTGGTCTTCCCATAGGCTGGCACTCTAACCATTATAACACACTGGAATAAGAAGTCTCCTAACAACTTTCAGCACCCTTAGAAACTACAGTTCCCAGGAAGCTCTGGGGGAAGCCATGACTGTTTAAAGGGGTTTAAATGTATAGTGAAGATTGGGCCCCACAGTTTTGCAGGTCCCTTGAGGCAGTCTGATGGCTGCAGAGCTACCTCTTTCAATTTGTTGGGGTCCTTTTTAAAAAGCTCCGAAATATGTCACCCAGCCACCCACAGCCTGGGAACAGACATGCTTCTTTCTGTATGATTCTTCTGAGAGCAATGGAACATCACCCAGTCCCAGGGGGATTTGCTTTATTGCTATCGGAGGTGTGTGCGATAGCCGCTCCAGGCTGTGGAAACAGACAACCTTTTCTGGGGCTTTTTAAAAAGGATTTTTTAAAAAAGGGATAGAGATGACCCTGCAGGCCTTGGATTTCCACGCAAACGGATCTGCAGCACTGTAGATTCTAATATAGACCCGTGATCTGATCCAGGACATGATCCGTCTGGATCAAATTGGGTGAATCTGCTTTTTAATCGGGATTCTGCATATTCCTGTTGCATCCCTTTTTCACAGGTAGGGTGATTCTGGAACCAACTAAATTTGTATGCTTCTTTTTCTCTTCTTCTTTGTTTTGTTTTTGTTTAGATTAGATTTTTAATTTTAATGTATTAATAAAATATTATAAATAAATAATAAAAGAGTACCGGTAATCTTTTTTAGGTAGCTGACATCTGTTTTGCTTTCTACCTCAAGCCACATGACTCAACATGACTTAACATAGACCCGTGATCTGATCCAGGACATTGAGAGCCAGTGTGGTGTAGTGGTTAAGAGCGGTAGACTCGTTATCTGGGGAACCAGGTTCGCGTCTCCGCTCCTCCACATGTAGCTGCTGGGTGACCTTGGGCTAGTCACACTTCTTTGAGGTCTCTCAGCCCCACTCGCCTCACAGAGTGTTTGTTGTGGGGGAGGAAGGGAAAGGAGAATGTGAGCCGCTTTGAGACTCCTTCGGGTAGTGAAAAGCGGGATATCAAATCCAAACTCTTCTTCTTAACACAATATAAATGAGCCTTAGACTTGGAAAAACATCAAGAGACTCTCGAAAGGCTGTGCCATTCAGTGAACATTGGGAGAAAGATTCGCTGTCACAAAATGTGTATTGAAAGAGTTGCTACCTTTACCTGCAAGTTGTTCTTTTCTATCTTCTGCTGGAGTATCTGAAGGCACTTGGTGAAGTCTGTTAAGTCTTGATCTGGGGTCTCTATGAGTTCACACCCCTGTGGGAGGTAATAAAATAGCAGAAAGAAAAGGGCAGATGTTTAGGATCAAGCACAACTTCAGAATCAAGCACAATTGTTTTCCTTGCTTTCTGCTGCTTTGATACTTGTGTCTCGGTATAGAAAGAACTCTTTTCAAAATACAGACTTCGATCCCACTCCATTTAGAGACAAGCTTTTAAAAATACATTTCAATATGTATTTTTCATGATGAAGTCTCTAATTCTGTGGCTGTTGTGACATCAGAAAGCAGGTTTCTGCTACTTGTGACCTACCAAACCCACCCAATGTAGGCATTTTTAAAAAATTATTAATTGGTTGTTATTGAACATACAAGATTCAATGAATTTAAATTCAGGAGCACCATTGGAAACATCATCACCTTAAATACATAAGCAATCAACATTTATAAATATTATGTATGATGCTGTAAGATAAGGCATGCATTGAGGCCTACTAGAGGGATGGTAAACATTCTTATGCTGATCACTGAACCATCAGGGGACAGGGCTCACCCTCATATCACTCTCATGTAATCTCTGAAATTGAGGAAAGGTGTGTGTGTGTGTGTGTGTGTGTGTGTGTAATCTAGGAGAGCTCGATCGGTGTGGTCACATTGGTGTAGAGCCTTTGGGTCACCACAACTATGACATCCAATGGAAAGTGAGAAGCAGGGGAATGCTGGATTTTGGTGTTACACAGGGCACTACTAAAATGTGAGATGCCAAGGTCCACCATTGGTGTGTGAGAGAGAGGGAGAGAGGGAAATATATAATGGATCCCTGGAATGATTTCTGAATTCTATAAATAAACGACCATTCTTTTCATCTCAGGATGGCCTGTCCTGTTTTGCTGCCTGAGGTAAAACAGAAAGATGCCACCCCCTCACCCACCAAAGCCTTGCAAGATGTCCTCTTGGGTTTCATTATACAGAAGCAAGGGAAAGCGGAGCATAGCCAGACATATAATCTGGACTTTAAGAAGGCCAATTTCAAAAAGCTTAAGGTGCTACTGGATGAGATCCCATGGTCAGAAATACTCAAAGAGAGTCCAATATGGATGGGAGTTTCTTTGAAGGCACAAAGGCAGGCAATTCAAACAAGAAAGAAAAGTAGGAGGCACACAAATAAACTGGTGCAACTGTGTAAGGAGCTGAAAGACAAGCTGAGATTTAAGAAGGGCATGTGCAGGGGGTTGGATTAGACCCTCAAGGCCTTCCAACTCTACAATTCTGTGATGCAAAGATCTCGTGAACTTTCTGGAAGCTGCAGCCACTTCTTGCTTCTCTGGTGGCAGTGGGCTGGCTGTCCTCTGCCATGGAAGAAGTGAGCAGCAGCAGCAGCAATGAGAACTCACAAGTCTTCAATGAGATCTTGCAGAAGCCACTGCTTCTCCAGCAGCAGGAACACTGCCCCTGTAAGATTCCACTGCCCGTGAATGCTGCCTCATGGGTGGGCCAACCCTGTTCCCTCTCTTTATCTGACTGGGACACAGATTTGAGTCTGTGAAGAAATGCCATGGTGCACCTGTAGCAGCAAAATAATGAGTGCCAACAACAATGAAACAGGACTCGGCAGACGGGGGTGCAGAGGGTATTTTGCACTCCTGCCAAGGGTCAAAAGTGGGGTCTGGGAGCCAAAGGAGGGGAGCCAGAAATTCTCTGGGACCTCAGAAAATGTGTGCTTATGTATATTGTGTGAAGACTAGCATTTACATTTTGTGTATTGAGTGTTAGGGGAGGGGTAGTACCTCTGGTGGGGACACAACATGCTCCTTCTGGGGTAGTTTGTCCACCTTTGGTCCCCACCCTGCACTCAGCTTTCACCTGTGGCTTCTAGAAGCTGTCAACATGCAACAGAGGCCACGCAGCAGGGCACCTTGAATGTCCGGCTAAACCAGATGAGGGTGGCCGATGACTGGTTGGCTAACCAGATGAGGGCAGCTGACAGTGAGTTAGGTACTTCTGCATGAGAAGACAGGCTCTGGTAGATTGGGTGGATGAGACCAATAGTGGGTCAAGAGGGCAGTTTCTGTGCGTGTTGTGGAGAAAAGTGACAGATGGGGCTTGCCAACCTGGGAAGGTGGCCCATCCCATCTAGGAGAAGGAAACTCTGATCCTAAACCTCCACTGCCTTGTGGGCCATCTTCAGAAGAAGAAAGGCTAAGGAGTAAACCATACACAAATCTGGAGTGGGGGCCCTAAGACAGTTGGATGGTGTCTTGCACGCCTCCTTCTGGTGACTCCTGCAGCCAAGCTGGTGCCAAACACATTGCTCTGCTTTCCTTTGGACCACATGAGCGAGGCCAAGGGAGGGGTCACTTTGGTGCTTCTAACACAGCGGTTTGACAAAGGAAGCCAACAACATATAATGCCATAATACTCCCCCCACCCCCCGCTTCCTCTTCTGCCAACGTGTGAAAGTGATGTGGAGAGAAAAGCTTTATCTTTATCATAACAATACCCTACTGACTTTAACGTGATGGTTTTGGAAAAGAAATGCCACATTTACCCTCAGTACATGAAGCAATTTTTGTAAATGCAGTTAAAGCCATTAAACTTGTTGGTGGAGTACAGATGTGGTGACCTGTTTCCAAATGTTTGTGTTAGCATATGAATACTACTAACAATTCCATAGTTCCAGTTACAGGTAGGTAGCCGTGTTGGTCTGCCATAGTCAAAACAAAATCAAAAATAAAAAAATTCCTTCCAGTAGCACCTTAGAGACCAACTAAGTTTGTTCTTGGTATGAGCTTTCGTGTGCATGCACACTTCTTCAGATACAGTTCTTCAGATACACTAACAATTCCAGCAAGAGTAAATTCTGGAGAGAGGTCATTTAGCAAACTTAAGTTGATTAAGAATCATTTAAGGACTACAGTATCTCAGGAACTTCTTGTGGATTTGGCCAGGGTATATACTGAATTCAACATTGCCAAAACAATTAATTTTCATACCGTGATTTTAAGTATTTCACAAAAAGGCCAGAAAAGCCATTAAAAAAATAGTAAATGTATATCTAGCTTTTTTACTAATGCTAATGCCTCCAGGTATAGGGCAGTATATAAATTCAATAAATAAATAAATAAATAAATAAATAAGCAAGCAAGCCTTCTGATGGTCTGATTTGCATTCCAATATAAAACGATGCTTTGATGTGAATTCTTTCTCCTTATCTGTATTGTAGCAAAAACAAAGGAGTTCATATCAAATACACTTTCTTAACTCTGGTCCTTTTATTTTATTAATATTTATTGTGGAGGAAGTATAACAGCAAAAGGTCTTAAATGCAGAAAATTAACTGCTGGTGGCTTACTGTAAGAAAAGGAGCAGCAAATCTACTTCCAAAAAAGGCTGCCATCATTGACAATGATTGCCAGTTTTTTTTTTCTACAGAGAAGGGGAGCTTCTTTCCAGGTCCTGCCTCATAATGAGAACAGTGAATAGCTGAGGTGGTGGACGCTGAGTCAACACGCCATCATGATGAAAAGGACAACCTACAGTGGAGGAAAGCTTATGAACCTCCATCTCTCAACTACCAATGTTTTTAGCATAGCTCAGCACCCTGCATAGAACCTTTGGCTGATTTTAGCCCCCGACCTATAGCTCAGCTATTAAAGAATGTTGAATCAGAGGGCACAAAAACATCATTTTCCTATAGCTTGGTGAGTTTGTTTTCAGCAGTTCTTTTCTTAAAAAAAAGACTCCTTACATACTGCACTAAGTTATAGGTGTCAAGATTATGTTAAAATGGAGCAATACACAAGTTCACATCTCTTAATTCAGTGCTCAAACAGTTCCTAAGCTGCTGCTAAAGAGCTGAGTAAGGAATAGTGAAGTATGTCCACCATATAAAGTCGCCATTCAATGAGGTTTCAAGGATACAAAACACCTATATAGTGTCATAAATTATAATAAGGACCACAGTTGCTAGATTTAGAGTTTCCTTCCCCCAGCACTTCAAGGTCCCTTTAAAGGGTTTGTGCCTCTATCCATATATGATTCATTTCATACTTTTACCTTGTACTGTAGTGACTGATAAGAAAATTAGGTTCTCACCAGTGAACCCCCCCTATATTATGAGTCTGAACATACCATTTAAAGCTCAGGAAAGGCTAATAAAACAAAGGCTGACAGCTTTAAAAAATATAGGTCCAGAAATTTAAAAAGTAAAGCATCATCTGCCAGCAGGTAAGATAACTAAATCCAGACTTGCAAATATACCGTATTTACTTGAGTCTAATGTGCCATTGAATCTAATGTGCACCATAATTTTCGCAACATAATTTGGCCAAAAAAGGTGAGCATTAGATTTGAGTAAATACGGAAATTGTCTGTTGGGATCACAGGATATTTATTAGAATTCTCAGATTCTCAGGGTCACTTAAATTTCTTGGTAAGTTACTGAGGAATGGTTGACACAGTATCTTTCTCTTATATATACGTAAGTTTGGTCTCAGTCTACTTTTTGACTGTGCATGTACATGAGTTCATGTGGGAAAATGTACTGTAATGTGTTGGGTAACAGTTACTGAAACAACAACTACTGCTTGTGGGAATATTTGTGATTTGCAAGTCCACATGTTACTGATTGCCTGGCAAGCGTGACTGCCATTTCTGTGTGCTTGCAACCCACACTGCTTCAGGAACATCCCAAATTCTAATGACACATGGGAAGGGCAAATTGATATAGTTAACTCCCCACGGTGATGCTGAGGGCTCCAGGGAGAGGTGGAGCAGGCCTGGGACAAAACTGGATCATACATACATCCACACGACTGTTGCATCTCAAATGTTACATCCAGAGCAGCATGGGATGTGACCATGCAGAAGGAACAACCAGATGGAGCATGTTTATGCTTGTCCACATGAGGTGCCCTCTTATGGAAGAAAAGCACTGTACTTGCACAGAGGATCTATAATATATGTGAACTGTTTACATACAATATTTTGCTTTCCTAAGAAATTAACCTCTAGGCTCTCAATCTCAACAGCTTTTCTTGAAAGAATGAAACCAAGAGGACAGCTGGTGTTTCAGGACCAACATAAGCTGCCGGAACAGGAAGAATGACAAAGAGGTCACACTTTGAGATTAAAAAATAAAGACTGTTTTTCCCCAGGGTGTCTCTCTCTTTCTCTTTCTCTTTCTCTCTCTCTCGCTCCAGAGTACCAGACAAGTAAGCAGTTTACAGATACTGGTTTATAAATAAGAGATATAAAACCACATCAGCACTCTTTGCTTCACTACTTTGGCACTAGCTGACTTTTAAAAATCCATTTTCTTGCATCTGGTATCTGTAGGCAGAATACAGTGGCATTCAGCACTCAGAAAAGCTGAACTGACATAAAACCATTTCATTGATCTTGGAAATAAGTCCATAGAAATTATTAGCGGACAAATAATTTTACTAGTCCACTTGCCCACGTGTATGTTTTGTTAAGGTTTTTTTTTTTTTTTTTTTTTACACAAAAGTGCCCCCCCCCCCCAAATGGAGGAAATTATAGGATTCCAGGTTCTGGCTTGATAACACAGTAAGCATAGGTAATTAAAAAGCTGGGTTTCTACAACTCCAGAAGGACCAGTGCATGATTTACATACATTCGGAGCAGGCTGTAGCCCAGGGCCTCATAATCTAGAGTGGCCTCAGCCTCTTGCAATTTTCTTTTTTTAAAGCATGCAGATTTTACTACCTAGGCTCAGTTGCTTAGTAACATTAAGCACATGACATATGAGCCTATGACTGTATAACAGTTACAAAAGTGCATATTACTGTTTAGTAAAGTTTGCGGAGGCTTTAAAGCTATTTAGAATCAAATTATAAAGTTAGGTATGAAGCAATAAGTCTTCAGATCACTGTCTATCATTATAGTGTGCATTTTGAGAAGTGAGTATTATTTTATATCACTGTGAATCACAGTAATATTTAATTTTGACTTTTTGTGAAAATAATAATGAGTAAGCGATATGAAAGTGGTGCTAGTAAATGAAAGTGACAAAAAGAACACAACGTTTTAAAGCCAATCATGTCATATTGTTTTGTACAGCAGACAGAAACAGCCTGTTGTTGTTTGAGTTTATATACTGCCCTATACCTCGAGGTCTCAGGACTGTTCACATTAAATATCACAACAATTTTTTCTAAACAATAATTAGAAAACAACAACAACCCAATAACACCCCTCCCCCAAAGAGACACTTTTAAAAGGGTATGGGATGTTGATCAGGTCAACCAAAGTCCTGGTTAAAAAGGAACATTTTTGCCTGGCGCCTAAAGGTGTGTAATGAAGGCGCCAGGTGAACTTCCCTGGGGAGAGCATTCCACAGATGGGGAGCCACTGCAGAGAAGGCCCGTTCCTGTGTTGCCACCCTCCGGACCTCTCTTCAAAGGAAGGCCTCAGAAGGTGATCCCAAGGTCTGGGTAGGTCCATATGGAAAGAGACGGTCCTTGAGGTATTGTGGCCCTGAGCCATTTAAGGCTTTATTGGTTGAAACCAGCACTTTGAATTGGGCCCGGAAACTAATTGATAGCCAGTGCAGTCAGACAAGGATCGGTGTAATATGCTCAAACCGTCTTGCTCCGGTGAGCAACCTGGCTGCTGAATTCTGCACTACCTGAAGTTTCTGAACCGTCTTAGAGGCAGCCCTACGTATAACGCATTGCAGTAATCTGACCTTGAAGTTACCAGAGAGTAGACAACAGTAGTTAGGCTATCCCTGTCCAGCCACTCTGGGCGGCTTACAACATATATAAAACATAGAAAAACATCAAACATTAAAACCTTCCCAATACAGGGCTGCCTTCAGATGTCTTCTAAAAGTTATGTAGTTTTTATCTCCCTGACATCTAAAGGCAGGGCGTTCCACAGAGAGGGTGCCACTGCTGAGATGGCCTTTTGCCTGGTTCCCTGTAGCTTCGCTTCTCGCAGTGAGGGAACCACCAGAAGAGCCTCGGAGGAGGACCTCAGTGCCCAGGCTGAATAATGGGAGTGGAGATGCTCCTTCAGGTATACTGGACAAAGGCCATTTAAGGTTTTAAAGGTCAGTACCAACACTTTGAATTGTGCTCGTAAACGTATTAGGAGCCAATGTAGGTCTTTCAAGACCGGCGTTATGTAAAATTTACTGATTTTATTTATATAACTGATAAGTTTGCTTGAAAGAAACTGTTCTGACTTCTTATATAGTATAATGTTATAACAAAGCTAAGATTCCTCTGTGAATGTTCTGTATGAATGTCTTCATTATTTCTCTACTTCTATAAACTTATTAAAGGTTATAAATTAATAAACAAACTTTTTATCAATGCTAACGTTTCAGCAATGCTCTACTTTCATTGAGTAGATAAAGAAGAGAATGATGTTTTGTTTCACATGATCAAAGGCTATTGAGTTTGGGCTTCCCAAGGTCTTCTAGTCCAAGGCTTCTGGTTGCTTTAATCTGGTCCTGCCTGAGGCGGTCACCTTACCTTGCTTCATGGGTGGGTCAGCCCAGAATAAAGATCTACATTGGGATCTGCTGCCCATGTAGACCCTGCGCATTAAGTGGTTGCTTCACCCTGCCTCATGGCTGGGCTGGCCCTGGCCACTGGCATAAGGCAAAGGCACAAAACATATGGAAACACTGCACACCTCCTCAAACCAAGAGCTATACAAACTTGTCAAATGTGACAACTGCCCTCCCAGCCCCTCTGCTGCTGAAACTTTTAACTTCAGCAGATGCTGGTTCCTTCCCCCCTTCCATATCTTGAAGTGTTATTTTCAAAGTAGTTAACTCTGTGAGACAGCATCTGGTTTCTGGTTGATAGTGGATTTTTTTACAACATATATTTACTATGACAGTTGCAGCAGCAAAAGAGTTTTTCCACATTAGTTTCAAGGGCTCTTTTTCAACACCAGCTTTTCTTTCTTTAAAAGACTGTAATTATTGCATAAGCTTTCGAAATGTCGAAAAAGGACCAGAAAGACGGAACAAACCTTCTGAACAATTTATATCATATCATTATTATTAATAATAATATACTGCCCTATACCTGGAGGTCTCAGGGCAGTTCACAGAAAAGATAAACATAAAACCCACAATATATATAACCAAAATAACAACAACCAAATAACACCTCCCCACTTCTAGATCATTCTAGAAGAGATGCATTTATGATACCAGCCAGATTTTGGGGGGGGGGGGGGAGGAAGCATTTTACTTGGCTTGTTGGCTTGTAGCACAGAGGCCTGGGTCAGGTGTCCACTCCTGTGGCAATGGAGCTTTGGCAGCTACCTGACCTGGGGTTATTGCTGGGCCTGGCTCAAATGTGGTAGCCCCAGCTATTTCAGGTGGGAGATTAAATGGTGTGGGGACTGGGATGTGTAAGAACCAGAGGATTAATGATGCACACACATGATTGATCGCCAAATGACTTATATCTGTGGAATACAGTTAATTTACATTGCAATATCGCAAACAGTATGCTCAACAATTTAACGATGGAAAATCATTGTGAACAGTAACAACTTAACAACTTGCAAGTTACTGCATCATTAAATTTCAAACGACAGGTTTGGACAACAGCCCAGATTGGAATAATTTAACAACTTGAGAGTTGCTGCATAATTAAACTTCAAACGATAGACTTGGACAACAGCCCGGATTGGAAGATTGGAATGAAGTCAGGAAAAGCTACACTGGCAAATAGACAGTTGAAAAAATATATATACACAAATAAAGCTGTACTCGATGGATGAAAGGATATATGATTTCTGACATGACTGAGAATCACATAGCCAGGGACAGAGAACTTTAAAGCATTAAGATCGGAATGTGGAAAATATGAGAACAACAAGAAGAAGGCAGGAACGAAGATATTGGAGATATACTTCAGAGGTCCAGACTATTGGAAGCCTGGAAAAATAAATAAATAATAATATGGATTGTAATTTGGTTGTTTTTTTATTTTAGTTTATTGTTTTTAATTGGATCATAATTTTGATTTGATGGATTTGTTAATTGGCTGTTTTTATTGGAAAATTAATGATTTTTTAAAAATGATGCACACACATGGAGCTGGGCAGGTGAAGATGTAGGAGCTGGGCAGGTGCACTGGCGGAGGAACAGGGGTGCACTGGGAGCGCACCACCCCTGGCAGCACAATCCTGGTGGGGTGCCATCGCGGCTGCCCCTTGCGCTGGGTGCCATGCCCCTGCAGGCAGCGCGCCATGCCCCAGCACACACACCACGCCCCTGCGGGCGGAACGGCATGCCTCCAGCACGCGTGCCAAGCCCCTGCGGCTGGTGTGTCATGCCCTGGGACTGTGCCAGCCACACCCCCGCCTGCTCTCTGCCCCCCCCCCTGAGCTTGAAGCTCTGCCACTGGGCAGGTGTACCCACAACAATTTCTAGGAAAAGGTATGGAAGAGTTAGTATGTTTGGAAAGGGGACACAATTTCATTAACTTTGGAAAACACCAAACAGTAGCACAGTAGTATAATAACTTGTTTGAAAATCTCCCATTACTCTCACCAAAGGTTCAATTATACCCCCACCTGTGAAATGTTAACTCTAGCAGCCTTCCAATGATAGTGCATTCAAGCAACTTGAAGTCTCTAATTGTAATGCTTCCTCTGAAAATTCTGTTGTATGATGAAGGACAGCAAAACAATGTAATTCTTGCAATGTAAACTTCACAGGGGGCTACACACATCCAAGAATTCTGCCTGAAATTATGTGTGCCACTTTCTCAGTCAGTGATATGCACAAGAAAGCTCCAGGCTAGATTGAGAAATTGCCACAGACGAAGGGCCCAAATAAGTTCCGCTGGTGCTACAGGAGGAGAGTGTGGTGACCTAGTTTGGCCAGATGGCAGGATCCCAAAGGACGTGCTTTATAGGGAGCTGGCTTCCAGCAACAGGCATGCTCTGTGTTACAAAGATGTCTGCAAATTTAACATGAAGGCTGGCACCAACAACCCTGCCTCCTGGGAATCCCTTGCAGATGACCGCAGTGCCTGGAGACAACCAGTCAAGTTCATGTATCCATAGCAGTGACCAGAGAAGGAATGACTGCTGGGAGGAACAGAGAAAGAGGAAAAGCCATGGTGCACCTGTAGCAGCAAAACTGGGTTCCTTCACCTGCCCCCACTCCACCAAAACATGTCCCTC
Organism: Lacerta agilis; assembly: GCF_009819535.1. Lineage (NCBI taxonomy): Eukaryota > Metazoa > Chordata > Lepidosauria > Squamata > Lacertidae > Lacerta > Lacerta agilis. The sequence goes on along the minus strand of NC_046323.1, from coordinate 2,366,486 downwards.
CCGTATTGGTCTCTACAGGCACAGCAAGCACTGCAACTCTCTAACAGTTTGACTTCACCCCTGAAGATGCACTCTTCCATTGTCTCCTGAGACAGGCCGATGCCAACCAACAAAAAAATCATTAATCACTCCACTGGGACAGGAGATAAAGGGGTGTATTTGGGACCTGCTATAGAATTGCTGTGGCTAAGGTATGGGCTTGCACTCCCCTTAGAGGGCTAAGTTCATAGCTTGTGGGTCCTCCTGAACTCAGCAATTTGCAGAAGCACAGGTAGTCTAGCTGGGTATTCTTTTTACAAACTTACTAATATGCCAGCTACAACACTATATAGGACAACTGGAGCTTGTCTCAGCAATGCATGCCCAAGTAAGATCTAGATAAGACTATGGTAATGTATTCTATGTGGTGCTGCCTTTGAAGACGGTTCAGAAACTTCAACTGATGCATAATGCTTTTTGGTGGGGGTAATGCAACCAGAGCATGTACCAGTCACACTGATTGCTTCATGTTGTTTAGCCAAGTTTTTAATGACTGATGTTTTAATGTATTTTTAATCTCTTTTTGGAAGTCTCCCAGAGTGGCTGGGGAAACCCAGACAGATGGGCAGAGTATAAGTAGTATTATTATTATTATTATTATTATTATTATTATTATTATTATTATTAATTTAAGTACTGTTCTTTGTTTATTCCATTCTTAAAACAAAATCGAAAATTCTTTCTAGTAGCACCTTAGAGACCAACTGAGTTTGTTCCTGGTATGAGCTTTCGTGTGCATGCACACTTCTTCAGATACCATGCACACGAAAGTGTGCATGCACACGAAAGCTCATACCAGGAACAAACTCAGTTGGTCTCTAAGGTGCTACTAGAAAGAATTTTCGATTTTGTTTTGACTATGGCAGACCAACACGGCTACCCACCTGTAACTATTCCATTCTTGTTATTCTTTCATGTCTCCCATGAGATTTCTAAACTTCTTTCTGAAGTACAAGTGTTCCTGGCATTAGAAATCTGGGTCTGTTAGCTTTCAGTGAAACAGGAGTTTTAAAAAAATCCTAGGTTAGGTGCAGAAGTCATCCAAATGTGATTCAAAGCTTTAGGAAGTAGAAAACCTCTCCACTTTCTGCCAATTATTTCTCAAGCTGTGACTAGTTCCCAAAGTAATCTCTAAATCTGCTAGGAGTCATATATAAACACCAAGATGTTAGGGACCTATTGCCTACAAATCAGGACTTCCGTACCCACCTGTATTCCTTGTTCCCATTCTCCCTTGCATGTTCCCTTATTCTATACTTTGGATTATTTCATTGAACTCCTGCTGAATTTACGCAACCACAGATTTTACCTTGATTTTGAAAGTGATGTCTGCATGCTTCCATTCACCCAACACAGGATGGAAATCTACTCCCCGTGAAGCATGAGCATGGTTCTCCAATGCCTTTGGTCTACCAAATGTCTGTAAAATTCCACGGGTCTCCACATTACTACTATAGTTCTTTGGATGTGCTTGATAATTTACAGTCCTTCTCTAGTTCATCCTTATAAAAACTCTGTGAGGGAGGTGTTTAATTCTCCCATCTGACATATGAGGAACAGAGGCCACAAGAGAGGCTTACCCAAAGCTATACAGCAATCAATGCTAAAGATGGGCCTTCAACTCAAGCCAATACAAATCTACATACCATTATCCCCTGGAGTTCTTGGCATGTTTCTCATGCTAGACTAACTCAATAGAAGATTGCTGGCAACACAGTGATCATAATACAGACCATCTGAAGTATTAAGTGGTGCATATGTATATGAAATAAATAGCTGAAATGCCTGCATAGGCCAGATCTCAGATTCCACATGGAATCTGGTGTACGGTACATGAAACAAGAGAAGGTAAATAGTGTGGAGTACATTACTGTGACTCCTGCCCACCTAGCAGTTCGAAAGCATGTCAAAGTGCAAGTAGATAAATAGGGACCGCTCCAGCGGGAAGGTAAACGGCGTTTCCGTGCGCTGCCCTGGTTCGCCAGAAGCAGCTTTGTCATGCTGGCCACATGACCCGGAAGCTGTCTACGGACAAACGCCGGCTCCCTCGGCCTATAGAGCGAGATGAGCGCTGCAACCCCAGAGTCGGACACGACTGGACCTGATGGTCAGGGGTCCCTTTACCTTTACCTTTACATTACTGTGAGGTATAAATATGCACAAATTCTTCTGGTGTCAATGGGAGATTCACGCCTTAAAAGACTCTGAGGTATTTAATGGTGTCTTTGGCTTCCTGGTAGTTGCTTTGTGTCTGCATTTGTGTAAACAACAGCAAAATATGTTCTTGAACTGGACAAGGAAAATAGCAGTGAAAAGACAACTGATGTTCATGTGGTAGTTCAACAGTATCTGGACTATCATTAATATTTCTTTGTGTGAATGCATTACTATATTTTAGGTGGAAAACAGGGTAAGCTGAGGGTTTGTTTGTTTGTTTTTTTACTGCCGTACTACCGCACCTTTTGAAATGTAATCTATTATACTATATGTAATCTATTATACTATAAAAAGAGAATGAAGCCTCTGACTGGCATCAAAGTCTGTTTCTTAGAGTGTAACCCAAATACTGAACTGATCTTACAACTTGAGCAGACACATGTCTGAAAAACAAATGCCCTTTGAGCTAGCTGAAGTCTTCCATCCCATGAGAATAATTACTTGAAAAATCTGTGTCAGTGTTATCCTTCAGAGGGCTTCCTTATGAATATAGGATTGTGGACAGGAGTTGCACAGCAATGCATTGCATTCACTATTACTAATCTTTTCATCTCCAGCTCTGAATGCTGCATTTTTGGAATTCTCTACATACTTAAAGCAAATTAACTGTGGGCATACAAATCAAACTCAATGTATTTTTCAACAATCTTTTCAGGGAAACATCACCATGAGTGGACTTCCATTCTGCCACAATTTTTCACCTTATTAACTTAGCTACACATTATGAAATCAAGACACATAAACAGTAATTAAAATGTTAATTTAAAAGAGTCGTGTTTCCCATTGTTGCATTGCTATTTCAATATGCAGGGATATTAAAAAAAGAAGGGTAGGTGCCACCACATACATTAGTCTTGTCTTTTGATACAATATTTTAATTAATTCTGTTGCTGGCATGAAAGTCAGTGCTGCTGCTTGGGTGGAGGGGTGGATTGGACTGGGTTCAAATGCCCACTGAGCCATGAAGCAGTTAAAAGGATCCAGTAGATGATGTGAAAGACCTCTTCTCTAGACTCAGGAAAGCCACTGCTACTCAGAGAAGACAACACTAGGCCAGTTAGACAAATAGCCTAACATGGCATAAAAGGGCTTTCTAAGGCGCCAGCTCTCACCATGTAACATGCCTCACAAGGTTCTTGAAAGAATATAATGTGTGCAGAAAGGCAGAATATCAGACTGTTGAACTTTAAAAAAGATTCACATACTGTTCTTAAATGGGGCTCCCACTGGTGTTCCATTCAGGGGCATGACTAGGACTATACCTGCTTGTCTTAAAACAAGGTGCCACCATTGATTTTTCTAAAGAACTGGGATGCTTTAAGTTATTTTCTGCCAAAGGAAAACAAAGCAAGCTCCACTGTACATTACTAGTGTTGAGAAAGGTGTCTAAACCACTGAGCCTCTTGGGTGGTTCAAATCCACGCAATTGGGGTGAGCTCCCGTTGCTCTGTCCCAGCTCCTGCCAACCTAGCAGTTTGAAAGCATGCCAGTGCAAGTAGATAAATAGGTACTGCTGTGGCAGGAAGGTAAATGGTGTTTCTGTGTGCTCTGGCTTCCGTCACGGTGTTCTGTTGCACTAGAAGTGGTTTAGTCATGCTGGCCATATAACCCAGAAAGCTGTCTGTGGACAAACGCAGTCTCCCTCAGCCTGAAAAGCAAGATGATTGTCACAACCCCATAGTTGCCTTTGACTGGACTTAACCGTCCAGGGGTTATTTGCCTTTTTTTTTTTTTTACACTGAGAAGGGCTTCTAGCAACTTTAAGAGAAAACATACTCTTCACTTTTTAATGGAAGCATTTCAGGGCAGCCATAAACCAAAAATGGGCATAACACAGCCCAAGCTGAGTTCCACCAAAGGGCTTAGAAAGGCTTAGTTTTTTCCTGTTACAATTTCTAGCAAACATTCCAAGAAATTGAAGATATTAACATTTTATGTTTGCATACCCATCAATCACCATTTTATGACATTACAGAATATTCTGCTTGATACCAATTACATTCTTCTCCTATATTTTGATCTTCCTTAATCTTATTGTTGTAATAACAGAAGTGCAACAATAAAAGTAGATAAGAGTTTGACAGTATTTTGAAAGTGACAGCTAGCTATTGAAATTGCTAGCTAAATGCAATCTAATCAAATGGAAAATAATATATCCTATTTTAATGGACCTCCCGAGGAGCAATAATGATAATAATAATAGAAACTGAGCATTTCTTTCAAACCACATACAAGATTTGGTTGATAGATGAGAATGAAAAGGAAATAATAATAAAAAAGAATTGGACATGATTTATGTTCCCCAAAAGATCTGTGCACTTCTCCTAATAGAACCAACTCTGCTTGAAAGACGGAGTCCATGGTTCACAGCTAGCCTCTAGTAGAATGATAGAATCAGAGTTGGAAGGGAACCCAAAGGTCATCTAGTCCAACTCCCCTGCAATGCAGGAATCCTGCCGACAGCCATCCCTCGGTGGGCTTGAACCACCAAACTTCTGGTTAACAGCCAGATGGACTGACCCATTGCGCCACAGAGAGCATCCAGTAAACCCACCAAATTTTAATCAAATGTTTCCTTATCAAAAAGTTCTCAATAGTAGTAGGAAATCGAACTATTCCATGTTTTAATGTCACATCTCTCTCAGAAGGCCTTGGCATACCTGACATCATCATCATCATCATCATCATCATCATCATTTATTATTTATACCCCACCCATCTGGCTGGGTTTCCCCAGCCACTCTGGGTGGCTTTCAACTGAATATTAAAAACACAATACAGCATTAAACATTAAAAACTTCCCTAAACAGGGCTGCCTTCAGATGTCTTTTAAAAGTCAAATAGTTGTTCATTTCCTTGACATCTGATGGGAGGGCGTTCCACAGGGCAGGCACCACTACCAAGAAGGCCCTCTGCTTGGTTCCCTGTAACTTTGATTCTTGCAGTGAGGGAACCATCAGAAGGCCCTCGGAGCTGGACCGCAGTGTCCAGGCAGAACGATGGGGGGTGGAGACACTCTAATAACTGAGTCACCTTTATCCTACATAGTGCCAACTTTATTACAGAAACTATAAGAAGTTCATTGGTTGTATTAAAAACTACACCTCCCATTACCCCAGATCACTGTCTGGTGCATGGGTAGGTAAACTAAGGCCCGGGGGCCGGATCCGTCCCAATCGCCTTCTCAATCCAGCCCATGCATGGTCCAGGAATGGTTTTTACATGAGTAGAATGTGTCCTTTTATTTAAAATGCCTCTCTGGCTTATTTGTGGGGCATAGGAATTCATTCTCCCCCCCCCCCCCAAAAAAAAATATAGTCAGGCCCCACACAAGGTATGAGGGACAGTGGACCGGCCCCCTGCTGAAAATTTTTGCTGACCCCTGGTCTGGAGAGTAAAATGGACTGAAAATATGGACATTTTTCATTCCTGCTTTAAAAGAAGAAAAATGGGGGAAAAATAACATTCACTGATAAAACTCCTGTTATCTGTCATTCTCTCACTTCTTGCCAAGGGTGCACCAAGGTGGTCAGATTCATAATTCCCCCTTTCAGTGTGGGGCTATTTTTGAAACAGTTCAAACCAGATTCTCCTGTCATTTATACTTCTATGGATGGTTTCTGGTTTCACTTGGTTGAGTCCCAGGAAACAAGGCATAACAATTGTTAGGCAGAAGCGTAGGAAGGGGGGGGGTTCACCCCAGGTGCCACCATGGAGGGGGGTGACAAATTATCAAGGAACAATTACTGCCCTACTAGGGCGGTTCATAAAACCTTTTTTTTTTTTAAATGCCTGCTCCAAAAGTCTTACTACACTAGGGATTATATAGCTACATATGAAATTTCATGCATACCAGTTAATATCTTAACCCTCCTCCATGAAAATAGCTGTTTACTTGGCTGTTTTCCTATGTTGTGAAGGCTGAAATTTCAACAAAGCATGTGCCTTTGCTAGACTTTTTTCGGGCACCTGCTAAAAGCATTCTTCTTTAGGCAAGCATACCTAGATGCTTAGGAAGTTGAAGTAATTTTAATCTTAATATTTTAGCTTTTGTATATTTTAAAGTAGGATTGTTAATTTTTCTTGATTTTACTGCTGTGGTGTTTTCGGTTTTGTTTCGGTAAACCATTTTGCAGGTTTTTAAAAATAAATTTTATTAAATAAACAAACAATAAATATAAATAAAATAACACAAGCCAAAACACAACCCATCCTGTAGATCGGGGTAGCCAACTCCCAAGAGACTGTGATCTACTCACAGAGTTAAAAACTGGCAGTGATCTACCCCCTTTTTTGGGTTCAGGTCAAAGTTGTTAAGTTTTTTTCAGAGAGGGGGTAAAATGGGGGGGGGGACAGGACAATAAATTTTCTGCACCGGGTACCACCTGACCTTCCTACGCCTCTGTTGTTAGGGGGAAGTAAATGACATCATCTGGCCATTCCTCTTTGTCCCCTTTCCTGGATGGAAACTTCACCCCCACCCTGCTGGGATTTTTTTAAATGCAGGGTAGCATTCAAAAGGGAAATCCCACCCCCTGCTATTTTAAATCCATTTAATCACCTCAAGATTCCAAAATCTCATTCCAATACAAGTGCAGACAAGGCAAGGACTTACAACGGGGAAACTCACTATTGGAATAGAATGGTATTGCTTGCACACTCTAGTGCTTGCAAAACTCTCATCTACACTGTACAAAGGATGTTAATTCTGTATGAATAAAACATACAAGTTGGCCCCAGTCTTCGGGTTCAATAATTTGCCAGACACTGCTGCAACTGTGTGTTTCTGTGCATTCTGCTTTGTTTTGTTTTTAAAAGCCAGGGAGCGCCCGCGGGTGTCAAACTGCTGGAAGCGATTAGGGGATCTAAGCAATGTTTTGGTCGATGGAACTGCTGGGCTAAGCTGGCTCTTCTGTGCATTCTATTAAGAAGCTTTTATAATTAGAATAGGAACTACCTACATTTTAAAAGGGTCTTTTGTCCCTATCACTCAATCCAACGTTATTAAAAACTTTGCTAATTCCTACACACTTCAAAAGGAAACATGATTTAAAGCATCTAAAGCATCGTTCAAGTATCCACTTATTCCCATAAATTTGGAAATGATTTGAAGATCTTGTGCTGGACTCATTTTAAAAATGGCAAGCTGATTGTGCACAAGAAGAAATACAGCCCATAATACGAGAAGAATTAGTGAGATACCGTAAATAACATCTGTGCACTTACTGTATTTCATCTTGCTGACAGAAGGTATTGCTACGCAGACTGATCAGCCGTTGCCGATGAAGCACAGCCAATTATTTTGATAGGTCCACATGACAAATTGCTGTTATTAGTCAACATTAGAGTGTTTCATGAAGTTCTGCAGGGCAGAAATTAACCTGAAATGGCACATTATTTTATATGCTAAAACACCCCTTCAAAAATTAAATGGTGGGATGACGCAGATATTTATTTACAGCATAACCTATCCATTCAGTTTCTGAGTCATGTTTTTCTTCCTCACTGCCAGCTTTCATCCCAAAATTTGACAGTGAGGCTGCATTAGTCCTTCCAACTACTCTCTAATTACTTAAAAGTGAACAAAGTTTCAAGAATTAAGAGCTGCCTGACAATTTCATGCTGTCCTTTGGAGAAGTTATCACACAGCCCCTCCAGCAAATTGTACTTGTTTTGACATCATATGTGGAACTGACGTGGCTCGGCTTATGACAACCATTGGTTTTTTAATCAAACCATTAGAATTATTTATTATTTATTCATCATTTGTATCACAGCATATAAGGGGGGAGGCATCTATTTTACTCTCACAAGAATTCTGCGATGTAGGTTAGACCAGTGGTTGCCAACCTTTATGAGTATGAGGACCCCCTAATAAACCATGGAAAAAAGAATGGACTCCCCCCCCCTTGATAATTGTTGCAAATTTAGGTTCCATTAATTGAGAAGTCACTATGACAAAAAAACTATTATGAACTCAGTAACACTTTTAAACAAATTCACAAATGTGCCAGAATCAAAGAAGGCAGCATAAATCATTTATTTTCCCAATGTACCCACCAATCAAGAACCTAATGAATTAATTCCAAAAGGTATTAAATAGAACTGTATTTATTCATAAATATAAATCCACTGAATTCCCCAATTCACCCACCAATCAACACAATTAATTTAAAAATATGAAATTTGAATTTATAATTATAAATTAATTCATTTCCCCAATATACCCAATGATCACAAACTCAACTCAATCATATAGAAGTAAATACAAATTTATTTCAAAGTGAACTCAATTGAAGTAGTACCCAAAAGAACTAACAGGAAAGCTCTAACTGCTACCAATCTAAGCATATAATCAGGACTATCAATTGTATACTTCAGTGAAATCCCTAAACTCTGTAAATATCATACATAAACCTGCAACAAACACCACAGCAAGCAAGCAAGACCTGTGACATCCCCTTCTAATGAGTTCATGCTGTCTTACTAAGAATTCTTTGTATTATTATTTATTATTTATACCCCGCCCATCTGGCTGGGTTTCCCCAGAAACTCTGGGAGGCTTCCAACAGAATATTAACATACAATATTAAACATTAAAAAGCGTCCCTAAACAGGGCTGCCTTCAGATGTCTTCTAAAAGTCTGGTAGTTGTTTTTCTCTTTGACATCTGGTGGGAGGGCGTTCCACAGGGCGGGTGCCACTACCGAGAAGGCCCTCTGCCTGGTTCCCTGTAACTTGGCTTCTCGTAGCGAGGGAACCGGCAGAAGGCCCTCGGCACTGGACCTCAGTGTCCGGGCAGAACGATGGGGGTGGATATGCTCCTTCAGGTATACTGGACTGAGGCCGTTTAGGGCTTTAAAGGTCAGCACCAACACTTTGAATGGTGCTCGGAAACGTACTGGGAGCCAATGTAGGTCTTTCAAGACCGGTGTTATATGGTCTTGGCAGGCGCTCCCAGTCACCAGTCTAGCTGCTGCATTCTGGATTAGTTGTAGTTTCCAGGTCACCTTCAAAGGTAGCGCCCCCCCCGAGGGCAGTGCAGTAGTCCAAGTGAGAGATAACTAGAGCATGCATCACTCTGGCGAGACAGTCCGCGGGCAGGTAGGGGCTCAGCTGATAAACAGCTGCCCAGGATACAGGGCATCCACAATGCAAAAGGTTGTGTTTCTGTACTGATCATTTTCTCTAATAGCCCCAAGAAACAAAAAGCCATGAAAGAACAGCATTTTGGATCCAGCTGAGACACAATTAATGTGATTCTATTTTATTTACATTTATTATTTGCATTCTTTTTTGTAAGCCAGTGGGCATGAGCAGCAGCCAGGCTGGAAAGGTCTGAGCCCAAAATAACCTAAACCAGGAAAAAGTCAGAAATTTCCTCACAAGAATCCCCAATAATGCCAGAACTAAGAAACCTGAATGCAGTTGGTAAAGGAAGGCCATAATACAAATACTGTTAATAAATAAAAGTCACATTGAGTCCTGTTATCTAGATTTATTTATATAAAGAAAGAAAAAGTTAAATGCATACATCACATATTGTCATCATCTCTTGCAACAGGATCGCATCTGGATGACCCATACCTGTTCCCTTTAATCCTAAATTTCTATAATTCTGCACAGGCAGGCGAGATTTAGCCCTTGCTTGCACCTTTTCCTAATAGCAGTTATGGTACGGGTGTCCTTGCATTAGGTGACCATCTGGTGATCTGAGCCAAGTAGGATGCTCTGGATTTAATGAAGTGGTACTTCTTCCTTCCCTTGACTCTGACACTCCTACACATTTCCTTCATTTACCACCCACTCGGTCTCCTTTGAATTCTGAGCTATTTGCTCATTCTAACTGTGCCTTTAATCTTCACTTTTTGCTAATGCCTGATCCTCTTGTAAAGATGTTTCTTTTCTTTTTAAAACACTCACCCACAATTTCCTGGTTTGAATAGCAAGCCGCTTTAATTTTCATTTTTTTAAAAAATCGAAGACTGAAGCAGTAGAATTCTTCAAAATAATAGATCTAATATGACACATCCTAGCTTATGCTACCATGATACTACTCCAATTTTAACAACCCCCCTAAATTATCTAAGAGGTTGTCGCTTTTGTTTGCAGCTGCAGCCAAAGCCGGAGACAGCACAGTAAGGCATCAGCAATCCAAAAACAAAGGATTGACTAAAAAAAAATTACCCTGTGTATGCCAAAATGCAGTGAGTGGGAGCTGTGCGAGAGCAATACTGTCCTGAGGTGTCCTGATTCATTTCAACAGGAAAACACACTCTGGATGTACTTGCACCAGCCCTTTTGGTCACTTTTCAAGTGCCAAGTCTGAAGGAGAATGTTCTTTGTATAGCCTGTCCCACCATCAATAAAAACTCGTCGACAAGGATTGGTCATGATGAAAATCAAAATGTAAGAAAATGTTAAATGTTAAGGAGAACAGGCTCCCACGAGAGGCGGTGGGATCTCCTTTCTTGGAGGCTTTTAAGCAGACCCTGGATGGTCGCCTGTCACGTTTGAGATTCCTGCATCGCAGGGAGTTGGACTAGAGGGCCCTTGGGGTACCTTTTATCTCTACAAGTCTATGATTCTACGAAATACATAACATATTAAATATACACCTAAACTCTGTGGTTTTAAACTACAATCAAGTGGCATATACATTTTATGGAAACAAACAAACAAACAAACAAACAAATTTTTGCATCTTAAAGCATGAAGACATATCTCCTGGGAAGGAAGGTCAAAATCTGACTCACAAGCAAATAGATGTTCAGACATGAAAATAATATGCAAAACTTCAATATTTCCAATGGAGAGGTACATTAAAATAAAATAAAGAACAAACCCATATACAGTGGAACCTCGGTTGTCGAACATAATCCATTCCGGAAAACTGTTCGACTTCTGAAATGTTCAACAACCGAGGCTCAATTGCTGGCTGGCAAAATCCACTGAAAAAATGGAGAAATGTGCCTTGGAAGCCATTTAACTTCTGACTTCACTTCCGGGTTGTCAGTGTTCGGGTTCCGAATGGTTCAGGTTCCGAAGCATTCGACAACCGAGGTTCCACTGTACTAACAAGTCCAAATACATGCACTGCTGTAATATAGGGTTGCCATGAGATAGCTGCCATTCAGATGTCCAGGTGGAAAATAGCTTAAATGGCCTGGAAAATCCGTATTGTGTTCAGATTTTCACTTTTTGAAATATGGCAACCCTACTAACAACCCATCAGATAAATACTACAAATATTTCTTGAGTAAAAAACCAAACCAAAAATAACTTTAGAACCTCATCAGTAAATAGGCTCATGGGTTTGTTTTTGTTTTTTAATGCATTTACACTTTTTCCAGGGCTGCCTATTATGAGAAGTATGAAATGAAATGAGAAGTAAAAGTGAACAGGAACATGCTCTTATGTTCACACCCTAATTTGGTGATTGCTTTTGGAAGAGGATTCTGCTGTTGCTGTTGTTGCAGGTATCTTGGGTGAAAGCTTCATAGCCACCTCCCTTTTTTCCCTTTGCACCCTCTTCACTAATATTCTTATTTCAAAACGAATCATACCTGCACCGTATACTGTAGCTATTAACTGTTACAATAATGAAACTAATAATATCCGTTAACATTGGTGGACCCAAGGAGGCAAATTAACTATGAACCGCATAATTTGGAATCTCCTCCAAACCTGTGCCAAAGTTTTGTAGTTGTTTTGCAGTGTTTTGCAGCAAAAACCTCGTGTTTTGCAGCACCCCAACAACTGAGCAACTGCTATCACCCCAATTCACGTTGTCTGATTCACTCAACAGTGCCAAAGTGTGTCAACAGTTTTCCAGCATTTCCCAGCAAAAAAATCAACGTCTTGAAGCATCCCACCAACTGAGCAATTGCTACTCAAACCTGAGGCCATAGCTATCACCCAAAACCCCATATTGACCAATTCACTCCAAAACAGTGCCAAAGTGTGTCAACAGTTTTGCAGCACCCCACCAACTGAGCAATTGCCACTCACGTTCTTGGCAATACCCCATCCGCATTTTTCTTAACATAACTGAAATCCTACAGGTGACCTTCCATGAAGAGCTTTCTGGATCCCTGGTTCCACACTGCCACCAAACACATCCTGAAGGCCTTCAGGAAATATATTGAATTCCTCTTACCTCTGTAAAGATGACAATATTTAAATTCTGCTGCCTTTAAAATCTTTGTTGTTGTTGTTGTTGTTCAGTCGTTCAGTCGTGTCCGACTCTTCGTGACCCCATGGACCAGAGTACGCCAGGCACGCCTATCCTTCACTGCCTCTCGCAGTTTGGCCAAACTCATGTTAGTAGCTTCAAGAACACTGTCCAACCATCTCATCCTCTGTCGTCCCCTTCTCCTTGTGCCCTCCATCTTTCCCAACATCAGGGTCTTTTCTAGGGATTCTTCTCTTCTCATGAGGTGGCCAAAGTACTGGAGCCTCAACTTCAGGATCTGTCCTTCTAGTGAGTACTCAGGGCTGATTTCTTTGAGAATGGATAGGTTTGATCTTCTTGCAGTCCACGGGACTCTCAAGAGTCTCCTCCAGCACCATAATTCAAAAGCATCAATTCTACGGCGATCAGCCTTCTTTATGGTCCAGCTCTCACTTCCGTACATTACTACTGGGAAAACCATAGCTTTAACTATACGGACTTTTGTCGGCAAGGTGATGTCTTTGCTTTTTAAGATGCTGTCTAGGTTTGTCATTGCTTTTCTCCCAAGAAGCAGGCGTCTTCTGATTTCGTGACTGCTGTCACCATCTGCAGTGATCATGGAACCCAAGAAAGTGAAATCTCTCACTGCCTCCATTTCTTCCCCTTCTATTTGCCAGGAGGTGATGGGACCAGTGGCCATGATCTTAGTTTTTTTGATGTTGAGCTTCAGACCATATTTTGCGCTCTCTTCTTTCACCCTCATTAAAAGGTTCTTCAATTCTTCCTCACTTTCTGCCATCAAGGTAGTATCATCAGCATATCTGAGGTTGTTGATATTTTTTCCGGCAATCTTAATTCCGGTTGGGGATTCATCCAGTCCAGCCTTTCGCATGATGTATTCTGCATATAAGTTAAATAAGCAGGGAGACAATATACAGCCTTGTCGTACTCCTTTCCCAATTTTGAACCAATCAGTTGTTCCATATCCAGTTCTAACTGTAGCTTCTTGTCCCACATACAGATTTCTCAGGAGGCAAATGAGGTGATCCGGCACTCCCATTTCTTTAAGAACTTGCCATAGTTTGCTGTGGTCGACACAGTCAAATGCTTTTGCATAATCAATGAAGCAGAAGTAGATGTTTTTCTGGAACTCTCTGGCTTTCTCCATAATCCAGCACATGTTTGCAATTTGGTCTCTGGTTCCTCTGCCCCTTCGAAATCCAGCTTGCACTTCTGGGAGTTCTCGGTCCACATACTGCTTAAGCCTGCCTTGTAGAATTTTAAGCATAACCTTGCTAGCGTGTGAAATGAGTGCAATTGTGCGGTAGTTGGAGCATTCTTTGGCACTGCCCTTCTTTGGGATTGGGATGTAGACTGATCTTCTCCAATCCTCTGGCCACTGCTGAGTTTTCCAAACTTGCTGGCATATTGAGTGCAGCACCTTAACAGCATCCTCTTTTAAAATTTTAAATAGTTCAGCTGGAATATCATCACTTCCACTGGCCTTGTTGTTAGCAAGGCTTTCTAAGGCCCATTTGACTTCACTCTCCAGGATGTCTGGCTCAAGGTCAGCAACCACATTTCCTGGGGTGTATGAGACCTCCATATCTTTCTGGTATAATTCCTCTGTGTATTCTTGCCACCTCTTCTTGATGTCTTCTGCTTCTGTTAGGTCCTTTCCACTTTTGTCCTTAATTGTGGTAATCTTTGTACGAAATGTTCCTTTCATATCTCCAATTTTCTTGAATAAATCTCTGGTTTTTCCCATTCTGTTATTTTCCTCTATTTCTTTGCATTGCTCGTTTAGAAAGGCCCTCTTGTCTCTCCTTGCTATTCTTTGGAAATCTGCATTCAATTTCCTGTATCTTTCACGATCTCCTTCGCATTTTGCTTGTCTTCTCTCCCCCGCTATTTGTAAGGCCTCATTGGTCAGCCACTTTGCTTTCTTGCATTTCTTTTTCATTGGGATGGTTTTCGTTGCTGTCTCCTGTATAATGTTACGAGCCTCCATCCACAGTTCTTCAGGTACTCTATCCACCAAATCTAAATCCTTGAACCTGTTCTTCACTTCAACTCCTAAAATCTTAAAAATCTTAAAATCTTAAAATCTTAGCAACTCCTAAAAGGAAACCATACAACTATTAAATTGCTACATTTCCAAAGACTCATATTTACTACACATTACAATTTATAAATGGTGTTTTAATATTAAAGCTGTTAAAATGTGGAATCTGCAGACACATTCCCCAGACTGTTCTGTTTCCATTCACTCATCATGCATTATGCTTCTGAAGTTACAGAGCAACTACTCAGTTGGCAGGGTGCTGCAAAATGTGGGCTTTTATTGCAAAACACTACAAAACTGTTGACACACTTTGGCACTGTTTTGCAGCGAATCGGTCAACACTGCAGATAGATAGATGTTTATTCGGCATTTGCGCCCATCATATCGGTCAACACTGGGTTTGGGGTGATAGCTGTGACGCTAGGTTTGAGTAGCAATTGCTGAGTTGATGGGGTGCTTCAAAACATAGGATTTTTGTTGCAAAATTGTTACCACATTTTGGCACTGTTTTGGAGGGGATCCCAGATTTTGGGGTTCATGGACTGCCACAAAGATAAATTCCACAGTCAAACAGACTCCTTCCAGGACCAACTTTACTGGATTTAGACTACAGTGGGAATGTAGTTTTTGTGAGAGTTTGGTTCTGGGGGGTCCATGTGCAAATGAACCCCCAGAAATGCCCTCCCTAAGATGGAGGGCTGCTTACCAGGGTCTGGGAAGGAGGCATGAGGGCTCTGGGATGCTGCCAGAGCCCTTGTGTCGCCTTCCCAAAGCCCAGTTAAGCAAGGGAAATCTGCTGGGTGCAAGGGTGTAATAAATAAACACAGAGCAGGGAACAGTGGGTTTCTCCAGCTCCCCCTTTATTTATTTATTTATTGCCCTCCACATGCACACACTCAAAGCTGCAACCATGTAAGCAAAAGTTACACGTTTACTGTACTAGCATTATAGAAAAGTGAAGAATTTTCTTCTAAAGCAGCAGCCTGTATAGAAATGTAACAATGGAATCCTATGCACATTGACTCAGAAGTAATTCCTACTGAGTTTAATGAAATTTACTCCCAGAAAGGTGTGTACAGGACGGCAACCTCAAGCCACTGTATTTGCCTCTGCACTGACAACGTTCCACTGTGTTCAATGGGGAAAGACTGCCATCAATGGAAAAACTGTAAGTTACCATGTTTGTGGAATGTAAGGTCCAACTGACAACAGGTTTATTTCACATCTTAATGAAGCTGAATCCATGCTTGGAATGATAAGATGGAGACAGGAGGCATCTATTGACAGGCTACAATTCCCAGTAGCAACTAAACGGTAGCTTAATGAAAGGTGATTTTCATAAGCTCAAAGGTAAATCTATAATTGTAGAGTAAGGTCTACTGGAACGATCAGCATTATTTCTGAAAATGCCATTGGGTTTAACTCTTCTATGTATTTTTATGCTGAAACCAATGACTTTTCTATGTACATGCATGCTTAGAAATAATATATTATACAAGCCAATGTGACACTTGCTCAACATTTCTTGCTGATGTGATGAATTTAGGACTTTTGTGATTGTAAATTTGTCTTTTTCCTCTAATGAGGTGAAGGGTATATTTATCTGGTGACAGCATATCTCTTTGCAGGAAGAAGTGTTAGGGTTACATGACTGGATGCTGCTCCATAAAAAAATCAAGGATAATTATGAGAAGCCTTTGCTGTGACATCTGTTCTTCTATGTGCAGTGTGTGTATGCGCGCATGTGTGTGTGTGTGCACGCACACCCACACCCACACACCAACTTTTAATATGAAGAAGCGTTCAGTCATGTAATCACCTGCTGTTTCTAGCTGTGTAATGAAGGAAAAGTTTTACAACTGTTTACTATTGCAACTGACCTGTTTGTACAGATCAGGCACAGCTTGAGGCAAAAGAGGCCAAAAGGATTAACTATATACACTGGGCAATTCTAAGCATGTTTACTCAAAAGGAACTCCCACTGTGTTCAACAGGCCTTACTCATAGGTAAGCATACACAGGATTGCAGCTTCAGCCAAGTTTCTTTTGCACAGAGAGCTTTCATGCTGCACGTCTTCTTTTAAAAATACATTTTTCCCTGTCAGTTTGAGATACAGGATGTACAGAAAAAGTTGGAAATGCATTACAATGAAAGCAAATTAGATACATGAAGTGCTTTAACCAGTGACAGCCTAATCTGAAAAGGGAAACTGAATGGAATTAGTTCATGACTGAGCCTCTTCAAATACAAAAAGACAGCTATGCAAGGTGCTCAAGACCTGGGATGCAAATTGGTTTGTTCTGTGGAGTTGAGTGAAAACTAGTTAAATTTCAGGCAGCCAGTGTTGATCCCAAAGAGCAGAATAATTCAGAACTCATATTCAAAAAAGGACCCAATGAATGATTTTTGGCTATGTGCTACTAATTACAACAGTGTTCAGTTTGTGTTGATGAATGCGTAAGTATACAATTTACATCAGCTTGCTACAGAAATATTATCTGAACACCTTGCAAGACCCAAAACAATTCTTGATGATCAGGGAAACGGTATTTTCTCATTTAGGAACAGGCAAGGAGAGTGCTGTCACATATAGGTCTTGCTTGCAAGCTTCTCACAGGCATCTGACAGGATGCTGTGAAAACAGGATGCTGCTAGATGCGCTCTTTGGTCTGATCCAGCCAGGCAGTGGCATAGCTAGCGCTTTTGCTTCCCGGGACAGTCACTGATTTTGCGGCCAATATTGTATGCATTTAAGTAGATAGAGATGTTAACATTTGGTCAGATAGATATTCATTGGGAGGTTTAAAAATGTAGTGCATTAAATGAGATGATGTTTTACTAGAAAGCACCTATAAACTGTCAAGAAGCATTTCTCCCAAAGTTTCATTACCATTCTGAGGCTGCTGAAAGGAAACATTGGGGTTGCAAATCTTTAATGGGCCAATTACCCATAGAGTGACTAGGGTGGAGAGGAAATGGAGAAATGGCACAGCTGTAAGAGCTAGGAGGACATACCCAATGCAGAAATGGGGGAAATCTTTGAAAGTTTTAAAAAGAGGAAGGAATTATATACAAACGTTCCTACACTTCTCCCGGTCTTCTCCCTCAGACCACTCATCGTCATCCCACCACCAGTCCCCAGACTCTGAGCCTTCTTCCCTTGGGAGTTCCCCAGATGATTCCTCTGCGTCCACCCAGTCTGTGACATGCTGTAAGCTTAGCCCCCTTCTTGTGGAGTGCTTCTGCCATGCAGGAGAGACTGTTATATAACCATTTCTGCAAACATCTGCTTTAGCCCATTTGTAGCAACTGGACATTACAAAATGTGAATGCTACATTTTTACAGATCCTCTCATCCTGTTTTCTTCTTATTCTACTATTTTGAATTCAGTTGGAACAGCTGCACTGCTAGATTTTTGTATGCAAAATCAAGTTACCTTTAGTTCCAACTGCAGAAACAAATGTCTGCTTCTTTTCTTTCTTTTTTGGATAGTTAGATAACTATATAAAATGGGGGAAAGTATTTAAATTACATTCTTGTGCACTGGAAGATTATAATATTTGATGGACAGGGAACTATATTGTTATTTATTCTACTGAATTCTATTTTTGTCTGTCTGGTGAATTGCTTTAGGGGCCAAAGTGTAAATGAGAAATATTGCAAGCTGAGAAATTTAATACACACATGTGAAGAGATCTCAGCTTTGATACACTCTCTAATAATATGTGAATTTGCTCCAAAGTGAATGAAATACCAATTCTTCATCAATACACATTATGTAACAAAACATATTCATTGGCAATAGCTATCTATCTAAAAAGAAAATGAAGTAACTAAAATAGGAATATACAAAACATTAGGTCAACAAAAAAAAGTTTTTTTACAGAGGAGGGGGGAAGAATGAAGGTCTGGACAGAAATAATTTGTAAAAATGGTAAGCTTCAGTATATTATGTGTTAAACTGTGGAATCATATTCAAAATTCTGGCCAGGAATTAGTCTGAGGATGAAAAAGAAAGTGATGGGTCTGTCACACTGCACCATTCCCCCAAGTTGGGGGGGACGACCTTTGACCCTCCAGATCATGCACAGAAACAAGCGCTTCTGTGCAAGTTTAGGTCCAGTCTATTTCGTAAATTCATATCCCAAACGGTTCCCATAGTGTTACCTCCCAGTTAGCATGGTCAATAGTCAGAGTGTCAGGAGTTGTAGCCCAACAACATCTGGACAGCACTATTCAAGTTTATCTTCTAGCCTATTATAGCTACTTACAAACATGTTTCTGGTCTCCTCATGTGTAAAGCAGCAGTGGGATGAGTTGAGACCCTGATGGGTACTGACTGAGAGCTGGCTGCATCTTGTCAGTCAGGTAGATAGTCTGACACCTTTTGGAAGTTGGGGAAATATCTATAGCACTGATAATTACTTCTTGATTTCACCAGTCTTTGCCAGACAGCACTTATCAGTCCTTTGTGTGCTAAAGGGAAGGTGTGACTTCTCTGCAGCATCATTTGCTGAGATCCATACATTCTCACTTTTTTGGCTTTAAAATAAGCAACTTTAAATGCTACATATAGTATTTCAACTTTTTATAAACATTTTGTTTCTGATGTAAAAAAGGATGAAAATTTTGAAAGTTAAGTAATTACATCATTTTTAAAAAAATAAAAACTCACTTTATCTATTTCTTAACGTGATGAAAATAATTAATTGCATTTTGCTAAGTGTAGATATTATTCATGGTGGAGCAGGGTGTTACTTCTGGGTACTAGGAAATAATGGACTTTCTTCAATACATGAAAAGGCATGTTCATACTTCCACTGTACATTCCACTGAAAGTTACTCAACAGTAATTAATATCCCATAAAACTTCAAAGTTGAGCAGCTTTACACTCTCAGTCTGTTACTTCACATAATAACCAGAAAAGATAAGCAGAAATCAAGAAAAATAAAGTGTACATCATTTGCCCTCTACACCATTTGCCAAGTGATTGATACTCTGTCAAAGGACTAATAGTAGCTGCTATATAATCTTCATGTAAACTTGCTGACATTTGAATAAAAAGCAAGTTGACATAAAGATTCACTGAAAGCCTACTTCTACCGAGTATCTTTGGGGGCCTTCAAAAGAGAAAGATTAATGAAGGAGCTATTAGTAGTGTTAATGTATTTATTAATGACACAGCAGGTTTGACACTTCTGGTGCCTATTCCCTTCAGACTATAAACATAGTGAAAGTCTCTTTGGAATATTACATTTTCCAGCAAGTTATGTTTTTATAAGTGAATTTACTTGGATTACACTGCAGTGACCTGCAACAGCTGTGCCATGTTTGTCTTTCTGCTGGAAAACATGCAACAGTACAGTACACTTGTAGCAAGTGCAAACTGGTTGTCTTGCTGGAAGAGAAGGTACAGAACTTGAGGTGTGGGGTGCAAATAGGTAGGGCTGGGCGAGCAGACCTTCTTGCTTGCCTGAACTTGTGTGTCACCTGGGGCTCTGATGTGCCACCCCCAAGGTAAGTGCCACCGGGGGTGCCCCCTTCCCCCTGGCTACGCTACTGGGTTGGGTGGCCATCTGCCATGGATGCTTTAGCAGAGTTTCCTACGTTGCAGGGGGTTGCACTAGGATGACCCTTGTGGTCCCTTCCGGATCTGTTTTTCTGCTTCAACAGTATTTCATCATGTTCTTACCATTTTATGTAATTGTATTTTGTATAAATGATAAAATTATAAATAATACATGTTCTATTTACAAACAAAATATTTAAATAGCTACCTTTCTACCGGCAGGATGGGGTGGGGAGGGGCACAGGAATGAAACAAGGTCGGAAGGGGGCCACGGTCGCAAAAAGGTTGGGAAACACTGCTTCAAGGGATGCGGGTCTGTCATTTGCAGAATGCCCACTTGACTAGTGACAGGACTAGCACAAGACATTTTGCTGCCTGAGGCGAAGGACAAGATGGTGCCCTCCCCGGGACACATACAGAAGCCAACTGGACTAGTAGTTGAATCTTACTCCAATACTGGTGAAAGGACAGGCTCACATAGGGGCCACATGGCACTCACAGCTCTGGTCACTCCCAACGCCTCAGCATCCTTCACTTGAGGCAGATGCCTAACTCTGTCTCATCGTAGGGCCAGCCCTGACTAGGGATTCTTCAGAAATTGGATACTGTGAATTCTAACACAAACTGATCTGCTCTGAGCTTCTTACTTCCCAAACATTCCAACACAGTTCTTGGATCAAAAAAAAGGCCTATCAATATATGTTTTGAAGCATGTGTTTTGAGAGAAAATACATATTTAAGATGTGATTTTTGTGAGGGTGTTGTTGTTTTTTAAGTTCACAGATTAAGGAAAAGGACAAACGGTGTTATGGATCACAAGAAAGTGATATATACCAGAAATACACTGATTTGCTTCTGCCTGAGACCCAATAACCCAGGGTTCCTTATTTAGAACAGTTTGCTATAGGGAGAAGCATTTCCAAAAGCGTGCCAGGCGAAAGAGCAACAAAATGAGTGTTAAAGATGATTTCTAGGAAATTTTAATTTAAAAAAAAACTTACCTTAACTGTATAATACTCCTTTACTTCAGGCATAATAGAATCAAAGTCCCCACTGATGTAATCAGGCAAAAAGCTGAGAAAGAAGTAATACTTAGTTAGATATTTTTTATTAACCTCCCCACACTTTATTTGTTGAATTTAAAAAAGAGAGCTTGCCCGGGGGGGGGGGGGTGCAAGACTGAAACAGTGGTGTCCTTTTCCAAAGTTAACATCAATAAAATGGATTGAAATTTCCAATCTTCCCTTCTAAGAAACTAATGTCTTGGACTATAATAATTTGTAGTTATGGGACTGAGATCAGCCCGACTGATGCACAGATATGTAACATTTATCCTTGAAGATACTAAATGAGTGAAAATTATAGCAGGTATCACAATTCATTTCAGAACTTTGGTACTCCTTCTGCTACAAAGTCACTCAGAATCTTATTAATGGGCTGATTTTCCGCCTCTTTTATAATTCATAGCATCTAGGCATGTTTGTGTATTCATCAGCAATGGTTAGGGAACGAAAGAATCCATCCAGTCACAGAGACAGCTCTCCTATAATTCTACCATGGATGAGCAGCATAGTCTGCAGAGATTATTCTCCATGCTGGGTTTCCAGGGTTGCAAGAAACTAGATAGAGTTCCCCCACATATGTATAGCACAGGAAGCATCACTGATTACACGAACAGGAAAATCTAGAGTAGTACATTCCTATTTTCTCCCACCCCACAACGTTGTACTTGCAGAAAGGTAGTTTTTCAACACGTTTTGGAAAATATTATTTTGTTGCCATGGAACATTTGGAATTGAAATTGAAGTTGCATGTATATTCTGGTGAATGTTAACCTGCAGTGACTTACATTTCTGCTCACAGAAAGTCTTACAGCTACCTAGAGACTGAAAGGCAGCAGTTATCCTGAAGATTGAAATATTATGTATAAGTCCTTAATGCACTTCTGCCAAGTCCAGAAGCTGTGCCATTCTGAGCAAACAAAGTATGGATCTGCCTGTCTCAGTGGCTTCCACAGCATGCACATACAACCTCAATCTCAGAGCCTGTTCTTGTAACACCAGACCATGGGCATTAAATCTGAACCTCACAATATTTTAATTCATTTTCACTTTTAATTTCTATACCACCTTTCTACGTATATTGCTATTCACAAGGTGGTTTACAAGCTGAAGAAACAACAAAATATACAACAAATATCACACATCTTAGAACAATCCAATCCAAAAAAGTCATAATAAAAATATGACTTTAAAATAAACATCTTATACCAAATAAAGTAATAGTCAATAATCTATTAGAATATAATAAAATTACCTCTCAGAATAGCAAGTGATCTGAAATCCACTCTCAGCAATTGCAATAAGGAATTACTAAACTAAACTATAATAAAAATAACAGCAAGTCACAATACATAAAATTAGGGCTGCCACATGTCCAGAATTTCCCAGACATAGCCAGGATTCGGCCTTCAGAAACAGTGTCTGGGTAGAAATCACTGGAATGTCAGGGGAAATGTTTGGAGTGTAGATGTTGGTGAATTTTTTTTTTAAAAGGAGTCTCCAAACCAGGAGCCGTTCATCAGCACCAGGGGCAGAGCACGCTTCTCCATCCCTCACCATTGATGCCGCTCGCGTGCTGGGCAGAGGCAAAGGGTGCTCTTCACCCCCTGCGCTCCCCAGCCCCTGCTGCTAATGGGAAAGAGCTCGCATGCAGGGTGGGGCATGGCCCATGTGCCCTCCCATCTTACGCCAGTGCTCCAAACCACCTCCATCTTTCTGCCTACTTGTCGGAAATATAAAATGGGAAGAAGTGTTGAACCTCCTGCTTTAAATCAGGCAAGTCTTATTCTTGCTTTAACCATCACTTCTTCAGAAGAGGGACTGCAAAGCCAGCCTGACTTGCTCTTTCCTCTGGAGAACTTTCCATGCGGAAGACACAGACCTTTGGAGGCTGCTGGGCTGGAATTTTAAACTGGGAATATATGTTTCAATATAGCTGTGGCTGAAACAAGGAGGAAATCTGTAAAGACCTGACCAGGGATGAGGAACCTATCTGGGTGTCAAGAGTACAACATAACCATTGTAGTTTGTTCGTTTTAGCATTTTGTTGGCTTTTCCAGGCAACTAACACCATAATTTCAGGACAGGAATCTGGCAGGAATATTCTACGGCAAAACAGAATGTCCTAGCATAGTGTGCCCTTTTATTATTAAGTTCTGAAACTCCAAAAAACAGGATTTCAACACTGGTGTTAATGCTAAAGTAAGGTTTAAGATTAAGAACATCAAAATGCCCCATGTAGAAAGGAAATGCAAAAGTGAGCAATTCAGTAATTGCTCAGGGCTGTCGGGGCTTTTGTTTGTTTTTTTGGCACCTTAATTGTCCCAATTATGCCTCGATTCTTCACTTAATGGCGTATCTTTTCCATTAAGCTTTTCTTGCCATTGAATGTGATTCCAGATCTGACTGGAACATTGAAAGAGTAACAGACAGGATACTGTGGGGCTCCTATCATAGTTTTCAAAAGCAAGCATCATAAACATCTACAGTTCCCTTAAAAATCCTGAATAGCCCTATGCAACTGCTGACCATCCATGAGCCAACAGTTATCAAGGTTTATTTGTGTTTCATTCTGTTGAAAGGGAATAATTTGTGTGCTCCCTTCCTAACTACATGGTCTTCTACACATTAATCATTCAAATAATATGCTATGTGTTTAAGCACTTCATTTGGTTTTCATTTTCTTAATGACTCTCTGGACAAGAACTATTCAGAACTAGGAAAGGTTGAGTTAATCTACATTTTATTATGAACTATTTTAACTTTAAGCGCATCCCCTCCACACAACTATAACATATACCTACTACGCCAGTCCAATACCAATGCCAGTCTCTAGAGCCAGTGACAGCCACTCAAACCTCAGGCAATGCCTTGGAAAGGGTATGAGAAGTTCCAGTGTGGCTTTTTGGAGAGTACAGGAGGCTATGGCTGGAAGGCTGAAAATACTCTGCACATCCGCAGTTAATGGTGTGCGGATCTCTGGAACCCGGCCTTTGAGATGTCAGGAGTGGAATGAAACCTTACAGGTATTATGTTACTCTGCTTCTACTTCTTTCTTGATGCCAGTAATAAGTACCCCTAAAAGTTAACAAAGCATCATGTTTGGGACTCATAAAGCCTATAAGCAAACAAAATCCTTCTTCAAGACCTGTGGGCATTTTATTCTGTTTTAAACCTTCAAAGCCATATCTCCTGAATATATGTCATCTTTGCAGTAAACAACACAATAACTGTGCTGCTGGGGTATTTAATTTACTTTAATCACCTCACTTGGTATTCTATATCAGCTTATAAATTTTATGTATGCTGGCATGGCTTCTACAATCTATTTTCCTCCCAATTAGCAGTTACAATGATCCATGGCGCAGTCTATAGAAAGTATCACGGAATACTGCAGTGAGTATGCGGAAACAGTTGAAAGCATGTGGCAAGTACTATGTACCTGATTCTGCATGGAGGCGTTACTTAAAATCTAACCAGCATGACTCTGTTTCCTTGGCGTGGCAACTGCACTTACAGTCAGAAAACTGTGATAGTCACAGTACTGTTACATATTATATACAGTCAGTGCAGGGGAGTGGATAGAATCATAGAATTATAGAGTTGGAAGGGACCACAAGGGTCATCTAGTCCAACCCCCTGCAATGCAGGAATCTTTTGCCCAACAGGCTTGAACCAAGCTTCAAATCCTTGCTCACTGGGTGACTTTGGACAAGTAACTATCTCTCACCATTGCCTACCCTCCATGGATGTTGGGAGAATAAAATCAGAGTAAAGCCATGCACGATGCCCAGAGTTCCTTGGAAGAAGGGCAGTATATAAATGCAACAAACAAACACAAACAACACATCTGGATTACAGCCAATGGACACGGGCCAAACTCCCACTTTTAGCATGACTTCCCTTTCACATTTAATGCTTATAATGGAAGGTACTGTAATGGGTAAATGCCAGTTTCCACTCCTGATTCAATCAATGACGAGATGAAGCATGCAACTATGTATCACCAGGTATGAGTCTAGTGAAGAAGAGATCATTACTTACTCCTGAATTCTGACAAATCTCTGACCAACAAGGTCATATTATCCAGCAACAAGTATACTATAATTAAATTAACAAGAAAATCATTTTGTTTCAGGTTGAGCTAAGGCTTTTTCATCTTAACTCAGGTTCCCCCAAAGCCAGGAAATCACTGGCAGCAGGCTGTGCTACATGACTATCTAGGTTCCTTCCAATTCAGTGTGGACAGTGTTGGTTGCTAGTTGCATGCTTCCAACGTGGAATGATAGATTCAGTTGTACATGCGTATATTCCAGTGAATGTCTAATCTGGGACTTTGGTCCAACGCTCTGCCGCTGACAGCCATTCAACTCCAAGCAAGTGATGAAGCTGCAATTTACCACAGGATAGCATAGCATAAAGGTAAAGGGACCCCTGACTGTTAGGTCCAGTCGTGAACGACTCTGGGGTTGCGGTACTCATCTCGCTTTACTGGCCAAGGGAGTACTGTTTGTCCGCAGACAGCTTCCGGGTCATGTGGCCAGCATGACTAAGCCGCTTCTGGCGAACCAGAGCAGTGCATGGAAACACCATTTACCTTCCCGCCAGAGTGGTATCTATTTATCTACTTGCACTTTTACATGCTTTTGAACTGCTAGGTTGGTAGGAGCAGGGATCAAGCAACGGGAGCTCACCCCATCGTGGGGATTTGAACCGCTGATCTTCTGATCGGCAAGCCCTAGGCTCTGTGGTTTAGACCACAGCACCACCCGCATAGCATACCACATCAATATTCCCTAAATAGTGCATTTTTAAAGCATTGGGCAGCTTGACAGAGGTAATTTATTAGCATTTTGCAGTTTGAGTGAATATGGGAAGCCCTTAACACATGTTAAATTGAAAGGGTTTTTGATCATTTAATTTTATTATTTTGTTTAATCACTCATGTATCTGCAGTGGTGACCAAAAGAGGAATGACCACTGGGAGGAGCGCAGAGGGATGGGTTGCCTTGGTGCATCTGCAATAGCACAACTGGACGCCTTCATTTACCCCAGCAGCAACAAAACATGTCTCTCCCACATTGGTTTCTACAGCCATAGCAGGCACTCTAACTCTCCAACAGTTTGGCTCTACCCCCCCCCCCCCCCGCAAAGGTGCACTCTTTCATTGACTCCCAAGACAGGTGGATTGTTACCAAATGGTTAAGTATGTTTTAATCCCGTGCTTTTAACTGATGAGTTAATCAGTCCAAAGACACCCTGGAATAAATACCATGCTATCAAATATATAGATGCCATTTTGTGGTTCCTTAATGAAGGTAACAGTTGACTAAGTAACAGACATCTCATTTATTTTTTTGGAAGGTCATCTTTAAATGCACATAACCAATCAAGAGATGCAGAGAGATGATTTATTTTTTCAATCATTGCAGTCTTTCACAGTGGGTATTTTTTAAGTTCACTTCTGCAGAAATATCAATCACTTAATCACACTGATTACCTAAATTAATTGTTATAGCTGAAGCCAAATTCTAAAAGAATGGTCATGTTAAATGAGGCTATCTGTGCTTTTGAGGATTTTGAGCAAAGATTCACAATCAGATTGGACTCGATTCCACTTGGCACGGATAAAGGTCAAGATTGGTTAAATCACTGCCTTCCGTCAGAATGACATGCAAGGGTTCAGTCTACCTGGACCAATCTACATTTAGGGACCTGTCCACACCCAGTGATGGAATGTCATCTCTTGGGCTCATGGCATCTGTTTATTACAGTTCCCTGCCCACAAATCACTTTATGCACATTTGTACAAAATCCCTTGTCTTCATTGTCCACATAATGGTCGGTGAAAATAGACTCTTCTCTATGAAGCAATATATTTCTTATATTTTTTTTTAGAGGCCCCAAATCTTGTTGTTTTATGTCCAGTTAAGAGACCACCTGCTAATCTGACAGATAAGTTCTGTAAGCAGCAGCAGCAGCAGCAGCAGCAGCCTTGAGTCTGACAATCTGAATTCCACTGTGAACAAGACTAAAAAAAACTCTTCATGGTAGGTTTTAACCTTGCACTTTTGTGGTTAGCTACATTCATTGATGTGCTACCTCAGACTGAAAGTGGATAACATGCATAGTTACTATGTGGTGTAAAATAAATAAATAAACACAATAAATGTTCTTTAAATGCACTGCTTCCACCCCAGCCATCTCATTTAATCCTGAATAAACCAAAAGGTGGCCTGTAAACCTTGCTGAGAACCTTGTCTCCCGCATCTGAAATATAAAACATTGCCCCAAATAGTGCCATGCCTCATAATGTCCCTGGTTTTTAAAGAGGCACAAATAGGTTGCGCATGGAAATAGAATTTCTCATGACTTCCATGCATTACCAGAGATCTTTGACTTGTTACTGTATATCCCTGTATTTAAAAGCCTAATCTCTCCCAAAATAATTCCCTAGGTAGCTTGCAAAATAAAAACAAACATCATACAATATTTAAGAATATGACTTACAGCAATGAGAGCAACAAAGATAAATAAAAATACATAAAACTTCCCCTGGCAGAGACAGAAGAAACAATTTGCACAGCTCAATTAAAAACCTACAGTAAAAGCAGTGAAGGACTGGGGTTTGTTTTAAAGTATGTTTAAAAGGTGTGGCAGAATGAAAAGGTCTTCACCTAGCACCCGAAAGATCACAAGAAGATGCCAAGTGAGCCTCTCTAGAGAAACTACTTTCATGACCAGGGTGTCACCACTAAGAAGGCTCTCTCCTTCCTAGCTTGCCTCACTTCACTTGGTGGTGGCACACTGAGCAGGGCCTCTGAAGAGGATCTTAAGCTTTGGGTGGCATATGCATGAAGGGACAAACCTTTAGCTAATCTTGTCCCAAAGCAATCAAGGCTTTATAGGCTAAAACCAGATTGGGCTCAGAAATTGACTGGGAGTGAGCTCAGCTGCTGAAGTATAGACAATGCCTAGTGTTGTGTGGCTCTATGTCGAACCAACTACAGTGGCACTTCCGGTTGCAGATGGGATCCGTTCGGGAGCTCCGGTCAGATCCTGAGGTTTCCGCAACTGGAGGGACCGCTTCTGCGCATGTGGCAAAAACCCGGAAATATACTTCCGGGTTTGCTGCTTACGTACCCCGAAATTTACGTAACCAGAGGGATACGTAAGTGGAGGTACGACTGTACAGTTTCTAGGCCATTATTCAAGGCAAACCAATGTACAATGTATTACAGCCCTCCAGATGTTTTGAGACTACAATTCCCATCATCCCTGACCACTGGTCCTGTTAGCTAGTGATGATGGGAGTTGTAGTCCCAAAACATCTGGAGGGTCGAGTTTGGGACTGCGCATGTCCACCAAAGATGGCGGGTGTGAGCGGCTGGCACCCCTTCCGACCATGCGGCGGCGTGGCAAGTTTTAAGGCTGCAGCGCGCGAACAGAAGCACAGCGTCTGTGCTGCTGCTCGTGTGCTGCAGCCTTAAAACTTGCCATGCCGCCCGTGCGCCCGCGATCTCGGGGCGCCGCCCCGAGTGTCACCCCCCAGGGCGGTACCCGGGGTGGCCTGCCCCCTACACCCCCCTTTGCTCCACCCCAGTAACACTCAAAATGGAGCACGTTCGGCTTCTGAAAAAAGTTCACAAACCAGAACACTTACTTCCGGGTTTGCAGTGTTTGGGTTCCAAGTTGTTTGCGCACCAAGGCGTTTGACAACCAGAAGGGCTATTTCTAAAATAAATCTCAGGTTTCCACATACAAATAAGTCTGTCCAGTGTTTAAAACTCTCCAACAGCAGAGGCAGGAGAGATAGCATTAGAAGATGAGAAGGGGAAGGTAAAATATGATGTTTAAGGACCTTCTAATATAACCAGTTAGAGTGTCCTCGTGCTCTCCTGTTCCCCAGGAGCAGCAGTAAGGAAGAGTCTTTCTCAATGCAGAGATAAAGGTCATCGTGATGTCAGCAGCCATTACATCAATCATTTCTTGTTCTTTCCCCTAACTCCAATATAAACCAGGCTGCAGATTTCAAACATTCACTTGGTGGGCATGTCATAAGCAGTCAAATATCTAATTCAATTTGGCATTCGACTTTTAAGGTCAAATATGCTAAATTATGAATATAGACCCAGACAGTGAATTGTGAGTGGCTTTAATCCCCACTCAACCACAAAGCTCATAAGGTGACATTGGACCAGCTACTATCTTTCACCAATCTCATAGGCTTGTTGTGAGGATAAAATGGATTACCCTGATGTATGGTGCTGTTAAGGAACAAGCAAATGAACACACACACACAACTGTTACGTTATGTGACCAGTTCTAAATATGTTCATTAAAAAATATTCACTGGTCTACTGAAATGCTTTGAAGACTTGATTTCAGTTATGCAGATTTCATTTTAATTAGTTAAGGATTTCCACTCAAGCTTAGTTCAGCATGCTAGATTCTAATTAAAATACAAACTTAACACACTTGCTTAATGAAAACTGCTACTTCCACTAACCTAAGTAACACTTAACCTTGTTCTTAAAGATAAGTATGGGCTTAACTCATTTGCTGACTGAGAATTATTTAAATAACCTTATCAAGGTTTTCTGAACTATGCTATTATGCTGCAGCAAAGGTCCATTGATCCGAGTCTTGAATCACTACTTCTTCATGAATGCAGTGATAACTGTCACTCTATTGTCTCTTTAGCACTGTACATCAACATGCATCAGTGCTGCTAAAGAGAATATCAATGCTGACTTCCTAGGAAAAACTTTTATTTGGAAACAAAAAATAAAAAAAATTCTTTCCAGTAGCACCTTAGAGACCAACTGAGTTTGTTCTTGGTATGAGCTTTCGTGTGCATGCACACTTCTTCAGATACTTTATTTGGAAGTATTTCCACTTGTTCAAAAGGTCCTATTGGGTCAATTCTGACCTGCAACAAGCAGGAGACAATGGATATATCTACACCTTTTAACGGTCATCAGGTCCCCCAAAGCATTTTGGGAATTTAACTGTAGTAGATTGAAGGGCTGAAAAGATGACCCCAGCAACCCCTCCCTCTTGTACTGCATAACTCAATTTCCAAGGATCACAGAGAAGAGGGGGTGGTTATTAATAGGTACAGTAAATGTTTATATTGCTCTATGCAAAGTAGTGCACAACAATAAAAAACAATAAAACTACATGAGAAATATTATGCAGTAGGTAAAGAAAAAAGATAACAAAAATAGTGCAAGAGTCTGGCTTTTTCTCAATGATACATTATAATTAGATTTAGAAAGAATACCTATTTCATTTGGGCAAATTTGTTACTGGGGATGTGCAAGTAGAATACTTTTTTTTGGATGTTTGGATGCTGGAAAAAAACTACAGGAATTTTCTACATCAAGACCTGTGTAATAAAATGTGTCACAATGTGTCACATAAAGTGACCTAATGCTGTTTTGCAACATTTGTAAACAATGCTGCTTCTTTCTCGCAGGGAGAACCACTCTTGTATCATATTTTCGATTTTGCGAGATTACAAATGTTTCCAAAAACTAGGATATTATTATTTTCCACTAGCAATATAGTATTGAGTTAGCTACATTTACAAAATGGGAATATACAGGTTATACATGACAGAATTTATTTAGTGTGTTGGCATTTTCCAAAGTAGAATATTTGCCTGGTTTCTGCTCACTCTTGCACATCTGTTAGCAGGTTGTACTTGCTGCTCAAATCTTGTCTTGTAGTTCATTATTAACTGGTGACCCAAGTTTCTGTGATGTTGCATCAAGATTGAGAAAATATCACAGTACAGCTTGGCCAATTCAAAGCCTCTGCTGGAATTTCTTGCCTTGGGATGGAGTAAGCAGAAATCAATGAGGAGCTGGTATGCAGTATTAGCTTGCTGGACAAATGCGAATATTGACTACTACATCAACTTTCATTCTTATGTCTACTGATACTGCTCTAGTCAAAGAAACTACCAGCGCATAGGAGCCAATTGCTTGGGGCTGAGGGATCTTTGCCCCCCCCCAATAATTTGAGCGAGGTGCCCCCCCCAAGTTGATAGCCATTTAGTGTGTGTGTGCACTGCATCATGTGATCAATCATGCAGGGCACCCTCCATTTTATTCAAGTTGGCATCCCTGTAACAGCATGTTGGACAAATTCCAAAAATGGTTTGATTGTTTTAAGGTTTTTGAGTATACAATTACATGTTGTTGGTTTCCTGTTTTAGCTTTTTTTTTTTAAAAAAAATATATATATATGAGACTGCTCCTTATGTTCCTGTGATATTATGTAAAGCAAAGATGACTAGCAAATCCCAAGAAGCTCATCAAGACCTTTAGGAGTTCACTCATATGGTTTTAAACCCTACCATAAAAACTTCAGGGCCTGGTTAAAGGGCTGACACATCAATGATTGGTAGATCTGAAATCTGACACCCATTTGCTTGTCTCAGTATCAACCTCTGCTATTTAACCCTGCTTCCTGGCCACCAGACTTGGTATATTCAAGGTGGTGGGATTTAAAACTGATTCACACTATGATCAGAAATTGTAAAAGGGCAGGTAGCTCTCCATGAAATGGACGCTGCTACATGAAGTTTGAGAAACTATGTACCCATCATATGACAGAGTATCTCTCTACCTGTATTATCTTTTAATATTGTAGATGTTGGAAGTTTATATTTCATGCTAGCTATTAGATTCTCTTTTGTAGCATCATCCTGTCTTATTGCTAAGGTTTGCCGAGTAGTAAACCACTTTCTTCTTTAACTAATGGTCTACCAGTCTTTCATCCACTGGGATCTATAATAACCCCTTGCTTGCTCTAACCACTAGGGAGTATAGCAATACACTCTGAGCTTCCTGAAGCCTGATTTTATGTATATTTAGTCAGAAATAAGTACCTACTCAGAGTTCAGGGGTTAAGTATACATAGGATTGCAGCTTGAAATTAAAGTGCCAGGTCTTAAAGATGCAGATTGCCCAAAATCTTTGACAATGGCCAGCCTGGTGGGTGACGCTGCACCACTGCCTCCACAACAGCCCAGTCAGTGCCATTAATGAAGAATGTAAATTTAATTAAGAAAAACTGCTACTTTGAAACCTCTAAATCCCAAATGAAAATACAACAAAATTGCAGCTCTGCTGGTATATTAAAAAGTGGGTCACAAAAGACTGGGTATATTTAGGGTTTACTTAAGGATATGTGCCTATGATCCAGTTCAAACATGTACCACAGATTCTTCTTGTGTGATGGAGAAGCAGGCATGCACCTTTTGCTTTCCAACACACACATAATGTAACATGTGAGAGGGTGCTTTGTAGAGGCTTAGTCAACACAATGCTCCCCTCACTCCTTGGAAGGCCACACATAGCTCTGCATAAGGCAGGGGCAAACTCTCTCCCATGCCATGTGGGAAGGATCACGTTTGGCAAGTGCTAAGGCTGCAAACCTGTGCAGTTACTAAGGAAAAAGCCTCACTGAACATAGTGCAGCTTGTTTTGAGTACAAAGGGACAGGAATTGTGCTGTTAGCGCATCCACAGGGACTAAGGTTCACATCCCACAAATTCACGAGATTAGGAAGCTGGAGATGCCAAAGGCAAGCTTAGCTACCCAGGGCACCTATCACACAACGGGTTGTGTCCACCATGTGAAGACTCTCCTTCCCAAGACCAGTCATTCTTTGGAGCTTATACCTGCTTGGGGTTCAAGTCAGAGGACTAAGCTTAAGTGTAAGCAGCTTCTGATCCCTGTCATTTCATAGTGGAATGAGAAACATTGTAAATTATCCATATTTTTAAAGTTGCATTGCCACTGTGTCTGCCATGGTTCATATATTCGGGTTAGGAGGGTCGAAGTGACAGCCCTCCTAACTTTCTGCTAACTTTCACCATGAACTGGACCATCTATAGTAGCACTTGATTGTACAAAGGCCTGGCCTAAGGAGTGTGACAGACAGCAGAGCCAGGCCAGAGTCTGGCGATGCAGTGCCCTGAAATGCCACTAGAGGGCTAGAGCCTCTCTCTGATTGGCTAGCCACAGAAGGGGGAGGAGCAGCACTTTGTGAGGGACAGTTTCTGAGGTAGAGTTAAAACAAAATAAAAAATTCCTTCCAGTAGCACCTTAGAGACCAACTAAGTTTGTTCTTGGTATGAGCTTTCGTGTGCATGTATCTGAAGAAGTGTGCATGCACACGAAAGCTCCTACCAAGAACAAACTGGAAGGATTTTATTTATTTATTTTGTTTTGACTCTGGCAGACCAACATGGCTACCTACCTGTAACTGGAACTGAGGTAGAGTTAGATAGGGTGGATGTGAGAAGAGATAGGGCTAAGGTTCATTTGGAGAGATAGGGAGTAGGATACAATTTGACTGAGGGAGAACTGGTTCTGAGTGAAGTTAAACATCCACACTGAGGAGACTATCCATAGCAAGAGGACAGAGCCTCACAGCTTGGATAGGGAGACCATGTTGAGGGTCTGGGGGAAAAGGTATACAGAGAGAACAAGAGTGTCCTGGGAGGGCTGTGACTGAACTGTGGGAATTCAGGCTCCCTGGGTCTCCATCTAGCCAGGAGGGGAGAGTCGTCCTAGGTACAGAAGATTCCCAACCCAGTCACAAGGGGTGAGGGGATCCCCTGGATCTGTTATACCATTGGGAATACCTCAGGAGTGGTAACTGAGGAAAAGTGCCCCTCACTCATGAACCAGAGTATTAATCTGTGAAGGAAGCTGTGTTGTATTAAAGGTATTTAACTGAACAACCTGTCATATAACTAAGTAACAGAAACGGAAGTATAACAACTGAATTTGTGTAAAGAGAGGTTAAGAGAAGAAGAAGAGTAGAAGAAGAGTTTGGATTTGATATCCCGCTTTATCACTACCCGAAGGAGTCTCAAAGCGGCTCACATTCTCCTTTCCCTTCCTCCCCCACAACAAACACTCTGTGAGGTGAGTGGGGCTGAGAGACTTCAGAGAAGTGTGACTAGCCCAAGGTCACCCAGCAGCTGCATGTGGAGGAGCAGGGAAGCGAACCTGGTTCACCAGATTACAAGTCTACCGCTCTTAACCATTACACCACTGGCTGTGACTGTACACTGTGTTTAAGCCTGAGACATCTTATAGTTAATTAAAGTAAATAAGTTAACTTCTACCTGAAAGACCACATTCCCTGACTCACTTTGTTTAATAACTTCCTTTTTGTTTAATCAAATTTTCTTGTTTGTTTGATCATTTTTTTCCTGAGACTCTAATTATTAAGCTTTCCCTCACACGTCCCCCACTAGGCATCCCGTGGTAAATTTGTAAAACTTTGTATTAATTGGTGTACAGTGAGGTGTGTGCACTATATTTAATAGGGGGCAGTTAGTAGGGTAAGTCTGCGCATTATTAATTGGTGATAAGTGATTGGATCCACTACAAGGAGATTCTCCATCTTTAGAAAGAAAAGAATAAGAGGGTAGAAAGAACCAGGCATTCATGCAGAAAGCTTGGTTTACAATGAAGGCTTTCTATGTCCTGGAGAGGAGGGACTTGAACCATTGCAACTTCATCTGTCTGAAAGTATAAGCTGAAGCTTAGGTATTCACTGACTTAATGTAAATAAATAAATAAATAAATAAATAAATAAATAAATAGTAACCCTCCCCTGCTGTAGACTGGAGCTCATTTTAAAAAGAAATACGAAGATATTAAAGATATTAAAGAATAGTGCCGCATGTAAAATCAACTGCACCAATCAACCCTGCAAACTGAGTGATCCACTCTAAGGCCTCCTATGTGATGGTGCATGTAAAACTGTCCTTAATGCTATATATTTTGAAGCAAATGCTTAAAATTAACCCAAGGACTTAATTTTTACCAGTGAAAAAGCTTATACTACTATTTAATGGAAGATCTCTGTGCTATGAACGCAAATGTTTCACATACGCTAAAGGAGAGCTCAAGCAGACCAACAGCTGCAGACAGAATGAAATATGCCGTCTGGGCACTAGGCAGTGAACCAAATCAGATCTGATTTACACCCTTGATTTGGGAAAACGAAAACCCACATTAGATTAACATCCCCCCCCTTTGCTAAGCTTGTGTGCCCGATGCACTCTCTAAATACTGAAATATTAAATCCCAAAGCATCAGAGACTGTGAAGTCAATACTCTGGAAGTTCTTAAAATGAGCTGTGAATAAGATGCTATAATTTCATGTGGTTTTTTTTTTTTTCCTTTTAGGTAAAATCGCAAGACACCCTTCCTATATGTGCCTGCATTAAGTGGCACACTCCACTGTGATTTGGAATGAGCTGCTACCCAGCTCGAGAGCCATGGCAATTTTGATGAAAGTTCTCTTAAATATGTCAGGAATGTTATTAAAGTTCCTTGAACTCCTCCAGAGATGCATTATGATTTTATATATGTATGGCAGAGTGCTGACCACTCAATCCCCTTTCTGTCAGAAGCAAGTTGAGAAAGAATAAAAATTACTCTGGACACCCAGGGGTAATTTTATAATAGAATAGGTAATAAAATAATAAATTTGTAGGTGTTTTCAGCTTTCCCGTTTGGTACTGTGTCACACACCACATTTGTACCGGGCTCCTTACTCATTACTATTTAATCACCACATAATATCTTTCTTTCAGACTTAATTAACCTTTCCAAAAGAAATTCTGACCTTGGGGCCTTTCTGCAGATTTGCAAAGCCATTGGGAATATTAGCAATATTGTTCCATGGGGAAATTTTGCCTCAGATTTAATGAAATGTAGAAGTGTGTAATGAGACACACACTGCTGCTTAATAAACAAGGTTTAAAGCATGCAGCATACAAGCCAGATTAACAGTAACAGTTCAGTTCCAAGCAGCACATTCACTGGAAATAAGGTCCCGTTCATTTCTAATGGAAATCATTTCCAAGTATGCGTGCATAAGGCTAAAATTGGCGTAAGAGGCCTTTTCAAAGGCACAGGAACACTCTTAGCATTCATGCGCATCATGGGTAAAGTAATAAGGTATGCAGGTTTATTTACTACTCTTTGCAAAAGACAGGTGTGGATCTGCAAACAGCTTTTTATACCCATTTGTGTCAGGCTCCTCTCCCTTCTACTAATGCAGTGGTTTTGTACTATTTTATGTTTTGTCTTTAATTGTTGGTTGGCTGTAATTAACATCTAACTGATTCATATGGGGAAAGAAAAGCAGTGTTTGGGAAACAACATTGGGCTGAGGGAAACTCCAATGAGTTCCTGTGCCTTAGAAACCAACAAGATTCTAATAGTCTTCATATACAGTAGACTCTTATACAAGCCCTTTCTGCCCCCCCCCCCAAATGATGGACATTTTGCTATTCTATAATAAAAGAGCCATCTAAAGGTACAATGGTGTCTAGTTAGTAGTACTGAACCAGGAACGCAGGTGGCGCTGTGGTCTAAACCACTGAGCCTCTTGGGCTTGCCAATCAGAAGGTCGGCGGTTTGAATCCGCACAATGGGGTGAGCTCTGTCCCAGTTTCTGCCAACCCAGCAGTTCAAAAGCACACCAGTGCAAGTAGATAAAGAGGAACTGCTGTGGCGGGAAGGTAAACGGCGTTTCCATGCACTCTGCTTTCCGTCACAGGGTTCCGTTGCGCTAGAAGCAGTTTAGTCATGCTGCCCACATGACCCAGAAATCTGTCTGTGGACAAACGCCAGCTCCCTCGGCCTGAAAGTGAGATGAGTGCCGCAACCCCATAGTTGCCTTTGACTGGACTTAACTATCCAGGGGTCCTTTACCACCTCCAAACTAAGACTTAGTTTCTGAATCTAAGTTCCAGAACAAAAAATTCTTAGAAACTATATTTCCCATAGTGCACACTATGAAAGCTTTACTGAATACATGCATAAAAGTTTGTAGCTTAATGTAACAATAAATATACAGACATAAGGACCAATTCCTTTAACCGGAAAAATCTGTGGGAAGGAAGCGTCACTTTTTATTGAGCTCTTATTTACCAATTTCAATGTACAACCTTGGTGAGAGATAAAAGTGTCAGTTATTCGTTCCAGAGGTTATTTTCAGCAAGGGAATTGCAATATACAACATTTAAAAATGAATAAACCAAAGGAGGGGGAATATATAAAATTGAAATAACAAAATCAGATTAAAAACAAATATTTGTAAAAGGCTTAAAGATAAATTCATTTGTATCTGAATGTGCAAGATGCTGACTTTATTAACAATATATTTAACAGATTTTGAAGCAGATTCCCAGAATGAGGTTATGTGTTTCAATGCAAATTCTTTAAGGTAGAACTAAAATGTTTTTGCTTCTTGAAAAAACCTGTGCATAGCTGGGAGAGGAAAAAAGGCTGAGGAGAATGGATACATATATACATATACTGTATGCACATGCACGCACACACACACACAACCACACACATACATATGTACTCTAAAAATTCCTAATACAGACATGGAAATAAAACTCTAAATAATCTGAATTATGTGTACTCTCATAATCACACCTTGTACTTTGGCTACTTCCTATGCACTTGAGAGGATGCTTATAGACTGGGGAGATCTCACAGGTATGCAGGAAAGTCCTACTTTATAGATAAAAATTCCTGCTTCACCGATCAATGAGGTTTGAGTGGTGCAATTAACACAGAGCAAAGAAATGTTTAGTAAAGAGTTCAGTGCAAAGTTGCAAGTCTTTACCTGTTGGGACTCAGGCTGAAGGAACCTAAGTGCTGCCTCCTCTGGTTTTCTCCTTCCATATGATCCTTTAAACGGGGATGGGGAATGCCCCCTTGCAGTTTAAGAAACCCACTGGAGTAGGACCTCTCAGGGCCTGGTTTCACCACAGGGTCTTTTAACCTGCAAGGAAAATGCCCCTTCCCAGTATAAAGGATGGCAGTTCTGAAGCCAGGTGTGCATACGAGCATGGAAGCTCCCTATCACCACAACATTGTCTTCAGTGGAATATGTAATTGAATTCACATTCAAATGTACATCCCAATCCATCGTGGAATTGCCCTTGAACAGCAATAAGGTGGTGGAGAGGGGGGAAGAGGCAGGGGAGCTGAGCAAGGAAATTCAGCTACTGAACTCAACAGGGATCTGTTAACCCAGTAACAACCGAGAGGCAACAGAGAGACTTGTATCTTCCCTGTCTGCTCCTCCTCTTCCTGGCCACCCGATGGGCCATGCTTTATCCCAAGCAACAGAGTCTCCTGGCAGCAGAACAGGCACTCCTACAGAGATTCTGGGTTTTCCACTGTCCTGCTTTAGGTGGCACATGGGCACAGCAGCTGAGAGTTTGCAGGAACAGTCCCAGAATCAGTGTGTTATAGCAGTCTGAAGTCTAAACACAGGGGTTTTATTAAAACAAAAAGAAAACATAACCCCCCTCCCACAGACACACTTAAAAGACCGAAGAATATTAATCAGCCAAAGCCTGGTTGAAGAGGAATGCTTTTGCCTGGGGCCTAAAGATGTATAATGAAGGTGGCATTCCACAAACAGGGAACTGATGCAGAAAAGGCCCTTTCTTGTGTTGCTGCCCTCTAGACCTCTTGTGGAAGAGGACATGAAGAAGGGCCTCAGATGGTAAACGCAGAGTCCAGGTCGGTTTATATGGGGAGATATTGTGGCCCTAAGCTGTTTAAGGGTTTTATAGGTCAAAACCAGCACTTGGACCTGGAAGCTAATTGGCAGTCTGTGCAGTTTGGCCCGGATCGGTGTAATCGGGGCTTTTTCAGCTGGAACTGACCAGAACTAAGTTCTGGCACATCTTTGGTGTGTTCCGACACCTCTGTAGCGTTATGGCACATTGGCACATTGCTCGGAGCTGTAGGCCAGAGGCTGCGGGCATGGCACTCTGTGTTTAGTGATGGAAGCTGTGGGTGGCACAGCACTTTATGGTATGTTGTGCAATGGAGGCTGTGGGCAGCACAGTGATTGGTGTGGTGTGGAAGAGGGCGGTGGCATAAGAAGGTTTTTATGCTCCCTCTCCCCCCCCCCCAAATGCTCAACAACCTTTTTCCGGCACCTTTTTTTCTATTGATCATTGAACCTAGCTGCTGAATTTTGCACCGGCTGAAGTTTCTGAACCGTCTTCAGAGGCAGCCCCACATATAACACATTGAAGTATTCTAACCTACAGGTTACCAGTGCATAGACAACACTATAACTAATAACATGCAAGACTTATTTTCCTCAACTATTCTATCTCTCACCCCCTCCCCGTTTCTAACATTATTGATTTAGGTTTTGTTGTGAACATTATTTATGGAATATTATTATTATAATCAACATTGCCTCTGAGTAAACTCAGCTGTTTGATCTATCCTTCAGAATTTATATGTGTGCTATGTGATCTGGAAGGTGGGGAACCCCACAAGACTTTGAATCTTCCAAATAAATCGGACATAACTGTTAGCTCTTTGGTTCAGGGCAGCTGATGATTACCAGACCGGAAATAAATAATTTTTGGCTTACTCAATAATTAAAGACGAATGCATTCTTCTGGATTGCTTGCTATATTGCCTTTTAATATCAATAATACCACAGTAAATTATTAGCAAATGTACCTTTCATTTTGCCTTCCATAGTCTCTTCAAAAAAATAATTTCACTTTGAATCTGCATATGTCTAATATGCTCACACAGCTTAACAATTTTGTTGACCTACTACCTTTAATAAATGTCTCTTGATGCCAAGCACTAACCTTTGCTTAAGTCTGCAGGTTTTAAGCGCAATGATTTGGCAGACATTGGCATTTCAAATGATTACAACTTACTTTGAAGTTACATAAGTTATTAAGAAGCTATACCTAATAAAAAGCCAAGAAAATAGTATCAGATTCTAAAAATTGCTAGCACTTGAAATAAACAAGCTCCATTTTCATAATATTTAGTAAAGGGAAACCACATATTCAGAAAACAGTGGGGGTGATCCTACTTCCATTTTAGTTTAGCAAAAGTTGATAATTGTGATGGACTAGACAATGTTGGAAGGCCTGAAATGGAAGGCAGCCCTGCTTAGGGAAGTTTTTAACCAGTGATATTTTAATGTATTTTAATATCTGTTGGAGGCTGCCCAGAGTAGCTGGGGGGACCCAGCCAGATGGGCGGGGTACAATTATTATTATTATTATTATTATTATTATTATTATTATTATTATTATTATCATCATCTCTGGGTGTGCACAGATTGTGGTCTATAGAGTTCAATAGAAGCCACTGAGATAAGAGTCTGCCCCATCTGCAAAACCTTGCTCCTTTATGTGCACAGTCCTGCCCGGGGTTCAGCTACTTCATCATCTAAGGGTGCTTTTCCAAATGGAGCCTAAGAAACAGTAGCAGATCAGCATTCATAAAGCAGAAAACCTATTAGCCAACTCATCAACATGATGTGGCAAATAATTTCTTGCTTTGGCAATTGATGGGCATCTGATTGGCCAGAATGGAGCAGAGTGCTGTGCTAAGATAGACCTCTGGTCTGATCCAGCAGAGTCGTTCTTATGTACTGTGTGTTATTTTATTCAACATCTATAATTGTATTTACCTGTTAGACTGTGCACCACCATGAACTTTGGAAAGGGAGCGTAAAACTGTAAAAAGAAAAACATCCCACTAATTCCTGTTACTGCCAATAATAAAATGCATTCTGGGCTTAATGAACATTTATTCAAACATTTATCCGGAAGAAGGTCAGGGTGACTCAGTAAGGGAGCTTCATAGATGGGTTTCAAACACCAGCACTCATGCCTTTTAAAGTTATAATAAGACTCTTTTTAGAAGACATAGAAAGGAGAATTATGTGACAGTAATTGCATTTCTCACAGCCTTCAGCTTTCACATCCTCCATTTTATAACCAGGAAATCTACAATCAATAACACTGTGCAGTATGTTTCTATTTACCCCACTTATTCTTATACAGTCAAGAGGGAGTGATAATAAACTATGTAGAAGTAGGAAGCAAATCATGAGCAGAAAGTTACTTGTTCCCATAGGTAAAGGTAAAGGGACCCCTGACCATTAGGTCCAGTCGTGTCCGACTCTGGGGTTGCAGTGCTCATCTCGCTTTACTGGCCGAGGGAGCCGGTGTACAGCTTCCGGGTCATGTGGCCAGCATGACAAGCCACTTCTGGCGAACCAGAGCAGTGCACGGAAACGCTGTTTACGTTCCCGCCGGAGTGGTTCCTATTTATCTACTTGCACTTGACGTGCTTTCGAACTGCTAGGTGAGCAGGAGCTGGGACCGAGCAACAGGAGCTCACCCCGTCACAGGGATTCGAACCGCCGACCTTCTGATCGCAAGCCCTAGGCTCAGTGGTTTAACCCACAGCGCCACCTGGGTCTCTACTTGTTCCCATAAGCAAGGCCATAACAACTGGGTGCTCTTAGTTCTGGTCAAAGAGGAAGAGGTGATTCCCAGCAACAGAAGCCCTGGGCAAGAGTGACCTAAAACAGAAATTTTACCTCTGTCAGTTCTTGGTCAAGAGGTTGTCCCATGGATGACCTAGTAAGTGGGAAGCAGCACAAACCTATACAGGACTACTCACCAGTAAGCACACTGAATTCAATAAGTCTTAAGGCTCGCCCAAAGCCTAGAAAGCACAAGTCCAAGAGGTCTTCTTCTCTCGTGCTTTCTAGGTACAGGTCCAAGCAGTTTTGCCTTTGCCCTGCAGCTTTCCTCTGGAAAACATGCTCTTTACTACTGAATCGGAATAAACAGCAACCTGCAGAGAACCCAATTGCTGTTTACTCCAATTTGGCAGGTAAACGGCAGCTTTTCCTGAGGGGAAGAGGCGGGACAATGAGAAGTATGGATGAGCCCTTACTTACAGATAAGTGGGAATGAGACTGATTTGCTGACAACCACTATGTAAGAGTATTCACTGAGAATCTAGACTGAATGAAGGTTCCCCAATTATTTTAACACTTATGGGAACATGGAGAGCCCTCATTCCACTGACTGTTGATCAGGTGCACACACATAAAAAACCTGGCTACAACCAACGTTAACATTTTTATACAGAGAGTTCTACATCTACTTTTCCCGTTTTTACCACAAGGTACATGTTTCTAAACGTTTCTTACATATTTTCATTCATTTCTTTTGAGCTGAGAGCTGTATTACAAAATTTGGAGACATGAAAAATCCAAAGGATAATTACGTTTGGATTTTTCACACCTCTAAATTTTGGATGATAATTACATTCCAAACCATATA
The DNA here is from genome assembly GCF_009819535.1 of Lacerta agilis. Lineage (NCBI taxonomy): Eukaryota > Metazoa > Chordata > Lepidosauria > Squamata > Lacertidae > Lacerta > Lacerta agilis. Next base: position 2,324,150 of record NC_046323.1, on the reverse strand, counting down.
CTAGACGAGGAGCTGCAAATTAGTTCAGTTTCCATCCTTAATATTTTCTGAACTGGGAATTGCCATATCAAACTATTTTGATACACACACACACACACACGCACACACTCTCTCTCTCCAATACACGTACCAGGAAACTAATTCATACCCTGTCTTGCATGAAAGCAGGATTGCAGGTACAGATGTGTAGCATAGAAATTGTTTCACTAGCATAGAAATTGGCTGTGAATATAGTCTTGCAAAAAATATTTGAGATGAACCTGGGGATCCAAGTTTAAAAAATTACTCAGTCACCTCTGGGAAAGGTCACTACTGTTCAGCCCCTCTCTCTAAAATGGGAAGAATAATGTCCTACCTCCCAATATTAATTTTTAAGAGGGCGAAAGAGCAAAGGATTTGCTTATAATTAAAATGAACATAAAAAATCAACAACAAGCTAGAATTAAAAGTGTTGCCAGACTTATGCATGCACACAGAGTTCTACATTAAGAAAGACAGTCCCAAAGCTCAGCATAGGACAGGGGTGCCTGCTGAGATTTCTGCCCTGCAGGGGGTTGGACCAGATGAGCTTCAGGGGTCCCTTCCAACTCTACAATTCTATGATGTGCTCATCCCTATCATAGCCAACTCCTAGGGGTCAAGGTGGTCTTCAGTCCTCCCAATAAAACAATTGAGGAGGGTTGCTCCCCCCCAATTGCCATTCAAATGGTATGCGTGCACTGTGTCATGTGATCAATTTTGTGGGGTGGGGCTTACCTGCCCCCCATATTTTATTCAATTTTGCACCCTGATCCCCATTATATATCAACGCTCTGTAATATTAAACAGAATGTGACAGCATCTGCTCATGAGGAGTTATCTGTGTGTGTTCCAAAGCTGCTATACCCACACAGTTTATTAGTAGTAAATCAAAATGTATTTCTGCTCCAAATCATTAGGTAATTGTCGAAGAAGGAGGATTTTTCCAGTAAAGCAAGGGGACACTGGCCTGAAGTCAAGAGGAAAGAGTGGCAGCTTCGTAGTTGTGAACACCACTTCACCTCCCAAAAGAAACAGTAGGTACTATTTAATAAATAGTATGGGGATTTTTGCAGGCTTCAAAAATATTGAAGTAAAGGGTCTCTGAATTAGGGGAGAAAATTAAAGAAGAGGAGATTAAGCTGAGGTTGGGTTTTTTTTTTTCATTTTCTTTCTTTCGTTCAAAAAATCTAATTAATTTGTCAGTGTTCTCTGAGAAGACAAGCCTTTAATAAAACTGCATTGAGAAATGAGAGTGAAGGGGAACATGTTAAAAAAGTAAATTAATAATCTTTTCAGCAGGCTTAGTTTCCTTAAAGGCAAATAACCAAATTTAGCTGGATTTGTTGTGCAAAAATTGAACTTTGATGATATAATATAATCCCAAGGTAAGAATTCTGAAAGGGCCAAGTCTATGAAGAGTGAATGATTCTATCCACTTGTGATACAACCATCTAGTTTTTCTTGAATTACCTATTTACATTTATGAGAACTCATTTAACATATAATTACATTCTTTCCATAGGAGTGGTATTTGTATAGTGTGCATTAATGAGTTTTAAAATAATTATGTTTATTCCATAAGAGTGGTATTTGTATAGCGTGCATTAAAGAGTTTGAAAATAAAATGAGCTATCTAAAGCATTATTTCCCAGTTGATTCTGTCTGCAGAATGCATTATGTTTGTCCCAAAGATGTGCTGGCCACCAAAACAAAATCCAGATGCAGGAAAGCAGATTGTCTTTATGGCCAGGAAAATGCACAGGGGCTGAGGTCCAAAGGGTTCACAGCACACCATGCACTTCTGGCTCATTTATAGGACACAGGTGTCAAACTTAAATTGCATCACCAGAGCCCCAAACCTCACCTGTTTGTCTGCTGCTAGCAGAAAAAACAACGTTATATGATTATGTCAGAACATGAAGAACTCTCTCACCCCAGTCAAAACAAAGCAAAGGGCTCTTCCCCCCAACCCCACCACATTTTTTCTTTAAATCCACAATTTAAGGGCTCAGAAAGCAAAGGTTTGCAGAAAAGAAAAATGAGAGCTTCATTAACGTGTAACTGTGGAATTCTGGATCCCCTCCAAACCAATGTCAAATGTTGTGTGCTTGTTTGTGCTGTTTTGCATCGCAAACCCCGTGTTTTACAGCTCTCAACAAACTGAGTAATTGATACTCAAACCGGGGGACACAGGTACCCTCTCAAAAGCCAACATTGTCTGATTTACTCCAAAGCGGTGCCAAACTTTTGCACTGCTTGGAGCCAATCAGACATTGTCAGATTTTGAGTGCAGTTAACTACAGTGGCATGAACTAGGAGCTCGGTTTTTTAGTATCAATTCCTCATTTTGGGAGCAGGATTCGTGATGCAGAAGACTTAGAAACTATTGCAAAGTTTGACACAGTTTTGGAGTGAATCAAACAACGTTGGCTTTTGGAGGGATACCTGTGCCGCCCCCCCCCCCCCCGGTTTGAGTATCAATTACTCAGTTTGGGATGAGGTACCAAACGCAGAGTTTGCAGTACAAAAACAAGCACAAAAATTTGGCACCAGTTTGAAGGGGGTCCAACATTTCAGAATGACACGTTAATGAAGCTAAAAATAAGAAGCGAGGAGAAGATGGAGTTATTTGATGTCACATCCACACCACACATTCAAAACACTCTTATACCCCTATAAAAGTCATGGCTTTCCCCCCAAAGAATCCCAGGAACTGTAGTTTGTTAAAGGTGCTTGGAGTTGCAGCTGTTGGAGGTAAACTACAATTCCCAGGCATAAAGTGGTATAAATGTGCTTTAAATGTATGGTGTGGATGTAACCTAAGTTTAAGCTTTGCCTCCTCTGACAGAGACTTCGCCAAAACTCACTTCTTATGTACAAGTTCATGCAAATAGGATTGTGCAAGGGAAGGATTGTGATGGAGCTACTTGCATAGAGTGGTTGAACTGCATGAGACTCTAGGGGTGAGGACTATCAACCTTTAGAAAAACTGCTTCAAGCTACTCTGATACCGCAGTATAGAACTCTAATGAATAAATGAGAGGAGGCTCCTGCCAGAATCTGTGTTGCCATTCACAATGATAAGGCAGCTTTAAACAAGAGCCCGCTGCCTCTGTCATTATTTGTGGATGTTACTGGCCATTCAGCGATGAGCTCAGTTTAAAAGCTGGGTCCGCTTAAGAAATCAGCTGCCACGTCTCCACGCTTTTAGAGGTCGCAATATTACACAGACATTCTGAATTATTAAATGCAGAAGGGGAAAAGATTTTTTTTTCACAGTCACAGTGCTTCTTTTGCACAAATCATTCCCATAATTGCTACACTGAGAGCTATTATGCAAAACACAGTAGCAGAATGATAAGAGCCATGATTCCTTACCTGTATTCTTCTATGAGGATTTAAATACCACTTTAAAGGGTTAGCATAGTATAACAAAATTGGTTAGCAGTTAAGAGCTGGGCTCAGAAGCAACATTCCCACTCATCACCTATGATACCTCCTCCATGTGCCTTAAGCCTGTCAGTTAATGTATCACTGTATAAAGATTGAAAGAGAAGGAAGAAACATACAACTCTGGAGAAAAGGGCAACTTGTCAACCTCACAAGCAATTATGGGAGAGAAAATTACAGAAATCCTTTCCCAATTCTAGAAGAAAGCTCCTTCAAAAACAACCAATTATATATTTGGGCATTTGTCAGAAAAAAAGGTAGGGTATAAATAAATACAAGGGACCCAGGTGGCGCTGTGGGTTAAACCACAGAGTCTAGGGCTTGCCGATCAGAAGGTCGGCGGTTCGAATCCCTGCGACGGGGTGAGCTCCTGTTGTTCGGTCCTAGCTCCTGCCCACCTAGCAGTTCGAAAGCACGTCAAAGTGCAAGTAGATAAATAGGGACCGCTCCAGCGGGAAGGTAAACGGCGTTTCCGTGCGCTGCCCTGGTTCGCCAGAAGCAGCTTTGTCATGCTGGCCACATGACCCGGAAGCTGTCTACGGACAAACGCCGGCTCCCTCGGCCTATAGAGCGAGATGAGCGCCGCAACCCCAGAGTCGGACACGACTGGACCTGATGGTCAGGGGTCCCTTTACCTTTATAAATAAATACATAATAATGATAATTTGTGCTTTTAAAAAATTAAGAGTTGTAGTATCGCTTCATTTTTGCTAGGTGAATCTTGATCTGATTTTATTTGATTTAATATGCCACAGCATATTAATCTGCCCCGAGATCTTCAGATGAAGATATATATTTGCATTCCGCTTTTCCAACGACAAATGTTGAGCTCAAAAATGCTCACAATAATCACAATAACATTTTTTAAAACCTCAAACATTGCAATCATTATAATATCAAACACAATGACAGATAAATAAAGCAAACAGGAGCAACAGATTCATCAAAACAATTAATACAATTCAATAAATTTATAATAACTCATATTGTTATCAGGATACTTGCTAATCATGTGGAACCTTCCTCTAGAACAATAAAAAATGGATTAGATGTGCCCCATGGTTATCAAATGCATTGTTTTGCAACACTACAATGGGTGGAAGCCTCTTTGACTGTATATGAACTATAAACACTTATGCAGAACTATGCATTAAAAAAAAACATTTGGGATGGGCAGGCAAGGTTGTTAAGTCAGTGACAGCTGTTGTCAGCTTCAGGTGTAGTTGGAGGAAAAGGATTATGTGGAGTCATATTTTGTTGAAGTTATAACTTATCGCATTTACCATTGGGCTCTGTTAGCACAGAAAGATCCTCTGGTACAGATCTAGCCTACTGCTTGAATAAAAAAAATGGCATCCCACATAAGAGTTCTTTTGCATAATGTGTAGTAAAACTTTTCTGTGTTGTGACATCATCACACTGTGTGCTCCGTGTCCCTTGCTCCACATCACTGAGTGCTGCTGGCAGGACAGGAAAACACACAATATGACAGCATCACAACAGAGGGTTAGTGATCCAACATGTTACAAGAGAGAACAGAAGGACTTGACAAAGAGATGCCAGTTGCAGCAGTAGCCTCGTGCTGAACATGATCTGTGTTTCTGACCCCCCGCCCTGCAAAAAAGAGAGAGGGGGAAAACAACCCAATGGAGCCAAGAGCTTTTAGGAAGCTGCAAATGCAAGTTCATCAGTGCTCTTCATGAAGATAAAAAGGGGGAAATTATCTGCACAGAAGATTATTATGGATGTACCTCTCATGGTTTCCTTCTGTGATATGATACAGACGATTAGCACCTCCATCAGCACATGCTCTCAGAACAGCTGGAAGGAAAGGGAGAAGCTGTCAAGAACCTGACATTGTAACCAAGTAACAAATTTATTTACATGGAAATATTTCCCATAGCACAGCATAGCTCTTTGCCAAAATGACAGTAATACTTATTTCCTTAAACAATGTACATACTGACCTTCAGCAGGGCTTCCAGGACTGTTTACAAAAACAAGATGAAAAACACAAGTAAAACATAACAACGTGCTTAAAAATAAAAATAAATTAAAATACAGTCAATATCAGTCACTAAAAGGATAATGAAGATTGGTGGTGAAAGAAAAAGAATGAGAGAATCACACCTCCTGGGTATCCCCAGCCATTACTGGAAAGGGAAGCATGGCGCCAGTTAAGGCTGGGCGGTGTCAGCTTTTCAACACTGCAGTGTATCACCAGCCAAACATCACGATCTGGCAATACAGTGAGAGAAAAAAGTATTTGGTCTCCTGCTAAATTTGCCCGTTTGCCCTCCGATGAAGAAATGACCAGTCCATAATTGTAATGGTAGGTTTATTGTAGCTGTGAGAGACAGAATAACAACAGGAAAACCCTGAAGACAAAAGTCAGAGATTTCCTCCCATATTTTTGCTCTTAGCACTTCAGTTTTTCTATACTTTAAAAGTTACTTAGCAAGTAATTATCCAAGGTACTGATCTTTTCCTAGTATGTTAATGATTCACATCAGTATGAACTAGAACCAAAGGTTTTCTCGCTAAATAGAGGCAGTTAAGTGATGGGGAAAGGGTCAATAACTGTATTATTTTCATAGCTATGGCTCAAATTGTGCTTGGTTTTCTTAAACAGCAGGTATTATAAATAGGAAGTCTTTCACAAATGAGAGCTAGAAAGGGAAAATAACAGAATATAGAAAGTGATTACTTTCAATGCCCTTTAGAACTCCACAGATGAGGCTGCATTATCAATAATGATCTCAGTTAGAGTCTTTGGAAACTCAGCAATAATTCAAACATTTGTATTATTATTATTTCTTACAATAGTGCTGTGATGTAGAAGTTTGCTGGCCAAGAGAGAAGATTGCATAAATACACGTGCCTTGGATGTTATATTGCTTACAATCTTCCACTGGCAATAAATGCTTCCATTGCTTGTTAACATGATTAAGTATCATGGGATGTACTGAGTGAACTCATTATGAAGCACTTCAAACGCTGCATTTTAGCTGTTCTCCCAAGATGCCTTAAGCCAGGGGTTCGCAAAGGGTGTAGGGATGGCAAGTATGGCTGAAAGATTCAAGGACAATCAAAGAACCATTTAAACATTTCAGTATAGTATCAAAATATTTTTTTGAAAAAAATTGTGGAATATGGATAGATATCTTTTCAAAATGAGAACAACAGCATCAAGTGATGCTGAGGACAACCATAACTGTCATCCAGAATAGTTGTTTGAACAGTGCTGGAGAATAGCAAGGGCTATTTTAAAGTTCTCCATGACATATTGTTGTAAATAGGGATTTTCAACTCTGAAAAATATAAAAGATCAGAAAAGAGAAAGCCTTCTTTGAACTAAGAAGGAGATGAGAGTTTGTCTCAAATTAGACCTAGATTACCTGGCAAAAGCAAGCTCACCCCTCTCACTGATTTTGTTAATAATTATATTTTGGGGATAATTCATGTTACTATTTATCTGCATTGCTTTATACTTTCTGGATGCCTCATGATCATATTTTAAAGCAGTTGTGTTCTATGCTGTAAATCACGCACGACTAGAAGTTGTTTCTTTTTGTTTTCCAATGTATTTCTTATCAATAAAAAAAATAAATCAGTGAGGCATTCAGCAAATGTTTATTGTGAAAGTGTGGTCCAGAGAAAAAAGTTTGAGAACTTTAAGTTTAAGCCTTAAGTGCTTAGCTAAAAATACAACAGATCAATGTGAAAAGCATGCACCTGCAAACTCAAGTATCATGTAGGCTTCACTCATCAAGGAACCATGGCTGGCTGCAGATTTCCTGTTGAGTACATACTCCATGGCAAGCTAGCAATACATGAAATGGTTACCCAACTGCTACTTCATATTCCCAATTAGACGAGTTCCAGTGTACTACCTTCAATTTCTATTTGTTGCTGCCAGTTCCACAATCCTGCTTCACAAAAGGGAAATGCAACAGCTACCTTGGTTCTCTTCAGCCTAGTTACTGCAAAAATGTCCTGCACTAGCCGTTCATACTTCCAGGAGAAGAGACTGACCAGCATTGCTCTCCCCAACATTTGCTTTTTGCTGCTGTCAGCCTTCTCTGGAAGAGAGGTGCAGGAGTCAACTGTGTGTGTCATCTACTCTCCCCTCTGAACTGTGTTTAAGACAGACTCCTTGGACTGCAGCAAAACTGGTACCGGAAACTTTATTCTCAGTTAATTTTCATTTTTGCTTTGTATTTATGTACTAAAGCTTACACTGTGTGGGTTTTTTGTAATATTGAATTTATTATGTCTTTGCTAAATTGTTGGTTTTTGTTATTTTGAATTTACTGAAACGCTCTGCATTTTTTATGCTTGAATTTCCAAAGTCCTCTATTCTAATATTTAAAATGTTTGCTGTAAGCCACTTTAGGCATTGCTTATTGTAGAAAAGTGGCATATATGTAAAATCAATCAATCAATCAATCAATCAATCAATGCTAACCTCCTGTGAGCAGTTACGCAGTTAGAGACGGGAAGCAGGATAAGTTGTAACTTGGAAACCCAGTTCAGTCTCTCCCCTTAAACACCTAACTGTCCTATAGCCAGCAAGCAGAGACAGACACCGATTCTTTGGATGCTGAGGATAAATTTTGTTCCAGCAGTAAAACTAGAGCCACTAATCTAAATTCATTTACCTAATGTTCCTCCTAAAGTTCCAAGACAGTAAGAGGGGTCCCCAAAAGACTCCCGAGACACAATTCAGCCTCAAGACAACATGCAGTGGTAAATTTCATGTTGTGTGTTGTGTTAAGAAGTACTTCTGTTAATACTGAAATTACTACTGTCAGTCAATTCCACTGCGTTCAGATATTTCCAGAAAAAAGAATTAAAATTTATAATTACCCCCCTCTCCCAAGTTCAAAATTTTACAAACTTCTATCATGCCTGTCTCCCCAGTCTTTTTTCTGAACTCAAAGGTGTCACTTTCCTTCATCTGAACTTTTAGACATTTTATTAAGCAGTTAATTCCTGACCTAACAAAAGAGGTATAAGTGCTCTATTGTACATGTAACGAAGTCATTCCAAGAAAACATATAAATCAAATGACAATTTAAAAAAACTAATTGAAAATGTGAATTGCAGATTCATATTTCCCCCCAAGGCAATTATTTAAGTCTGCCAGTGAGATGCAGATGCCTGTGTGCTGACAGCATTTCTGAAGTTTTAAAATTAGGTTGTTTAATAATTCAGTTTGAGTGTGTACAAACGCCAAGTTTTGATCATGGCTTTTTTCCTTTCTTCATTGCCTGCTTCTTTGTTTCCCCCCCCCCCCAAAGCGGCTTTATTGATTTCTGACAACAGGAAGACAAGCAACTCAGAGTATGATAGAATGCCCCCCGCCAAAAGTGATTTTAATTGTGATTCAGAATTTCCATCACACAGATTTTAAAACTGAAGAAACCCATCCATGTTGCACTGATGCAACTTGTTACAAAAGAGAGAAAGAGAGAGAAGAAATTAAAGAGGAAAATAACAGAGAAATCAGACAACAATGAATGTTGTAGAGGAAAAAGTACACTCAGTTCAACTTACTGCAGCTCACCTGCCATTTAAGGTGGTTCACCAGGGCTTCATAAACTTCCTCTTTTTGCTGTTTTATTGGGACTGTAAAAAAGAGGTGGGCAGGCTACAAGATATGGCTAGTGGGCTTTTCTCAGCTTGAGGGGTCACAATTGATGCAGCCCTGGTTTAAAGTGACTGTGTAAGATCAACTTCTGCTTCAGCAGCCAGTAGTAGTGATAAGTATACTGTACAGTTATTTCCTCACCAGCTGGTTTCTTATATTCCAGAAGTTATTCAAACAAACCCTCCTTTACAACCATGGCTGCTGGGACACAAAGCAGAAGCTGTGATTCTAAACAGGGGCCTATATGCCATATTGCCTTGGAAGATGCATGCAGCAAACAGACCCTGAATTGCCCCATCTGCACGCTAGGTCAAAACACCACACATATAAAAGTCCTATGTTGGTTTCTACCTCAGGGAAATACTAAAATGTGAACAGAAAATGGGAGCAGCAGGACACAAAGGGATACACTATCCCCACCCACACCACGGCTCCTGACAACTGTGGAGGAAGAAGGTTGGCGGCAGTGGGGAAAGAGCCGAGCCTTCCCCAGTCGTGTCTCATAGTCCATTCTGCAGGCTGTCACTGCGTCTGGTTGGGCAAAGTGTAGAGCCATGCCTGTCTGTGGCCAGCTCCTCTCTTCACTTGCCCAGCGATGGTGGCAACCTGAAGACAGACTGCAGCATAGCAGGAGCATATACTCCCCCTGCTCCCCCCCCCCTTTAGGCTGTCAAACAAACACACATTTTGCAGGCAGATTAAATAGTGTGATCTCACCACCGCTCCCTAGAAAAGGGGGGGGGGTGAACACTGTTTAAATAGCTCTGACAGGTTCTCCTACTTTTATTTGTTTTCATAAATTGATCTAAGCACAATGGGCAAATCGGCAAATCTAGCTTCTGCTGTTGTATGTTTATGCAGTATTCATTTAATAATGCAGACTGCATTAACTCCACTACAAATGACTGAAAGGGACAGTTTCTTATCACCATAGGCTACATTTCACTACAAATCTCCTACCCTAGGACTCACCCCTAACTCTATTGTCAATTATGACTTTCTTCCACTGAACTCTCAAAACTTGTAACAAAATCGTATTGTTCCATTTTTTCTTAGAAGCAGATTAAAAGGCAAAGGTAAAGGGACCCCTGACCATTAGATCCAGTCGTGTCCAACTAACTCTGGGGTTGCGGCGCTCATTTTGCTTTATTGGCCGAGGGAGCCGGCGTACAGCTTCTGGGTCATGTGACCAGCATGACTAAGCCGCTTCTGGTGAAACCAGAGCAGCACACGGAAATGCCATTTACCTTCCCGCTGGAGCAGTACCTATTTATCTACTTGCACTTGACGTGCTTTCGAACTGCTAGGTTGGCAGGAGCAGGGACTGAGCAATGGGAGTTCACCCCGTTGCGGGGATTCAAACCGCTGACCTTCTGATCAGCAAGCCCTAGGCTCAGTGGTTTAGACCACAGTGCCACCGGCATCCCAGAAGCAGATTAGAATATTATAATACATAAATCTAATCCAACTGATATTATGCTGAAAAATAATCCAAAATAACCTGCTTTTCATATGAAGAATTTTAACCTGAAAAGATACTTTAGTTGCAAGAGGCTACTATGCAAACTATGGATGGGAAATATATATTACAGCAAGCAGAATATTCTGGCCAGCACAGAATTGTTTTCTAGAATATATTTTCTAATTCATTGACAGGGTACATTCTACTCCACAGTTCACCTCACATATGCCTGTATATTTTCCCCTCATCTATGGTCTTTATTGAGCTGGTACGCTCTTGCAGAGCACGTCAAAGGAGGCAATTTCTCCTTTCAGATCTCATTCAGTTCTCATATGCACATAGTTTGTTTCGATACATGGCAGCGCACCCAGGACACATCATTAGTCTGTGAAGGAATATGAGAACTAAATAGGCAGAACACGGAAAAAAGAACAGGTATATAAATAAAAAGGAATGTAAAATGGGCAACTGGAGAAATAAGAAGGAAGAGAACGTGCTTGAAATTGTCAACTTCCTCTTTAGAATAAACTAACGAAATGCCTGTCACTACACCAGGCAAAATGTGTGTGAAAGTAAGGGACCTCATGTATGTGAACCAGCTTCACCTTATCTGCTCGGCTCTGTTTCAAGATTTGGTTCTTTGTCACATACAAGTGTGACAGAATCTTGGTAACAAGAAGAGACAAAATTCAAACATTGCACAAATGTAAAAAACAAAATCCTGTGTCGAGGAATGCAATGCAATAGGAAGGCTTTCTATATTTGACATATACGGAGGAATACTCTGGGACCAATTTAGATTACTTATGGTCTTGGCTTGCTGTTTATTTGGCCTCAAACTAAGCTCCTAGGGACATCTATGTGTGGAGATGACGCAATGAAAGGCACTAAAACCTTGCTTCCTTAGTACACTGGAAGATCATGAAGAACCATGTTATTTGCATAGATATGTCCTGTTTTCTGTTTCTTCATCACATTCGAGTGTTGGCGGCTGTTGGGAGAGTGGGATGGAGTGCTGGGTACTGGCATGCACACAAAATATATTTAACAGCCCATCCACTCCATTGCAAGGTGGGCCTCAAGACTTTCTTTAACCACACTTTGCCTTCATAGATTCACTGTTACCCAGTTCAGACAATCATTCCTCCCTTCATAAACCATGGTTAGGGAAGCACACCCTTCCCTTTACATTCTGGCTTTGTCGTGAACTTGTATTAAACCAGATTCTCCACTACATCTGAACTATTTAAGAATAATGTAGAAAATGTTTTAAGGGGAACTCAGATACAACTTTTATACTCTTAGGAAGGTCGCACTAGGAAAGTCAGACGTCAGCACTGGGCAATTATCTCTTCAGCTATCACAACCAACCTCTAAATACACTGTATATGGGAATTAGTGCGTTTCTGAATATGATAGGAAGATACCTTGAGTGCTGACAGGTCCTGGCAATTTCCGACTCATCAGATATTTTGACATTTGAGATTATGTCTACAAAGATTTTATAAATCTCAACATGATTTTCTTGAAGGAGGATATTCTACCCCAATATTCTGATGGTCCTCTTTGTGGCATATTGGTTGAAGTGTGAGACTAGGATCTGGGAGCCTTGGGCTCAAATCCCCACACATATATTTGCAGATATGAGAAAATGTATGGAATAAAGGGCATTTTTCCTTGGACAAATTGTTATAAAGTAAGGTAGCGCATGGCACCTGTACACAGCTGTCAACTTTCCCTTTTTTGCAGGAAATTCCCTTATTCCAGCGCTAAAAAAGGGAAAGTTGATAGCTCCGCACCTGTATTGAGAAATAAAATAGATTACAACCCCCCAGCCTTGCATATAAGCACTAGCCTATTAGCCACAGACAAGAAGGGGCTGCGCAGAATTGAGTGCACAGAATTCCATGCAGCAGTGGGCTGGCTGGCAGAGGAGGGGGGGTGCCCCCCCAGCATAGAAAGGAAGGTATTTGTTACCAAAGGGACAGAGCTCTCTCTCCCTCTTCTGCTAAGCCTCTTTTGCAGACTTATCCAGACTTATTCCCAAGGCTGAACAAACTCTCAACTTGCTATAAGTGTAAAAAAGGGAGAAGGGACTCCTTCGCATGGAATGTTTATTTGAAAAATTAATACATTATTTGGAAAATGTTTATGATATCCATTAGACCCCAAATCAACAAACCCATGGGAGAAAGCTGAGATGCTGTGCATAAGATAGCAGGATTGTCAGTCCTTCTTTCCCTAAAAGAGTGATTAGACAAGAAATGTGATTTCGCACTTATAGAGAAATTTACATATTACAAAGGGTGAAGGAAAAAGGATAAAATTGAGATGGATTTACTGTAAACTCGTTGCCATTTATTAATTCTGCAGAATGGTTTATACCGCAACGGAGAGCTTGGTGCTTTAGTCAAGTGTTGCGGTCAGAAGATTTCAGTAATCTTGTCTAATTCATTTGTTTATAACAGTTGCCTTAAGGATGTAATCCTATACACATTTACCTGGGAGCAAGTACCACTGCACTCAATGTGATTTATGTTTGAGTAGACAAGTATAGGATTGCAATAGATGTCACTCCCTGCCTTTTAAATGAATTATTAAAACAAAACACCCACCTACACCATGAAGTTTACTAGATGAGTTTGGGCTAGTCTCTCTTCTCTCAGCAGAACATGCCTCACAAGGTTATGTGAAGCTACAACAAAGGTGGGAGAATCATGAGCTCCTTGGGAAAATAATATAAACAGTTGATAAATAAGAGTCTCATTTGCTCTTATAAATTACTAGCATTTTATCCTTCCTCCTGTGTGGCCTTGCTCCCTTAATGACCGTATTTTCCGGTGTATAAGGCGACTGGGCGTATAAGACGACCCCCAACTTTTCCAGTTAAAATATAGAGTTTATATTTTACTCGACCACAGATTCTCCACCCGGCATATAAGACGACTCCCGACTTTTGAGAAGATTTTTTCTCTCTCTGGTAGTCTCAATCAACCCAAGGCAAAGAAATCCACTCAGTAGTCTAAACGGAGAATTTCATGCAGGCAAAGAAACATCATCAAAAGCCAATCTACACATTATGAATAATTAGTTGTAGCTCCCTATTCTGGGAGTGGGGATCTCTCCAATTCCTTGCAAGTAATAAACTAGCAAATCAAGGAGAAAGATTTAGAGCAGCCCTATGAGCTTATAATATGCAGGATTTTTTTTTTTTTTACTATAGGGCTAGTGAAAAATAGGGCACACACCTGTGATATGAAGAATTCCACCACCTAGTCTAGCACCTCATTCTGCATAATGTTTAGATCACCTCTTAAATGTTATCATGTCCTTGCAGGCTCAAAAGTTCAGCTCAGTAAGGAAACAATTATTCCAAGCCCTGTGAAGTCAAGCTCAAACTATCCCAACCCTCTCTGCCAGTTCAGAAACTGCTTATTTCAATTACTCTGTAGATTGGTTCCATTTCAAAATGGTAAATTTAAAGATTCCTCATGGACAACTGCTAATCTGTGACTATCTAATACATGGCTGTATGCTTTTGCCTTCCAGGCATATTCAACATTGATATGTTCTCATTGCTTTGGATCCACAATTCAACTGTGTTAAATATTGAGGAGAGCTTTCCTTCCTCTTCTGGGGCCTTCAAATTGGACCATCATTACTCATTAAGCAAAATATATTTAGAATACCCCAGGCTGCTATGCAATGGAGCTACAAGAAACTCACTCAAAGAATATTGGTGCCTACAACCATAAATGCCTATGCATTCTGCTATAAGAATTATAATGAAGTATAAATAGTACTGCACCAAGGTGTGGGGGTGTGGGTGGGGGTGAGAGAGAGGGAGAGAGAGGGAGAGAGAGGGAGAGGTGTTTCGTGATTTTTCCCTTGCCCATTTACCTTTTTCAAATACTATCCATTGCCTGGTCACAGCAGCTGCCCCTGTCCCTGTTTGCAGCTTGGGGGAAAGTGGACCACCTACTGAAGCAAAATGTTGATTTCTTGCAGAAGCAATCTCAGCCAATCAGAAATTGCAGCCAAACAGATCTGTCCATGGGAAGATATATTGAGTCCAAGTCAGGGCAGGAGCCATTATTCTTATTCTGGATAGTCTTTTTTAAAAACACACACACACAGAGAGAGAGAGAGCGCAATGACTCAGTTTGAACGCTATGCTAAGCCAAACCATGGCTTCATGTGAATGAGCAGATTCCTGGAGAGAATATTTATTTACTAATACCCCCACGTTTCTCCCAGTACAGGTCCCAAAGCAGCTCACAACATGAATGATAACAGATCCAATCAAAATATGTTTCAAAATCAATATTTAATCTATCAATATGAAAAACATTGTTGCCCTACTGAAACAGTGATGAATTTGCACACTCAAAACCATTTAAAAGCAGAATGACAACAAAAGAAAAGAAAACGTACAACCCCCGCCCTCAGAAGACCCTGCTGCACCAGCCAATAGAGGCCAAAGGCCTGTCTAACCTAAAAAGGCATTGGCTTACCAGCAAAAGGAAAGCAGAATGGGGGGGGGGCAGCCCACCCTCCCATGAAAGGGAAAATCACAACCACTTTGGTCCTTCCTGGTTGTTCCACTGCTGTGATTTAGCTCTCTCCAGACAAACCATGAGCTGTAGTTCAAAGTTTGTCAGTAGAGCACGAAACCACAGCTCTGGGTTCAGACAACACACTAAACCAAACCATGGCAGCTCAGCACTGCCACGGCAAAATAACTGGGGCAAGTGGCTGCCATCTCTTCTACGAGGGCCTCATGTTTATTGCTCATGGTTTGGCTTAGCATTCCATACAATCGAGAACAGTGACATGCTGCCAGATCCAATGGCATCACCAAGTCAAATCAGAAGGCAGTGCTTCCTAGCCTCAATTGGAGTGGAGGGTTTTCGTCATTTTGCCACCCACAAATTGCTGCTACTGAGAGAATGTGTATCACAGGGTAAAGGTTTTCTTGAAATGCCCCGCCTCTCCCCATACAAAGCAACCTGGACCCTGTGATCACCACCTGAGGCCCTTCCACAAGTGCTCCGGAGGGTGGCAACACAAGAATGGGCCTTTTCTGTGGTGACTCCCCACTTGTGGGATGCTCTCCCCAGGGAAGCATGCTGGGTGCCTTCATTACTGTAAACCACCCTGTCATCTTCAGATGAAGGGTGGTATGTAAATTTAATAAATATTTCAGGACATTCCTAATTATGCAGCTCAATGACATGGTACATGATTTGTAAAACTCCTCTAGCAATTTGGGAGCAAGGAAGACATCGTGCCAGTCAGAAGCAACAAGCCTGTTATGAAATTCATCACACAAAATCATTACAATCACTGTGGAGCATGCTCCTTAATACCTACTGCAGAGAATTTGCTCAAAGACCATGAGCAATTAATCATGCTAGTTGTCAATGGATAATAACAGCCCTGCATATTTTGAACACCAGCATCTTGTGAATTAAACATCCTGGGAGAAGCAGCGTGGCCGGTTTTATGGTCGCTTCACTCTACATAGCGCCCGGTGCTTGCTGCGGCTGAGGCTGCCATTACGTTACCCCGGTGTATTTATTGCACTAATCAGGAAGGCAAGCGAAGGGCAAGACATGCATCTCTGAATATGGAATGGGCAGGTGACTGCGGTAAACAAGGTTTCCTTGATCTGTAGCTACTCCCTGCAGGATCTGGCATGCAGCACCTAATTCACATTAGCACAGGGTAGTTTACTGTTCAGTAAACAAACATCTTATCTCTCTATGGGCTTCTTTCACATATTTGAGACTAGCTCCTTTTTATATTTCTGGTAAACAGTCTATATTTCTGATGTAATAAATACAAATGCTATATTTCCATCTTTGTAAAAGCTTTTTTTTTTAAGCCACAATTCTCAATCTATCACTGTTTCCCATGACAGAGAATAAGAGTTTAAAAATTTGGTTGAACAGCTGCCCTTTCTGCCTAATAACTTCTTTTCCTTGGTGCTCTTTCAGCAAATCAAAATCATAGCTGGGGTGAAGGAGGCGGGCAAGTCCCTTGGACTCCTTCAGGCTCGCATGTATTGCAGCAATGAAGAATGACAGCATTCCCCTTTATCTACGATTTATTAGTTATTTATAGTTTTTTTATGAAAAAGTGAAAAGGGTACATATGTTTCTTTCTGTTATACATTTTTGGGTTATGGTGAAGTGGAAACTGCTTGTGTCCTTTCCAGTTATTTATTTATATATTGGATTTGTGTGTTACTCAATCTTAAATACAAGGAGTCAGAGCAATATGTATTTTAGCCGCACAACCGTCCTGTGAGGTAAACTAGACAAATAGACTTGCCCAAGTCCGTTCAGTGAGCTTCATACCCGAGATGGTCTGAAAACTAGGTTTATACACCTAACTCCAATTCACTATCCAATACACTAGGGGTTAGTCATACTTTCCATCCCGTGGAAACAGCTGGAAATTACCAAGTGCAGATGGTAGATGGAGGCATAATGAGCTGACAATTTCTAGCGAGAGCTCATTCACTTTGGAAATGGCTACAACTATTTACCAAAGCATTTTTCTTGCAGCAAGCAGTTCCGTAGTTTAGCTTTCCTCAAGCTAAGTACGGCGTATGCCTCGAGGTTATTGGACATTTTAGGCAGAATTTTCTGGTCCTCTAAGCGGGGTAAAAAGCACTGTTCTATTTCTCCTCTCCCTCTCCCACGTGCCTCTCAAAAGTATTTCTACCCCCCTCCTGTAACTTCCTTTTCCCATTCTCCTTTCACACTCAGCATGTACTTTGTCCAGCTCATTCTTCCACTTCCTTTTACTGTCTCTTACCCCTGCCTTTCTATTCCTAGTTTATTTACTTTTAAAATACTCATAGTAGTGGTAGGATTAGCCACCGTAGTAATCCACAGTAGCCATCTCACATTCTATTTTCCTTCAACATCTCTGGCTCTTTCCCCTCAGAGGAGGGAGACCAGCAAGGAACAAGTAAAACACCAACTAGGAAGAATTAGAGTGGAGAGCACAATGCAGAGCTTTCAGCCTTCCTTTCCTTCTACAGTACCAAAATGTCTTGGGCTGACCATAGCTCCTTCTCTTCCCCCCACTGCCCCCAGTTTATAAATATTGCCACAACGCAGAATTTAGGGCTTTTTGAAAAACAGGTGCAGAAATCTGATTTTTACTATTTTTAGCACCAAATCTACACAAACATGTTTTGAGGCCAATCTACAAATTATTGGGGGGGGGGGGATTCAGGTTTGACACTGACTATATACAGAGACATGCAGCTAATTCTCATTCTCCACCAAAAATACATGTGTGAACTATTACAAAACCCACATTTGGGTTATGTAGGCAGTTACAAACAACAATTACACGTTGAAGCAGTCCTTGTGAATTTTTTACATGTCTCCCTCAGTCTCTATGGGGCACAGCTACCAACTGCAGAATGGGAGCTATTTGCTCTGGCAGATGTCTGAAAAGCCAGCAATCAAATACAATCAAATATGAAGGGACAAGAGAAAAAGTGAAAAGAAAGAGAAAGAGAAAGAAGAAAGAAAGAAAGAAAGAAAGAAAAGAAAGAAAGAAAGAAAGATCTGGTAGTGATCTATGGGACCTGCCAAAAATATTATCCTATTCCTGAGTAGAAGAACAGGTGTGAGTTAGTGAAGTCTGACAGATTCGCAGGGCATCCATCCATCAGCTCTTGCTGCAGCTGGTCCAGTGGATGAGAGGCAGTGAGATGTAACAATATCTGATAGGCTGTGGAAATAGTATGTCAGGATTTGCATCACTTGGTCAAGGACTAGTTTTATCATAAGGTAACTCCTTAGGCAACAGTTTCTGGGGGGCAGCATATTCATTTATTTAGTATTTTAAAAACTTTTCTAGGCCCCTTTCCCTTCAACAAAACATTCAAGGCACTTTGCAATATAATAATAATAAATTCAATCATCATTAAATGAATCTAGCTAAATTGCACCTTGAACAGTAGTAATGCTAAAATCCTTCTAACATATGCGGTGTTGTTTGTCAAACGGGGAGTAATTCAACGTTTTTCTCATTTACTTGCAAGCAGTGCTATCTTTCTAGAAAAAGAGGTACCAGAACTGATCCTGAACACCTCCCTTGTTCTCTTAGAATGGCAGTGGTGCGTGCCCACCTAAGAGGGTGCTGGAACTGAGTTCCGGCTAGGAAAAAAGCCCTGCTTGCAAGTTTGCACACATGACTTACTGTCTGAATCATTGAGAACTACTCCTAGGATTCTGCTGGTTGTGTAGCTCTGTTTTTATTAGGTCAGGTGCCAAAGGGCTCGATCTAGAAACTAACATGAAGAGCAACAATGCCCACTGTTGAGTCAGGTTGCTAAATGATGGTGGCAGGCCTTCCTGCTGGTTGACTTGGGAAAGGTCTTCTGTAACAGCAGGTCCTTGAGGGGTGGCAGAGAGTGGCAACCTTTCCGTCACCTGCTCCACCTGTCAGACCCAGTAAACCTGCATGGAGTGTAGCCACAAGGGGAGTCCACAGGGGCATGTAGCTCAAGTCCCCTCAAACCAGCAAAAGAACATGGCAAGATCAGTTATCAGGAAATGGTGGTTAATGCCTGGGTGGTATGAGGAATTTTAAACATCCATTGGTACATTCTACTAAGCAGGGCATTGGAGGAGGTGCTAATTGCAGTCATTAGAATCTGCTGATATTGCAAGAGCAAACCAAAACTATGAAGGCATTGCAATTTCATACCTACTTTGGGGGGGGGCAGAATACATTACGGAATCATTGTCATCCAAGAAATAACAAAGAAATTATGAGTGGAACACATTAACATAATTAAAGGAACCTGCTTGTGATTATTAAGGCTTGATGGAGATATTGTAATGGAATCGTTAATAAAATGCTTTATAACCGCATCCATCAACTTGTTCTGTCTGAAATGCGTTTTTGATAACCTAGCAGTAACATCTCAAGAACAGTATTAGGCTTCTACTCCATATTAAATGAGAATTCAATTACTGTATGATACACTATGTGTAGCCCCGCTGAGATTATTTTCCATCCTGGATGACAAACAGTGTTATTTTTCTATTACTAAATAAGTTATCTGTTTCAAGGGGAGAAACACATTTACAACGTAAGAGCTAACTGTACTTTTATGGGAAATGAAACCAGGGGAATTTTGTCAACAGCGTAGCTTGCATTTTCCTTTATTAATTTGCTCAGCATTTATCTGGCCAAAGGAGGTTGTGCTCTGAAAAGTTTTGAATCCATTTTGTTTCGTCAAAACTCCGGAGTGGCCTTCGGCATCCACAATGGATTCTACAATCCACTACAGGCATGTGCAGTTTGGGACATCAGAGACCTCTGACCAAACGAAAGGAAGCATGGAGAAGAACCTCACGGAGCTCTTTCAGGCCGCATGATGCTCCTCTCCTCTATATGATAAAGCGTGTTCTCCTTCCTAGAGAGCACGTGTTGCGGTTGGGGCCTAGCAAGACACCCTGCTGAAGTTTTGGGGAGGGATCTAATCAGATAGCTAGGGTACTGATAGGGGCTGATGCAGTTGTTGGGGAGATTAGCATGTTGCAAAGTTTGATAGACAGGCCAGGGGTTATATATACTGGGCGTTCTTAGTAACTGCCCCTCTTTGCTGCGTGCATCGGATCTCCCACCCGTCCCCCCCTTGGTATAGGTGTGCGCTTTGACCTTGCTATTGCCTGTCATGGGGTCGTCTGCTTTGACAGGGGCCTAGTAGGAATTTTCCCAATTGGCAGATTGGTTTTGGCCATTGGGCTTTCGCCTATACATAGCAATTAGTCACAACTGTAAGGTTGGCGGTTAGGCATTGGTTATTTAATGGATTGCGGGAGGGGAAGTGGTTTGGCCGTGCCTGCCCTCCAATGCTGCTGCTGCGCAGGGAATTCCGTTAAAGGAATCCAGGGGCTCTCCATGCTTGTCCGTCCCTGGGTCCATGGGTTAGGGCCACGCAAGGGCCCCTGGGAACATTAAGGGAGAGGGAGGGTCTTGGCCGCCCCGTCCCCAATCCTCTCCTCAAAGTGTTTTCCCTCTTGCTGTCTTCCACCAAGCAGTGGAAGTCAGCCTGTCCCCTAGATGGGACATAGTCAAACCAATGCCTAAGCAACCACTCACATGTTGTAATTTAATAAACGGTTGTGGCCAAATTTTTATGCCATTAACCTTAACAAATTTCTGTGTCTGGTGTGAATTACTTGGGGGTGGACTTGAGGACCTCTACACGCAACAACTTATGCTCGGCATGCTAGCTGCTTCCAGGCACAGGATGCAAGTGTACTGAACCCAAAATCAGGCTACACGGCACCCACTTATCAGGTGTTTCAGACATAGGTCTGAGGGTACTGAAAACGTCAGACTTGGAATCTACTCTGCATATGCTGCTGCCCCACGGTTCCAGGATATATGCTACCGGTATATTCATGTTGGAACAGAGGTTTTCCACAATTCCACAAAGATATTAATGAAAGTCATAACATTCAGTCCAAACACTCCTACAATACAAATTCTTTTTCTAATAATTTTTATTAATTTTCAATATTAAAATCCAGTAACAGCCACATTTTATCAATGTCAAATTACAATTCCCATCCAAATATAAATCAATTATACAGCCAATATACATTTTGAGTGACTTCCTGTGTGCTGGGTTTCGGGTGCAGAGTTCTTATTTCTTCCGGCTTAGTTAATCCAATTGCATTCACTCCTAATCTTAGTCCCTTATCAACAGCTACATATTTCTTGACCTCCATTCGTGTTGAATTATTAATAAAAAGATTTCCCCCCGTAAAGAGTTCTGTATGCTGTATATTCCCTGTGTGAGATGTTTATTTTCACATTTGTTTCTTCATTGTTCTAATCATGTCTTGCCACAGCATCCCTGCTTCTGCTTTTCCAATCTTTCTCTGTCGAAATTCAAGCTGCGTCATTACACCATCTTTATTGTTTGTGTCTGAGTTAAGGAGTAATCTGGCATCCGCCTATAGCTCCAGGCGAGTTTTCAGTTCTCCTTATCTTTCCGATTCGTAGATCTCTAAACAATCTTCAAAGGCCATAATCCAAATGAAGTTTAGAAGCTTTAAATAATTTCAATATTCTCACATGGTTCTATTTTGTTAAATCCATAAATATAAGTCTGTTCTCTTTTTCTCTTCTTGTTTTTTCTCTGTTATCATTTAGGGGGGAGACTTGCCGAATCATTTATATAGCAAATATAGCATAATTTAAAAAGGGTAAAGGCTCCCCTCCTCCCTCACATACCTATTCTTCAACGAAGGAAATCTTATTTCCTGTTTGAAGCGTTGCATCCCAGTAGCTGATCACTTGGCAGTGTGTAATCTTGACCCCTTCATCCCTGCACATGTCTGAAAATTAAGAGCCAATTTCATCCTAATAATCAGAAGAACCTCTGCTCTTAATGGCTGCGTTGGGGGGTTACCAATATGCGAAGCGCTTTTATACTCAGCGTCTCCTGCCTCTCACGATTCCATGCCGGAGCGAGAACCAGGTACCAAGAGAATATGGGAGTGAAGCTCACTAGGACAATTACTCCCAAATCATCCTTCTTTATTCTCCGCAAACAATGTCCGCTAATGTGGGAGCTGCATTCATTAAGGCGGGAAGCACCAGAAGTCCCTACAATACAAATTCTAACACCCAAGGCCTTACTTGTGGGCATGTCTTACCTTTCTGTAATGCAAAAGGAAATTAATTCAAAGCTACGAGTATGGATGAGTTTTCACAATCCAGTTGCACTAATATTGTAGATAAGTTATTTTAATTGTTTTTAATTTGTTATGACACTTTTATTGTATATTTTGACAAAGAGCTCAGGACATCCTGTGTAACCCTTGTTTCCTTTATTCCCATTGCCACCTTGTGTTGGGCAGGGCTGGGTGATATATCGTCCAAAACTAGTTTGAAGTCCATATCGCGATATCATTTCATAATTTTTAACCTGGCAATATATCACAATCATGATGTGTGTGTGTGCTATGCAAAAATCATGATGTGGGAAAAACCATGAAGCCAGACAATGCCTCTACATAGCTCCATCCTTATTTCAGTCATTATGATATATCCACAGCCGTCAACTTTTCCCTTTTCTTGCAAGGAATCCTATTCGGAAGAAGGGAATTTCCCTTAAAAAGGGGGAAAGTTGACAGCTATGGATATAGCAATATATCACAGTGTTTAACTGGTAATATATCACAATGTTGAAAACCCGGTATCACCCAGCCCTACTTGTGAGGTAAGTTGGACTGAGAGGCAGCAGCTGATTCAAATCAATGAAAGAGCTTCATGGTCATGCACAAATCTGAACCAAGCTCTTATGTGGCAATGCATGCCAAATGGTGTGGAAAGGGCATTGAACACAGCCATAAGTTGTATTGTAGCTGAGTGCTAGTTGTCTCCTGCATTTGCCTCAGGTCTCTTAACATGGCTGCACTTGCTTCTTGCTTACTCGTTTTTTCTTATGGTACAGTGACGAATTTGTAGAGCAGCTCAGGAGGAGAAGGCTAGAGTCTGACCCAGTGGATCACAAGTTAGACTTAAGAAATTTGTTTCACTGCATCTACTTACTTTGTCCCTGTATTTCTTTCTTTATTCTTCTTTGTAAATTAATTTTACCGTATTATGTTGTAACCATATGTAACCAAAATCATTATACATAGAACATCCTTGTTACACATGCAGAAAACGGAAAACACTTTATGGATGCCGTACCAGAAAAGCTGAACTAGCAGGATTTTTTTTTTCTTATTTCAACTCTGCTGCAGTTTGCCATCCAAAAGGAGCAAGTTCAATCATACTTTGCTAAACAAAGATCTAAACTAAACTGAGTAGAGATCAGATCTCTTTTCTTCCTCTCCAATTCATTTCAAATTTCTTTTAGTACTTTTGTATTTATCATATTCTTCTAATTTAGTTATTATCTTAGATTATATACTAAGATTACATACTAAGAATATATGCTGTTTTAGAAATGAATACTTTTGTTTCTTTCAATTGTGTCTTTAAACCTGCCATAAAGAGGGAGAAGGTAGAAAAGAAAGAAGGGGATAATTTGCCTTTTATTCCATGTCCCATTTATCAATAATCTACACACATAAAATGCTAGATGCCAAGCTAGCCGTCCCTAATTTTAAGTATGTAGGGAAGCTTTTCAGATGGACGGGAGGAAGGAATTTAATCACAGGTGCTTCTTCCTGCAGCGTGAAATGACAAGAGTTGAAGAAAAGGTCTCATCTGCGCTTTGTGAGAACTAGGCCATCAATATTGCATGTAAACCATCCTCAAGATTAGAGCAAACTGCTAACTAGCATATAAGATCACTATCTCACTGTAAACAATCCTATTCCCATTAAGGTTAAGGCAATAAAAAGCAGATGTTGAGCATTCACTTCATGCCTGATTTCACCTCAGCTTATAATTATCCTTATATTATTTCATGCAAATATTTTTTGTAAAACTCCTATCTGATTATTTAAGTCAGAGTAATAAAGAGATGATACTTCATCATAATTCTAAATTAAAGGTGGCATTAGCATAATAACCACACAAAGAGAGTCTCAGTACACAATTCTAGCTGCTTTTAATGTGCTAAGGGTGACCATTAAACTCCACTTTCCTCTGACACTTGTGAGTTATGTGGTAATCCCAAACACATGAAAATAAATTGTTTATTCCACAACCACTTCCTCCTCCTGCAAGTTCTCTGTATTTATGGCAGCTGTAACTCTGCTTCCCATAAACAGCAACAGTGAACAGAGTGCAGATGTAGCAGAGTCAGCATTAACTAATGAAAAAATTAATCAGAGAATGAAGGACAAAGCTACCAGGAAACTTTAAAAGAAAGCATTCACAATCATACAAAACTGCACTCTACATTTCCTTTGGAGTCCATTTGTAAACCTTCCTCAAAGACCTCTGAATTTTAAGTAATATTAGAAGAAGTAATTAGAATTAAGTCATTAGAAAAAAACACAGCATGAGGCAAGCAGGTTCAAGGAATAAGAAAGAACCATATTTAACTCCAAAAGCAGACAGACAGACAGCACTGCCGCCGACTGCACAGAATGAAAGAAGCCAGCCTATCTGGAAGCCAAGGCCACCATCTTGGTCTCTGGGGTCACCTCATAACCAGCAGGACTACGGGTGGTTCTGACAGTGTCCCAGCTAGGGATGGGCAACCTCCTGCCTCCAGAGGTTGCTGAACTACAATTTCCATCAACCCCAGCTAGCATGGCCATTTTACTCCAACAATGTTTAGCCTGGAGAAGGGAAGGTTAAGGGGTGATATGATAGCCATGTTCAAATATAAAAAGATGTCATATAGAGGAGGGGGAAAGGTTGTTTTCTGCTGCTCCAGAGAAGTGGACACGGAGCAATGGATTCAAACTACAAGAAAGAAGATTCCACCTAAACATTAGGAAGAACTTCCTGACAGTAAGAGCTGTTTGACAGTGGGATTTGCTGCCAAGGAGTGTGGTGGAGTCTCCTTCTTTGGAGGTCTTTAAGCGGAGGCTTGACAGCCATCTGTCAGGAATGCTTTGATGGTGTTTCCTGCTTGGCAGGGGGTTGGACTGGATGGCCCTTGTGGTCTCTTCCAACTCTAGGATTCTATGCTTCTA
The DNA here is from genome assembly GCF_009819535.1 of Lacerta agilis. Classification (NCBI taxonomy): domain Eukaryota; kingdom Metazoa; phylum Chordata; class Lepidosauria; order Squamata; family Lacertidae; genus Lacerta; species Lacerta agilis. The sequence goes on along the minus strand of NC_046323.1, from coordinate 2,298,904 downwards.
TAATATTTTAAGGACCAGAGATTCCCCATTCCTTCTTCCTTTAACCAGCATAGGGACGGATAAAATAATTGGTCTATCTCAATAAATGTGATGGAAGTGATGGACTCCTATCAGCCCCAGCCAGCAGAGCCAGTGGGAAAGGATGATAAGAGTTGTATGGCCACAGGTTCGCCATCTATCCCTGATACATTTGTCAGTAAGGATAGTTTGTATCAGATATTGGGCCCGTAGCCAGAAATTTTGTTATGAGGCATCCGGGGTGGTGGTGGTGGTCACGTGAGAGATGCCAGTATACACAAGCACTGGTGTGTGCTGAACTTGGTTGTTTGCAAGGCTGTGCCAAAGGTCAAGGCACCCACAGCTGCCCCTCACATGACTATGTTGGTGTAGTTCCTTCAGTGTGAGCTGCTGCTACCATGCTAGGAGGTGGTAGTGAACACCAGATCTAAATAACAGACCTTCAACCCAACCCCCGCAAATACTGATCAGCTCCTTGGTTTCTGGGAGATCATCAATTATTATAGATTGACTAGCTTTCCATTTTTGTGGATCCTCCACATACAGTCGTGTCCATCCTGCTAACTTTAGCTGATCCGGTCAACCAATGACCAGCACAGTAAGCCTGCAACTTAGGTGGAGGTTACGTTCCAGGGATTGGGTCCAAAGCCCAAATACTGTATAATCAAAACACATTGGTTTCAGTGACAGGTGGGATTGCCAAAGTCGTTTTCCCGAGAACCCTGTTCCCTTTCCACCACCACCCGTTTTTTGCCACGTGCATAAAGCTGAATGTGCACATGTTAAATGCACGTAAGTTGCAGGCTTACTGTATTCATCGGCATACAGGAAGATTGGTCCTCTCAAGGACATTAACATTAGTTTTCCTACCTCTATACTTCCACCCAGGCTTCAATTCACGCTCATAAGTGCTTATTGCTTCATATATTACTGTGTCCAAAATTGCTTGCAAATAAACTCTGCAGAGCTCTTCAGAAGAAAAACATGATTAAGTTTTAATATATATTTAAGATTAGCCATTTGCTTAAATGTAAGACGAAACCTGCCTTGTATTTTGTGTAAATTTACACTGGAAGCAAGGAAACAATATTGATTGCCACTACTGCATCTCTTTAGCCAAAACTGTGCAATTTGAAAAAGGTTACAGTTTTGCTGAATGGAGAGCCCTATGTTAGTTTACCTATATTCCTGCTAATGTATAATAGAAAGATATTCAAAAAGATTATATTACTATGCAAATAAAGAATACTTTCCAATGCAGTTAAAATAAACAAAAATAATCCAGTAAGAACAAAAATGTAACCTGTTTTTTTTAAAAAAATCAACTGTGATGACTTAGCTTTCTAAGATCATCAGTTAATAATGTTTTATACAAATTGGTAAAAATTAGGGAGAAAGGGAGGCAAGTACCAATCGACATCACCATCACGATGAACATGTGGAAGTGCCCTAGCTTACAATGAACACAGGAATTCTGAAACTCGTGAACAGAAATAATATTTTCCCCCATTGAAAAACATACACTCTCTTTCTCCTTACAACATCATATATAATATATAATAGTTCTTAGCACAAAAAAGTAACATAACATAAAAGAGAGCTTCTGTTATTAGTTTATGTAATTATTTGGTTATATTTTGAAATACTAAGTGCATTGCAAAAAATATTTTCTAGTCATTTCAACAAAAAAACAACACACTCAAAGCAAGGAGCCACTGGTATAACTGAGTAACAATTATACAACTCTGAATTATTCCAAAAGCAGAAACACCAAGCCTAAGGAAATACACACAAACTTTGGGCAGGAATTTTTTTAGAAAGGTAAACATACATACTGTTTGTGTATGTGTGCTATTACTTTATCTAAAATAGAAGGACTGAAAGCTATTACCAAATTTTATAAAGAAACCAGCTTGCAGTAATTTTGCCTCTGCCCCTGATCACTCACACACATCTCAACCCAGGAAAGAAATAACAAACTGATATAATAACATACTTGCTACCTTCAGTAGAGATGACATTAGAGAAAGAGAACTGCAGCCTAGAGATGGCAAGCTGGGAGGAAGGAGGAGGGAGTACTCAAACCATAAGTTTCAGGCCTTTGTAACTTATCCCAACAATATCAAAATAAGCGCCAATAAACAAGAGGGGAAGACTTGAGAAAAACAGAAGCAGGCATCAGAACACTCAAAGCATCCTTTGGAAGGCACAGCCCATTGAATGATTCCTGCTACTCCCCAGAGGAGGAGGAGGAGACGAGGGGTGGTGAGGGGAACAGAGGCAGTAGTGTGTGGAGGAAACAGGAGGTCACGGGAGGTATGCGGTCTTCTGGGTGCAAAGATTCACAAAGTGATGGAGAAGCTGCCAAGTCTTATAAAGCCCACTGACCACCCCTTCTTTCTGATTGATGAGGGTACAGATACTACTGCCACACATAGCCTGCCACATACAGCAAGGGGCTATGAGACACTGGGCACGGAGCTGAAGAGATTTGGGACACAGGTAGTCTTTTCAACACTCCTTCCTGTTGAAGATTGTGGCCCAAGAAGAGAGAGATAAACCACTGGCTGCACAGGTGGTGTCGTCAGGAAGGACTGGCTTCCTGGATCATGGTCTCTGCTTCCTTGAGGTAGGACTTCTGGCAAGAGATGGGCTGCACCTCACAGCAGTTGGCAAGAATGTGTTTGCCAAGAGTCTTGAGAATCTGATCAGGAGAACTAGATCTTGAGGGGGAGAGACGAAAGAATACAAATGACAAAAGAGCACCTGGCACTGGGGATAAGAGCTTCATTGATGCACAGGAAACTGAGCTGGTGCTCCAGGAACCTGCTAAAGGGCAAGAAACTACTGGAAAGAAGCAGCTGCAAATCTAGAGACAGATGTCTCTGGATCAAAGTGCAAGAGCAGGTAGATTTGGCCCCCTCCTATTTACATACATTTACATATTGAGGTTGAATCCTGACACGACAGAAGTACTGTTTTGGGGGGACAGGTGGTGGGTGGGTGTGGGGGACTCCCTGGTCCTGATTGGGGTAACTGTGCCCCTGAAGGACCAGGTACACAGCCTGGGAGTCATTTTGGACTCACAGCTGTCCATGGAGGTTCAGGTTAATTCTGTGTCCAGGGCGGCTGTCTACCAGCTCCATCTGGTACGCAGGCTGAGACCCTACCTGCCCGCAGACTGTCTCACCAGAGTGGTGCATGCTCTGGTTATCTCCCGCTTGGACTACTGCAATGCGCTCTACATGGGGCTACATTTGAAGGTGACCCGGAAACTGCAATTAATCCAGAATGCGGCGGCTAGACTGGTGACTGAGAGTGGCCGCCGGGACCACATAACACCAGTCCTGAGATATCTACATTGGCTCCCAGTACGTTTCCGAGCACAATTCAAAGGGTTGGCCCTGAACAGCCTTGGTCCTGTATACCTGAAGGAGCGTCTCCACCCCCATCGTTCTGTCCAGACACTGAGATCCAGCTCCAAGGGCCTTCTGGCGGTTCCCTCACTGTGAGAAGCAAAGCTACAGGGAACCAGGCAGAGGGCCTTCTCGGTAGTGGCGTCCGCCCTGTGGAACGCTCTCCCATCAGAGGTCAAAGAGATAAACGACTACCTGACATTTAGAAAATACCTGAAGTCAGCCAAATTAGGGAAGTTTTTAATCTGTGATATTTTAATGTATTTTAATATTTGTTGGAAGCCGCCAAGGGTGGCTGGGGAGACCCAGCCAGATGGGCGAGGTACAAGTAATAAATTATCCTTATCCTTATCATTATCATCATCATCATCATCTCCTCCTAAAATACCGCTACTGGGAGATGCCAGGTCCCCTTTCCCCCTCCATATACCAAAATTGGTATATGGAGGCAAGTGAACTATTGATTTGTGTGTGTGGACATAGCAAGAGTATTAAAAATGGCCCCACAAAGATTGCTCCATAAACACAACATTGCCCCAGTGCATCTTGGATTTCCTTTTTCTGAAAATACTGTACAAAATTCATATTAAAACACTTTCCGAAGACAGTCTACTTCTAACCAGGAAGGGAGAAACACAGCAAGGGAAGAGAAAATATTGTAGAAAAGCATTTACTGAATATCTGCATAAAGATAATGAAAAGACGGCGAACTTTGACATCAATCAGCTATAGCCATTAAGAAGGACTATAATAAAGATGGAGATAAAGGAAGATATGATGGGAATCCATGCAGAAAGTATTCATAGAAAGTATACAAAGCCCATAAAGTTATTGTATACAGTACATGAATTTCAAGATGGATGTGTATCAACAAGTGAATATGCTTTCTGAACATGCTGTTCCAAAAGATATAATAAATAAAGGATTGATGACATTTATTGTTAGGACAAGAGCAGGAGGCAGGGAAAGAAGATTTGCCTTTGGTTAAAACGATAAAGAGAGAAAGCAGCCATTCAATTACACAATATCCAATACAATGGTACAAAACTAAAAATTAGTACACATTGATAACTGTAATAAATATAACAGTAACATAAATCTGAGAGACGCAAAAACTCTGAAGGTAGAAGGAAAGATCTATCACAAGCAGCAAACGCCAGTTTCACCACTCCTAAATAGAACTCGAAAAAGCCCAACAAAATCTATTTCACCAGCATCTCTCAGTGCATGTGCTGCGTGAAGGCAACACAAATGGCACTCTGGCCAGACCTTAGCTGCTCTCTGTTGTATTTCTTTTTTAGTCTACAAAGCTAAGCCTTCACAGCTGCATGTGGACTCAAAACGATGGGCCTGTTGAATTACTAATGTTTCACGGATACAGGAGAATGGGTTTGTATAGATGAGCTACTGATTTTCCTGTTTTCCTTTCTTTGTTTCACAGTTGTTGTTGTTGCTGTTGTTATTACAGTGGGTGCGTATTTTCTTATTTTACTCCTAAGCCTCTGTGAGTACGCAGGCAGCTCAAATTGTCTTATGCCACTGGAACTAAAGAGTTTCCAAGCATTTTAGATAAAGTGCATAAAATGCTTTCACATACTTAGATAAAAATGCAAAACTCATGCAAGACTGGGATTTTATTTGGTTTAATTGGTTCTAATTAACAGAACACTATACAGCTACACTACTTGTACTTATTTTATTCAGTTTTATTATTAAAACATTTTAAGCCTCCCAGGCTTAAAAGGTTCACAGAAATGTAAAATTCATTTGCAGCAAAAATACAAGATACCAGTGAGATGCCAGCATCATTGAGACTATGTACAGATGAAATAGAATCATATAATTGTAGAAGTGGAAGGGATCATGAGGATCACCTAGTCAACCCCCCTGCAGTGCCAACATGGAGCTCAAACCATGACCCTGAGATTAAAGGTCTCCTGCTCCACTGACTGAGCTACTGGTTTAAAATGCAGTGAGGAAATCCCCCCACCACAGTATGTTTCAAGTTGCATTTTTACATTAATGTACAAACCAGAGAGTGGATGTCTTCACCCAATGTGCATTGCAAGATTTGTTCTTCCATGCCTGCGATGCTTCATGTTCCATGAAGCTGTTATCTTCACATGCTCAACGGCTGCCTCAGATGTACGTACATCAGCTTAACAACGGAGCAATTTTTCAAATTGGACAGAAGCTCATTTTGAGGGAAACAGGAGCATTTCTCAAGAAACTATGGGATATAGACCAGGGATCCCCAAACTCGGCCCTCCAGCTGTTTTGGGACTACAACTCCCATCATCCCTAGCTAACAGGACCAGTGGTCAGGGATGGTGGGAGTTGTAGTCCCAAAACAGCTGGAGGGGGCCGAGTTTGGGGATGCCTGACATAGACTGTGGCTAACACCGTGTGTACTCAACTTCGAACACCAGCAGTGGGTGCACACCGGAGCTGGAGTAAACGGTAAATTGGACACAGCCTGTGTTTGCCACAACCCTGCCAGCCTCCGCTGGTCCCCTGCAAGGCCCTGTTGCCTCAGAGAGGCTGTTTGGCCTTCAGATTCCAGAACCACCACTATGTCTTGAACCCCAGTGTAACCAGAGGTAAGTCCTGATAGTGCACACTAGTCAGATGGTCCAAAGGGTCAAATAACGGTCCAGGTCCAATACAACAAGGTTTGAAGTAACACTATAAGGCCAGATTCCTGCCTCTGTAGAAGATGCAGGCTTGGAAAACCTGGGTTGAGTCACAAAGTCACAGTCCATGGTGTTCCTGAAGAGCCAAGCCATGGTCCATCAACAGAAAAAAGTTGAGCAGACACAGGGTCGTTGCCTTGCTTCCCATTCATTCATTCATTTAAATAATGAGAAGACAGAAGAAGAAAGAAGAAGAAGAAGAAGAAGAAGAAGAAGAAGAAGAAAGAAGAAGAAGAAGAACCCCAGGGTAGTTTACAACGCTAAAAACACATTACAGAATATCAATGATAAAAGCATAATAAAAAGCATACTGATTGAGGCACCTGAGTTTGCTCCAGCTGAGCATTTGTGCCTCTCCACTTGATAACGCACGGGATCCTCACCTGCCCTGAGCCAAATCCACCTGAGTGACCACAACCTCTTCCCAGACCTGAAGAGCCCCATGATCCCCACTAGCGATCTGGGCTGTGTTCCCTTGCCTGCCTCAGCCTCCTGGAGTGCACTTCCCACTGTTCCCAGCACCTCAGAGCCCACCGTGTCCACAGAGTAGGAGGCATCTCTGGTTTTGGTGATGTCCCCCCTCCCCTGGCTCCCATGAACTGTCAACTCTACCCCACCTCCCCTTACCCATCTCCAGCTTGTCCCAGTATGTACCAGTTGTGGCTACCCTCCTCACTGGGATCCTCTCTCTTCTCCTTCCTCAGTGTCCTGCCAGCTCATGGCACCATGCCACCTTCGATGGTATGAATTGGAAGCAGGTAACAGGAATGTGTGGGGTGTGGTTTGCACCTGTGATGTTTATGTGCTGTATGTGTGTGGAGTATGTATGTGCTGTGGAGATGTCAAAGTTCTTACTGGTAGCCTACATATATTTCATCTGACATAAAGCATTATCAAATATGAGATTCAATACTCCAGACTTCATACCCCCATTAAATAACACACACACACACACACACACACACACACACCATTGATTCTTGCTTGTAGAACTAGGTCAAGCTTTATTCACCCAGAAGGTGTTCCTGCTTATACACTCTGATCTGAATTGCAATTTTTGTGAAAGCACATTCACTAAACAAAGTCCCACAAATGAGCATTCAGTGTAGTATACTAACGCCATCTACATGACACAATAACAAAGCAATCCTGTGTACTGGAAAATAGAAGTTGAAAGCCTACATTATTAGATGCATTTATATTATCTTTTGCATTCACTTCCCTTATAATCCTCTGCAAAGGGTTTTAATTATGGCAAATAAGCACTAATGAAATCAGGGAAGCAGAACAAAAATCAGTGTGTAAATGCCAAAGAGAGTAATTAAGTATTATTAATAAGAGTGCCAGCATTAAAGCGACTTTGCAAGAGAAGCTTTCTGAATTTTTATTGAATTACAATTTACATGCCTTTTCTTTCATTCACCCTCTCCACAATTCACAGAACCATTTTCCAGATTCTTTTCTTAGCCAAGGATATCTGAAATGGCCTCTTATTTTCCAGAGAACCTGCTCTTCCCCCATGCTCCTTTGCCAAATACTTCCCCCATACTCCTTTGCACTCTTGTATAGGTTTGGTCAAAATAAAAGGTTTTACCACCTCTGACATACAGTCGACAAGCAGTGGCATAAGCTCCTACATATTGATTTTCTTCAATAAAGACGTGCAGAAGCCGTTATAATGCAGGTGCACAACAGGGTGTATTTTTGAACATGAGGTTTATAGTGCGTCCTTGACTTGCATTACCCCCCACAGATGAATTCTGCACAATTCTGCCCACAGCACCATGAAGAATGAGAATGCGCAAGCCCAACCGCTGTTGCTCAGCCTAAGCCTAAGTCTCCAAAAGAGCAAATAAAATTTAAAAATATTAAAAATCCTTGCACATAGAAACATAGATACCAGAGAGAAGTGTTCCAGCCTGAAAAAAGGAACACTATGTACAAGAATGTTTTCTATGTACAAGAATGTGTTATGTGCACTCACAGCCTGAAGTGGTTCAGTTGAGACACAGGCTGATTTCTGTGTCAGGCATATAATAACAGAATTGTAGAGTTGGAAGGAAACCAAAGAATAATATAGTCCAACCCCCTGCAGTGCAGGAATATGCAGCTGTCCCGTACAAGGGGCAACTCATCTTTATTTCATTGACAGCTAACATTTTTAGATATGCACTTAATTTAGGCCTACAGTAAAAATGCCCTGTGTAAAGTGGCCTATTGTTTACTCTCTTTTGTCAAAAGAGTGCTTTATTGATGGAAATTTGGCTGTACCAAACCTGATCTACCTTCCTCTGCCTTCATTTTGGTTAGAAAGGTCTTACTTTTCAATTTCTTTTTGTAAGACTTACAAAAGTATTGAACAGAATTTGTGGTGATGCCTCTCTAAAAGGGCTTTTTAGGTGTCCGGGGACTTTTGGGGGTCCTTAGCACAACTGCTTTCTAACAGTCCCAGTCTAGTTATTGACAATTTTGATAGAAAGAATCATTTGTCCTACTTTACAAAGGCACAAAACAAAATCAGAAACTCACAATGGTGTTTTAAAAAATACTCAGCAAAAGCCCTTTGCTACTAGGCTTCAAATAAATTCTATTCACTGCATGGATTTTACAGGATTCTGGCAGAGGAAACCCCAGAGACAGAAAAGGCGCTCTTAGAATGTTGTTTCTTTGAAAAATGTATCCTGAAAAATATGTCTATGTGCGTGGATCTCCTCTTTAGAAAATCAACTGGATTGCTTGTTTTTTCATCCTTCGTTTGCTTGCTTACATAATTTCTAAGAAGCATGGTGCATCATTGGATGTTGGGAGTCCAGCAACTTGGTATGTTTACAGAGTATGATTGTCTTGAATAACACTGTATCACAGAATTGTACAGTTGGAAGGAACCCCAAGGATCATCTAGTCAACCCACTGCAATGTATGAATCTTTTTGCCCAATGTGGGGCTCAACCCCGCAAGAGATTACAGGTCTCACGGTCTACTGAGCTAACCTAGCAGTGGGGTTGAGCCATATTAAAACAGACTATAAGCAAAGAGGTTATTTAACTCATTCATAGTATCCTCTGGTTAATAGACTGAAACACGGAAGTGTGTGCCCATGGAAGTGTGTGCAACCTGAACATGGCAAGCTATGTAAATGTACCCACTGCAAGCAGGTTATCTGAGCATTTCATTCTCAAACAATCCATGACCTGAGGGGAGGCAAATCAGAAGGCAACTCTGGCGTCATCTATGAAAGCGTTGCACGGATAAGCCAGGCTTGCATACAAGCTAAATGCTCGATTATCCATGATCTCTGAGTAACCAGGCAGGAAAGTTCATGTAAACTCTAAGGGAGCTGGGAGGGTCTCTCTTTTGTGTTATTGCTATGGGACCCCTTTGGAAAGTCTGGATTAAACCACTGCACAAAAGTGTTTTCATATGCAAATCTTCATGAAACAACAAACACACCAGAGCAAACCAGATATTAGGTCACACACTACATTTTAGGTGTCAAAATGTTTTACAGTATACAACTACAAATATAAAATGTGAATGTGATAAACAGAGGTTTGCAAAAACAAGTACTATACATGAGCACTTCAGGGATTTAATGATTACCATATTTTTCCATGTATAAGACTGCGTTTCCCCCTCTAAAAATAATGTCAAAAATTAGGGGGCATCTTATACATGGGGGTGTCTTATAGACAGAAATATACAGTAACTTCAGCTGCCTATTTTTTTCCCTCCCCCACCTCACTTCAGCTCCCTATTAAGCATACACTCAGGGATGCACCCTAGATTCTCACGGCATGATATGTGAGATAACTGTAGTAGCAGTATATTTCTTATAAATTTTTATTAGTTTTCAATTATAATACAATAATAGCCTCATTATAACAATACAATATCAAATTATATAATTTAAAGTGGCCTCCTGAATGCAAGTTTTCATTATTTTCTTTATTTCTGTGTTCCAAAATTCTATTAGTCTCAATTACATTCCTGTTATAATAATAATCCCTTATACAACAACTGCAATATTAATAACTTCTATTCATGTTGACACATTAAATGATTTATAGAACTACAAGTCAGGAACTCAAACGATATGCTTGTTCTTCCTGTGTGTGGCAATTATTCTGTCTGTGGTGTTTCTTCCTGTCCTGGTAAGATGTTATGTCTTTCTTTTCCCTGGTTGTTGCTGTTCTCCATCATGCCTTGGGCGGAGCTGGTATCCCATTGTTGTTCCAGAAGTTTCTCCATTGCTCCATCCCATGCTTTGTTGTTTTGAACCAATAACTTTAAACAACAGCTGCAAAAATCACTCTGTCAGAGTAAATAGACTGTGGTCACCATTTTCCCTCTCAGCCTAGGAAAACGTCTGTCGAGCTGCAGATGATTCAATAAAGCATCTCATAAATTCCTTGGCAGCTCAGACTCCTTTCATCCTTCCTTCCAGCTGAAGATATATGGACGATTATCCTCTGCAGAGGTCGCTTTCTCTCATTACAAGGAAACAGACATCAGTGGAAGGAACTTTTTACATCAAGGAAAGTGGCACAAGCCTCATTTTTGTAAAATAAAAATAAAAATCTGAGCCTGTAACAAGAAAACCAAAATTCTGTGATCTGAATAGACCCACTTTCTGCATTGGTGCTTTTAAAATGCTTGTTCCTGTTTTAGTGATGTGCCTGGGATGCAAATGTGTTGCCAAGCTCCTGTGAATGAGGAATACTGCTGAAATCATTACTGTCTATATGCAGAGAATGAAGTTTTTAAGTTCATCTTCTGCACATGACAGCTGAACACTAATGAGAACATACTTAGGTTTGATCTTTTTGCCTTTTTCTGCACAGACAGTAAGAATAAAGCAAAAATGGCGTTCTATATATTTGCCCATTTGCTTTTAAATAATCTATGAAAATGTGGCAGACATATTGGCTTATATTTCAAAAACTATCTGGCTGAAAAATGGTGACCCACTCACAGCCAGATCTTTCAGTTTAGCAATGTCATAACTCTAAAAGATAAAATATGTTGCCTATCTAGATAAGAGAAATTTGCCTAAGATTAATAAAAACAATGAGGCAGAACAATGTTAAAGCTTCACCAGTACAAGACCTTCTATCCACTTCACCGGATGAGATGCTTGGCACAGGAAACTTTATTCAGATAACAGGCAACAGGATCGAGCACCCCAGAATGGAAAAGAACTCTGTGACTCAGTTCCAAAGTCCATAGTAGTTTATTAAGGTAAAGGTAAGGTAAAGGCAAGTTTATTAGGGAACGGGTGGCGCTGTGGTCTAAACCACTGAGCCTCTTGGGCTTGCTGATCAGAAGGTCAGCGGTTCAAATCCCTGTGTCAGGGTGAGCTCCCGTTGCTCTGTCCTAGCTCCAACCTAGCAGTTCGAAAGGACACCAGTGAAAGTAGATAAATAGGTACTGCTGCGACGGGAAGGTAAACAACATTTCCATGCGCTCTGGTTTCCATCATGCTGGCCCCATGACCCAGAAAGCTGTCTGTGGACAAACACCGGTTCTCTCAGCTTGAAAGCGAGATGAGCGCCGCAACCCCATAATCGCCTTTGACTGGACTTAACCGTCCAGGGGTCCTTTACCTTTAACCTAGTAGCTTATTATTAGGTGAGGTCCCAGCATGAGGTTTAGTCCTCAGAGTTTCTGACTATCTGGCTGTGGAAAATCTTATTAAATCCCTATGCCCTGAAGCTGGAATGCCTACACCAAAACATGCCAGCCTGTACCCTCTGAATCCTGGAAAATGATGCCTTTAGAGGTGGAACTACAAGTTCTATCCCAGGCTTATATTTTTGAAAACTGGTTGCTGTTTCTTCTGTGTTAAATGGAACTGGGAGGGATAAACTCCAAGGAGAAGGAGAGCACTCCACTCTTTCTCTCTTTGCTGGCTTCTTCTTGCAGCTTGCCCCCTCCACAAGACCTTTCTCTTGGTTACAGGTTGGAGCCCTGTACATGCAATGAAAATGCAGGTTTGGAATGTGTTATGGGTGAAGGGCTGGTGGTGAGAAGCCGGGCACTTTCCTTTCAAGGCTTCTCTGCTATAAATTGCTCCCTCCCAACTCCAATTTGCCTGGGAGAAGCAGAGGGGGAATGTGTAGTTTGTGCCTGAGAGTCTGTGCAACTTTAAGAAAGCCCCATTTTTTTCTCTCTGTACATCTTTGAGGAGTTGCACTTCATAAAGGGAAATACAAAACTGTCACCCATTTTTAAGTGCTCTTATGTTCCATCTTCTAAAGCCAAGTCATGTCAAGATGACAAACAAAGGGGTGTTTTACCAGATGACTCTGTCTTTTTCCAACTGAAAAGTATATTTGATTTAAATTTTAATTGTTTTAAAATGGATTTTTATTTTTGTAAACAACTTATAGGAAATAACTTCCAATATGTGAAACATTTTCAAGTTCTTTCTCCTGACAGACAATATTTATATGGACAGGCTCTGTTGTAGTTTCCAAAAAGTTCAATATCCCCCCCCCCAAAAAAAAACCTTTTATAGTTGGGTACTTTATCATACAAATGTTTTGCTGGAAGGATGACTACACCTGCTGGAAAGTGCCAAGTTAATGGAGACAGCAGGAACCATAGTGTGAAATACAGTTAACCGAAATATCACAGGCAACCCCAGAAGATCTGGAAAAGGCAGAAACTCCTGTTGTTACTACTTCCATGCCAAATGGAAAGCACATAGAAGGGCTGCTTATCTCACCTTCTTTTGTAATCAAGTTTTAGTGATTGGCATGTGGTAGGCATTTCAGAACCACTGGCAGTAATCTTTGAGAATTCCTGGAGAACAGGCAAAGTCCCAGCAGACTGGAGGAGGGCAAACGTTCTCCCTATTTTCAAAAAGGGGGAAAGAGAATACCCAAACAATTACCACCCAGTCAGCCTGACATCAATACCAGGAAAGATTCTAGAGCAGATCATTAAGCAAACGGTCTGTGAGCACCTAGAAAGGAACGCTGTGATCACTAAAAGTCAGCATGGGTTTCTGAAAAATAAATCATGTCAGACTAACCTGATCTCATTTTTTGACAGAATTACAAGCCTGGTAGATGAAAGGAATGCTGTGGATATAGCCTATCTTGATTTCAGCAAGGCCTTTGACAAGGTGCACCATGATATTCTTGTAAAGAAGCTGGTAAAATGTGGGCTAGACAATGCTACCATTCAGTGGATTTGTAACTGGCTGACTGACCGAACCCAAATGTGACTAGTGGGGTGCCACAGGGTTCTGTCTTGGGCCCAGTCTTATTCAGCATCTTCATCAATGACTTGGATGATGGGCTTGAGGGCATCCTGATCAAGTTTGCAGATGACACCAAAGTAGGAGGGGTGGCTAATACCCCAGAGGACAGGATCACACTTCAAAATGACCTTAACAGATTAGAGAACTGGGCCAGAGCAAACAAGATGAATTTTAACAGGGAGAAATGCAAAGTACTACACTTGGGCAAAAAATAAAATAAAAAAATGAAAGGCACAAATACAGGATGGGTGACACCTGGCTTGAGAGCAGTACATGTGAAAAGGATCTAGGAGTCTTGGTAGACCATAAACTTGACATGAGACAACAGTGTGATGCAGCAGCTAAAAAAGCCAATGCAATTCTGGGCTGCATCAATAGGAGTATAGCATCTAGATCAAGGGAAGTAATAGTACCACTGTATTCCACTCTGGTCAGACCTCAACTGGAGTACTGTCTCCAGTTCTGGGCACCACAGTTCAAGAAGGATACTGACAAGCTGGAACGTGTCCAGAGGAGGGCAACCAAAATGGTCAAAGGCCTGGAAACGATGCCTTATGAGGAACGGCTTAGGGAGCTGGGTATGTTTAGCCTGGAGAAGAGAAGGTTAAGGGGTGATATGATAGCCATGTTCAAATATATAAAAGGATGTCATCTATAAGGTTCTGCACTCAGGCAGGAAGAATCAGCTGCACAAATATAAGATGGGGAACAGCTGGCTTACCAGTAGTATACGTGAAAAGGATTCTGGGGTCTTAGTAGACCACAAACTTAGCATGGGTCAACAGTATGATGCAGCACCAAAAAAAAGCTAATGCAATTCTAGGCTTTATCAACAGAAGTATAGTGTCCAGATCAAGGGAAGTAATAGTCCCACTCTATTCTGCCTTAGTCAGACCACAGTTGGAATACTGTGTCCAATTCTGGGCACCACAATTTAAGAAGGATGCTGACAAGCTGTAATGTGAGCAGAGGAGGGTGACCACGATGATCAAGGGCCTGGAAATTAAGCCTTATGAGGAAGTGGTTGAAGGAGCTGGGTATGTTTAGCCTGAAAAAGAGAAGACTGAGAGGAGGTATGACAGCCCTTTTCAAATATCTGAAAGGCTATCAGATGGAAGAGGGAACAAGCTTGTTTTCTCCTGCTATGGGAGGGTAGGACACAAACCAATGATTTCAAGTTGCAAGAAATGAGATTCCAACTAAATATCAGAGAGAACTTTCTGACAGTAAGAGTCGTTCAGGAGTGAAACAGAGTCCTGTAGGAGGAGGTGAGCTCTCTTTCCGTTGGGGGTGTGTGTGGTTCAGCAGAGGTTGGATGGCCATCTGTCATGGATGCTTTAGTTGAGATTCCTGCATTGCAAGGGGTTGGACTAGATGACCCTCAGGGTCCCTTCCAACTTGACAATTCTATGATTTTATGTGGTGGTTCTACATGAATGCACTCTCCCACAATCAAAGTGGCTGATGTTTGCCTGAGATTAAGTCAGTCAGTCAAAGTTTCTCACATGATCAGAACATCTGTATATGCAAGCCAACTAAAGAGGAATACTGTAGCTTGACAATGGTAACAAAACTGCAGGTGCAACATATGAACTATGATTTAGGGATGTAGAAAGACAGATCATTTTCGTAAACACCGCCACACAATACAACACCATATGAGAAAGGAAACATACTATATTTGCATAAGAAGATAAGACCTGACTAACTGAATCAAACAAAGGTTCAGCTAGTCAAATATTCTATTTCCAAGAGTTTCAAGTCAGATGTCCCTAGAGAAGTTTGTAAGTAGTACATGAAGGTCACACAGTGGTACCTCAGGTTACATACGCTTCAGGTTACATTCTCCGCTAACCCAGAAATAACGCTTCAGGTTAAGAACTTTGCTTCAGGATAAGAACAGAAATCGTGCTCTGGCGGCGCAGCAGCAGCGGGGGTCCCATTAGCTAAAGTGGTGCTTCAGGTTAAAAACAGTTTCAGGTTAAGAACGGACCTGCGGAACGAATTGAGTACGTAATCAGAGGTACCACTGTACTTTCTGCCCCCAAGATTTGGTATTCAGAAGTATACAAGTGGGACCTGCAACAAAGTGTTGCAATGTGGATTGTTGCTGTTCCAAACTCTTGTCAAGCATGCTCCATTCCATTCCTCTTCTCACCCAACTTTCAGTTTCTTTCCTCAAAAGTAAATCAGTTTTGTGGCCACTAAGCACGCATGGAAGTTCCAATTAGCTATCATGGCTAATAGCTGTTGATAGGCCTCTCGTCCATGAACTTGTCTAATCCTTTTTCTAAAACCATCTAAATTATTTGCCACCTCCTCATTTCTGTGGTAGTGAATTCCTCAAGTTAATTATGCGTTGTAATTTAAATTACCAGAGTGGGGAGAGCGGGATTTGCAATGAACATGTTTGAGATGATGAACTGTGTCAGCCAAATTGCCAAATGCAGCTCAACACTTTATCCAGCTCCAGCTCCTGCCCCCTCCCCCCTCTGCTGGGAAAGATTTCAGAAGGTGGATGCTAGGAGTGTCAGGGAACTATGAAAGTGCTGGATAAAATACAGGCAAAGCCTCACTCTTTCAGTTCTACAAAGCTAAAGATAAGACCATAAAATTAAAGAGATTCGGAAAGATGGAGTTTTTCAAGAAGAAAGTGGGGTGGCGGAATCTGCTACAAAAGTCCCTACCAAAAAAAAGAGAGAGCGCTATTTAATGTCTCCTGCCGAGCCGTTTTTGCTCCCCGCTTTCCAAGGGAAAGGTCAACAGGGCTGAAGACATTAGCATACGAAAGTCTAGATCAGTATTTTTCAAACTTCTGATACCTGGAGCACATTTTTTCCAGACTGAATTTGCAGGCAGACTTAATTCTCTTGAACTTAAAAGGGGGGGGGGCAGGGGAGTATTATTTCTTGACCACTCCTAGAAAAATGGGTGGGTTCCTTGCTGCAACTAACTGTGGGAGAACCCAGCTGTTACTGCCTCCCCAGCAGCACCCAAACTTTGGTCAGGTCTTAGGAGCAGAACTATGCTTTCTCACAATGGTTCAGCTTCTTTTATTCTCCTGTGCATCCATATTATCCCAATTACGGAAACTGGGATGCGCCTGAGACTCTCCCACACTTGTCAACTGTTGTGCTGGCTCCAGTAGGAAATCCCTGCGCATCCCTACTCACCCCACTGGCATGGCTTGTCCAACCTGCAAAACCAAACCTTGACTTAATGAGACTGTGCAAACGTGGGGGACCTTCCCCACGGCATCCCCTTTGTTGGACTCATCATTCATTGCTCTTTCCCCCTCCTCCCATGTCTATTGCTTTGCTGAGTATTTGGTATATTATTGGAATACTCGAAAATGCACCTTACACATTGCCTATGGGTGTTCCTGTCAGGAAGGGGAAATTCCCACCTCCCATTTCCAGTTCAGCAGCACCGGAGGAACTGTGTCTGGTGCAACCAGGCTTTCCACATGCCGTGGTCAGCTGTCTTGAGTAAAAAAGAAAAGAAGAAGCCGCTAATGAGAGGTTTCCTTGAGGCAGCATAGAAACTAAAGGTTCTACATCAATCAATAAGCTCAATAAAGTTGCAGCTATTATGGCCTACTTAAACATTCCGTGATTAAGTTCTTCATTTATTGGAACCAAAGCTATAAAACAATCAAACCTCTTTAAAGTCTGGTGTTGACAGCATAGGAAAAAAGCCATAAAATAGCAATCCATGATCAAAAAAGCTATTAAAGATACAGATAAAACCACTATACAACAAGCTGTGGTGGTATAAATGCAGATATTTTGTGCTTTTCTCAAGGTCAGGAATAAATGAACATCTGAAAGTATGCAGCCTATCTCACAGAGGTTCCATCGACCTGCAGTAGACCCGCCAGACATTTTGGCTATGGAAACAAAGAGCTTCAAGATGCAATTAAAGAATTAGAATTTGCAAAAGTAAAATAGATAGCAGTGGGCCGTTTGTCCACCTCAACTGTTAGCATCAGCATTTTTGCTAATTATGGTTAGCTCAATTCCAAAGTTTGCAAATCTGCCTCTAAGTGGGTGAGTGGTTCTCAAACTCTGGGGAGGCAGGCTAGTTCATAGAATCATAGAAGCCTAGAGTTGGAAGAGACCACAATGGCCATCCAGTCCAACCCCCTGCCAAGCAGGAAACACCATCAAAGCATTCCTGACAGATGGCTGTCAAGCCTCCGCTTAAAGACCTCCAAAGAAGGAGACTCCACCACACTCCTTGGCAGCAAATTCCACTGCCGAACAGCTCTCACTGTCAGGAAGTTCTTCCTAATGTTTAGGTGGAACCTTCTTCTTGTCCCTGGATGGGGTTGCCTGTCCTGGATGTGGTTGCCCTCCCTCAGAAGGGCAAGTCCTAGAAATAGTTTGGTGTGCTCCATGAACTACTGTTGCCCCTTGAAGCACAGGAGTGCCTTTCATCAGCTTCAGCTGGTATGTCAGCTGCAGCCGCTCCGGTATAGGGATCACTTCCCCACTGTAAGTCACAGTGTTGGTAACCTCAGTACTGTATCACTGCAATGCACTCCACATGGGGTTGCTTTGGGTAAGGTCCAGAAGCATCTGCATCATGAACACTTCTCCGATGTTCCATTCCCCCCTTGATGTTCTTGGTATAAATTTCAAACTTTTGAGGTTTAACTCATGTTTTATATTTTTTTTATATTGCATATTTTTTATCACCCTAAGCCACTTTGAAACCTAGATGGTAAAAAAACACAGGACATAAGCTTTTAAAATAAGTGAGTACAAGCACTAATCACAGCTAACAAAAATGTTGTTGCTGATACCATGCAACCAACAGTTGGTTCAAAACTGTACGGGGGGTGGGGGTGGATTCACATGCAAGGTGAGAAGAATGGGCAGGAAGACAAGTGCAGGAATTCACGTCTGCAGGATGTGACCAATGGTATAAGCAAAAACAAGAGTTTGGGCAGCTTCACACCTGCATTAGGCCTGTTACTCTATTTTTCAGCCTCACAGCACCATGCTAGAACACTACCCAGTTTACTCTTAATGTTGCAGTTTTCCTCTGTATTCATTTATCTTGCTGAGTCTTTGCATCTCTGTATCCTAACTCGGACCCTGCACTCACCCTCTGAGGCCTTTCGTGTGCCTCCTCCACGTGAGGTCTGGAGGGTGGCAACACAAGAACGGGCCTTTTCTGCAGCGGCTCCCCATTTGTGGGGTGCTCTTCCCAGTGAGGTTTGGCTGGTGCCTTCATTACACACTTCTATAGACACCAGGTGAAAATCTCCCTCTTCTCCCAGGCATTTGGGCTGATTAAACAATCTATGGCCTTCTAAATTTTTGGGAGTATTTTGTTTGTTTGTTTCTATGTTATGTATTTTCGTGTTTTTATATTGTAAACCACCCTGCGATCCTCAGATGAAGGATACTGTTCTTGTTGGTATGTTGATTTTTCTCTATTCTCTATTTGCCTCAAGTTTTTGTACAGATGCCTCTCAATATCCCTCCAACAGCAGTTACTTCAGCGGAATGTTCCAAATATCTTCAATAAAACTTGGTGGCAGCAGAATACAGGCTACTATCAAACACTTCCATACAGCAAAAGCATTTTTAACAATGCAAGTCCTTCATAGGATGTGTGTCCCACTTCAGCAGTAAAAAGTACTGCAATGGTCTTCCTTTTTTAAAAAAAAAATCTACTTGCAATCATTCATTAGCCCCTTTCTCAAACACTTCAAAGCAATTCTCTGCTGCAATTGTTACGATGAACTAAGGATCAGCAGGGGTCAGCACATCAAAACACCAGAAAGGAAATGATAAATTATTCATTTCCCCTCATTTTAAAATAATACAGAAGACGAATTAAACAAACATCCTGTCCTTGGACTGCTGTGTGTAATATGACTCAAATAGGCCAAGTGCGGACATAACCATGGTTAGTGCATGATGGAGATGAAATGTCACTTGTTACAGCCTCTTTGGGATCTAACAGATGTCCCTTGTTTTTCAACTCACCACCACAGCCACTTTCAGAGAAGTCTACAAAATGCCCATCAAACCTCCAGAAAAATCTGATAATAAGAGCTAACTATACCCTCAACACCACATTAAAATGCAACAGAGGCTAGTTAACAAGAGAGTCATCACGTGTTGCACTAGAAACTGGGAGGCCAAAGCCCCTCAGCCAGGAAGCTCACCAGGGGATCCACCTCCAGGCTGTTGCGAGGATAACATGGGGAGAGTGAAAACCACATGTGCCCTTGGAGCTCCTTGGAGGAAAGTGGGGTAGAAATGTAATAACAAACAAACAGCTTCTGAATTGTCTTGAGCTGCAATCCCTTGTTCATTCTGGGCCAAGTTATGCATTATATTACTCATGCTCTTCAATATGCATAGAATCATGGAATCACAGAGTTGGAAGGGACCTTGAGGCTCATCTAGTCCAACCCCCTGCCATGCAGGAATCTCAGCTAAAGCATCCAGGACAGATGGCCATCCAACCTCTGCTTGAAAACCTCCAACGAAGGAGAGTCCACCACCTTCTGAGGGCCAGGCTTCTGTAATTTGTTGTTCAGTCTTTCAGTTGTGTCCAACTCTTTGTGACCCCATGGACCAGAGCACGCCAGGCACCCCTATCCTCCACTGCCTCCTGCAGTTTGGCCAAACTCATGCCAGTCGCTTCAAGAACACTGTCCAACCATCTCATCCTCTGTCGTCCCCTTCTCCTTGTGCCCTCCATCTTTCCCAACATCAGGGTCTTTTCCATGGAGTCTTCTCTTCTCATGAGGTGGCCAAAGTACTGGAGCCTCAACTTCAGGATCTGCCCTTCCAGTGAGCACTCAGGGCTGATTTCTTTAAGGATGGATAGGTCTGATCTTTTTGCAGTCCATGGGACTCTCAAGAGTCTCCTCCTTCATGGATCACTGCCTTGTCGTGGCAAAGGGGCTTGAATAATAGCTATGAGCTATGCCGTGCAGGGCCACCCAAGATGGACAGGTCATAGCGGAGAGTTTAGACTAAATGTGATCCACCTGGAGAAGGAACTGGCAAGCCACTCCAGTATCCCTGCCAAGAAAACTCCATGGACAAAGACAACAGGCTTCTGTAATAGAAATATATAAAGGGCCAGGGCGGGTTCTCAGCCGCAGAGGCGGGTTCTCAGCCAAGTGCTGACGCCAACCCTGACCTAGTGAGTTTATGGCTAAGGCAAAATTTGATTGGGATGCTTCCTGATCATACGCATTTACTCAAAAGTAAGCCCCACTAAGTTCCACAGGGCACCTTCTTAAGTAAATGCAGCGTCTGCAGCCTACTAACCTGTAACATCTCTCATAAACAGCTCTGATAAACGGATCTTGCAACAAGCCAACTTCTTTTTTTAATCTCGCTGAAAATCCTGCTGTGCCCCACTCTCAATTTCGTCCTGATATTGGAAACTCAATAAATGACTGCTAGAAATAGGTTCTGGGCTCAGCTCTGAAATATTGTAAGAATTCTTGAAGGCAAGAATTCCTACCAAGCATTGATTTTCACATGGAAAGAGGAAATAGCTTCAAGCATCCCATGACTTATATATCTCCAAAGACTCTGAGCTCTACATTGCTTATTCAAATCATACAGATCTCCAACAGGGAATTGGGGGAGAAACCAGCTCCTAGTGTTGATGATAAAGATTACAAGCTCTATTTTCTATTGTAATTAAACCAGCAGAGTTTGCTGGTGACCTTTCAGAAACACATATTCCCTAAATTATAAATGGAACATTGATCCACTATAGTTTATTACAAAACTAGCAATCAAAAGCTCCTGATAATCTTTTTATCACGCAAGTGCATTTGTAACTTATCAGTCCATAAAGAACCCACTGGAATAAGAAATGCTGAATTTGCATAATCAGCTCACTTGCTACACAGGGTGACAAGGGAAATATTTCTCTGGCCTAGTTCTCGTCATGGTAATACCACTTCAGAGCGTGGGTTCATATAACTGAGTGCTTTCCTCACCATGGAAAACCAGATGATGGGGAGAAGGGCTCTAGCAGAGCCTCCTTTCTGACATGCTCATCATGTTATCTGTGCAGATCCTTTCTTTTGAATGAAGAGCCATTCCATCACGTGAACCCCTTTTACACCCTGGAGAAAAATACATCCCGGACAAGAGATTTCCCACCTCAGTGAGGTCTAGGCCCTGGATTCAAACCAGACCCTGAACGTTTGATATTGCTAATGGAAACTGCTGTATGGGAAATTACTGGGCAGAAAGTACCTTAAGCCAGGCAGCATATAAACAAGTGGAGAGATGCATAAAGTTATTATTACCTCTGCTCCACAGATGATGAAAATGACCTTTGTTGAAAGGCTGGTTCAGAATCAGAAGGCAAATCTTCAGGTTTCCTGCAAGAAAAGATTGTATTGTTAATTCCCTGCACTACTTGGTATCCTCCTACAACCCATTTCTAGCTAATATACTGTACAGCCAGAAACCCTAGAAAAGCTGCAGCATTATTGTGTATATTTTGGAGAGGACCACTTTGCTTTAAGTTCATCTGTTTGTTTGTGTGTATGTAAGTATCTATGCTTACTTTAAAGCAGGGTAAAAAGCTTTGTGGGTACGTTTTAGTCATCTACTGACATTCAGTCTAAAACTAAAACAGGGATCCATCGTACTTCCATTAATACAACGTGCCGAAGACCAGTGTTCATAATATGACGGGTAAATGATAAGAGCTCTCAAATTACTAGATTTACTGCTCACTCTCCTGTTACAGTGAAATTGGGCGGTGTGCTAAAGTGCTGGGGTGCTAGGTTTAGCTTTGGGGATAGGACTGGCTCCAGATTTGAAGGTCCCTTCAATAAAGTGTCCCTCTGGGTAGCTCCTGACACCTGTTACCCCCAAATAGAAGGTTCGCTATCATCTAGAGAAAGCAACAGGGCAATGATCGGTAGTGAGCCATTTTAGATTTCTTGCAATGACCCAAAGTAGCATTGTTCCAGGACACTGTGGGACATTTTCAATGGTGGCATCTGGCTACAAACCAAACCCCAAGGAAAGGTAGGTGGGTATGATGAACCCAGTACAGGTATCAGCACCTATTGGCTATGCAAGTACACTGAGCCAATGGGGGAACTCTGGTTCAAAGCCCTGCTAGAAAGCTCACCAAGTGACCCTGGGCAAATAACTATCGCTTTCTCTCAGCCAAACCTACCCCATAGGATTGCTGTGAGATGCAAACTGTACCCTGAGCTCTATGGAGGAAAGGGAAGGAAGGAAGAAAGGAAGGAAGGAAGGAAGGAAAGAAAGAAAGAAAGAAAGAAAGACACTGTTTCAATGCTTGCCTATTCAGAAGTCCCACCAGGTTCAATGGGATTTACTCCCACTTAAATTCACATGCACTTAGTAGGGAGTAGGCACCAGAGTGGCTGGGGAGACCCAGCTGGATGGGCGGGAAATAAAAGAAAAGAAAAGAAAAGAAAAGAAAAGAAAAGAAAAGAAAAGAAAAGAAAAGAAAAGAAAAGAAAAAAATAATATAAAATAAAATAAAATACATGTAGTCCTCAAATTGTTAGAAGCCAAATAGATGGTACAGCTTTTATATGGTGCTCAACAAGGTCCCTCTGCCAATTGTATACCACTAGAACTGGTACAATTGAATTTTTTGAGAGCAGCCCTACAAGTGCCTAAACACGTCTCCAATGCTACCATACAGTATGTCTTGAAACTGGATTCATAAGAATTGAGGGCAGAGTATGGCTTCCCACACTTAATTATTGGCTGAGACTATCCTTCCTCCTGCGTGGCCTTGCTCCCTTAACTCTTAAAGATGATTTCCAAACGACATGGAAACATGCAGTGATAAACATAACAACTCTTGGCTTCACCCCGCAGATTCTACTTGACATGAGGTGAGAACAAGCTAGAAAAACCATTAAACAGAATGTAGAAGACGCAGAACACCAAGCAGATCCAGCCAGGTCACCGAAATTCTTAATCAGTGAAACCAGAAAATACCTCATCTCCCAGATGCCATATATAGCCAACCTTGAAATTCCAAAACAGCGAAGGGCCCGTTGCCAGGTCCTCCCTTCAGCCATCCAGGAAGGCCGTTTTAGGAAGACACCTTACGAGAAGAAGAAACAGCCATATGGCTCTGGGCAATTGGAAGCAACGGAACATGCCTTTTTCCCACGGCCAATATTATACAGATATACAAGCTAGGTTCATCTTGCCTATACTACACAAATTCCCAAGACGTTCATAACAACTCTACAACTCCCTACTACTCCTAGTTGAAAACCTAGATATCACATCCTCTGTTGCTAGATTTTGCGCTGCCATGATGGACATCTGTCGAAGGATGGTTTATGCCACAAACCAGGACTAAACTGAAGGCCCATTATTCCCTCCCTTAGAGTCGCATTTAACCGCTTGTCTTTTGTTTCTATCTCCTTTAATTTTATGTGAGTTATAATCACTTTTAGCTTTTATCCCTTTCCTCATTAAGTCTTATGTGCTTAATTTTTTATCTTATGCTGGTCTGCAACCGTAATAAAGTTTGATGATGATGATTTGTAGGGAGTGAGCCCCACCAAACACAGTGGGGCTTACTTTTGAGTCGCACACACGGGACTGCACTTTAAGTTACCAACCACCAGTCTGGATCTGAAGAATTACAAAACTGGTTCCATGAGACCAAGAGCACTTAAAAATGGACCTTAAACAGCATCCCCTCCTCATACATTGCATGAGGCAGGTCCCAGACATAACTCAAAACTGAACACGGCACATGTTATACCCCAACCATGGTATATTTGCAAATTGGCTGCTTGGCACTACAAAAGCTGCCTGCTTTCATCTAAATGTCATGTTGATAGAAGATTTCGGGTGTGTGTTTTACATTTGCAAAGCCATTCTAAAATACTGTTCAGAACCCCAGCAAGAGGGGTAGAAAAGAAATCTAGCTGAAATCAGAGGAGTAACCAGGGAGGCTGTTTACCTTCTTTTACGATCTTCTTGTATAGCTGTAAATGAAGCAAATAATACAAAAAGGTCTCCAGTGATTTCTCAGATAGCCCTGCCCTGAAACATCTCTGTGCTCTGGGGAAGTGGGAGTGCATAACAGTATCTACGGTACAAAAAGAAGTCAGAGAATGCAATATACAGAATGGATACTTGATATTTCATGCTTCAATTCCACAGAGTAAATACAACACTTAGTTTTAATAGGGAATGCATGTAATGGGACTTCGCATTTCCGAATTACCCCAAGGTGTTGTATAAAAAAATTCTTCTTGTGCTTCAGTGCCTCAGGCCATCATCTTAGCATACATTCCAGTTGTCCCCATTTCCCTCAGATACTCCCTATTTGTAGTCCTGTCTCTGATAAATCAGTCTCTATTTCACCACTATTTTTCCCTGTCACATGGGAGAAGAAGAAGAAGAAGAGAAGAAGAGTTTGGATTTGATATCCCGCTTTATCACTACCCAAAGGAGTCTCCAAGCGGCTAACAATCTCCTTTCCCTTCCTCCCCCACAACAAACACTCTGTGAGGTGAGTGGGGCTGAGAGACTTCAGAGAAGTGTGACTAGCCCAAGGTCACCCGGCAGCTGCATGTGGAGGAGCAGGGAAGCGAACCTGGTTCACCAGATTACGAGTCCACCACTCTTAACCACTACACCACACTGGCTCACTGGGAGGTGAGATCCTGGTGGTTTGAAAAGATGTTAGGTGTGAAATGCTGGCAACAGTCCTTCCCTCAGGAATCCAGCTTTGTTCCAGGTGGGGCAGATAAAGGCGTCCAGTTGTGCTACTACAGGTGGACCACTGCATTTCTTCTCTCTGCCTTCCTCCCTCTCGTCATTCCTCCTCTGGTCACTGCTGTGGATACACAACCTGACTGTAACAACTATAAGTGGTCTATGTCACATGGCCACAAAGAGGGCAAATGCAAATATCAGATGCATAGTCAAGGTATTTTTAGCCAAGTAGGGAATAAAGGTACCTTGTATGAAACACTGATGATACCACATCTGAATGATGTGCTCAGCTTTCATCACCCATGATGAAAAAAGGTGTTTACGAAGTACAGAGAAAAGCAAGATGGTTGCTGTGATGGAAGGCTAATATTATCATTGATTATATGGTTATTGGCATTTATCTCAGGAGAAGAGCAGAGACACGATTACAATGGTACCTCGGGTTGCGCACTCGATTTGTTCCAGGGTGCCGTTCGCACCCCGAAGAGTGTGCAACCCGGGCGACACTTTCGCGCATCTGCGCATGCGTGAACTGCGCAGAGCGCTTCTGTGCATGCGCACACCGCGCGGACATGTGCAGAAGAGTCCATGCTCCGTGTTGCACTTCCAGGTTAGTGGAGTACGCAACCCAAACGTACACAACACAGAGCGTGCACAACCCGGGGTATTACTGTATACCCTAACATCAGGTGTAGAAGTGGTAAGTTTTCATGTTTAAAAAATCAAGGTTAAGAAATGAGGTACACCCTGGAGAGGACTATGTGCTCCATTCTTCTTCTTCTTCTTCTTCTTCTTCTTCTTCTTCTTCTCTTCTTCTTCTTCTTCTTCTTCTTCTTCTTCTTCTTCTTCTTCTTCTTCTTCTTCTTCTTCTCTTTCCCAGGTGAATTCTTCTTTTCTTTTCCCTTTCCACATCAAGCACATTTAACATTTCATCTCTGCACCAAAACCAATGCTAATCGTGGTTAGGTTTATACCAGCGTTTGAAAGAGGGGAGGCAAGAGAAATTCACAGGAGAGATAAGTATGTGGGCCTGCTGATCTCTCACCCATGGGTCAGGAAATGGTACATCAGCCCTGAGCCTGCCCTGGAGTAACAGGGAATTGAGAAAGGAGAGCCAATGGGGAAAAGATAAAGCACATTAAACACCCTGGCTTCCAGGTATTCCCAGCTCAGTTACTTCCGCTAATGTTCTGCAGCTGAAGGACTACCAAACACCCAAACTCAACAACAATACAGTCTTTTTGATTCACTCGACAATAAAACAAAATTCAGCTCTTGAAATTTCAGGTATGTGGAATTCTTCTGAGATAACGTATCTCTGACCTCAGCAATTGCTGAGGTATAGAGGGAAAGAGTTGTTCCCTCAGGTAACTTCTTACTGTTTTAAGTGCATTTTTGCTTTATTTTTATGGTGTGCTTTACTTGCAGCTTTTGCCGACTGAGCAGATCCAGTCATCTGCAGCATGAGGAGGCAATGATAAATCTTAAGTGCAAGGGGAACAGATATAAAATCTAAAATGAGGCTTTCTCTTTTACATTTTGGATACACATGCCACACAAATCACACACACACACACACACACACACACACACACTTCCCCCAACAATGGCATATTTCAATATACCCTCTCATTTCAAAAGTATTTTTGTCCATTCAGTTGCCCCTTTTGTAATGTTAGAGATCCTGTGGAGCCTTAACCATCGATGTGCTTCTATTTACAGAGCAAGGGTGTGTAGCTAGTCAAAGTGCACTTAATCAATAATTATTTGTAAGAATCCCAGCAACCAGCAAGTTCTAGGCAGCTCATCGCAAACCCCATTCAGACACTGGGATCTACCATGCATCTTCCACTGTGAAGACAGATGCAAAGAATTCATTGAGCTTCACAGTCTTCTTATTCTCTTGTCATTCAAAGGTCCAACCACCTCTCCTGCTCTTAATGTACGTATTTAAATAATTTCTTCTCCTTCTTGCAGTGTGTGCCTCTGCTTGCATTTCTTTTGCCAAAGTTTGTATTCCCCTTTGCTCTCATTTGGAAAAGACTCTCATTTCCCAAAAGAGGCCTTCTTGCCTCTAATACAGAGCTTCCCAAACTGTGTGTCATGACACGTTAGTGTGTCGGCTGTCATGTGTAGGTGTGTTGCACGAATGCTCCCCATGCTCCTCCTGGGGCTGGAAAGTTTAAGTATGTCACCAACATGAAAAGTTTGGAAAGCTCTGTGCTAGATGTTGGTGTGCATGCCCTGGCCATAGCCCTAGCTGATTTGCATTAGTCTGAAGGGGGGTTTAAACACGACGGATGCCAATGAAGTATTAACTGGAGGGCAAGATGCATTGGCACCTGAGGGAGAGCCAGCTTGCACATTCTCAACAGCCCCTTCACACAACCATTGCCCACAGGTGCTGCACAAGGTTGTATGGTGCTATCCTAGATGTGTTTACTCTGAAGCATTTTTCCCCCTACTGTAGTGGTGCTTTACGTCCCACGACTATTCCCAGGTGCATAGTCATTCTGCATGGCCTGCAAGCCTGTTTTAATAGCTGTGGGTATTCTTTTTGGAATGCTCCATCTCATGCATGTAATTTAGTATCTCCCGCCCGCCTGCCCCCCCCCAAAATCCTAAGAATTTCATTCTTAGCTCCAACCTACAACCTAAGGAGGACTCCTAATAGTCCAGAAAACTAGGAAAGGGAGGAGGAGTCTCAGTCTCAAGCCTAATTTTGCCTGCCAACTCCTGCCCAGCATTCTATTTCTTGGTCATGCTAGAGTAGGACAAAGTGTTGCAAACTGATTCTAAAAGACAGGTGGCATGTTGGAAAGTATTTTGAGAGTTAATGGTAATTTTATTCTGATTTTGTGATTTCTAGTTTTTAAGCCTTTAGTGCAGAATTTTGCTAGGTTTGAAAAAAAACCAACCTCTTTGTTGAAGATTTTTACCTCTCCACATCAGCCCTCGTCTTTATAAATCCCTCCTCCACCTAACTCCTACCTTTTGTGGGATCATTGGGTGTGGTAAAGACATTCTTGCTCTGCAGGTGAACAATATAACACTGCTCCCTGTTGACTGTTGTGTGTGCATTTGTGAATGTGTTCGGAGTTGCTTTGCCGCTGAATTTACACGTGAGTCAAGGGACGTTATTTTAGCACTTCACAAGCTGTCTTTTTTTTTTAAGCTTGCAATGCATTATTCCATTAAAGACAAGCAGACATAGCCTTCCCTGAAGTTTTAATTTTGTTTCAATTCACTGGAGGTTGGGGAATTCTGTCTAGAAAATACATTGCAAAGGAAGTCACAGAAGGTGTAGTAACTCTGAAACTATTTTTATAACAGGAAACATGAGATAATGAATTATTTAATTTTACCCTGCATTTCAGAAAAGATGATGGAATTAAATACATGCACATATATATTGCCTTTGGACATGCTTTAAAGATCCATATAGACTAAATACTCATCTGTGGTAAGACCCTTACCGTAAGGGACAATATATGAAACATTAATAATGATGTAAATATTCATAGAACACCCAGAGTTGTTCAGCATAATGGGGACAAAGCAGGGAAAAATTTCTAAGTGCCATTGTATTTTCCGCATAAGTTGCAACTCTTTGGGGAGAAAGGAAATAATGGCTAAAGGCAAGATGACAGGCATAAGTTTGCAGAAGTTTCAGAAAAGTCCATTTCAAGATGCTGTTTAAATTTAGATGGAGTTGTTGAATTATTATTTTAAAAAATGTTTTATAAAGAAAAGGCTAAAACACATTGGCCACTCTTCAGACTACCTCCAGATTATGTATCATGGTGGTAAATTTACAACAAAACCATACAATGAAAATTGGATAATCTACTGGTTATCAAATGCACGGCTTTTCAGTAATGCAATGGGTGGAAGCCTCTTACACAGTCCATGCGACTCTAGGGCTTCCCTTCCTTCGGAAATAAGTGAACAACTGAACCAGGAGATTTCATAGTTACTAGACACTGGGCGCCTCTAACCTTGGGAGAGAAGAATCACTTTTCCCACAGTGCCATGGGTGTGTGTGTGTGATTGTGTGAGTATCTGGCACCCCCAGCAACAAAGAAAGAGGAAGAGATGGGTCAATGGCTACTCCCAATCTCCCCCCCCCCCGTCTCTCCCCAGATACAACTTGAGGTTTGAGGAGTAACAAAAGTACACTTGAGATTGCTGTTGTAAAATTTCACATTTGATTAAATATGGTGTGTGTGTGTGTGTGAGTTTCTTAAGAGGAAAGTAAAAAGAAACTTATATTAAATCTACACACACGCCGCTGCCCCCAAAAGCCATGAAGAAAAAGCATCGATGAGAAAAACTCGAGCCAAGGATTTAAAAATGAAAAGCCTATTTAATGAAAAGAAAAACAAATGGCATTTAAAACTTAATAGCTCTGAGGCCTAATAACAAATGTCAGCTTCCTTTTTTTAACTTTTATTTTTTAATAATCACAGGCTGTGTTATGTGAAAAGGGAGCCATTTTTAATGAAATGGGTGCTACTTATGTCAGCTCAACTCTCCAGAGAGAGTATTGGTTGTACTAATGGAAAATGAAAATACATATGCCTGGGAGCCAAACAATAAACACAATAAAAATCAATGAGGGAAAGAGAAACTCTGGCACTTAATACTGTCAGTGTCTTTGTTGTTCATCATCCTTCAGTGAAAAGTGTTCCTTTTGGTTATAAATTCCTCATCTGACACTTAAGACCACAGACTCCAAATACTTTTGCTTATTTATTCAGGCTGAGTTCATATTAACTTGTCCAATGAGAAAAGCTAAAATTGGATGAAAGAACTAGCCAATGCTGCATTGCTGCTGCTGATGGAGATTCGGATTCAGGTGAATCCTGACCCAAGCTGGGGTGCCTCAGAAAGATCCTGGGCTGCCTTGCCTGAGGCAGAGTGGTACCCTTACAAAGCTGCATGCTCAAAACAGGGACCCCTAAAGGACTCTGTGGCACCTCAGGGACTGCAGACAAGCACCTGCTCTTAGCGCAAATGATGCCTCCATGCTTATCATAAATGGGGGGGGGGAGGGGAGAGAGATGGAACAACCCTGAAAAACCTAAACTTGCCTCTCTAGCTTAAGATCACGCTATGATCAGATAGGGAGATTCTTCCCAACAGTCAAGGCTAGTTACAATAAAAGGAGATTAATTTACCAACACTCTCAATTTTGCAAGAGAAAAATTGAGCTCTTTCTCGTTCTTCTCGCCTCCCCATCCTGGCATAAGGAAGGTGCCAGGACAGGGAGATGAGAAGAACGAGAAAGAGCTCCATTTTGACGGACAGCTTGTAATTGGAGGGAATGCCTTGACCCAGAAATCAAATCCCTTTTAGTTCTCCCTCTGTCACCTCAAAAAAATCAACTTTAAAAAGCCCCAAGGTCAATTTTTCTGCAAACTGGCAGGTTCCTTATCCAGGAGAATCATAGAATCATAGAATCCTAGAGTTGGAAGAGACCACAAGGGCCATCCAGTCCAACCCCCTGCCAAGTAGGAAACACCATCAAAGCATTCCTGACAGATGGCTGTCAAGCCTCTGCTTAAAGACCTCCAAAGAAGGAGACTCCACCACACTCCTTGGTAGCAAATTCCACTGCCGAACAGCTCTCACTGTCAGGAAGCTCTCTCTCATGTCTACAATTTTCAAACCAAACGCCCAGAAAATAACTATGGGAGTTTGTGATTCCTGTTTTACCCTCTTCAGAGCTGTAGTGTCTGTCCCCAAATAAAAAAGTTACAGGCATTTCCATTTTAAATAAAATAAACATTAAATTATTAATGTGCCCAGTACATATGCCCCTAAATCTATTTGCCTACAACTCAGTGGGACTTTTTCACTTTTGCAGGGCTACTCTGCCTACAGTTTCAACCACTTCGGCCAAAAAAAAAGGTAGAAATGATATGGAGGGGACGGATGAGAGCAAAAAATTAAAACAAAATTATTGCTTCTAATTTATTCTTTATCAGAGTAGCAAACAGCCTAATAACCAAATATTATACTGTCCAGGAAAAAATTCCCGACCTTTTTGTTTTAAACTAATAAATCTGTAATTCTGCAAGAGATCAGCTAAACTGCTAACTGCAATCTTGCAGATGCACAGATGAATCATTTAATCCAATTATCTCACTTTCTCTCAAAAATCTAGCTATTTCAGCATTTAAAAAAGTGATTTAAATGCCTAATTTGGCACCAAATGCTAGTATAATAAAAACAAATATAGGGACCTGAAACATTTCCATTTTCTCAGATACTCACTGTAGATATTATGGTCATGAATTCCAGATCTGTTTAAATCAGGATTTTATTCATTTTCTTATACTGAATGGGACAGCCGTGGATTACAAAGAATCAGAATTGCTCAATACAATATGTGAGTCGTCCTAAGAAATAACGCCAAAGCAGCAAGGTATTTCCGTCATATACAAGGTGAAGAAGTTTCGAGTAGAATTAGGCTCATAATGCATTAAGTTGTGTAAATCAAATATAATCCTGTTAATTTTGTGTCTCCATGGATCAGAGCACCTCCACTACTAAGTGGGCTCTGGAATGCAGCTACTGTCTCCTCGTGGCTACCCTGACCACTTCAGACACTACAAATTATCCCAAATATTTTTCTGTCTTCAAAGATCAGCAGACCACTCCTTGCCGCTTGTTCAATATGAGGGGGACAAGGCTGATCAATGCCAGCCTGAGCTACTTCCCCCTGCTCTTGGTGAGAGCATCTCACATGTAAGAGCCTTTCATAGCAGAACTGTCTCCATCAGCCTGGTGTCTCTCCCTTCCAGAACCACTTTTACTAACTAAAATACTGTTGCACGCCACCCATTCTCAGAGTGGTACGAGATTCCAGGTGCTTTCCCAGGGTTCGTGTTTCCTTTGGAGTGAGGAAGAGCAGAGACCGTGGTGTCTTATTTACACATATATACAACCAGAGCCTACGATGGAGGGCTTCACAGCATGGTTTTCTAGCACAGATCCACTTCCTTTGTTTCCTTAATGGCCCGTTACCTCACCAAGGAGGTAGCTTGGCTATCCCAGGAACTGGATGGACCACTGACCTGACCCAGCAGGCTTGTCTTATGTTCTTATGAAGAGAAATCCCTGTGCATGAATAAGTTATTTGCTAGTACTAGCTTTGTAATATTTATATCCCACCTCAAGGTGGTTCATAAAAATTAAAATGAACACAAATAAAACACAGAAAGCTAATAACATGTAAAAGATAATAGTTCAAAACTATTATAAAACATTATAAAACATCATAAAAACAAATATTTTAAAATAAAGATAGATGCCCTTAGGCATGCTGGAACTCTGCCTTCTTTTAAGGAGGCGCTGGCTACTCCCTCAACCCACTTGGCAAGGCCTTTTTAATGAGCCAGGAAGGGCAAGGACATGTGGCAGTGCTCACATTTCCAGAACCTGCATTATCCCAGGTCAAACTATTTGCTCATTGAGCCCAAGGCGGCTTCCTCTGCCTGCCGGTGGCTCTCCAGAGTCTCAGGCAGAGTTCCTCCCAACACCTGAACCTTGTTAGCTGGAAATGCCACAGATTCAACCAGGCACCTTTCGCATGCAAGGCAAGTGCTCTGTCAAGGAGCCATGGTCCCTACCCGTAATTGAGTCAGATACATAGCTGTCAACTTTCGGATTTGAAAATAAGGGATCAGCAGCCTCACCTATGCCAGTGGTGGGCGGAGCCAGAAGCAAAAGTGGGCGGAGCAGCTAGAACGCAGCGTGCGCGCTCTTCCCTAGATCAAGCTGCTTTGGGCTGCTGCTGCTGCTGCCGCCACACCATCTTTTGTGTGGCAACGCGGCCGGGATCGGTGCCTTGACATCGGTCAGGAGCGGTGGGCCTCAGCTCAGCCGTGCGGCGCACCCTCCGGCTTCCTGCTACTGCTGCAGTGCTGCAGCCCCTGCTCAGCTTGTGAGAGCAGAATGCAGTTGTGTCACCCCCCCACCCCCCCACACTTCCCCTCCCTCCGTGCAACCTGCCTCGCCAAGTGGCCATTAGAGCCGCCAGGCAAATCAAACCTTTCGCAGGGCAAGCCCCCGCCACGCACCCACCCTCCCCGGTGCAGCGAGAGCCCCCGCCAGAAGGGCTGAAGACGGGATTGGTTGATTGGTTCATTCATTCTACCTTGCAACCCTCACCACAGATCTGTCCTCAAGGAGCCTGTGCTGAGGGAACCGAGATCACCAGTTTATTATTATTTTCTTTTTCTTTCCTTTTTCTAGGGGGGGGGGACACGTCCACGGCTTCAGTAAAACCCTCCTCCGTCAGAATCTAGAGAAAAGGGGCTGTGGGGCCCAAGGCCATCGCCATCCAGGAACAGGCAGGCACAGTGGAAATGAGGGGAGGGGGGTGTACAGGAAACTGGCCAACTTGCTGCATAGCAACGTCTTGGACCAAGCAGGCTAAAATATTAACAGCAAATCTGCAACTAGGAAAAGGTGCACTTGCAGGCTTCCTTCGCCACAGTCTGGAGCCGATTCAAAGCTCCAGTGGGGCATCGCAAAGGAGCTCTGGGAGGGACCAGCGAGTGGCAGCCGAGGCGGCCAATGAAGGCTCAGCTAGGTGGGTTTTTGTTGTTGTTGTTGTTGTTCTGCTACCCTGGCTTGCAGCATCCAATCCTTAAAGGCAGGAGGGGGGATTTCTTCGCTGCAGCCTTTAACCCTTCATCACCCATGACTTGTGAGCAGTCCTTTGACAACCCGGGAATATACGGGTTTTTTTGAGTCATCTGGGAGAGCAGCAGGAAAGGCGTTTAAAAACGGGGGAATCCCGGCCAATCCGGGATACTTGACAGCTCTGGTCAGATACTTTGCAGGTCATGATTAAGTAATCTTTATCATGATGTGCAGGACACGGGTGGTGCTGTGGTCTAAACCACTGAGCCTCTTGGGTTTGCTGAACGGAAGGTTGGCGGTTCAAATCCCCGCAACGGGGCGAGCTCCCATTGTTCGGTGCCTGCTCCTGCCAACCTAGCAGTTCAAACGCACATCAAAGTGCAAGTAGATAAACAGGTACCGCTCCGGCGGGAAGGTAAACGGTGTTTCTGCGCGCTGCTCTGGTTTGCCAGAAACGGCTTAGTCATGCTGGCCACATGACCCGGAAAAACTGTCTGCGGACAAACGTGGGCTCCCTTGGCCAGTAAAGCGAGATGAGCGCCGCAACCCCAGATTCATTCGCGACTGGACTTAACTGTCAGGGATCCTTTACCTTTTATCATGATTGAAACAAAATAAAAAATTCTTTCCAGTAGCACCTTAGAGACCAACTGAGTTTGTTCTTGGTATGAGCTTTCGTGTGCATGCACACTTCTTCAGATTTTTATTTTGTTTCGACTATGGCAGACCAACATGGCTACCCACCTGTAACTTTTATCATGATGTATAGCCAGGATCCAAAGAGTTATACAACTAGTTCCACATGGGCAAAAGCTTTAAGGGCTTATGTTTCTCAGGAATCAAACTCTTAATGCCAGATAGCAAACAATTTTCTGAAAGTGGACTTGTGCTTTGTCATGGAAGCTCAAAATCCCAGGTACTTGGGTATGTCTTAACTCAGCTCATTGGATCCTGCTGCGTACGTCAGCTATTCTGGTGCCATAGGTTAGGATAAAAAAAGATAAACAGTGGTCTATTGACTGGAAAGAAGAAACTGTGAGTGTATGTGATGATGCATGAGAAAAAGAGATGCATGCAGCTGAAGATTAGTTATAAAGATTATAGCAAGAAATAACAGTTGCACAAATGCTTCCACTCCCACAGGCAACTTCTTGTTTCCAGCAATCTAGGAGGAGCTGAAGATGTCTTCTGAAGACAGCACTTCCCAGTGACTTTAAAACCATCTCCCACAGGGGGTGATTTTCCTCCAACATCCTTTGTTTACTGTCTCTGTTGCTTCTAGCTAGCTCCTTGATAGATGGGAGAGAAGATGATAGCAGCTCTAGCACACGCTAATGGATAACCAAAAAACAACGTTTTCTGCTTCCTGGCACAGTTTCCAACTCATCATGATTCCCATGTTTTTGTTGGAAAATGTTATGTTATTTACACTTCTGTGAGGAACAGAGTTTGAGAATGAACGAAAACAGCACCACACAGGGAGGCACTTCACAGTTCCCACAATGACCTTCATTTTCTTGTACATGAAAAATAAAGGCCGCGACTGAAACACTCCAACATGCAGGTGTGCTTGGTTTAAGAGTGGAGCTTCCTTTTTCTATTCTGCAAGGTGGAGGAATCGCTCTTGGCATAAAATCAAAGCCTCCATGAATTCATGGGCAGCAAAATGGCAAATGCAATGCAATGTACACAAGTGTAAAGTGATGCATGTTGGAGCAAAAGAAGTAAATTTCATGTGTGCCTTCATGGAGTCTGAACTAGAGGTGATGGACGAGAAGCAGGACCTTGAGGTCATAGCAGATAGCTGGATGCAGATGTCAACCCAGCATACAGCAGCTGCGAAAAAAGCAAAATCCACGGTAGGGATCATAGAATCGAAGGGATCCTGAGGATCATCTAGTCCAACCCCTGAATTGCAGGAATATTCAGCTGTGCCATACAGGGATCGAACCTTAAACCTTGGCATTATCAGCACCATGCTCTAACCAACTTCATAAGAAAATGATTTTAAAATAAAACTGCCAATATCATAATGCCCTTATACAAATCTATGGTGCAAGCACATTTGCAGTACTGTGTACAATTCTGGTAGAGTTGGAAAAGGTTCAGAAAAGGGCAACCAAAATGATCCAGGGGGTGGAGCGACTTCCCTATGAAGAAAGGCTGCAGCATTTGGGACTTCTTAATTTAGAGAAAAGGCAAGTAAGAGATGGCATGATAGAAGTCTGTAAAATTATGAATGGCATGGAGGAAGTAACTGGAGAAGAGTTTTCTCCTCTCTAGAGGGGAGGATACTAGAACTTGTAGACATCCAATGAGGCAGAATGTTGGGAGATTTAGGACAGATAAAAGAAAGGAGTTCTTCACCTAGTTGAACTATGGAATTTGCTCTCTAAGGAGGCAGTGATGGCCACCAACTTGGCTGGATTGGGCAAATTCATGGAGGAGAAAAGGGCTCTCAATGGCTATTAGCCACAAGGCCTATACTCCGCCTCAATATTTCTGAATACCAGTTGCTGGAGAAACCATGGGAGTGGAGAGCTCTGCTGCGCTCATGTTTTGCCCACAGGGATATGCTTGGCCACTGTGAGATCAGGATGCTGGATTGGACGGGCCATTGGCCAGATCCAACAGGCTTTTATGAAGTGTCCCTTATATAGAAAAAAGACAAGACAAGACAAGACCATGTACAGCCTTGGGGGAGAGGCTGATAAAAAGCAAGTATAGATTAAGTATGTAAAGTAAAGGTGAAAATAAAATTAGAAATGGTTGTAAGAGATGAAGATTCTTAGAAATGCAATGAAACAATCAAACAAAAAATTAAGGAAGTCGAGCTGTGGTGGAGGGAGGTCACGGGGGTGGGTAAGATGTTTTGTTTTAGTTTGTAGGGATTATATGTATTAAATGTGTTTTAATAATAATAATAATAAAATTTTATTTATACCCCGCCCTTCCCCGCCAAACCGGGCTCAGGGTGGCTAACATCAATAAAATCACAACAAAAACATACAACAATTCATTAAAATACAGATTAAAATACAATTTAAAATTTAATTTAGACTGCAGCCTCATTTTTAAGTAGCCCACCAATCACACCAAAAGAATGAAACATCAAGGTTAAACTGAAACCAACCTAAAGGCCAGGTGGAACAGCTCCGTCTTGCAGGCCCTGCGGAAAGATGCCAAATCCCGCAGGGCCCTGGTCTCTTGTGATAGACCGTTCCACCAAGTTGGGGCCAGTACTGAGAAGGCCCTGGCCCTAGTTGAAGCCAACCTAGCATTCTTGTGGCTTGGGACCTCCAAAAAGTTATTATTTGAGGACCTTAAGGTCCTACCCAGGACATACCGGGAGAGGCGGTCCCTTAGGTACGAGGGTCCTAAGCCGCATAGGGCTTTAAAGGTCAAAACCAGCACCTTAAACCTGACCCTGTACTCCACCGGGAGCCAGTGCAGCTGGTAGAGCACTGGATGAATGTGGTCCCGCAGCAAAGACCCTGTGAGGAGCCTCGCCGCGGCATTCTGCACCCGCTGGAGTTTCTGGGGCAGCTTCAGGGGCAGCCCCGCGTATGTGTCGTTGTGGTATTTGCATGTCATTGTTAAATGTATTTTCTCAATTAAAAAAAGCAAACCACATTCTTTATGGTTTCCTCATAATTTGGGGAAAAGGTTTCTTCTCTTTCACAGTTAGAAAATTATCATCTTGTGGTTTTCTTCTCCACTGAGGAAGAACTATGTTCTTGCTATGTCTCCCCGCGCCCAACATCACATTTGTCACCTGACTATTCAACATGGACAATTATTTGCAATAGTGAAATACCTAAAATACCAAACGAATCAGCTCTGTGAAACCAAGAAGCAACTATTCATTCCAAATAGTCCAAGTATCTTTTGAGTTTTGCAGAGTCTGATTTAGGAGATAGAAGATGGGCTAGAGAGCCACAACCAAGTCACAGAGAGATCTACAGGTTGTAGATTTATACGACTTTACACTGTAACCAGTATGAATTAGATTTTTCATCATAACCACTCAATCGACTCTGCTGCCAAACTGATAGTTAGGCTTGCACGCACGTAGAACACATTACAGTGGTACCTCGGGTTACGAACTTAATTCGGTCCAAAGGTCCATTCTTAACCAGAAACCATTCTTAACCTGAGGCGTGCTTTCGCTAATGGGGCCTCCCAATGCCGACGCGGCCGCGCAATTTCCGTTCTCATCCTGGGGCAAAGTTCTCAACCCAAGGTACTACTTCTGGGTTAGCAGAGTTTGTAACCTGAAGCGTTTGTAACCTGAGGTACCACTATACTTAGGGTTGAATCTCATGCACACTTTGCTGGGAGCAAGTTCCACTGAATTCAGCAGGGCTTGCTTTTGTGTGGGCATGTAGAGACTGCCCTGCTAATTACGTGAAACAGAGGATATCACACACTTAAAGTAAAATACTAAACACATTTGTTTAGGAGTCCTACTGATATTAATTGGATTTACTCCCAAGAAAGTCTGTTGAAAACTTCTAGTTGTTCCATTATTTAAGGCAGATGTTCTAAAACTTCCTATACTCAGGGCACACTTGAAATAGCTGAAAATTACTGAGGCCTTTCCATGTGAAAGGAACAATAATGAATGATGCCCTTCTCTAGGTTTTGAGAATTCAGAGTAGTAAGATGATTAAGACAACAATTCTAACCTAATTTATCTGGAAGTAAGCCCAATGAATTCAGTGGGACTTACTTCTGAGTAGACAGGGTTAGAATTACAGCCTTGATGCCTATTGATTATCTTTAGCAACAAACAAGCAAAAGGTGAAAGGCATTGCCAGCAAAGGCCCTGCAACCAACTGGTGGAAATCCACGATAGTTCTTTTTCAACAGATTCCACTGCTATCCCTACCTCACAAAGTGGCAGCAGCTGGCAGAAAAGGGTGGGACAGAAATGCAATCAATCACCAATTGGTGATTACTTTAGAAATTGCTAAATTTTTTGGCCATGGAATTTTCCTTGCAGCAAGGAGTTGCATAGCTCAGCTTTGCTCGAGCTAAGTACAGGCCTTTTTCTGGAAATACTGTGACTCAGCCTCCCCATTTTAAGTAGAATTTGCTGATCCAAAGACTCCAAGTGGAGCTTTTCTTCTTTTGCATTTCTGTCTTCCCACCCACACAGCTTATTATCCATTTCCTGTAATTTCTGCTCCTATTCTCTTATCATGCTCAACTGCCCAAACTGCCAGTTTCTTTCATTTCTCCTCCCTTTTCCTTTTATATTCACTGCTTCCTCCTCTAACAGTTTCCCTCCATTATCCCCTTCGTCTCTATTCCCAATTTATTGGTAGTGATGATAATAAATATTAACCTTCTATCTTTCTTTCCAATTTCCTTCAAAGCTTCCTTCAGAGGAAGAGCACCTTCCTTCCCTCCTTCCTTCCACATCCAAACTTTTCCATCTCCTGGCCACCTTTATACAGCAGCCAGTGAGCTGTTGGTGTTGACACTGGTCCAACCAAAGGGTTGTGGCATGGCCAGAGGGCAGGGCAGGCAAGTGAGGATGCACCAGGTAGACTATGGCACAGAGGCCCACCTAAAAGTGTTTCAAAAACATAAGTCTTAAAGGCACTCAAAATGTCATGATTACTGCACTCAGACCTAATTCAAAATTAATGCTCATAGCTTCTAATGCACTGCATTTTGCTTTTCTATCAAAAATGCCTTTGGTATAGATGCTGCTTTTATTAACAACCCAGTAGTGTGACCATATTTACTAGCTCGTCTGTATCCTTCATTCAAAGAGAGTGAAATCCATTATTTCTAAGTGGTGAAGATGAATCCTATGTGGTTTTTTTTTGAATATCCATTAAAAAGACTTTATCAAATTTAAATCCAAAATCTTATCTTAATACTTCACTGACCTGGAATTCACCTATCTATCAGATCTGAAGTCTGCGCTGTCTAGAACCAGGGACCTCAGAGAAATGTAGGCTCCCAAAGTCACTGTATAACCCCAAGCTCTAATGTGATTGGGGGGGGGGAGCTTATCCTTATCAACTTTTCTATTGAGGAAACCTACTGCAGGAGAATTTTGTATATAGAGGAGATTGGTTAATTGGTTTTTATGGTTGTTCCTCCTTGCTTACTGGCAAAGGGTTAAACTCTTTTGCATTCTTAGCTGTTTTTGGTTTGCTTTATTGTCTTGATTTGCTGTTTGTGCTTGGGGGATAAGTGACCAGGATGTGGAAGGATCTACATCTGAGCCAGCTGAAGGCTAGGAAGCTGCCAGCAGTAATGCAGAGGAAGGTTAACTACATACGCCAGGTGGGGAGATGCTATGGCCAGTCGGCTATGCAAATAAAGTTTGAATTGAATTGCCAGGTGGGGCTAGGCTGTATCTGGTTTTCAACATTGTGATATATCAGCAACTAAATACCACAATATGTTGATTGTGAATAAATTGGAGTTACAGGTAGGTAGCCATGTTGGTCTGCCATAGTCGAAACAAAATAAGAAAAAATCCTTCCAGTAGCACCTTAGAGACCGACTAAGTTTGTTATTGGTATGAGCTTTCATGAAAGCTCATACTAAGTTTGTTATTGGTTACAGGTAGGTAGCCGTGTTGGTCTGCCATAGTCGAAACAAAATAAAATAAAAAAATTCCTTCCAGTATGAGCTTTCACGATCTTAGTTGGACTCTAAGGTGCTACTGGAAGGATTTTTTCTTATTTTGTTTCAATAAACTGGATTGTCGCTCAGCCCTAATGCCGGCCCCCATCTATTGGCCTATCTCACCTTGGAGGGGATGTAACATCCCTCACACCATCTCAATAACGGCTTCTGAAACATGTTGAGGTATTCGGATATCAGGCTAGCCAGCGTGTCGCCTCTAAGCGTCTAAGGCAATGTTTCTCAAACTTGGTTGTTTCTCAGCTGTTGTTGGACTACTACAACTCCCATCCTCCTTAGGTAGCAGGAACAGTGGTGAGGGATGATGGGAGTTGTAGTGGGAGCCAAGAACAGCTGGAGACCCAAGTTTAATAAATACTGGTCTAAGGTTTATAAATCTCCCTGAAAGGTTTGACCTTTGGTGTAGGCCCAACCAGGGAGGGTGCTGCATATGGCCAGCTGGAATTTCTCCATTATTGTTCCCTGGAGTTCTTGATAACTGAATGAGGAAGCATTTTATCTTGCTTGTGCTACGTTTCTCTGCTTAAAGATTGTCCCACTGCTTTGTATTCTGAATTAAGCCTGCTACTTAAGAAAAAAAATCTTTGGAAAAATTGTTTTTTTATTAACAATTTCAGAGCAGCAATGTAACATACTACTTTAATTTGTCTGTATAAACAGTCTCTTGAGGCTTTTATTTTCTTTTTAAAAGATCCCTTAGAAAGAACAATCCTCAAATTGGAACTTTTTCTGAATCTTCTCACTCGTTAACACACACAAATCCACATATTCACTGAGAAGGAACCACCTTTCATTGTCTTCTTTTGCACTGTCACACTGCCAGAGAGAGTGAAAATAAAGACAACTTTAAAGCAAAACACTGAGAAGAGAGTCAGGGGCATTCCTTGGTTGACTGGAAGTGAGAGATATAGCTTTATCTCAATGTTTTGTGGTCATTTAGAATGGTGTTGCATGTGGTCACCTGCAGGATATTTTCAATCCTGCTACCAACAATAAGGGGACATTCCAGGCCACCCGCTGCACGTAGCAATGAGCACGTATAGTGCAGCATGAGCAGGAGTCGCTGGAGGAAGTGGTCATTGGTAGGGGATGCTTCTCAAAGGGAAGCAAAAGGTGTGCTGAGACTCTCGAACACCTCCATGCCTTGATTCTGCCTGCCTAAGAGATTATCATATCCATACTTTGCATGAAGGTCACAGGGCAGCCCTGGACCAGCCACTATACGTGAGCCGAATCCGTCTTGGGGGGGTTGCTGTAGGGTGGGACACCCTAGAGAAAGGGTAGGGTGGAATTTTAATTAAGTGGAGAATTCCACATATCCCACAGCAAAGATTCTAGAGGTGCAAAATTGGAAATAAATCCAAACATGAATGAATTGGATATTACAGGAGAAAGAAGACTCGGAGCTTCTTGGCTTACTTCAAAAAAGCCTGACAAACTTTCTTTGAGATTTAAGCAAATATTAGCTGGCAGAACAGGTCAGAAAAGGTGGATGGAGTAATTGAGTACAGTTTAAGAACACGAGCAGTTGTTCTTGCTGATAAATTAGACAGCTGTTCTGAATTACATTTCATGCTGTTTTTGCACAACAGCTAATTTCCTGCTGGTAGTTCTAAAGTGACTTGGAAGTGTATGCAATTAACTCCGCCACCTTTTCTTTATCCTTCAATAAAAGCATCAATTGTATTTGCTTACGGTGAATTTCCAGGGGTTTCTTCCTTCTCCTTCTCTTCCTAAAACTTTAGAATACATGTATTAGATGTCTAATGTGGGCTTCATAATTCAGAAGCCGTATTTTGACATCTGAATTACATTAAAAGCTAACAACAATGCTGGCATTCCTGTAAAACTTGATTGAACTAACGGAGCTTTTCAATTCATGAGATAGTTTTTCTCTATTCCCCCACCACTACCGCATAGCATCACACACCCACGTTTGTGTGTGTAGGAATGCATGTGGAGCAGTTCATGTGTATAACAACTAGCCAATGTGTATATTCACCTGGCCTCATGGAGAATGTGCACATAATCCTTCCAGAAATAACTGTTCGTATTTCCCAATCAATATACATAATCTCCATTAGGCCTTTTGGGAATGTGAATACCTTGACAATTTTGTACATTCTCTAGCCAATATGGACATTCTTCAGTCAGTATGTATTGTCTGCACAAAACATGACTTCTTTTCTATTTCTTGTTCAGAGATTTGTGCAATCTGCACCCCCTGGGCTGCTTCTGCCCCACTACCCCAGTGTTTTTCAACCACTGTTCCGCGGCACACTAGTGTGCCGCGAGATGTTGCCTGGTGTGCCGTGGGAAAAATTCTGTTTATTTGATTCCTATTCAAGAGAATTACTTTATATATAGTCAATATAGGCACAGAGTTAAATTTTTTTAACATTTTCTAATGGTGGTGTGCCTCGTGATTTTTTTCATAAAACAAGTGTGCCCTTGCCCAAAAAAGGTTGAAAAACACTGCACTACCCAATCTTCCATGACCCACAACACACCCTCCTGCTGATCAGTCAAGGCAGGAAGGAAGGAAGACCTCCAGATAAAATTCACTGTTTCTGCAGTTCAGACTCCTTTCCATTACCACCAGCTGTTCACCCGCCAGCTGAGCAGAACAAGGGAGACTTGCAGGGAGAGGAAAGTTTGAAACCTTCCCCCTGCCCTAGCCCTTGCTACGAAGCTTAGGAAAAAAGCTTTTGTTTTCAAATTGACATTTATCCACAAGCCTGTTTCTGCATCCTCTCTAGCTCTCCCAAGACCACACCATGAATACGCAATGCAAAAAGACTAGCAGGTTGCAGCAATGTAGCTCAAACCACACCAAATATAAAAAAGAAAGCAAAACTAATTCCAGGGCAGACTTTCTGAATTATCAGAAAATTGCTGTTTATTTTTTAAGGCCAGAGAGAGGCAAAAAGTTTCTGGCTAAGCTGTACATGCGAAAAGCCGTCCCATAAGAACATAAGAAACAGTTCAATGTCCTGATGATTGCAAAAGCAGAAAAATGAGCTTTTAACAACAAGTGGCTGGAGAGGAAGGAAGGAGCTCTTCCAGAAAGAGGGGTGGGAGGAGTGGAGCCAACTTCCTCTCAACCTCCTTTTACTGCTTGAGGGGAAGTGGCTTCCCTGTTGCCCTGCAGCACAATCCTGCTCAGTTTGGGT
The DNA here is from genome assembly GCF_009819535.1 of Lacerta agilis. NCBI lineage: Eukaryota > Metazoa > Chordata > Lepidosauria > Squamata > Lacertidae > Lacerta > Lacerta agilis. Next base: position 2,255,269 of record NC_046323.1, on the reverse strand, counting down.
CTGACTGTGTCACTGCCCTGCTGCCAACAACCAAAACTTTGACATGAGCCCTACAGCTCTCAGGTTTTGGGGGGACAATACAGTGTAGTAAGGCAGTTAACACACAAGCATGTTGCACACTGTGGAGCTCTGGTCTGGAGACCACACTCCCTGTTCTCCCACCAGAACCAGCTCCCACCGTCCAACAACTACTCTGGGAGAGAAGGAAGGCTTAGTTCCCACATGAATCTTTGTGGTCCCTCAACTTGTAAAGGTATTAACTTTCAAGCCTTTGCATTAAAAAGGTGTTATTGACTTCAATAGGAAGTGAGTTGCACCTTGTCTCTTTCTTTAATTCATTCCCTGTGAATTATTTGAACCAATTAAAAAGAAAATTGAACTTTCTACTTGGTTCTGCCAAGCCATTAAAGGCCAGTATATATGCATGTTAGAAATTATTTCTGATGTATAAAACATAAGTTTCAGATCTTTGAGAACAAGAAGTGCCTGTTCAGAATACATTTTCTTGTATTATAACTCAAAAGTTATTGTGCTACATTTTGTTCTCCTCATTATCACTTAATCAAAATGCTAAAATACCATTCCAGGGGCATGCTCTCAGCACCATTACAAGCAGGGAAACCAAAGGGGAGATTTGGTTATTCATGCCTAAGGCTGAATTTTGCCCCATATTTTTAACCATTTCCCCCAATAGATCTGCTTTATATTTTTAAGCAAGTGTTGCTAACTTTTGTAGTTCTATCACTATTCTTGATATGGGGCATTTCTGAATTATTTGTTGACTGAATGCTGGTTGGTCTCCTCTGATCTACATCACCTTCACCAGCAACACATTTTCCATAACACAGTGAAAGACACACACAATAGTTACGCAATGACTTCTGCCTGGATTCTACAGTTTCCTAATTAGCTGACAGAGGGCTACTTACAGATACAGTGGTACCTTGGGTTACAGATGCTTCAGGTTACAGACTCCGCTAACCCAGAATTAGTACCTCGGGTTAAGAACTTTGCTTCAGGATGAGAATAGAAATCGCGCAGCGGCAGCGGGAGGCCCCATTAGCTAAAGTGGTGCTTCAGTTTCAGGTTAAGAACGGACCTCCGGAACGAATCAAGTTCTTAACCTGAGGTACCACTGTAGTGTGTTTTATTTCATGGAGAATATTTGTTACTTCTGTACCATCTAGAGTTGTAACAATTTCACTTTGTACATCTAATTAGCCTTCATTTTGGGGTTTACACTTCAGAATCCCTGTGCTTTTGAGATGTTTCTTTCCAAGCTTCAGATTTCACAAAGATGAGCCCGCTGAATTGACTTCTTAATGCTGGGCCATTTTGATTGACATGTTCTGCCTGATCACTGGAACCAGGTTTGGACTTGATTTCATCAGTGAGAATTCTTGAGGCATAGTTTTGGCACCAATGGAAGCTTTCTCCCAAAGCAAATATGCTTGCATTAAAAAAAGAAAAGAAAAAGAAAAAGAAAAAGAAAAAGAAAAAGAAAAAGAAAAAGAAAAAGAAAGAAAGAAAGAAAGAAAGAAAGAAAGAAAGAAAGAAAGAAGCAAACACACCTAATGGCCACATCTAGCTTGGCTCTAGATCCATGCCCCTCACAACAACATGGGAAACCAGAAGAAAGGATGTCACTGTCTGTCTGTCTGTCTGTCTGTCTCTCTCTCTCTCTCTCACACACACCACTTTCTAAAAATCCTACATCCTACTCCATGTTCCAAGTAAATCCTTCATTAAGCAATGCTCCTAACCTAGACACCACATAGCTCCACACTCTGCTGTTAATTCTCTTGTGATGCATATTTAATATAAGCTTTATATTGATCCAGACCATCGTGGTGACATATGCAGCTATGAATACATTTTCATTTAGCTATGCGGATGTTCAGTAAACAAGTGTCACCGGCTCTCTCCGATGAGAAATGTGTGAGATGCAAAGTGAACAACACCTGCCTATTTTTACAAAATCTTGAAATGAGAGGTGTCTAATTATTTTATACATATGTGTATTAAAATTGGTGTTGAAATCTTTGGCAGTATTTATAGTACACACAGAAAAGCTTTGAATATTCAAAGCTCAGGAATTACACAGATACATTACAGGGAATGAAAATTAAACCATTCTTCCCCACATCACATTTCAATCTTTCCAAAAGAGATTTGCTTTCTTTGTTTCTATATTTATTTCAGCTCTTTTGAACAACTGAAAAGACAGCTGCTAACACATGCACGGGTTCAGCAAAAAGGCTTATCCGTTTCCTTTGCTTATAACTCCATTCCTTCCATTCTATAGAAACTTCTGTGAAAGGAATCCAGACCTGTTTGCAAAAAGTGAAAGCACAGGTCAGGCATTTGGAAAGTGCTAAGTGTTTAATACACTCTGCGTTCAGTGCTTCTGACGCATTGAGCACAAGGCTTCCCATGCGCCCCATGACCAACCCAACAGTTGAGCACTAAAGCGCCTTTCTCTGGTGCTGCAGCCAGAGTTGGAGAGGTGCTATCTGATTGCACACATACACATAAACACTGCAAATAAGTGAGACATTGAAGGAAATGAAACTAGGGTCAGGTCAGGGAGGGGGTGAAGGAAAGTGACTTACCTTAACAACACAGATTATATTTGAGACAGCTATGGGCAAAAGCAAGATTAAATAAGGTGTGTGTGTGTGCGCGTGGGTGTGCAAGAAATCAGGAATAAATAGGAATAAGAAAGGAAAGGAGAAAAGAAAGCAAGGCAGCAAGTGCACAACCAACCACTAGCTCCACAAAATAAAGAGTCGCTCCTAAGAGAATCGATTAGCAAAGAGCAGCTTAAACTCTTTCTACATCCCTTCCAAGTCCTTTTCAAAGGCATTTTGACGTTACGTAAAGGATAGTTCTGGTAAAACAATTTTCCTGATTGGAAGCTAGAGCTGTCAGTCATCACAGAGCTACACCCCCTGCCGCTGCCGCCATCGCTGTTTGCCTCTCTCCACTCTTCTCAACTAGCATTTTCCATTTATAGAAAACTTGGAGACACTTATGGGAGATTTTTAAAAAGATATCAAATTGGACAGAAGAGAAAGCAAGAAACATCCATCTGAATCTCTGAGATGCTTCGAAGGCCTCAGGACCAGTTCACGGCCTCCAGCTGCTTTGGGCCAGAGTTGCTTTGGACTGTGATGCCTCCCAAGCAGGGCTATTCATTGGAGCCCTAGTTCTAACCTATGACCTATGACCTTTGGCATGTGGGGGTGACGCAGGATTCTGCCTTGTCTCCCATCATGTGTGACCTCCACATTTAATCACCACATGAGGCTGTCCAGAGATTTGGTGAAAAGTCACCAGTATGCTGATGTGTCTTTTTCATTTGATCCAAGGGAGACAGAGGAGGTTGGGATCCATAGAAATCCATCAAAATGATGGGAGGAGATCTGTGACAGCAAAGGAAATCAAATCAATTCTGACCCACCCAACACTTTGCCTCTTTACCACAGATAAAAGCAGAGGGTCACACCTCTTTGTCTGAAATTTGGCAGGCCCCCTCTCCTCAGAAATGGCTACTGTGCCTGCAAATTTCACCCAATTCTGCCCGAAAAATAAAATGCCACAGGCATTTGTTGATTTTTCCACTACAGCGAGTAGAGAAGTAATGCAAAGCTTCAAAAACTGCACCAAAGGAAGCCTCTACTTCAGATCTGAAGTGAAACGAAATATCAATGTGAAGTGCCAAGGCAACCTACTATCCAATGCAACAAGGCTGGTTCAAAGGCAATCTTCTTTTTCGTTTTCTGGCACGACTGTTCTGGGCCTCCCCTTCAGAAAGCATGGAAGCTATCAAAGCACAGTGCCTGCCAATCTCACCCCTGGCTGACAGTACAGGATGCCCCTGAAAAATTCTAAAGTGAGGGGTTTGAAAAATGATTGCACGGTGCCTCCTTCTCCAGTTCAATGGAGAAAATGGAGGTGCCCCCCCACATAACCACCAGAACCACGGGGTCTCCCAGTGAATATGATTTGCAGGAGACTGAAAAACAACAGAAAGCATTTCTTCACACATTGCATGTTATGGAAAAGGGTGACTACCAACCTAGCAATTCGAAAGCACGTCAAAGTGCAAGTAGATAAATAGGTACCGCTCCGGCAGGAAGGTAAATGGCGTTTCCATGCGCTGCTCTGGTTCGCCAGAAGCGGCTTAGTCATGTTGGCCACATGACCTGGAAAAACTGCCTGCGGACAGACGCCGGCTCCCTCAGCCTATAGAGCGAGATGAGCGCGCAACCCCAGAGTCGTCCGTGACTGGACCTAACAGTCAGGCGTCCCTTTACCTTTACCAATTAAGAACACTGCTGCTTTAAAGAGTCACACATTAATGCCGCATAAACCGCTTGGTGACAAAGTCTGAATGAGAACCACTTTTCAAAGGGGAAGAAAGGTGAAAAGGCTCAAGAGATGTCAGACGAAAATTAAAGGATTCCTCTATACTTCTGAAGGCTTCTGGGCTGTATAAGTGCTATTTTCATTTTGCCTTCATAGACCAACTTAGGTTTGAAAAACATTTCTCACTACCAAAAGATGAGCTTATTTTTTAAATTGTGATATATATTCCTCTTCAATTCAGATGGCAAGAACGGATAATCTTTTTGCTTCTCCCTCATGCCCAGTACAAGAACATGGGGGGACCCAGTGATTTGATTTGCAGTAGCTCAGTTGTGTAGGCATGATGCAAAGTCAGCATGGATATCTACACTAATGTGCCATCAATGCTAGTTAGCAGCCACAGAGCCCTGCTTAAGCTCAGTATGATGGTAGGGCTTGCTCTGTGTTTATGCACCATGAGAGAAATCCAAAGGATGAAGCCTAAACATTAGCAACATCTGTTTGCTGTTCTAGGAAAAACCATTTCTTTTGTAAATTCAATTCAAAAAAGGCCCTAAAATACTTACAAAGATGTAAAGGCTGAAACATATCTAATTTCCCTGGAAAACACATATGTTACTGAATCAGACAACCAGAATATATTAATATTAAAAATAATTATTTCCCTATTTCCAATATTTCTCTACTGCATTTTTTTTAAAAAACTGTCTATTAATTCTGCAAACATTTTCCCCAAAACCAATTTCCAGCTTTGTAGAGGTGTTAAAAAAAGATAATCAACTGATAATACTTATTTTATTAAGTCTCCTCTGAAGCTTAATTCTTAACAGAAAAACCCAATGCAGCTATAAAAATGCTAATTAGGAAAGTTTCAGGAAAAACGCTGCAGACTAAATACAACTCCATGCACAGGAAATTAATTCTGCAGATGATGTGGAAAAGATGGCATATAAAGTTAACGAGATATTACTTAAGGCAAGAGAAACAATTAGGCTATTAACAGTGGAGATAAACTAAACATTTGCCATCAAATATAATGAAACTAATTAAAAGTGAAATGAAAAATAAGACATGAATATGAAAACAAATTCAAGCACAATAAAAGGCAAAACATCTACAGGACCAAAAGCAGCATACATACTGCAGACTGGGAAGCATTACAAAAAGCCATTGGCCGAGGAGATCTGCTAAGCAAACAATGAAATTCCCGAGATTGTCCTCCCTGTTTTCAGAAGGATGGCCACAATAATAGCTTTATGAATTCCTTCCATAATTTATAGATGATCTCAGCCACTGCTGAAGAATTCGGCCAGGGATTTGGTTCGGAGTTTGAGAACACATGAGTCCTGTCATTCACGAACAGAATGAACATCAAGATAGGGCAGCTTCTGCTGGCAAGAGTTCGATTCTTCCTGGGACGTTTTGTTCTTGTGCTTGGTGACTAAAAGTCACATGTGCACTATCCATAAAATGATGTGCTTTGAATTCAGGAATAGATTCCCGCTTGCAAAAGAACAACATAGCCCGACTTCCTTGGAGAAAGTGCATGCTACAAATGTGATCACTGATCATGCTTTTTTTGAAAATCAACTTACAGACTTAACAGAGAAAATAATTGTGAACTTGATGTTCAGTTTCCATGTGTGTATGGTACCAATTTTACAGTGCGCCCTCTCCTTAGACCAAAGTAGTGCAAGAGCCTTCACTGAAATCAATGGGGCACCAAGTCAGTCATCACTAATTTTTTACTTTGTTTCCACGGGTGGGACTAACCCTCAGGATTCAGTCCTATGCCTCTCCCTTTTTTATCCCATGTATGTATTTCTTGAGGACTCAGCATTCGATTTAGATACAGAAGGGGCTGAGAAGCTATTCCATTCAGGCAAAGAAACACCTGTTAGCTCAGGTGCAGGGCTGGAAAGGTCCTATAAAGAGCAACTGTAATGGAGACTGAAAGTGGCAAAAATTAACAGGTGAAAGAATGAGGAACGAGAGGGTCATGGATAGAAGTGAAAGTCAGTGAAAGGCAGACAAATGTTCCAACTCAACACCATGTTTCTCCATGTAAGATAGTGTTCCTCGTTTAGTAGCACCCATTTGCTAAGCTCTAAACAGATTAGTTTCATTTCTCAAGAAAGTTTTGACAATGGGTATACACATGTAGACTCGGTACTCAGTAAAAAGGGTAGACTCTATTTTCACATAATCACTTTTCAGAGTAAAATTATGCTTTTAAACCCCCCGATTATTTGATAAAAGCAGTACAGTTCTTTGGGGAAGGAAATGAAACTTACGGCAACATTGGAGACACTATCAAGTTTTCAGAAAATGGGGAAAAATCAAAGGACCTAATGTGTTCCCAATCAAATTTTTATGCCTACTGGCTGAGAAGATGAATTAGCTTAGCTGCACTCATTTCCCCAAAGAAGCCCTATTTGTGTTCCTTAGCCATGGCTGGGTATTATTTCTGAATATCTGGCTAGGGATGGGCTACAAATCTAGATGCGGACACTTTATGCTGTACTACAACGCACAGGCTGAACGCATTGTATCAGTACTGTAATTAACTAGTTATATGTAAACTAGTAATGTAGCGGAGAGGACCCAGGTGGCGCTGTGGGTTAAACCACAGAATCTAGGGCTTGCTGATCAGAAGGTCGGCGGTTCGAATCCCTGCCACGGGGTGAGCTCTCGTTGCTCGGTCCCAGCTCCTGCCCACCTAGCAGTTCGAAAGCATGTCAAAGTGCAAGTAGATAAATAGGGACCGCTCCGGCGGGAAGGTAAACAGCGTTTCCGTGCGCTGCTCTGGTTCACCAGAAGCGGCTTTGTCATGCTGGCCACATGACCCAGAAGCTGTCTGCGGACAAACGCTGGCTCCCTCGGCCTATAGAGCGAGATGAGTGCCACAACCCCAGAGTCGGACACAACTGGACCTGATGGTCAGGGGCCCCTTTAATGTAGATAGCTATTTTCCTAGCCACCTACGGGATCACTTTCAAGTGACTATGCAGAGGAGCACCACACATTATGGAGTTTTGTGAGGTTGAGACCCCAAACTGAGTTACAGACCAACTTACGGTGTGTTGCATGAGGCACACAATTGGCACCTTCTTTCGCCTTTTTTTAAAAAAAGGGGGGGAAGCTTTTTTGCAAACAGCAGGAGAAAGAATGGCAGGAGAGAGACAGAAACAGAATTGCACACAATGGAAAAGTTGCGTTCCATGTGGCAGGTAGGAGTTAAAAGTGATGCCTTGTCAAAAGACTGGAGATGACTGCTCCAAAATGTATGAGCATTTTAGGAAACATAATGCAGAATCTAGTAAGCATCAGGCCCACTGTATATTCACAGTTAGGTTTTTCAGAGAAGAGTGTACAGTACTGAGATTTTCTTAAACTCCTCAACTTTCTACAGAATTCAGACAAGAGCACTGTAAAGTTGGTATTATTCTCACTATTTCTGAAGTGAGAGCTACACACACACACACGCATACACAGCTGAAACGTCTAACAAGGAACAGGGGTAGGAAATGCATGCTTGTATTATTCACCACACAAGTTGATTATAATATAATCAAAAGGTTTTGCCATTAACTTTAACTAAGTCACCTTTGCACCTTTGTTATTTAAGGAACTTTGCCTGAGAGGTGTTAAGCATGCACGACACTTAAGGGTTGCAGCGTGAGTGAAGGCCCTGCTCATTTCCACAGGATCACGCTCTGAGTACATGGCTGGCTGTCTCAAATTTGGTCTTCAGTGTTGCTTCAATCACTGCAAACCACTTTTGAGAATGTCAGGGTGTCCCCCCCTTTTAATCTATCAAGAGTTGTACAACCACCAATAACACAAAATTAACAGTATTGCAGAGATCTTTTTAAATGTCACAGCAGCTCACTCGTATTGATATTCTGAACTTAATAACACGAGTGCTGTAACGCTCTGCATCAAACTACTTGAAGCACTTTCATAAGGCAATAAAGCAAGGGATTTGTTTTCACCCCAAAGCTATGTCAGTGACTCTGTATAACTCTATTCAGGAGAACAATTTCCATAAAGAATAGGGAAGGGGGGGTTGGGGGGGGGAGAAGAAGAAGTACCTTGGTGCTCAGTCTAGGTGCTAAAGTTGTTTTCATCTCAATGCCCATACATAAGGAAAGGTAGATACAAGAAGGGAGCTCAGCATTAAGTATAACCTGCAATATGGGATCCACTGTTAATAACTGACACCTTATATCAGTCATTCTATTCCTTTTCCTTTTCTGTCCACTGCTGGTTTTCTTAATACTTTTTCTCATTTTGTCCCTTGTATCTCTCCCTATTTCGTTCTGTGTGTTTTTGAAGGAGAAATACACACACACACAGGAAATGATTCTGGTACCACAGGTGCAATCCACCTTCGGTCTGCACAGAGCCCAGTTTTAGACCACATCTGACATGGGCCACACAGATAATCCTAAATCTGGCCCACGGACCTCTGGATTCTTCAATACACATTAGCCGCAAATTCAAAAGTATGTGATATGCAAGACAGAATTCTTGGTGGGGTTTAAGAGGTCATTTCTTCTTGTTGAAATAAGGCAGGGAACATTGTCTGCTACCTACCCATCCTTTACTATACCATTTGCAAATTAGGAACCATCCCTTCTGGTGCAGCATAACCACTAGAAGGATGGCCTAAGCAGTCGTCTGTTCAGTGTCAACTTAACCACCAAGTAAACTGGCGATTGTAAGGACTGTAATCTAGAAAGGTTTATGGGGTGAAACTGCAAAATCACCTCAAAGCCTGGCTCCATTAATAATTATTCAGTTCTGCAACCTGCATTACAAACTACAGTTTTGTGCAAAATCCTTAAAAATAACTGTATGTCAGATTATTTTAATGGCATTTATAATTGGCAGTTCAACACTGCCAAACAAAAAGCAAAATCCCCTATTTCCCTTCAGGTCCTGCAAATGCAGCTTTTGCTGCCACCCACACCACCTTTTTGCAAACAGGCAAAAATACATAGTTTCCCTCAAATTAAGATACATCAACCACTGTTTTAATTCACTGCTCAGTCCCCAAAAGTGCAAATAGTGGATGTTACCCCTGCCCAAAATAAAAGCAAATGAATGGCAGGTAATTATAAGAACTGGCATGGGTTAACAAAAAAAAGGGGAGAAGTAGAAATCCCATCAAAACCTGCATTGAGACAACCAGCTCTTTACAGCAGCAGTCAGAAACCTCTGGTTCATGAGCGAAATTTGGCCCACCAGGCCTCCACATTGGTGAGCACCAGTTCCTGGCTGACATTCATCTCACAGGCAGAAGTAGTAAGTGTCCTGGGTCTATTTCATCAAAAGCTTCTGCCCACAGCACATAGCAGTAACACTGGTGTGGTTAGTATGTTCCACCATGATCAGGAAGATGGACGTTCAAACCCACACTTTGTCAGAAAGCTCACTGGGTGACCTTCAGCTTATTCTTCTTGTTTAAATTCGTATACCACCCTTCAGGTGGTTCACAGCATAAAAACACAAGATAAAAATGCAAAATACATAATAAAAACAAAAACAAAGCAATAATCCCCTCCCCCCTCTCACATTGGCACACAAGAGGTTGTCAAGGATGGAGACCTGACTCTCTGGCCCATCAGGCCACCTCACGTATTCCACAAACCCCTACTTTTTTGAGTTATTTGTGGCACATGTGCTACAGATTGGCCATCTATTAGTTGGTTCATTACAAGCATTAAGAAAGAATGTAGCTAATTATGTCAAAAATAATTTGACATTAAGAACTTTGAGGGCCTGCAATTCCTTCAGGGTGACAGCCTGTAAGCACCAAACAAGCTATAAACTGAAATGAGTAAGTTTAATTAATTCAGACACGCACAACAAACATGTGGTACAGATTAAAGACCCATGAATGAAGTTCCAGCTACCTGAAATGCATAGGTAGGTGAAATAGCCGCACTTAAATGAAGTGTGTTATTGCCTCTATAAAAGAAAGTAGCAGAGACGGGCCAACAACTTGGAAAATAAAATAAATTGTTTTAAATGCTTTTCAGTTAAAGACCCAAATCATTACAATGGGATGCTTAGAGTGTCTGTGTTCATTTAACTCATATTGAATCTAGTGGGGGGAAGTCTAACCATCTTGAAATAACATCACCCCAATTAAAAAATTTAAATAAGAGCAATGATTTTTATGAGCTGGATAATTCAACCATTTGGATAGTCACTCTCTGATCTCAAAGCAGCTCTTAAACTTTAATATCATGGAGCGAAAGACAAATCACAGAATGGGGAATAAATGGCTGTTTTCTCCTGAAGTTGAGAAGAATCATTATAGTTATCCCATATTCCCTTGTAATGGCTATGGGAGCATGAACACTGCTTTTGAAAGACAGTCTACCTAACCATTTCTACCCAGGCAAATCAAAATGGTTAAAGTCTACTGCCAAACCATTTGCACAGCCTCCCGTCGTAATTGCATTAGTGCTAGTGCAGAGATTCATAACAAATAACTAAAATGAAACACTGATTCTACCAGATTCTGCATTTGTGGTAGGGTTGCAAGGCCGACACTGTTCAAATATTACGTAACAACACCCATCACTAAAGCAGCCTTTTTATTGTAGTGTATACAGGATACATTCAACAAAAACACTCTTAAAAGAAAGGTAAGCAGTAGATACAATACCTGCGGGAAGCAGGCATTCCAGTGGAGTAAACACAGGATCCATAGCAGCTTATTAATGTTGTACTTTTAAAACTAAAGCAAAACAAAAAAGAGTGTTAAAAATCACAGTTCATGCACCTCACTTATTAATTCAATATTTTAATTATAGTTAAACTATACCCCAAGCATAATATTCATGAGAAAATGAACAGGGTAAAAAAGCTCAGTTCAGAAATAGCCACAAATTTGCAGGCACACACAAATATTGATTTTAAAATAAATACATTTAAAGCTGATTTACACAGAACCATGGACCGTTACATATAGCAGGTGGCAGGAAGCCCATTCCAGTGTGAAGAGATTAATCTATAAGTACATTTGGCATCAGCCAGATTGATAGTGTGACACACAGTTCAAGGGATTGGAAAATCTGAGTTCTGGAGGAGCAGGGAAGCAGCGAAATGAACAAGCCAAGCTTGAAAGGGTTCAATTTTTAATTGGTAAATATTGATTTTTATAGTAGTAACTTGCCACCTGAAAGCAAAACTGAATAAGCAAAATAATAAAGGTTGCATGAGCAATGCATTTACAGCTCTGTTAAAACAGAGTACTTTGCAGAAGCAGATGTGATTTTTGTAGAGGAGACATTATTTCCAAATCAACATGTTTGCTGGGTTAGGAACCATGCCATGAATGGAGGTGTGCACTCAGCACAACTTGCTGTTGGTGTGCATCTCCACTGGCAGTCTAGGGGCACAGGTGGTACACAGCACTGCACACACCAGTTCCCAAACGTTTGAATTTCTGGGCCCAATTTAAGGGAAGGAACATAGCTCAGTGGCACAGCAGGTGTTTTGCATGCAGATGGTCCTAGGAGAGCCATTCCCAGGCTGATTAGACAATGCTGGGCTAGGTGAAAAAAGGGGAGTCTGAGCTGGCTGGGAAAAGCGGGACCTAATCTGCACCATCCTCCAGCCATGTAATATAGGAAAATATACTGAATGCTAATGTTCAACTCTGGGATATGTGCAATAATGCAAAGAATACAAAAGGCCTTTAGTTACTAACAACTAAACTTATTTATTAAAATTATCTATTGAGTAAAAGCCCCACTTTATTTATTATTTCATGGATAATTATGTTTTGGGGGATTTTTTAAAATGCTACCAATCCAGTGGCTAGGGTACAAATAGCAATTAATTAATTAAGCACATTAGTAAGTTCTAGGTTTAAAATAAAAAATGTATTTTTAATCTACTAGACAACATGGATTCTGACTAAAATTAAAATGACTGCAATCTGTTTTTATAGTCATAGGAACAAAACTGCATTCAACATTCTGCATCAATCCAACAAAGATGCCCAGGGCTCCCAGCTCCTCCCATTTGTTTTAAATTTAGGTTAAAAACACACTTTTGGAGGCATTGCTTGTTTGGGGTGATGGCCTGCTTTCCCTTTTTGTCTCTTTTCTGCGTTGTGTGTAGGTGCTTCTCCTGTTGTTGCTGTGTGTTACTTCTGTTAAATTAGTATTTTCTAATGCCCCTGACGGCTTCTTTGATTTCCCAATGTGATCCTGGTCCCAAAAAATGTTGGGGACCCTTGGTCTATAATATCTTAATGTCTACTATTGTCTCCTCTGGTCAAATAGGTTTCTAAAGCATTACAATTTTTTTTTGAACAGAGACAGCAGTTCAGACCATCAGCTACACCAACTTATGCTCCTTGGGACAATAAACCAACTCCTGTATTTATCCAACCTCAAAGATGTGCACAAGACAGTAGAATGATATGGCTATCACAGTTTAGAAAACAGGACTAGCAGAGTTGACATGCTGTAACTTGTAAAATATCAGCATGTCCGCCAATAAACAATTGGTCTCTCCAGCACTGCCACTGGGACAAATGCATGAAGTCAGGGGTACTTTGGATGCAACAAGGTCCAGTGCCCTAAAGCAAAACAGCTGGACTGAATTTTAGCATTTTAACTGTGAACACAAGGGAATGTGTGAAGAGAAGATGGGGGCAGGGAGCACTCAATACCGGAAAAATGTGGGTGGGGGGCTTGTCCATAACAGAATACACAATGCAGAATACAACATGCCAGCAGCTAGAAGCCCAACAGTGAAATCTGCCCAACTGATTCCTCAAACTGCCAAGCCAACTCCAGAGCTAAAAGAGAAGTATGTGAGCATCATGGCAAGCAATTGGGGGGGGGGGAGAGAGAGAAGAGCATGAGATCTTCCTCACACCTTTGGAAAAGCAAAATCGACTGCAAGCCCAGAGCTTTATAGGACCACACACCTGCCAAAAGCTACCTCCCCACCCCCTGCCACGTTATCCCAGCCCTTCTCCAAGAAGTTCAGCGCGGCCCCTATCCATTCAACCTTGCTGTTGTTTGCTGTTTGGCTTGGTAATTTGTTTTAATCTGTCTATCATATTGCATTGTTTGTTTTATTGTTTATAAAAATATTTATGTACCGCTGCATCATAAAAATATATCACTGCGGTTTGCAACAATATAAAAGCATAAAACCGAAACAATGGTTGTAACCTACCCTGGGACTTTGTAGCGAAGCCCAGGTAATAAATTAAAAGGCTGTCCAGTGAACTACATGATTGGATGGAGATTCAGGTTCAAATCTCCATCCAATCTTAGTCTCGAGTGGGAGGGGGAAGTTGCCACCTTATTAACAAAGCTTGTTTGGCCGTTGTTGTTGTTTTTTTTTTAATGCAACCAAGTGGCCAAGCCACTTCTTGCACAGAACCTTTGTTCTTAAACCTCAATTCTCAAGTAGGAGGTTGGATCTCCTGATATTTTTTGTTTGTGTTTTGCTGTTCCTGAACCTCCCATGGGGGCTAACAGCTTTTAGGAGACAGGGAGGCCCAACTGAATCCTGAACCCTTCCTTAAAGGTGCCCGGACTTTCCCCTAAAATTAAATTAATTAAATAATTAATTAATTACTAATAACAAACAGGCTGCCCCTCATTCTATTCAGGATGCAATGCCGTCTCTTTAAGCAACCGTCCTTAGCCCCTGCACACCTGCAAATCTCATGTACTTCTTCGCAAAGTTCTCTCTTCTGCAAGAGTGAGCATCCAAGCAACATACTTTCTTTCCCCCTCCCTCTTCCATTCCACAGAGATGGGCTTGAGCCCTGACACCTCTCTGTGTGGACATTAAGACATGGGAGGGTGCGTAGGGGGGAGTGCGAAGGAGTGTGTGTGAGTGAGTCCCTGTCAGGGAAGAATCATAGAATTGTAGAGTTGGAAGGGACCCCAAGGGTCAGCTAGTCCAACCCCTTCAATGTCAGCTGAAGGAGGAGGGGTATAAGTGGATAATATTTTCACTAGTCAAGGAAGTAGGTGCAGACACCACGCACGCACGCTAGACCAGCCAGGAGGCAACTCGGATGACTCCAGAAGAGGATTCGAGGAGAGGGCGACCCTCTCTGCCTCCACAGTTGGAAGCAGTTGCTGGAAGCCAGCGGAGAAAGTGCTCTGGAGCTCCTGTTTCCCGCCAAGAGGGAACGGGATGCTGGACTAATGGGCCCCTGGCTGGCCGGATCCAGCGGGGCTCCCCTTAAGTCCTCAAGGCCAAGCGCAAGGCTGCGAGAAGAAACTCTCCCTCCAAGTCCCGGGCGAGTCCGGAGAGGAGCTTAAACGTGCAAAAGGCAGAAAGCATCTAGTTGGGCTATTCATTATTGTCTCTTCCCTTTAAAAAGTATGGGGGGGGGGAGGAGGCTGATTTACAAAAGCAGGAAAGGGGCTAGAGGAGAGTATTTCTGCCGGGGGGGAGGGGATACCTGGTGCTGCCTGCCCGCCTGCCTTCCCGCCCAGAGACACCCGCTTTCTCTCTCTCGCTGCTTCTCCTTCTCCCTCTCGCGCCTGGAGGGTCCAGGGCGCCGCTTGCAGGGAGCCAGGGGAGAGAGAGGCGCCAAGAGACGATCGCACCGATCGCCACAGTCATCTATGGCTCGGCGGTCGATTTCTGAGCAGAAGGTGGAGCGGGGAAAAGAGAGGAGGGTTGTTTGTTTTGCGCGCAAGCAACGAGTTGTGTTGCTTTTTGCATTGCAGCAACAGAGCTATGCGAGCAAATGAAGCAGCTAGCTGAGAACGCGGAGCATCTGCTCCATGATGGGAAAGCAACGAAACCAAATCAATTGCAACCCAAGCAAAATGAGGCAGGCAGCAACTCCTGCCTTCCCGGATGCTCCTCTGCCTCTGAACCTATAGAGAGAGCCCGTGGCAGGAAGGGAAACGATGGGCTGCTTGCAAACGGCTGCAGCGCCGTGACCTGGCAGAGCCCCGCCTCTGCGAAGCAGCTCTTAAAGGCGCAGCCGAGCGGAGTCGAGGGGCTTCCCGGGCTGCGGGTTCGCACGCGCTGCTTCACGCGCTCTCCCGGGGCCCCATTCTCCACATCATACAGTTAATGCACATGCCTCTTCCCCTCTAAATGCTGGGAACTGTCTTTTCTTAAAGGGTGCTGGGAATTGTAGCTTGGAGAGGAGGAGGAAGATGCAGGTCTCAAGAATGTTTTGGAGGGGGAAGTCGTGTGCACTAAAAGTGCTTTACAGCTATGGTTTGTGGTTGTGACCCTGCTCTCAGTGTGCACTAAAAAGCGGCTTGCATAGGAATTTAAAGCAACTGTTGCCCAGGCTTGGAAAAGCAGATTTATAAAATTATAGAATTGTAGAGTTGGAAGATATCCCAAGGGTCATCTAAATCCCATCTGGTGGTTCCCTCGCTGTGAGAAGCCAAGTTACAGGGAACCAGGCAGAGGGCCTTCTTGGTAGTGGCACCCGCCCTGTCCTGTGGAATGCCCTCCCACCAGATGTCAAGGAGAACAACTACCAGACTTTTAGAAGACATCTGAAGGCAGCCCTGTTTAGGGAAGCTTTTAATGTTTAATAGACTATTGTATTTTAATATTTTGTTGGAAGCTGCCCAGAGTGGCTGGGGAAACCCAGCCAGATGGGCAGGGTATAAATAAATTGTTGTTGTTGTTTTGTTTTGTTTTGTTTGTTTGTTTGTTTTATTATAGTACACCTCCGGGAGATATTTTTGATGCACTGTTGGGGGGAGTATTGGAAAGGGCTTGGGAATATCTTTTATCTTCTTATTATTTCCCTTTCTCCTCCCCTTCACTTCTCAGAGATTAGTTAAAAGTGGTGGAGAGATCAGACCTCCCCCTCCAGTCCCCTTTAAATTCTTTAATTAAAGAAAATCCATGGAGTGTTTATTCTTTTATTGTAAATTGAGTCATATACTACAAGCCTTTGCATGTATACTGAGAAGTAAGTCCTACTCAATTCAATGGAGTAAGCTCTCAGGTAACTAGGTGAAGACTGTGTGCAGTCTTATACAGTACTGCAATCCTAAGCATTTTTACTCATAGGCCATAGGCTTATTTTCTTAAGTAAAATAAATATAAGACGGTGTCTTATTTTTGGAGAAACACGGTATTACTTCAGAACTGGGGTTCATGGTTTGTTTCAGAAATCCCCAAATGTCTAATAGCATACCCTCCAATACGAAGCGGCCCAAAACCAGGACACCATCTTCTGGGGCTTCACTTTCCCTTGAGTCACATAACCTGTGCAAGATTACAGGGGCCCCCAAGCACGTTTTTGGGCACAGTGCCCCAAAACATTTGTTTTGAGGTGCCGTGCAAGATCGCTGCCTTGAAGAAAGCACTTTTTGGGGGAAGAATGCAGCCAGAAATCACAACAGCCTTTTTGGCTGACATCCTCTCACGAGGACATCCCATTTTTTTCTGGGACAGTTGACGGGTATGTGATAGCTAAAATACTTTTTTTCTGAGTTAATGTTGGAACCCCCTTCGTCTTTACACGTGAAAAGGTATACTTTCAGGGTGCTTAAGAGAACAAAATCAGCTTACAACAGAACTTCTTTTATAACACCCCATTGGGGGCTGGAAGGAGGCCAAGACAGAATGGTGATTCATGCAGGAACACAACAGGCATCTTCTTCAAAGGGTGTGCAATTGTAATGTGCAGCCTCTGTGCCAAAAGTGACCGAATGCTCCAATTGCATCTGATGCAGAGACTGGGCAGAATTACTTGCCCCTAGTGGAGGCTGAGGTGCAGGAAAGCCGGAGCAATTTATCATGCAGAGATGCAGCAAACAGGCTCCTCTATGGTTCAGAGCTTTGAGATCACAGATGTCTCCAGCTACGTATTTATTTCTAATGACATGCTAGTAGTACTTTGTTGACAGTCTAATATGCTTCACCAGTCACCACGCAGTCTGGGAGCTACTCAGTCAGAGATAATTAGGCTTTGCAAGTAAAGAACTCTGCCCCACTCAGATGGTTCAGTTGCATGCTAAGTTATGGGAGTCACTTCAGTTTTTCATCTCACTTATTTTAATGCAGTTTGCCTTTTACTTATGTTTCCAGAGTTTTACTTTGCATTTTATTCATTCACAGCCATCTATGCTTTCATGCCTTTGGCTTTAGAAACAACAACACTTTTATCTATTGTAAGATCCATTGCTTTAGATCAGTAAACCCTTTTTAAGATCTAATGCACCAACTAGGTTGTTTTCTATTCAATTATTCATACTGCAACGCAAAGGCTGCTAAACGCCAGTTCACACATGTAGTACACATTAATCAAAGATAATGTTACTGCTTCCAAGAACAAGGGTGATATTTACAGGTAATATTCCTTTTAATTTTGCAATGCATCTCCTAGTCTATTTCACAATGGCAGCATCTTTGAATGTCTTTAATGTGTCTGGTGGGTAGCCATGCGATCCAACCACGTCTTCTCAGAAGTTCAGTGGAATTTACTCCCAGGTAAGAAGAGGATAGGACTGCAGCCAAAGAATAGGAATGATGGCCCCAGTTCAAATATCACTTCTCTCACCAGGTGGCATTAGGCAGGCCACTATCTCAGTCCCACCCACCCACCCACCCACTCCGCCTCATTGGTTGGCAGCTGACCAGGAAAAGAAACTGCCTTTGTGTCAATGACAGCAGTTTGCTTTTAAGCTTTCACAGCAGAAAGCAGGGCCGGCCCAGCCAGGAGGCAAGGTGAGGTGACTGCCTTCGAGGCAGCAGACCTGGCCTCCAAGAAGTGCATTGCCCACTGCCATAGCAGCAGTGTGGTATCTTTGCAAACAGGAGGCACTGCTTGTGTCCCCCATTCCTAGGGAAGAAGTGGGGGGCCGCCCACTGGGGTCTCCTTTGCTCTGCAGCCACCCAGCATGATTCAGAGTTGGGACCCTTTCCTCCCACAACGACCTCTGATTCCCTCTTCACCTGTTGGGCAATGTTGATTTGACCTTCCGTGGTCCATTACTTCGCAAGATTTTGCAAACTCTGGCCAAGTTTGGAAAACTACATTTGGGCTTAATAAACTGAGTTGCGTAAAGAAATGGTACCCTTTCATCACATACTCAACCGAACATCAGTTACAGTGGCAGCCACTGAACTCAGGGGTCACATTTCCCCATGGGAATCTGTGTTGGGGGGTGGGGGGTGGGAAGGGGAAAACATTGGGTGAGGGGGGTTATGTTCTCATCTTCCTTTTGAAAAACCAATAAAAAGCATATAGAAGAAAAAGAAAAGACGAAGCTGAGCTATGCACAGGCTGCATGGCAACTGCCTGCTTCCCCTCCCTTCTTCCCTTCCTGCAAGTGAGCAGTCAAGGCAGGCCAATCGTAGCCTCTTGTTACGTCTGAACCAGAAATGATGGTATCTGGCTTCCTAGCAAGCAGCGTATGGAGTTATACTTTAAAAGTTGGCTTCCGTATGCTGGCTTCTTCTGAAGCCCTTAAGCAGAGTTCCCAGTTCATACTGGAATCTCTGCTTAACTGTGGTTTCCTGGCTTGTGTGGCTGCTTGTGAGAAGGGAGGAGTGAACTGGCTGCGGGAAGCTTGTGCAGATATCAGTTTATGAAGCCGGGATTTGATCGTTCCCTTTCTCGTAGCAATGACTTCTTAGGGCAGTGGTTTCCAACTAGTGTGCTGTGGCAACACTGGCCTCTGTCCCTCTTCCCCCCCCCCCTCCTCTGATGCCCTCTTGCACCTCTGCCTCCCAAAGGCTTGCACAGCTGTTTGTTGCAGCAGCCCAGGCAAATGGTGCCTCTGGGGGTGGGCAGGGGGTGCTTCCCAGGCCCCTGGCAGGCAGTGGGGGGAGGCAAGCTTCTCTTTTCCTTTCTTTTGCAAAGTAGGGGAAATATACAGAGCTCTGCAGCAGGGGGCAGCAGAGGAGCGTGGCTTGCGGAGTCAATGGCAGCTGTTATTGCTAGCAAACCGAAATTGCAGGCAACCGTGTCTGTCTGAAAGAAAACATCCAAGCTATTGCTATTATTAGGACTAACTAAAAAGTCTCAAAGAAGTGAGCCTGGCAGAAAGGCCAAATCTGCACTCTGTTTACGATGGGATATTGGTGATGTTATACATGCTTGGAGGGAGAGGGGGGGGCTGATTTTGCACCAAAGCTACAGGGAAAGAGGAGCATGACTTTTCTCCACCCTCCCTCCCTCTTCCATTTCATTTTAGTGATTGAGTGCAAATCACAGAATCATAGAGTTGGAGAGTTGGAAGGGAGCCTGAGGGTCATCTAGTCCAACCCCCTGCAATGCTGGAATCTCTGTTAAAGCGTCCATGAGGGATGGCCACGCAACCTCTGCATAAAAACCTCCAAGCTAGGAGAATAAAACACATGTTCACTTTACAAGAAAAGGACTTGGGGGGGTCTGGGAGGAGAGCAAAACCTCCCCCTGCCTTGCCTGTCTTTTCTTAGCAGTGTCAACTTACTGGAATTTTGAGGTTTTATTTAGGTCTTGCTCTCTCAGAGGAGAAACTGCCGTCCTCCTTTTCCTTCCACTTGTTTGCATGCTTTATTTCTTTCTGCTGAAATCTTTTCCGGTTTTGGCAATGTAGCCTGGGTGCAGTGGTTGATGAGCTGCCAGCTACTTTGGGGAGTGCAATTTGTATCCTTACTACAGCTAGTTAAAGTGGTGCAAGATTCATCACATCGGAAATCAGTTGTGGGGAGCAGGCTGACAGAAGGATCCTTAAAAGGTCTGTGGTGCAAAGAAGGGCTTCTGAATTAATAAACTCACAAAGACAAGGGACCTGTGTCTCTCTCTTTCACATGTCCTTTTGCTGCCGGGCTTTCCTGTAAGAACCTTCTCACAAGACTTTACATGCTCCTTCTAGTTCTTTTGTGCATAGTGTTTCTCAAACTTCTGACAGCTGAGGAACCCACACACATCCCTACAAGCAGTGCTTTTTTTTGAGGGGGTACTCAAGAGTAGGCAGTACTGTACCAGCATCTCTCTCTCTCTCTCTTTTTTAGTTAAAAAATGTAACACTTACTGCAACAACTTCATGGTGAGTACCAACACCTATTTTTCTAGAGGGGAAAAAAACACTGCCTACAAGTTTTACTTTTAGAATGTGTAAGAGTAATAATTACCTATCTTCATAGGAGTCCACCCTCCTTGTTTCTGCTAGGAATGGGAAGAACATCCCCAGTCAGGCTCAGCATTGGGCTCAGAAAAATAAAAAGTATTTCCCCACTAACTCATAATATCTTTCTGCTTATTATGCTTGCATTATGGCCAGAAAACCCCAGAAATGTCCTCTTTGGGGGGCTACATCCCCATCTGGGGGGATTTTTGCATTTTATAGGAAATGCCTGGGGTTTGGGGTTTTTTTTTTGGAGGGGCTTTATTTGTTTATTTATAATTGTTGTTTTTTTAACTGTGCCCCAGAAGCGATTGCTTTGGCCAGAGGTGAGCATTCCTGTGTCACCGCCAGGCCCTCACGCCTCTCTCCCTCCACCTTCCTGGTAAGCCTCCAACTCCCCTCTACCTACTTACCTCCCTCCCACTTACCTGGTTTGCTGCTCCAGTGGCAGCAGCTCTGGAATGTACAAGGAGGGCAAGAGCTTTCCCTCTCCCCCCCCCTCCCCTGCCTGGCGCACCATTATGGCTGCGCATCAAGAGCAGTGAGACATGGAGTTTTCTAAGTGCCACTATAATAGCGCTAGGAAAATTACATTGTCCAGTGCTCCTGGCATACAGGAAACCTTCCATTATCGCTAGTGCAGCAAGAAAGGTCATTGTTCATGAGCAGAAGTGAGGAATAAAATGCTGGACTTGCATCTATCTGCTGTAGAAAGCAAACTTCTCAAAATAAATCCCAAATTCTTAATCTGCAGTATTACACACTCATTAACTCAGGAGGTTGTGCACTCTCCTTCCTTGGAGGCTTTTAAGCAGAGGTTGGATGGCCATCTGACATAGATGCTTCAGTTGACATTTCTTCATTGCAGGGGGTTGGACTGGATGACCCTCGGAGTCCCAACTCTACAATTCTATGATGATTCTATTGCAACTCAATGAGAAATAATTCTATGTAGACATTTATAGGGTTGAACTCCACCAGAATATATTAAACCCTTTCAGGGACTGCACTTCTGTCTGTTAGGGCTACACTAAATGCAACAACCAGCAAGCATGTTTATTGTGACAGAATCTTATATGAACAGGGGTGAGTTTATATCTCAGTAACTATAGAAGGAAGGCCCACTGAATTCCATGGAGCTTTCTCCCTCACACTGGTTAAGTGTGTATAAGATTGCAGCCTAAAGTGGTTAGTCTTAAATGTGCGACACAGAACTGTTAACAAGGGATATAATAAGCTTTCCAGCTGCTTATTCCACATTCTTGAAAATAAGATGTGGACAATAAGGTGGAAGGATATTTTTGCATGCCACCCCAATAGTCAAGCGGTGCAAGATTCCCGGGGATCCAGGCACTTACCCAGGGTCCGGTTTCCTTGGAATGAGGCTCAGCGGAGACTGTGGTGTCTTTAGGATAGATGGTTTATTTACACATATATACAGCCTAAACTAACTGCGGGAGGCAGTGGAGGATAGGGGTGCCTGGCGTGCTCTGGTCCATGGGGTCACGAAGAGTCGGACACGACTGAACGACTGAACAACAACAACAGCCTAAATTTATGATGGAGGGGCTCACAGCATTAACACCCAAGAAGGCCTTCCTTCTCCCATAGCCACAGCCTTGCATCCCAGCAGAATGAAAACAAGTCTATCTCCAGCCTGCCTGCTCCTCATTATGAACTGGTAAAGGGGTGTGTGTGTGTGTGTGTGTGTGGCTGGTTTTGGAAAGAAAAAGACATAATTGATCCCACCCCTTCGGTAAGGATCCAGATTCTCCATTCTTAGACCTTGGCTGAGATCAGTGTGTCTGAATTCTCCCCCTTCACCTCCCCCTCTCCTTCCTTTGCAAAATGATTTTAGGCAATAACAAAAGCCAAATAATATGGTTTTACAGCTGCCTCATTCCTTAGTGATTTGATTAGTGGCCTTATTTGGAAAGCAACAAAGTATAATTTTAAGTTTGGTATTCAAAATCCCCCCTTCTTTCTTGCTCTGCACAAAGTGCTTTATTTACCTGCATGTATTTCCTCTTCCACAAAACAGGTAAACTCTGAAACAGAAAAGGAAACTTGGGGAGAAGAGGCCTTTTAAGTGCCACACTCTAGCCTACCCAAGAAAGAGTTAATTTCTTTCAGCAAGACAGATCCTCTTGCACAAGTATGCAGCAAGTGAATAAAGTTAACCTTACAAAGATGCTTGTAACTTCCTTTATAATGAGAATCCCTAAGTATGTAAAACTGCAATATTTTAGTATTGGGTTGGATAGCTGATGTTTCTGCTCAGCAAGATGAATATTAACACAGAGAAGCTCCACTTTTACAGAATTGAATTTCAAGATCTGCCACCTCCAGGAACCTGTTTAACTGGGTTTGGAGTGCTGGTCTGACCTTTGCAGGTTTGTCTAAGAACAGTAAGACATGATTCTACACTTGATCTTAGCCAAAAGGCCGAGCCCAAGCCTTTCATATTAAATGAGAGAAACATTCATTCACCTCCCATGAACAGGTTGAAGGGGGCGCTGCATACATTAACTTGCTGGTGATCAGAATCCATTCTGGGGTAGGCGCATGCTTCAAAACAGAGCAGTGAGAATATCTGCAGACAAAACCCCTAGTATTGTGATCTTTCACTCCTCACAGGCTGAGGCTCGAGGGGAGTGAGGCTCCATGGAGCCACACACAGCGATCATCACCGTCAAGGTCAGGAAGAGGGTATAGAATTCAAAGTTGCCACTGGTCCACAGGTTGCCTTGTGGCCTGTGAGTAACTTTCAGGAGGAGATAAAAAATAACTTGGAAAGTATGGAAAGTACATCAGCAGGGGGGAGAAGGAAGAGGGTGACAAAGTGTGTAAATTAGAACTTGAGACTGAAGCTTCTGAGATGCTGCATTGGAAGGTGGAGTGCTAAGACTATCCTAAGTCACTGGCAGAGGAAGAGGAGTGCGGGGGAGTGCAGCGATCCTGGTGGGGTGCCATCGTGGGTGCCCCCCGCCTGTGCTGGGAGCCATGTCCCCACAGGCGGTGTGCCATACCCCCGGGACGCATGCCAGCCCTGCCCCCGCCTGCTCTCCACCCCCCGATGCTGGAGCATGAAGCTCCGGCACTAAATCACTAAATCAATTGTGAGATATAACATTTTATTAAACATATATTTTATAAAGAAAATTATTATGGTTGGTTAATTACCATAGCCTGCTTGAAAGCTCAGTATAGGACAGACATCTGCAAAGTAAATTAATGCAGCATACAGCTAACTGAGAAGAACCTTTAATAATAGGTTCAATGCACTATATCTGTGCATTGTAGCATCTATATCAGGGATGGGGCATTCATCCGGTTAAACTATGGAACTTGCTCCCCTAGGAGACAGTGATAATGGCTACCAAGTACCAACCTGGAGCTTTAAAAGAGGTTTGGACAAACTGAAGCAGGAGGGGGCTATCAATGGCTAGTAGCCAGGATGGCTTTGCTCTGCCTCAACGGTTAGTGGCAGCAAGGCTTCCGAATACCAGCTGCTGGAAACCGCAGGAGGGGAGAGATGCTCTTGTGCTCATGTTCTGCTCCTGGTTTCCCCCAGGCATATGGTTGGCCACAGTGAGATCAGGATGTTGGGACTAGATGGGCCATTGGCCTGATCCAGCAGGCTCTTCTTCTGTTATATTCTGATGTCACATATGACACCAGGTGTGGGACAGGTAAGCATGGTTTGTGGGTGAGGGAAAGCTTTGCTGGCCAAATTGGGACCAGTGCAGACCCAGCCTGGTAGTTTTCCCCTGATGAGATATATAGGGCAAGTATTCAAAGTACTTCATGGACACAGCTGGACTTTATTTTATATCAATATTGTACAGATGAAATACATAATACCTTCTATCCTTTTATGACCATATTCTCACATTACTTATAGCTATAGCGCTGTGTTCTCACATTACTTATTACACCTTACTCTCACATTTCTTCAACCTTTTTCTCTCTTGTTTCTCATGCTGAGGATCATAGTTATAGTAATGGTTGTTATGTAATTGACATCAAGCCTTTGTATTAAAAAAAATGGTGCCCAGTTGAAAAGAGTCTTAATGTTTTGACATTGGAACATTAGTCACTTGCCACCAAGGTTCCTTCTGGTTCAGTCTGAGGGAGACGTCCGACTCTGCCCTCTTCTTGTTCTAGTGGCTGAATTCAAGTGTGCATAGAATGGGCTGTGCGTTACACAGACCAACTGTAGTTGCCTTTCTAGTACTTCTTTATTTCCTCCAGTTTCTGCATCTTCCCATTTACTGCATCTTCCAGACCGTAGTTCAGTGATAGAGCATCTGCTTTGAAAGCCTCCAGGTTCAGTGCCCAGTATCTCCAGGCAGGGCTGGGAATGATCACCCCCCCCCCAACCCTGGAGAGTCACTGCCAGGTGGTGTCGATGGAATCACATGGATTCCAGTTGACCCCTTCTTTTCTCCTTCCTTTGTATTTTCTGCACTGTTGAAAGTTAGACTATAAACTCCTTAGGGCAGGGACCTTTGTTTTTTTCCTGTGGATGTGGCTGCTAAACATGCATCCATCCACGATTCTAGTTTTATAAATCATGGGATATTATTATACTTTGCAAAATCTGTGAATGGGAATTCAGTACCTCTATATGGTTGATGAACAATGGCCACTGATAGTCTTGAGGAAGAAATAGATATTGTTCAGTCATGTTTGATCTGATCTGCATACTTGCAACAAAGAGTTATGATCTATGCCTGATTCCCCCATTCCCACCACCCTCCCCTCCCCACTTTCTCACTGTATATAAGGGTCTGGTGACTTCTGTTTCAGTGTATCTGAAGAAGTGTGCATGCACACGAAAGCTCATACCAAGAACAAACTTAGTTGGTTTCTAAGGTGCTACTGGAAGGAATTTATTTTATTTTTTATTTTGTTTTGACTATGATAAAATAGTTGCATATTGGCAAATTTCATGACTTGAAATGCTCTAAATCCAGATGCTATTCACAGTGAATTCATTTTAGTAGCATTGTATGATTACTGCATATTCATTTATGTCAAAGTACATCCTTCTTCCTTGCTAATTTTCCTGTAGCTCCTCCTGCCTAATTGTTTTTGTAATGCTAAAATAGAGTGTTAATGACAGCCTTGCATTCTGCACAAATTAACCAGATAATTCTAGCAAAATTAGCTAAGTATTAATAGAACCATTTATTAGAAACATGACCACAAATTCTAAATGCGGTCTACTTTCATTAAGTAAATTGTGTAGTATCCTATAATGGGAGGGGGGCAGTTCTAGCATAATAATCTGGTTTTCCTATTCTTAAAGGGCAAGTGGAACCTCCTGAAAATATGAAATATGTTTCCCCATGCCAAATTAGGAATCAGAGAAGTTGCAGTGCTCCTCTTGCAGGTCCAGAACTGACCAGGAACTAATACAGTCCTTGCAGAGTAATTATGCCTGTTTGGTTCCTGTACATGTGTGCTCATGTCATGACCGTTGCTCAGCCAGCTCACACTCTAGCAGTTGCATATGTGGGAAGAGGCAGACAAATCTCCACTCAGTTTGTGTATCTTTTTGGCCTGTGAGTCCATGGTTTGCTTATTTTTTCCATTATATCCTATTCCCAGACATACTCAAGCCTACACCCTCTGTGAGCAGGTGGAAGGCGGCTGCTTATTAAGAGGGAGGGAGGGAGGCTGCCAAATATGCCCTCAGCTGAGGCATATCTGCTGGTAGAGAATCACTGCCACCATCGGCACCAATTTCAGGCAAGATTGTGCTGATCTTGGGAGAGATCTCACCCCCAAACCAAGTGAGATCTTGATATTGTGTGAATTTGGATGAAATCTCACCTCAAATAGAAGCTATCTTGCCCAAAATCTGTGCCACCTGGAGGCTCCTGGCCTAATAGCTGGGCTAGCTTTCCATTGGTGTAACAAAGGAAGCATGCCTCATCTACTCCTTGGGCTGTACTTTGTTTTCACAGTCTTAAATTGTTGTAACCCGCCCAGGGAGCTGCTGGTGAAAGGCGGGTAATAAATTCAGTCATCGTCTGCTTTTTGCAGGAGCTTCCATTGTTTGCTCTGATGAATGTACTGCATTCACTTTTCAGTTTAGTGGCTTAGGCTCCCTCTCCACTGGCATATGATGGAGTTTACATTTTAATCTTCCAAGTAAAGCGCTTTCAAAGCAAACCTATTAAGGTTGATAGAATGAGCCTGCAATGCCCATGTTAGGAAAGGAGGCGCTCAGTAAATTGTTCACCAAATAACCTGTCACCTCCGGCCGTACAAGTGAAATCCTAACCATGGATCACTCCCATTATCTCCTGTGAGTTTAATTTTCAAAGTGCTGTGCTATTCAAATTTAAACCACAAATGCCAGCTTTGTTATCTACCATCTTGCTTGCATTTCCCTTAAATGCACTAATGGGAGGTGTGTTTAGTGTATAGGAAGCAAAGGCATTTCACATAAATGCACTTGTATAAGTGGGCGCCTATCCTTATCAAACCAATCCAGACAGAATTGAATGGTTTTGAATTAAATTTCTTGAAATAAGAATTTGGAATAGAACATACTGGCATATATAACCATTTGCCTTCCAGTTTGGTTGAAAAAAATTAAGCACAGTACCTTTCCAGTAAAATGAAGCCAAAATTAGAATTAATATCGGCAGTGAAATATAACATTTTAGGTCATATATGAAGCTTGGCTTTTTTGCATACATATACTGTTGAAGATCATTAAGAAGAGGCATGATCTGTTTGATAATATTGACACTGAATTTTCAGTCCATATAGAGCACTGAGTTCCTTGAATAAGTTCCCAAGTTCAATATTTGGCATCTCCAGTTTTTATAAGATTTTTATCCCACCCTTCATAGATGTTTAGAGTGGCACATGTAGTTCTTCTCCCATTTTATCCTCACAACAACTCTGTGAGGCAGGTTGGGCTCAGGGAGAGCAACTAATCCAAGGTCACCAGTGAGCTTTGGAGGAAAGCTGCAGTTTGTGTTCAGTCACCAGTTTCTCCAAGTAGCACTGGAAAAGAGCCCTGTCTGAAAACCCAGAGAGTTGCTATCAGTCAGTTAGTAGAGAAGACAATACTGAGCTGGATGGACCAAAGGTCTGATTCATCATAAAGCTTTCTTCCGCAGCCAAATCTCAGTTGCTCTTTTCCCAGTGTGGTGTAGTGGTTGAGAGCCAGTGTGGTGTAGTGGTTAAGAGCGGTAGGCTCGTTATCTGGGGAACTGGGTTCGTGTCTCCGCTCCTCCACATGCAGCTGCTGGGTGACCTTGGGCCAGTCGCACTTCTTTGAAGTCTCTCAGCCCCACTCACCTCACAGAGTGTTTGTTGTGGGGGAGGAAGGGAAAGGAGAATGTTAGCCGCTTTGAGACTCCTTCGGGTAGTGAAAAGCGGGATATCAAATCCAAACTCTTCTTCTTCTTCTTCTTCCCAATATTTCTATAGTAGTCGCCCAAACAATAAAATTGCTTTGGATGCAGTCCACTGAAAGGTTTTTCTCTGCAAACCCAACTGAAATAAATGGGAGTTTCTGTACACCATGCTGAGCCCAAACGCCTTGCCTCTGTGTAGGGCCACTGAGAAACAAGTCAACTTTGAAAATGTAGCGTATCAGGGGAGACTCAGCGACCTATTAGGCATCCGCAGCCACAAGTGCAATTTATCACAAAAAAGAGGCTGATGGGTTATATCAGCTGTGCAGACATGGGCAATCAGAATGTAGATGATGGGTCACATTTGAAGTTCTACAAATTATGCAGAGCATCTGTGAGATCAAAGTTTCAATTGCACACCCCACCTTCCTGCCATGTCAGAATGCACTCAGAACTCTATAATGCGTAAGAGAGAGGGACAAACACCTGGCCTTGTGTCTGCTATCTATTTTTAAAAAGACAATTCATCTATTCTATTGAAACCTCTTGTGCCCTCCGTTTGAGTGGCTGCCTACCTGGTGGTAGTCTAGAGACAGAAAGATGCCTCAGCTGCAACTTGTCTAAGAAAGCCATATGCTCACCAGCTGTTTGAAACCGAATCTAAGGACTTCACAGCTGCATAATGGACTCTTATAACTCACATAAGTGGTCACCATGCAGGGAACTTTATTTCTTCAAGATATGACTTATTTGAAAATTATTGTGACATTTCATCATAATTCTGGTTCTGCCTTTGATCCCTTACCCCCTTGTTCTGTAGATCCTTAGCTTCTTGGATGTTTTAACTCTATTTGTTTCTTATGTACATCATTTTTTTCTGAACCAGTGGAAGCCTCTGTTGTTCTTATGTCTTGTTATCCCCGTTTTCTGCTAGAAACACAATATTTTTTTTAACGGGGGAAAACAGAAGCCCTTGTTTTTATTATGTATTGTCATAAAAATATATGATATACATTTGTTTTGATGATACATCATCTATTTTATAAATGATTCAAGCTACCCCGAGTGCAATTTTTACTGTGGAAGAGCAGGATATAAAATTTCTTAAATAAATAAATACCACAGGGATTAGCTTAGATGTAGGTGATCCATTTTCACCACTCTACCATGTTTGTTTGGTCTTCATAAACTTCAGCTCCACTTTATTCAAGAGTGATTCCATTGATCTGGAGACTGACTGTGTAATCCTATGCACAAGATGCTGGTGCAGAGCACACTGGCACATCTGAGGCTGGATCCTGAGCCCAGTCAGAAGCCCGAGGAAGGGGGCATGTCGGCTGAGCAGAATGGGAATAAGCATTGTGGGGAACCAAGAGAGAGTTAACGTGAACTGTGGCTAACTGTTGATATGCACAGGGGGGCATTCCCAAGTCCCCAGCCAACTGTATACTGTTGGTGTAATTTGGAGGGGGGGAGGTGAAATGGCGCAAAGCGCTTGGGCCAGGTCTCGAGGAGCCCATCCACATGTTTGGATTCAGCTTAGAGAAAGACCCAACTACAAGTGGCTGCTTAGAAAAGTTCAAGGAGAAAGGGCCCAAAGCATGACCCATCCGCCCTCCCTTTCTCGAAGGAATGTATGTATGTGCACTGGAAGGTGTGAACAGTGGCGGAGATTCGTGCCCCGGCACTGGGGGCGGGAAGCAGGTGGCATGGTGCACATTCTGGGGTGTGGCGCACAGCGTGGGTGGGCAGACAGCCGAGATGGAATCCTATCGGGATCTCGCTGCCCGGGGCACCCCGCCCCGCCCCCTACGCCCCACTCTTCCCACACCAGTGGGTGTAAAGCCAAGGTTGGCTTCAGCAGTATAAGCGTGAGATATTTGTCAAGTGTTCAGTTTTATCATCTTGGTGGGTATAGCATGGTGAGTTGCATGGTAAAGTGCTAGTGGATCTCTCTGTAAAATTGGATCTTTACATGGTTTATTTCTAAGGCTAGAAGAACTCTATCATAGTAGAATAGTTCATGATATACCAGCATCTTTTAAAGTTTATGTAGCTAATGTGTTTGTGCTTGTCTTGTGCAATGAGACAATAACAACACTTTAAACTTTGTACTGAACTATGTGGGAAAGGAGTTTTCTTAGGTGGGAACTCTGGAAAAGACTGATTACTAGAAAGCAGGAAAATTCTTGATGTTCTTCTGAATGACTTTGCTAACACTGTGCATACTTTGCTGATCACACTGGTTGAAGTGTGGAGTAGTATCAACCACAGATTGTGGGCTCAGTATAACAGGTTATGGGCCAACGACTTCTAAAACTCAAACAGAGGCCACATAGAGATAACCCACTGGAAACTGTGAGAAAACACCAGCTCAGGAAAGTAAACGTGGCATCCCCAGAAATGTGCATCAGCCACATGCGTCACAAACTTTGGGCATGCTCACCAGATGCTCCACTAGTCACATAGCCACATGCAGCCTAATGTGCCTAATGTGGCACATTACGTCCACGGGAAAAACACACAGCTGGGCATCAATAGCATTCCCAAACACACACAGACAGGCAGCCGCCACCCAACCTGCTACCCAAGAACTTGCAACAAAAATGAGAAGGTGCATAAATGGCACTTTATTGAAAATGCACCACATGATATGCATGGTGACTGCCACAGCACAGGCCAGTAGTGGGCTACAAATACACATGCCCATGTTCTGCTTCAGTTACCCAACAACATGCCAGCAGCAGCAGGATCAGCTCTGGGACTGGCGATGGACAGCAGGCACCCCCTTCTTCCCAGCAGCAGCAATGGTGGCACCAGATGATGGTGCCTCTCTTGACTGGTTGGCAGACCCCCCCCCCCCCGATCAGGTTGTGTGGGATGGAGAAACCTCATGGACCTGGGTGGCTGCAGCTGCCATATCCTGGTGTGTCTGGAGGATGCTCCAGATGAAGGCATCTCATTGACCATGGGGGCAGTAGCACTCTCATCTAGTGCACCCTGCATGGTCACCCCATCACCTGCAGCTGCACTGCCACCTCCTCCTCTGAGGATTGGGCCCTCTTCATTGAATTCTATGGGGCTAAACTCCTGCAGGATTCCAAGGGTCACTTAGCTGACTTGAAGGGTCTTAGGGTGTAACATATCTTCTTTCTCGC
This sequence comes from Lacerta agilis, assembly GCF_009819535.1. Lineage (NCBI taxonomy): Eukaryota > Metazoa > Chordata > Lepidosauria > Squamata > Lacertidae > Lacerta > Lacerta agilis. The sequence goes on along the minus strand of NC_046323.1, from coordinate 2,224,249 downwards.
AGTTTGAATCCATTGCCCCGTGTCCGCTTCTCTGGAGCAGCAGAAAACAACCTTTCTCCCTCCTCTATATGACATCCTTTCATATATTTGAACATGGCTATCTCAGTGAGATGTGTTTGTGTAAACCAGACATGAGTTATGGGCAGATCAGCTTTCCATAATCCCAGATGGAAAAACATATCCTCTCCTGGTGAGTTTGGAACAAATTGGCCTAGTTACAAGTTTGCAGTGATTGGAGCCTTTGCTTGGCTAAGCATCTTCCAGAATTTAAAATGACAAAAGAAAGCACAAAAAGAGGAAACTACTATAATTCTCTTTTTCATTACCTCCATTTCTTTTCTGAGCCATGCAAAGTACGTTAGGTGGTTTCATTTTTTTAAAGGACGATGAGGGTTACTCTGTAGTTGTGAAATACAGTTTTGTCTTCAAGAGACAAAAACATAGCAATAAAAGTTGTAATTTCCCACTTGAAAAGCAAGTGAGAGGATGGAAATAATTCAAGCTCTGCAGTTCCTTCACCTTTTCTTCATCCTGCTCTCTATTCTTTTTATCCACCACTCATAGCGCTTCTTTGGGGCTGAAGATTGAGATTCTGATGTCAAAAAGGCTCACACTTCAAGGCAGGGCCCCAGTCACTTCACAGGTGATACAACTGCATGTGCAAATCAGCCTGTTCACACACTGTGTTAGAAATCTGCTGTAGATGCACAGTTTCTAGTGCACCCAGCCACAATGAATGTCCCTTCCATTGTCACGTGAATGAGAGACCCTGCCCACACAGGCGTTCCATGTGCATCCTAGCATGGAGTGAGATTTTGGACTGGGTGCATACATGTATGAAAGATTACTACATGAAACCCAACATCCTGTCCAAACTAATAAACCAACCTACTGCTCTAGATCAATCTGCTGGACCTGGTCATTATGGCCAATGATCGCCCAGTCTCAAATCTTCCATTCCTGGGCAAGATGATTGAGCAGGTGGTCATGGGGCACCTCCAGGCATGACTGGAGGATGCAGACAATTTGGATCCCTTCCAATCAGGATTCAGGCCCCATTATGGGATTGAAACAACTGCCTTGGTCGCGCTGGTTGATGATCTCCAGTGGACTAGGGACTGAGGTGAAAGCTGTCTCCTGATTGTGCTGGATCTCTCAGTGGCTTTTGATACCATTGATCACGGTATCCTTCTGATCTTCTAGGGGGGTTGGCAGCTGGGGACACAGTTATGCCGTGGTTCTGCTCCTTTCTCCTGGGCCTTGTCCAGAAAGTGGTGTTGGAAGATGAGTGTTCAGACCCCTGGGCTCTCACTTGTGAGGTGCCTCAGGGTTCTGTCCTCTCCCCCATGCTTTTCAACATCTATATGAAGCTGCTGGGAGAGATCATCAGTGGGTTTGGGCTGGGTGTTCATCAGTATGCAGATAATACCCAGCTCTACCTCTCTTTTAAATCAGAACCAGTGAAGGCGGTGAAGGTCCTGTGTGAGTGCCTGGAGGTGGTTGGAAACTGGATGGTGGCTAATGGTTTGACTTTGAATTCTGACAAGACAGAAGCACTGTTTCTGGGGGACAGGGCGCAGGCAGATGTGGCCCTGAATTGGGTAACTGTGCCCCTGAAGGACCAGGTGTGCAGCCTGGGAGTCATTTTGGACTCACAGCTTTTCATGGAGGGTAATTCTGTGTCCAGCGTGGCTGTCTACCAGCTCCATCTGGTATGCTGGCTGAAACCCTACCTGTCTGCACACTGTCTTTCCAGAGTGGTGCAGTTATCTCCCGCTTGTACTGCAACACGCTCTAAGTGGGGCTACGTTTGAAGGTGACTTGGAAACTACAACTGATCCAGAATGCGGCAGCTAGACGGTGACTGGAAGTGGCCTCTGGTCCTAAAGGAGCCTGATTTTGACATCTCTGATGTGCCAACACAGATCTGGCACAGTGAAAAAGTGGTGAATTACCTCCGCCTCATCTTTCTGCCTTGGCCTGTGGGGATGAAGTTGCAGTGGTGCATCCAACACTCTGCAGCGCCTCAGACCCAGATTGGATTGTTCCATTAATGCTGCTGTTAAAGGCAATTGTTAGAGGAACAGAGATGGTAATAAAAGGCATCAAAATGACACTCATGTTGAAGATTTAAGGATAAATTAATCTGAATAAATTGAATCACAAAAGAGCTCCCGATATTATAAAAAAAACTATTATCATTTATTTATAAAATCTAGCCCTACTTAAATTTAAAAAATATTTAAAAGTGAATTCCCTATGCTACTAATTAAATTAATGAGCTGTCCTTACAGCTGCAATCAAGTTTGTCAAGAACTCAAGACTATTATGATAGTTTTGGAAGAAGCGACTTCTATTGTTTTATTTAAGAGGTTGATATGCCCTTGTTGATAAAGAGCCTGAACTTTGAAAGGATGAAACAATACTGAGATTGTTTTTTTTTTTTAATTTATTTGTGAGAGCCTGCCTACTGAAATGAGACTAGTAAGTTTTATTTACGGCCATTGGCCCAACACATAAAAATACAGTTCCTAAACAACCTATAATATTTAAAACCTTCGCCAGAGGCTGAAACCCTCTGCTCGTTACTAAATAAAAGCACAGACTGTCCGACTATCTATTTTCACATTTTGGCTCCTGGATTAGCGGGGTTCTCCTGACCATATCAGAGCCCTTTTTTCTTCTTTAGAGCTAAGACTCTGTTCAAGTATTTGGCAGCAGTGCGTGATCTAGATGGATCTTCGTCGTTCAATAGAAATCTCAGTTTGGTTTCTTTGGCATCACCCATGCATCCCATTAAATATGGAGCAAGAAACTTGCTCCTGAGCGAGGAATAATGAGGACAGCTAAGGAGTATGTGGTGCAGCGATTCAGGTGATCCACAGTTACAATCACATAAAAGAGATACCTGTCCATTAGAGATTCTATTTTCCATTACATTGGAAGGGAAGACGTTGAATCTTGCCTTTATAAAGGCATATCTGTGGGCTGCTACCGAAAGAGAATCCAAGTATTCGGGGAGTTTTTGCAAGGGTAATAAGCCAAGGTTTAAGGGAGAGCAAGTGCCGTTTTCTGTTGTAACTTTGCAGGAAGGAGAGAGAAACAGACTTTGGCCAGAATTGCAGCCACAGAACATGCATGCTGCCCACACCTCTGGACAATGTTGCAGACCATAAACTGGGGCTCTGGGATCATGGTCCACCTCCAACTTGAAGGTGTAAAACCAGTCTGTTGCTGGTTACACCCCCCATCAGGGTCTCCCCCCTTTTGTCACCATTGGGAGTCTTTCTCTCTGCTAATTGCAGCATAGGGTAGGTAGGTGATTCTCGTCAGGATTGCGTTGGGCCTGCTTTCCTCACATGCTGCAGTCCTGAATCAAAACAGATTGGATGCTCCAGTGCTTACTATTATTTTTAAAAAGCAAACAAAAGCCCAAGCCTCACATGTTGCTACAGATAACGAAAAGAATGCAGCTAGAAAGCCCTTTTAAACTTTTTTTTTTTAAAGGTAGGAATTGGCACCACCTGCCAATAACCTGACGTCACAAGGACATCAGGTGGCGGGGCGCTTTGAAGTCCAGACAATTGTTGGGACTTCAAAGGCGTCGCCAGTCAGCTGATCATCCGTGCGTCAATGTACTGAGGAGAGCTCTTGGCAAGCCAGGCTCAGCTCTTTGCAAACCCCTTCAATAATGGGGGACAGGGCGGCTGGGGGGACTCTGAAGCACAGTGGATCCCAGAAAAAGTAGAGCTTGCAGCCAGAGCCTATTGGCTGTTTGGCAGAGACAGCCTTCCTCCCTTTCCAACGCGCTGTTGGGAGTGCCACTTTAAGGCTCCTGATTGTGCACCAGAAGCCACGTCTCTACCTGTCCCATACATGAAACAAAATAGAAAATTATTTTCAGTAGCACCTTAGAGACCAACTGTGTTTGTTCTTGGTATGAGCTTTCGTGTGCATGCACACTTCTTCAGATACACTGAAACAGAAGTCACCAGATCCTTAAATATAGTGAGGGAGTGGGGAGGGGTATTACTCAGAAGAGTGGTGGGAGTGGGTGAATTTTCTATTTTGTTTCAACTATGGCAGACCAGCACGGCTACCCACCTGTAACTGTCCCATACATGACATCACATATTATTTAATTAGAATTTCTATCTGCTGCTGTTCAACAAAAAGCACAAAAGAAGTGTGCATGCACACGAAAGCTCATACCAAGAACAAACTTAGTTGGTCTCTAAGGTGCTACTGGAAGGATTTTTTTTTATTTTTCATTTTGTGTAAACATATTTGAAGTCAAGTTTGGGGCAGGTGGGTGTGGATACCATGGTCGATGGTAACAAAAGCTGCTGAGAGATTGAGAAGAATTCACAGGGACATGTCTCCCTTGTCTCTCTCTTGACAGAGGTTATCATACAAGGCGACCAAAGCAGTTTCTGTGCCAAAACCGGGCCTAAACCGTGACTGAAATGGATTCAGAAAATCAGTTTCTTCCAGAAGCGCCTGGATCTGGTCTGCAACCGCCTGCTCCAGAACCTTGCTCAGGAAAGGGAGATTAGCAACTGGCCGATAGTTAGTTTGGTTTTCTGAATCAGGGGAAGGTTTCTTAAGGAGTGGTTTTACCACTTCCTCCTTCAAACAGGCAGGGACCACCCCCTCTCGTAAAGAGGCATCGATCACCTCCCTGGCCCAGCCAGCTGTTCCCTCACTTATTTTTCAAAATTAGTAGGATAACAAGGAAAAGTTCAGATTTCCAAAGCAGATGTTCAGCTAACAATGCTATTTCATAGATAGATGATGTAGATGTAGATGTAGATGTAGATGTAGATGCAGATGCAGATGCAGATGCAGATGCAGATGCAGATGCAGATATAGAGATATAGATATAGATATATATCTCCAGCTGACGTAAAAGAGAAAATTGGTTTGCCAAAAATGATAGCAAAGAAGTAGAGGCCATGAGAGGCACAGGAGATTTGTTAAACAGTTATTTTGCTGTAACCTTTTCAGAGGGCAAAGTATATGGAAAGCTGTCATCTGAGGATGGGGCATCCGCCAGAGGGGTGGAAAAGGTCAAGGGCTTCCTCCCCTTGTTCAAGAGGAGGGGTGAGTACCACAAAATACATTGTCATGGGGAAAATATTTTGTAGGACCTACAGTGAGAAACTTCAAAACTCATTAGTTTAATAATAAAGAACCAGTAAGGATTTTAAAGTCTTGCTTAAATTAGTTCTCGAGGGTAATTAGTGCTCGTTCATCACAATGCTCAGATTGTGAAGGAGGCTGCTTGAGGGGGTTGCTTGGCAACTGGTGGGAGAGGCCTGTGCTTTCCATTGCATCCTTTGAGCGCAGTCCAGGGAATCAACAATCTACTCACAACTGAGCATTACCTATGGGACAGCTTTATAAACTGCACTCTTTCCATCCTCTCACATCTTTGTGGCACTGCACAAGGATGTAGTCTTTCATACCACAAACTATAGGTACAGCCATGTCTTAGTGGTGACTTTGGAAGCCAAAGGAAATAGGCATATCCCAAAACATTTTGGGAGGGCAATTTGGGGCACCCACCACTACCCCACTGACCTATTACAGCACCACCTTTTGCAGCTGGTGTAAGCACATAAATGACCCTTTGTTTTTGGTGTATATTTGAGTGTAGCTGGGTTTCTCTGCACTGTCTATTCTGCGCATTGTCAGTGAGCTTGAGAAGCAACCCTTAGGGCTTTTCATGGCTGCTTCCACAGGGACTTTTAAGAATCCCCACAGCAGAACTGAAAAGAGAAGCAACTTAATATTCTGAGATATATGTTGAGCATTGCAAATAGAATTAATTGTGTATAACCCAAATATTATAACTGGTTTGGTTTTTCTCCAGCACATACATTCTTCAGGAAAGTATCTGTTGAATAGTTCATCTAGGAAATGTTTATCATGATTAGAACAGAAAGAATCATAGAATCATAGAATCCTAGAGTTGGAAGAGACCCCAAGGGCCATCCAGTCCAACCCCCTGCCAAGCAGGAAACACCATCAAAGCATTCCTGACAGATGGCTGTCAAGCCTCTGCTTAAAGACCTCCAAAGAAGGAGACTCCACCACACTCCTTGGTAGCAAATTCAAAGAAAACGTGCTCATTAGAAAACTAGGATTATCCGTATTCCCATCTTTTGCTTGATCTTAACTAGCACCCAGTCAATTGTTTGTCACAATTTTACTACTGTTTCCTTCATGCATGATATAAATTATGACTGGTCTCCAGGTAAAAATAAAGAAACAACAGGGAAAATACTAAACTAGAACACTTCCTACTGACAGCTTTAAATGGAGAAGGAGGTTTTGACAAGGGAAAGCTCACCTTTCAGTCTCCCTCCCCCCTCCACAAAAAAAAATCACCACTGAGTCATGGTTCTCTTGGTGTCCTACAAAGTTCAGCCCTCAATATTATTAACCACATCCTCTTTTCTATTGGTAGCCATTGGATTTTGCGCCAAAAAATTAAAATCCCCATACAGAACATACTTCAGGTTACACCAAAGTTCAACTTAAATTCCTTGAAACACATCCCAGTCCACAGCCAATACTCAGTTACATGCAAATGCAGTTATAGTTCCAGTAGAAATGCTGTGTCTTTATCCATCACAAAGGGTAGAATGAAATTGCAAGTCAAACGGAAAGACCATCAACATTTATGCTGGTTAACACTTTCCATTTCTATGGACCAAACCTGCCCTCCAGAAATCTTTTCCAGCTTCCTTTGGCAAGGGTTGCTGGGGTCCAAAGTTGGTAAAACCAAATGTTCCAGCTGAGCTTAACTGAAAGCCTGCAGGACGGGGCTGGGTAGATTTCTGACACCAATATAGTTTTGCAAAGAAAATTAAAAGTTGTTGAGTTTAATTTGAATGAAAGGCCTTTAGGATTCCCGTAGCTTCCTTCTGCCATTCTTTCCCTGCTGTTTTTGTTGATTGTCTGGTGGTGAGACTGAAATTATTTCATTAACACCATGTATTTTAAATGAGACCTCTGTTAGTTAGATATCTCATTCCAACAAACCACAGAGAGTTTTCTGACTTTAGCCAGGTCATTTTGATGATAAACACTTCTTTGCTGGTTCACTTCACACTGTGATTTTTGCTATCTTTTAGATTCATACCGGTATCTATGGCTTGGTGGCAAAAAGGAGACACAATGAAGTCATTAAACCAAATTAATTCATTTAACGGAAGAAACCATTAAAGATGTATGAAGCAAAATGCAATATGTTTGATGCTTAGAAATATACTGTAAACTAAATGAAATCTAAAAACAACAAAAGAATATGCAATTGGGAGGAATAAAGTTTGAAGCTAATTTAGTTACATTCAGGTCCCATTGAAATCAATGGAGAAACATGGCCACCCAAATAAATGAGACTGAAGTGCAGTAATTTAGGCTTCAATTCTACATCCACTTACTCAAGAGAAAGCCCTCCTGAACTCAATGGGGCTTACATATAAGTAACCTTATACTGTATTGTAAATCTAGATTGAACCGATGACAGAAGCCACAATCTAGTACTAGTTTAAAGCTAGAGGTGCTGAAGCCCATTGAAATTGGCCATGACTGGGCAAAAGCTTGCTTTCACAGGGAGTCTTCTAGTCTTCACATGAGAGCATTTTCTGTTCTCTGACTATTCATTCATTCATTCATTCATTCACATGAGAGCAGGGCTGTACTCTGGTATTCCCTACTTTTCCACAGTGATTATGAAGGAACATGCAAACATAAGACTTAACAGCCTTCTGGGACAATGAAACAAGTCACTTCTACAGGGCTCTGTCCCCATAGCTCACTTCTTTGTATTTCCCCCATCATTCTATCTGGTGCTGTTTAGATGAGTCTACTTTTGTGTGTGCTTTGAACAGTGGCGGACTTTGGGATTTAAAATTTCAGCGGTGCCCTGTGCAACAACCAAATCCAGCACCCCTCACTTTCCATTGATCTTCATTGTTGCAGTGCCTCCTGTGGTGCCCCCTTGGCTTGGGGCGCAGTGTGGGGACTCCCCTAAACCAGTTGCTGCTTCCCCCTTCCTTTGACTGTACTACCTCTATTCATTTGTCATTTGACTATCATTTTAGTGCAAATGGTTCTGTTGGTTCAATTAGTATCCACTGTGATATTTTGCATGTGTGAATTGTGTCATGGTTTATGAATTTTGTTAGTTGCCTTGTAGATCTTCTGATTAAAAGATGTGAAACAAACATTTAAATAAAGTAAGTAGATATGTTGTCCGATCTGCATCTTTCGTAGTTTTGCTGGCCATTTGCCATATAGTTGGTGGCTGTAGGGTCCTTGCAAGAGCCAAGACTTTTTGGTACTCCAGCTTTTGTTTCTCTTTATTGGTGTCAGATGCTTTGCCACAAAATTAGGACTACTCCATGATGCTCAGTTGCAGATCTCCGCCTTCCTCTCTTTGTCCCAGATCTCACAAATTTTGGATGTGGTGAGAGGATTCCAAGTAGGGAAAGAATGGAAAAAGTGAAGGTGGGGCTGGGGAAGAGTGTTGTGGACAGAGAAGGACACCTTCCCCCTATTTCCTGACTAGTGTTACGTCCAAATGATGGCATATGTCTGGCATTTGTGCCTTCTTCCAAGTAGAATGCTTTTTATTCTATTTTTAAGGACTCAAAGCCTCCCATGATGTCCAAGGTACCTTTCATTTGTGAAACAAAATAAAAAAAATTCCTTCCAGTAGCACCTTAGAGACCAACTAAGTTTGTTCTTGGTATGGGCTTTCATGTGCATGCACACTTCTTCAGATACACTGAAACAGAAGTCACCAAACCCTTATATATAGTGAGGGAGTAGGGAGGGGTATTACTCAGAAGGGTGGTGGGAATGGGTCATTGGCTGATAGGTGTGGTAAACCTGTTGACGACTGTTAACAACTACAATTGGTCTTACAAGAAAAAGCAAGGGTGAGATGGCTAAAAAAAGCTTTATCATGTATAATGAGATAAGAATCCAATGTCTCTATTCAGACCAGGTCTCTCCATGGTTTTAAGTTTGGTAATAAGTTGCAATTCAGCAACTTCTCTTTCCAGTCTATTTCTGAAATTATTTTGTAATAAGAAAGGAGCCAATTTCTTTCTTTTTTCTTAAAAAATGGAGAGTTCCTGTGAGCATGTGCAAAGTGCCCCCCCAAACTGTATCCATGAATAAAGGTTTAGTGCTCACTGGTGGATAGACCATTTCTATACAAACATACTGAAAACACAGTGTTCTCCTTTACAACCTCCTATCCTGGCAGCAAGGCAAGAAGATTATATTCTAATCTGGACAGTATAAGTTTGATCTACTGGCAACCATCTGCCTGACCTAGAAGCCTTTCCTATAAACGTGAAAAGAGCATTTAGATCCACTTAAACAGAGACAGTGGTAGAGTATTGAGAAGGAGCAGCAGTTACAAAGACGGATGTCAGAAAAATTTCTTCAAATTAAACTATGAATACCAATTGGCCATGGAACGATGAGAAGCTAGTAATTGTATGACGATGTTCCCTAATATATCATTTTCCTGGTGTGGCCCTTATATTGTGAATGATTCGACTTACAAATCTAGCAAATGTCAAATTTATGGAACACACAAAATAAGTTATGCCTTCAGTGGATGACGACAGAGAAGGCACATGATTTCCCATAAATATTGTCAAAACCTGCTGTTACCCATATAAACATCTTTTCCTTCATATTCAAAGTTTATAGCAAGGCTTGAAATACATATTAATAGGGAGGCTGTAACATATTCAGAGTTAAGCTGCTATAAAATCTAGGGCTTTTCACATCATCATCTTTGAAGGTGCATGGAGGCAAGAGGAACTTTGATTGGATCATGGCAGAGGTTTGCAATACATTGCAATAAATATTGCAGTATACTAGTTTTTTATACGTTCTTGATGAAGAGGCAAAAGTGCATCTCCAACAGCTGCTTTTCAGAAATTACTCATCTGCCTGGAATTGCATTGAAAGTAAACATTATGCCAACTGCTCACTCAAGACCCCATTTCTAGTCTCATATGAGGGGAGGCAGGCTGTATCCCAGGAACTCTGTGAAAAAGCAGATAGCTTGAAAAGTAACTGAATATTTTTAGTTGATAATCACCAGTTAAGTGATTAAATTTAAATTAATTTGCATATTGCCAAAAACAAAAAGTGGAGCATTCCCCATCAGAACAAAAATAGCCTAAAAAAATAAACAAGTGTGCCCTAAATCTGAGTGAATCTGGTGGAAACTTTCTGACAAACTCACAAGTACCCCTACCCAGATTTAGCTGCATGTAAAAAACTGTATGTGTGTGTGTATTTAACTAGTTGTACCAGGAAGTAGATGGATTATGAAGTTTGACTACACATCCATACATCCTATCAAAAGCAATGCTATGCAATTAGACACCCTTGTTTAGATGTACAGGCATATCTCAGAGATGTTGCGGGTTCCATTCTAGACCACCGCAATAAAGTGAATATTGTAATAATGTGAGTCATAGAATTTTTGTGGTTTCCCTGTGCATATAAAAGTTATGTTTATAGTATAAAAGGTAAAGGTAAAGGGACCCCTGACTGTTAGGTCCAGTCGCAGACGACTCTGGGGTTGCGGCGCTCATCTCACTTTACAGGCTGAGGGAGCCGCGTTTGTCCGCATATAGCTTCTGGGTCATGTGGCCAGCATGACTAAGCCGCTTCTGGCGAACCAGAGCAGCACACGGAAACAGTTTACCTTCCCACCGGAGCAGTACCTATTTATCTACTTTCACTTTTGACGTGCTTTCGAACTGCTAGGTGGGCAGGAGCTGGGACCGAGCAATGGGAGCTCACCCCGTCACGGGGATTCGAACCGCTGACCTTCTGATCAGCAAGCCCTAGACTCTGTGGTTTAACCCATGGTGCCACCCGCGTCCCTATGTTTATAGTATACTGTAGTTTATTAAGCCAGGCCTCCTTGGCTGCAGAGGTGGGAGGGGAAAAACCTGGCTCCAGCCAGCTCCACTCACTTGGCCAGAAGGGGGGCAAGGGTGGGTGGGGCTTCCCTCCCCTGGAAGTGGCCAGGCTGCCTGCAGCTGCACCTGAGTCCTTGTAAGGAGCATCACCTGCAAAGCGCAAGAAAGCGAAGCGCAATAAAACGAGGTATGCCTGTATATCCAACTTTTGTCAGTGGTTCCGGAGCCATCTCAGACTCATAGAATTGTAGAGTTGGAAGGGACCCTGAGGGTCATCTAGTCCAAGCCCCTGCAATACAGAAATCTCAGCTGAAGCACCCATGACAGTTTAGGAATTATGCATTGATTGTATTTTGGCATATAAATGGTATATACGTGCACACATATAGATCTTCATATGCAATTTTGCCAAAAGTATAGACATTTTTGCAAAGTTATTTCCCCTTAAATAGTGCATTTTATACACTCTTTCCACTAACATACGCATTCTTAGGGATACTTCGTCTCAGTACATGCAATTTTGTACATAATCCTTGGCCGGAGAGCTGCATTTCAAATTTCAATAGTTGGCTGTGTTTGGGTTTGCATGTCATTTTGAAAATTAGGTAGCACCAGCTATAAATGGAATTGAATTTCTTCCTCATCTCTAGTAAGGCTACAGTCTTGTACAAACCTTCCTGGAAAGTTCTGCTGAGCTCAACAGGACTTTCTCCCAAGCAGACATGCATAGGGACTGCAGTGCAAAAACCCCTTTGCTCACTAAAATGTCATGGTTCTCTGGATCCTGACAACAGACAGTTATATCAATCAGTTTAAGACTATGAAGATTTGAGTAGCCACTCAACGTGGCTCACCTTTATGTCAGCTGCAGTTCTTAAACTTATAGTTACTGGCCAGAGGCTTCTGTCTAAGACAAGCTGTAGATAAGAACATAGGTGGTGAATAAGGGCATTCTGGCTATGAATAAGCAGACTTTCTATGCTTTTCTCACACTGCGTCATCTTTTCTGCATTCTGTTCTGTCTGCCAGCACACCACCGATTCCCCTGGAGCCAGAGATATAATGCATTCTCTTTCAGAAGAAAAAGGAGAAGCCGCAATCTTGTTTCCAAGTAGGAACCCCCTCACTTCCTACTTACTTTGAATTTAAAAATATTTTAATTTAAGGAGGTAATGATGCAATGATGATTGAATGAGGATAAATGAAAAGAAATTGATTTTAGAGCAGGATCTGGATCATCAGGGTAGGATATCACTGTAATTGGGGCTAATGGGTAAATTAATTGAACTGGTTTGGGTAATATGGGGAAGGGTAAAATTAATTGAAAAAGTATTTGGGGTGATTTGGATGGGAAATTAATAGTTTTGTCCTCTGTAAATTGTAAATAATAGTAAGTATTTATAAATATGTAGCTTGCAGGTAAATTAACATATGCACATTTAATGTTCATTCGTGACTAGGAGCCTAAGGCCGGGATCTTTAAACACTTAGAAACACGTGACAAGAAAGGTTTTGCTTCCTTAATTTCTTTGCCATAGGCTGCTGTAAGGCATACAAAGTGAGCCAGAAGCAGTGAGTCTACTCGTGAGGTAGGTCACTGTTATTTCAGTGGAGTAGTTCAGGTAATCTTGGTGAGTGAGAGTGACTTGCAAAGATGTACCAATCAGAAATAGCCAAAGCCAGTTTGGTGCATGAGCAAAACAATAATAAATAAATCCATCCCACCATCAATTATTGTAAAAAAATAAAATAATTAACTAACTAACTGACAATCAATTGCTCTCCAATGGCGTCCTTTAAAATCTGCTGCATGAGTTGGGACCCCTCAGCTGGCTTAATGGTGAGACTGATAGAGGAGAGGGATAAGTGAATGCCTGCTGGTCCATCCCAGACTTCAGAACCAAGCAGTTGGTAAATCCTCCCGTACACTGAGCCTTCCTGATTCCTAACTCCTCCTGCTTCCGGTGGGTGTTGTACTAGGTTCCACCTACCAATCGGCTTGCATTTATTTGAAGGGGGGTGTTCTTCACCTGAAATAAAGGTCCCTGTGCCCCCAACTTCCCCATGAAGAATGATGTAAAGTGCAGTTGAATCAGGTATGCTAGCCATCCACACCTTGCATTTTGGCTGAGCCCGTTATTGTGCTTTTTAAACCTGCCATTATAAGCTGCTTGCCAGAAGAGTGTTAAAAGTCTCCATAGGTTTCACTCATGGTAGGAAGTATTGCAGCAATAGCTATAGGCCGGATTTATCATAACACAGCAATTTGCATATATCTCAGAAATTTGTACGCTGTGATTACCCCTTGCACGAGCGTTTTTGCAAAGGAGCCACGTTTTGGTTGTGACAGCAGTTGTACAATACTGTTTACATGGAAATAAATCATAATAAAACCCATTAACAGCAGGCAGGAAACAAGACAATAATCCATTTTCTGTATTGTTTTTTGTTTTTACAATTTAGTTCCTAATGCACAATGAACCAGGCATCCAAATGAGGTAAGTTGCATTATAGAGGCCAAACCTTTGCAACGTGTGCAGTGATTTGGAAAACCCTGAAGGGCTTCCTTTTGTGTGGCTTCAGAAAAGGCAAGGGAAGCCTGCTGCCAGGGCATCCTATTCTCCTCTCAGGGTTTGGCACCTTCAGGGGAGGAGGATGCCAAGCCCATGGCCTAGAAAAGGCCAACTCTTATAAAGCAGATGTGCTTGTTAGGATTCACCATCAGTCCTGGGTTTCCTTGAAGAGGCCAGCGCAGTTGCTGCTTTTCTTGTACATATAGAACACACAAGTGTTCTTGTATAGAATCTATGCCATACCCATTTAAACAAGGGAGCTACAGTAGTCTCTCAGGTTATGGCTGTATATATCTTTCTACACACACACACACACACACACACACACACACACACACACACACAGCAGATGGAACATGATAATAAAAAATAGGAGGAAATATTATAAATAGATCATTCCTGCCCACTAATATTTGGTGCTTTTAGGGTGTTTAGTTTTCTTCCCCTATTCAGGGAATTTCTTGATTGGTTCACTGAATGACGGCCATAAACAGTCACTGTTGCTGCATATTTGTTGTTGGGTCAGCTGAAATGCTGACACTATTAGATTGACATTGGATATCAAATGATACTGAATATAAAATATTTCCCAAATATTCTCACATTTTGGGATGTTAGGTAAATATCCCTTTTTGACACCTACAAAATTTTGGTGACTCTGGGACTCATCACACACATGGTGCTGCCACTGGGAAAAGCCTTCATAGAATCATACAATTGTAGAGTTGGAAGGGACCCCAAGAGTCATCTAGTCCAACCCCCCTGCTATGCATCCATGACAGATGCTGCTTAAAAACCTCCAAGGAAGGAGAGGCCACCACCTTCTGAGTTTTGGTCAAGATGCAGCCTTTGTGTGTGTTATGAGGTCTCAGTGGGTCAGGAATAGATATACTAGCAGACGCTAAGTGAAAGCACTCTTGTTCATAGCCATCAGCTGGCCATCCAGTAGGAAGGCCAAGCCCAGGAGTACGAATGTGATTTTTTAGATGGACCCCAACCCTGTTCAGAACAGGCTGATATCCTATCTCTGGTCTGGTTGGTGTCCTGACTCGTAGCCTCTCTGCCTGGTCCAGATTTAATTCCAGCTTATTTAGACCACCATAGACTCCAAACCACCTTCCCAGACTGAACAGGCAAAGCAAGATAGGCGTGGTTGTCACCTACATACCAGTGACAATCCACTCAATAACTTCAGATTACCTTTCCCTGAAGTTGCACATAGAGGTTTGAAAGCCCTGTGGGAGGCCAAGGGAACAAGCACAAGCCACCCACCACCTCCTCAACCTGACCACCAGAAGGGGCCAGAGCTGGCAGAACAACCACTTCAATCCTTGGCCCAGCAAGACAGTCTGGGGGATTTGGGTCCACTGTATTTAAAGTTGCTGAGAGGTTCAACAGAACCAGCAGGGACACACTTTCACTCCCTTGTTCCTGACAGAGATAATCAACTGGGGCAACTCTGATTCCATCCATTGCTTTGGATGCTTGGTCCTCAACTCAACTCTTTCTTTTCCTATCATGAGATCTGCTCCTTGGCTTCTCGTGAGTAGAGCACTGAGCCACTTTGCAGGTATTCTTGGCCACTTTATGCAAGGCGGAATAATTCTCCAGACTGTATGAAATCCCTTAATCACTCAGTTTCTTTTCCCCTGGCCTTGGAACTGGCTTTTCCATTGTTTAAATATCAAGTTTTGTGATGAAAAGCAGCTCTAATTCTGGAAGAGCATGCAAGAAAGGGGATAATGTGGTTGACTTGGCAGGCCAAAAGTATCATGAATCAGGTGAAGTGAATGAGCAGGCTAGGGAGAAGTTAGTTGCGTCTTTCAGCCCTGTGCTCATTATTGCTAATAAAAGTGCCCTCTTTGTCCCCAGCTGGAGTGAAGCGAATGTGCAGTGATATAATAGCTAGGGCTATAAAAAGCTTTCAGAAAATGACAGAGCCCAGGAAAAAGAAAGACTTTTTAAATAGGAATGAGAGTTGATGAGTGTGTAGCCTCTGCCACACTGAAATACAAGCTCATTATGAATAGGGTATTTTTCTCCGTCTCCTGCCTGTCTTTTCACTTGGTACAATAGGGTAACAGAGGAAGCCTTGAACAGCAGGTGAGATGTTTTTGATCTTTCCCACTTGAGTTTGAAGGAAAGATGAGATGGTGTATGAAAGTTCACATAATGCAAAGGTTTCTTAGACGCCTCTTTATTTCTTCTAAAAAGGGGGAAGAAGGTCTAAATCCTTTGGGACTGGCCTTTCAGAAGCCTACCGTAGCTGTCACAGAGGGCTACCAGTCCAATTACCCCACCGGTGCATTGCCAGTTGAACAGGTTTTGGTCTACTTTACTGAGAAATGGAGCTGTTTTGCTGTTATACTATGGTCAGAATATACCATCCTGTTTTCAGTACGTAAAAAGACTTGCAGTGTAGAAACCTTAAATGGGAAATACATTAAGTTGTGCCAAGTATTTGTTTTTAAAATAAAAAGGGTGGCAGAGAAGCTTTTAAAATGACCACCAAGGGCAAAGCCGACAGCCACTTTTGCCGAGCGGCCAGTTATGGATAAATCACCCCATAGCAACTGTCCTGATAGGAGTGGGAGGGTCAGAACTCAGCTGAGCTGAAAGTCCAGGGGGCATGATAGCCATTCAAAGAGGTCCAAACGCAGGAGGGTTGACCTCCTGTGCCAAAGACATGTAGAGAACAACCATGTGTAGATGTGTTTATAGCTGTGGGGCATGAGGTGGGGCACCTTCCTGGCTGTGGGGGTGCCGCCAGTCACCAGGACACCTGCATCTCCAGATATGGCTGCCTCCGCCTTTGCAAGCATGAAACTGTTGCAGGAGTGGGACTGTAACATTACGGCATGAGCTGCTGCCTGAATGGTGATGTCAAAGGGGCAGCGATCCTTTGGGGTAGCTGGGGTCTACACATCTGATTGCACTAAACTACCTCTTGGCTAATTTGAAGGGTGGGGGTTGACTTTTTTATTACAACTTGGTAACAACCTGGGAAGAGGTGATGACTATTATCACCATCACCACAACAGTGCCTCTGCAAAGGGCTCTCCCCACTCCGCCCCACACAAACAACTTTGCAGCAATCCCTGCTGCGGGGCATGCATGCTCCACGATAGGCCTCCTCTGCAACTGATTGTTTTCAACATGGGGTAGCAATAAATATTTTAGTGGTGGGGGCTGAAGGGACCTGGGCTCCTTAGAGTTGGTCCCTATGCCAAACCAGAGTGCATTTCCATACTAGGGGCAATAGAAGGGGCAGGGAATATTGTTGCACGTGGGGAGACGGTAGCTCTTGGTTTATCTTAAAGCAATACAGCTCATGGCCTTGTGCATCTCTTCTCTCTGCTCATTTGTTTTCTTCTCCAGCTCTTCCTACCACTGCCTTTCTCCTCTTCCATTCAGCCCGTTGGCCGTCTCCCTCTCCCACTTCCTACGCACCTTCCCCTGGCTTGCTGCATTTCCTAGGCCTATGTTTGTTCTCCTTCTCCTTCCCTGGGTCCTTCTGCGTAGCCAATGTACCCATCACTATACAGCAAGAGCATCTCAACCAGTGACAGAAGATGTTATTCTGCCTCGTCTGACATTACAAAGTTCAGCCAATCACTTCAACAGGTTCATCATCACTACCACAAAATTCACGCATTTCAGTGCAAACCAGGTAGACTTGCACAATTGCATTTTGTACATCCCTGCAGCACTGTAGTGCCTTTGGCGACTTCATACCCCCCCCCATCCCCGCGTTTCAAGCATTCTTGCAGCAGGCAATGGCCTGTTGCTGATTGCAAGGGCTGGGAACAAACTTCACTCACAAACTTTACTCACAGGCAAGTGGGCAGTGAGGTTTCACCTTCCCCACAGCAAAATGGAGGGTTTTCTTTTGGCGTTTGGTTCTGTCAGAACTTTACTTGGTGGTGGTGGTCAGGATCCACCATCACATAGAGTGACCACAGTAAGAGGTCCTGGCTTGGGCTGTCCAAGGGGAGCTGAGGCTGGCCACCCCACACCCAGGGGCCAGAAACTCCATGTTGGGGTGGGGGAGGCAGAGAGACATTGGCCAGCAAGTAGGCTGCCCCACAGCAGGATTCTTGCCTTAGAATCAGAGAATCAGAGAATTGCAGGGTTGGACGGGACCCTGAGGATCTATTCTACACTTATTATTCCTGTAATCGATAAAAGCTGCGGCCATGTTTAGCTCAGTCCAGGTCTCAGTGTGTCATTCTTTGCTCTTGAACTGCCTTGGGGAAACAAAGACTAGCCAGTATTTTGTGAATGGTGCTGCGGCTTCACCTCCAGCAGCAGAGAGGAAACATGACCCAAATCTCAATCAAGACATCTTTTGTCTGTTCTGGCATTACCTTTATCCCCAAACAGCTGGTTACAGTTAATAGATATACACTCCCTGCCAAAGCAAACAAATTAGTAATCTACCTCATGTGTTCTGTGCGAACTACAGTTGTAACATCACCCCCAGAGCACATAATCACAGAATACATTCTTGTCGCCTTACAAGTATCTTTTCCCTTTGCAAAGTTGTACTTAACAAGAGGTACTAAATCAGTCTGGGGTTTCTAGGCTGCGGCAGCTTTAATTATGGTCCTTGCATTTTATGGGGACAAATGGAGAGAAAAACCTGGAAACAGAACAATCACTTCGGGATGTTTAGAATGCAAGGACCTGCTTATATTATTTGAGGGGCTACTGTCATGTCACAACAGATTAAGTAGTTTAAAACTCAAAGTACAGCTTAGGCAACTACATGGTCTCCAAACTGCAAAAGTGGTCTTCTTTTTTTTTATGTAACTGGCAGATGGGAAACCGGAAGTTGTTCTTTTGTGTTTTTTTCTAATATTTTCTTTCTTTCATTTCTTTTCATTCTGTTTTCTCTCTTTTTTTTCTTTCTATTTCTTTCCTTTTCTGTTTCTCTCCTTTGTTTCTCTTTCTTTGGAGTCCTGCATCTGGGACCTTTATTAGGGTCCAGAGATTGTATACTCATAGGGGTAGGAGAAGGTTGATGGAGGACCCTGGGTGAGAGGCTGGGAGAGAATGGAAAGATCCCAGGTGAGAACTACTGTCCTCTGTGGGTGGTAAGGGCTAGGAATTACTTTTAAGAGAGGACTTCGCATTCTATTTATTTGATTTGTATCTTCTGTAGTAGTAATTTTATTGTATTATGGGGAAATCTTAATAAGAAGTCTTAAAAGAAAGAACAAAAGCGAAGCAAACCAGGAAAGAGAAAAATTAACAACCTTGCAATTCATGCAGATACTTCTCATGGGCCTCCAAATATGGTCCAAATTTTACTGCAGGTGACATCGTGTGGTATTTTAATTTCAATTGGCAGCTTGAATATAAGCCCTTGTTAACTTTAAGACAAATAGCTTTGCAAAGAACAAGTAACGGAAAAGTTGAGCCCCAAATGTACTCACAGCTACCATTGTGTTCTGTGGCTTCAACAGAGCTGGCTGTCAATATTCCTTTTTTCATTCTTGGAAATACTGACTGCTTCACTGTGAAAATCACAGCTCAGAATACATCACTGGGGCATGCTAAAGTTCTTTCTCTTTTTGCAGATATCCAGCATCTTGCCAGTATTTGGATGCATATCTATGTGCATGGAGGATTCAGATGAGGAACCTACTTTTCAGAACAGAAAGGTACATAAGTTTGAACAGAATAGACTCGAAAACTGCAGCCAGTTAATTGGCTGGTTAGTTCAAATCATCATGTGAAATTCAGTCCCATCACACTCGTGTGTTTAAGGTTGCTGGGTTATAATGCTGCAGTGATACCAGAAGGCAGAACTTGCCGGATTCCCATCAGTTTCTAGACTGCTGGGCCCACAATCCCTGACCCCAGACCTCCACACCTCCCTGGCCTGACAATAAAGCACAGGCCTGCCTGCCTCTAAGTCCTATCTGTAGTTTTGCTTTCTCTGTTCAGCAAGTCCATGTTTTCTGCATCCATTATTTCCTCAGATCCCTGAATTTTATGCCACTGCCTATGTCACCTGCTTCCACTACCAACCCCACTTCTGTTCCTTTTCCCATCCTCTGTTTGGAAATCCATCAATTGATTTTTATAATTGTTTTTATGGTTGTTGTGCCCCATTGTGCCCCAAGTGCTGGTTTGGGAATGTTAACCACAATCCATATATACCCTGCATTTATCTTGCTCTTATGAAATACTGTTTTTTTATGTGTTTTCCCTGCAAACCAGCTTTGATCCATTTTAAAAGGACAACCTAGCCGTGTCTTAAAACGGCAACATGTACGCAGCCTCCATCCACTGCCTCTTCTGTTCTTCAGCCTAGCTTCCTCCATGCTGCTTCTGCCTTGGTTCCCCCCCACCCCGAATTTGGGGCTTCTTCCGAGATCTCTGCCAAACTGACGTCTCTGCACTTCATAGAAGTTGGACTGGAAATAGCTTTCCATGAACATTGTTAGCCTTCACACCAGCTCAGCCAATCAAGTGCCAGCAGATTCAGCACAAAAAGCACAATACAATAGAGATTGGGTTGCAAGTTTTGGGTGCCTTACTTGTGGCCTATCGCCTGTCATCTGGTGAGCGATCAGCCTTTTGCCACGTCCCAGTCAGAGGAGCATTGAAACAACAGTTGCCATTTGAATTTGGAGCAGTCAGAGTCTTACAGGTTTTTTTTTTTTTAAAGGAAGCTCTCTAACACCGAGAGTAACTCTTACTTCCCAACTTCAGCAGCTCTGTTGTTTGCTTTAGGAGTGTAAAGTTAAAAAAAAGGCAAATGACCCCTGGATGGTTAAGTCCAGTCAATGGCAACTATGGGGTGCGGCACTCATCTTGCTTCATTCTTGCTTTCTGGGTCATGTGACCAGCATGACTAAACTGCTTCTGGTGCAACGGGACACCGTGACTAGTGCCAAAGCACACGGAAACGGCATTTACCTTCCCGCCACAGCAGTACCTAGTTATCTACTCATCCTGGTTTGCTTTTGAACTGCTAGGTTGGCAGAGTGTACTTGCTTTCTTATGCATTTGTAAACAAATACAAAAATAACATGTCTCCTGTGCACACTCATATCAAAAGGACTCCATACAGAGGCATCCACTGGAACTTCCTACCAAATGGAGATGGAAAATGTCAATATTATAAATTTCTATACAGTATAATATTGTTAACAATACCAAGAGATATATGCGGAATGTTTCACATGTTTAGGACAACTGATTGCTATTGTTATGAAAATGTTAACTTCAAAAATTAAATATAAATTTACAGTAAAATAAAATATGGTGTGTTCTTTGTTGTGGACTCTGCTTCATTGGAGTTTTTAAGCAGAGGTCAAATGGCCATCTGCCATGGATGCTTTAGTTGAGATTCCTGCATTGCGGGGGGTTGGACTAGCTGTCCTTTAGTGTCCCTTCCAACTCTATTATTCTAAAATGCAGCACCCTGCTGTAGGTCTCTGGGACAGTACATGAAGAAGCTGACAAAGCTTCAACAGCTCAAGCAGTTTCAGAGGCAAAATCTAATTCAGATCTGCCATCACACGGGCAAAATCCCTAGATAATTGCCAGCAACATTCTCTTTTTATTTTAAAAAAGCCCTTGGTGCAGAAAGAGCCTTCAGTTCATTTAAATCTATGTGTGCTGCTGCTGGGTGGTCTGAACAATTATTAAATATTGATCAACAGTTTCCTTCCATTTATGTAAAAAATGTATGAGTCATAGGACAGCTTCTCCAGAATGACAAATCTGAAAATACATTTGATAGCCTTTTATTTTATTCAAATTGGCAATAAATGTGCTTATCTAGGGCAGAACAAGATGTCAAAGGAGAACTTTCTCAGGATCTGAGGCAAGCATATGCCACGTTCCATATTCTGCAGGAACTGTAGTTTTAGAAATATACTTACCAGAGTTCTGTTTGGTTTGTCTTGGATGGAATCCATCAACCATCTCTCTTCACTTGCATAGATGGACTCTAGTTCTGATGCAGTCTGCTTCACGATGGCTTCTTTTCTCCGCTTATGAGACATAAACCCAGTGTGTTCTCCTAGTTTTCTACTTTATATTTTCCAGTTGAGAATCTGTTCACAGACTGATTCATACATCCATTTCCATTATGGATGTATTGCTTGATGACTGATGTGAATGTGTGAATGGCTTTTGCTGAAAGGAATTTGACTTTGAAGTAGGACTGCTTAAATTTAGCACAGGCAGATGACCAGCATCTCTAAACTAGTGCTCCTTTTTGAAATACCAGAATCAAACTAGCCTAGAAACAAAAATGAAATGCCATTATCTCACACCCCACCAATTAAAGTTGGCCCTTTTAAATTTAATCTACTGATTAAACCCTAGTTGGAAGCGGAGGAGTGCTGGTGGAGGGGAGGACATATGGTGGTGACTAATCCGAGGGCATCAGGTGAGCTTAGTGGGTGGAGGGCAGATTGCCTGTTCCACATCCAGGGCTCTTTTCTTTTTCTTTTCCACCAGAGCTTACAGGAGCTGAGTTCCAGCTCCTGTCAGGTGGCCATCATTGCTACTCTAAGAGAACAAGGAAGAAGTTCATGGTGAGCTCCAGCACCTCTTTTCCATATCCCTCAGCACCTGCAACCTGATGGGGCTTTCTCACTCTGCCGAATGGTAGGTCCAACCCTGCAAAATGACTGGCCCTACATGCACTTCCTTTTACATGCCATACAAACAGCAAACAAATATTTAAGCTTTGATTTACAGAGCCTTGCTGTCAGAAGGGGCTGTTGTAGAACAAAAATGGGACAACTCCCCACCTCCCAAAAATATTTGTGGCATGAAAAGTTGCTGAATTCCAGCAGCCACTTCAGGGAATTTGAATTCCTTGTATTTGTAAAGGATATCAGTAATGATTATAAAAAAAATATTGCAGTGTATCCTTCTTTCTAGCAGGAGTGAGCCTGTTCGGCCAACCATTCCAACCTTCTCAGAGCATTCTACTCTCCCCATAATGTTCTTGTACTTCTGCACACAGGAGTTTCCCCAAATATGCTGATACTCCTGTCTCTGGTTTTTTCACCCAGTGGCGTCACTGTGGCTTCATTTCAGTGCCTATGTCAAACCATCTGACATCTGTAATAAATAAAGTTGTGGCCTTATTTCATTCCCAACATGGTTGTCCTGTGTCTATTATTGTCTGATTGTATGTGCACCCACCCTGCCACAGGTTCCATCATGCCTGGGCCCGGAACTGCATTTCTGAGCGCAAAGACCTTTTGATGTTTTAGACCTGTTAACTCTCAATTTTCTGCTTTTAATCTGCCTTTAATTTTTTAAATATTTTATTTAACAAAATTTATACAAGAATATAAAACTTTAAAGCTTTTCATTGTTATTTTACTCTGTATTTTACTGCTTCGTTTGTAAGGCACTCTGAAAATATTTTTATTGCAGGGTAGCATGCAAATTCTGAAAATAAATCTCAGGGTCAGGGACATCCACATTGTTCTGCTAAAATGAAACAATCCAAACGATTATAACTTAATTTCTTGGAGTGAAAATAAGTTTTAATTTTACCCCACTATAAAAAGCCAGATGGCTCCATCTCTAGCATACTTCTGAAGTATGATGTATGTTTCATTTAATTCTTAAACTTTGTTCAGAAGCAGAGAAAGAGAGGGAAGAAGAAGCTTTTGTTTTATTCATAGCTTCTGTCTTCAGTGGCTTTTAAAAAGTATTTTCCAAGAACAGGTGAAGTGTGAAGTTATCTTTACAGCCTATTGTCATGCAGCGCTTTAAGAAATGCACAATATATTTGGTTTATTGTCCATCACTGGCATTCTGTTCATAATGTTGTGATGGAATCTTTGTTTTATTAGTAGAACTTCTTTTCTGCAGGAGCAAGGATGGAACATATGCTGGAAACAAAGTTTTGCTTGGAATAGTATTTCTAATTTTAGGTACTGGCATCACATAATTCTTTCAACTTCAGCAGCAGTGACATTTGACCATGTTCTGCCACTTTAAGTGGAGTGCTTTACTTGAAATATGGCGAACAGTTTGGTTGTATGCTCTTGTTCCCATGGGGCTCTAGAACCGGCAGCAACTATCAGGAGAGCAGTTGCTAAGGGGAGAGATCGGGCTGGTTTCAACAGAGAATTTCCTTTGAATTTCATTCCATCTCTGGTCGATCAGGTTTTTCTGATAAATTGGGCGTAAATATACGTTAATCACCACTATTGTTTCCTCTGTTGTATGTAACTTTATAGCTAGCATGAGTGCAGACTGAATATCTATTTTTCGGCCTGTAGGTTAAAGGCCAGAGAAACAAAGGTGGCCAAGCCACCTTGCGGTCTACCAGGTGATAAGGGATTCCGTATTGCACTCAGGTAGAAGCCTTTGTATCCTGATAGGTAGATGTCCTCATCGGCCCATGACTCTTGGAATAGCAAAATCTGGCTGCCTTTTACGTAGTCAACGAAAGACGGGTCCATAAGCTTAGATTTAATACCGGCTACATTAACAGAGAATTTCTAGCACATGTAGCAAACCACTTTCAGTTTTCAACGGAAAGATCAGAGCAGCACGCTCCTTCTAAACTGTGGGTTTTGCTCAGGGCTGACCTGCACATTAAAAAGGCATAAGCGGTGAACATTTGACCCATACGGTGCTGATGCTCCTGCTTGCCAGTATTACAGCATTAATGAGAAAGGACCCTGCACACATGCAATCAGAATCCTTGAGCCATCAGGGTCCCTGTTCACAAATACAGCTGTATCCACACAGGACCTGTTCTCATTAATGCCCAAAGTGTGCCTGCTGGTCAGCTTGCCCACAGGTGCATTAGCTTGCCACCGCCCTTCTCATGTGACCACCATTTGAACACTCCTGCAAGGATGTTGCTGCAAATGATATTCTATGCCAAATTTCCTCCCTCTCCCCAGGAACTTTTCAGAGTATTTATCATCGACCTACATTACTTTTCCTCTCCGAAGCCAGGGCTAGTTCTGTCACTGGGCAGAATGAGTTGGCCACCTCAGATGTTGGATGCTGAAAAAGCAGCTGCCCCTTCCCAACCATTCTTCTGGAGTCCCCTGTCCGTTCTTGTCCTCTTGAGCTGCTGCCACAGTGTCTGTGATGCTTGATTTTTTTTTATTCTTCTGGGCCAGAAGGCATCACACATGCACATGTATGCCTTTTTGATAACATAGATGCATGCTGGTGCTACAGCTGTATTGCAGCATTTGCCTGAGGGGACAGTAGGCAGGCATCAAACAGAGGTGTGTGTGTGAGAGAGTGGTGGCAAGGTGGTTGAGGACAGAGTTGTGTGTGCCACACAGCCTTTCCTACACTCTCTAAGCTAACCTGCTGCTCTCAGGTACATTGGAGGCTGCTGTCCTGACGCCATTGTTAAAGTAAATGCCAGCAGAGTTTACTTCCATGCAATTGTAGTAGTTGTTGTTGTTGTTAAAATTTGTATACTGCCCTTCATGAGAACACAAAATACACAATAAAAACAAAAACAAGAACAAACCAATAACCCCACTCCCATAAACACATTTAAAAGGCCATAGAATGTTAATCAGCTGAATGCCTGAAGAGAACAAAGAGAACCATTTTTGCCTAGTGCCTAAAGATATGTAATGAAGATGCCAGGCAAGCCTCCTTAGAGAGAGCATTCCACAAATGGGGAGCCATCACAGAAAAGGCCCACTATTTTGCTGGAGAAGGCACAACAAAGAAGGGCCTCAGATAATGATCACAGGGCCCATGTCGGTGTATATTGGGAGAGGCGGTCTTTTACTGGAGTGGGAGTATCTTGTCCAGCTTAGGCAGAAAAATATCTTGCTGGCTTCCCATAGGCAACTGTAAGTAAAATATTCACTTATTTGTAACACATGGTGTCTGTGATTTATTCTAGCCTAAGTATTTTCATGGGGAATACTTGTTTCAAGGTGGATGAGGGCAGATGTAAAATGTAATGAAGCCTGAAGGTGCCTGGTGCTATCAACCATTGTGCAACTCTACTAGGAGAAGGCAAGTGTCTTTTCCCAATCTCTTTATTTAACATTGTGAACCCTTTCCAATTCAAGAAACTGAGCATTTTCAGTTGATCACTGATTGAGTTGCAAGCTCCCTTTTTGTGTCTTGACAGCAAAAAGAATGTATTAGTGATGTCATTGTTTAAAGCATCAAAGCCAAATTGTATTAATTTCATTATTTATAGTTTCATGATGTAGAAAAATATACATGAAATAATGAAAAATATCCGCACAATATCCATATCTGTAAAACGAACATAAACTTCAGACAAAGCACTTTCTATGTTTGTAGGGAGCCTATAAAACATCAAGTTAAAGCACAGAAGACATTGATTTGCAGGGAAATAGTGAAATAGTGAGATTACCTCCCAGAACAGCTAAACCTGACTAAGTAATAAATAAATCTGGTAAACACAGTCACTGTTTGAAACCTCTTTAGCAACTGTCTATGGCAGCTCTGATTTCGGTTTATTGAAATGACCTTTCCCTAGCATTGAAATCACCTACTGAGGTATTATGGAACATATATGAGCATTCCAACTTCACAGAAGCTTAAAAAACTCCCAGCACACAATGCCTAGGGGCACATGGAGCTGTTCGCTGAAAAAAATATGAGGGCGAATATAGTAGACAGCACTATGGTAGGGTTGAATGATTCCTCATCAGGCTTGGTTTCCAGATACTTGATCATCTTGGTTGCCCTCTTCTGCACATGCTCCAGTTGTCAATATCCTCCTTAAACTGTGGTGCCCAGAATTGTACACAGTATTCCAGGTGTGGTCTAACCAAGAAAGAATACAGTGGTACTACAGTGGTTCCCCGGGTTACATACTTAATCCGTTCCGGGTTACAGTACGTAACCCGAAAAGGACGTAACCCAAACAATTCATTCTGCGCATGCGCAGACCAGGAAAAACCTGAAAAACGAAAAAACCACAGAAAACACTCTGCGCATGCGCAAATCGTGCACACGTCGGGTTGCACTTCCGGGGTAGCGGAGTTCATAACCCAAAAAGTACATAACCCAGAGCATACGTAACCTGAGGTACGACTGTATTATTTCCCTTGATCTGGACTTCTGCTGATAAAGCCAAGAGTAGCATTTGCTTTTTTTTGCTGCTGCATCAAACTGTTGACTCATGTTAAGCTTGTGGTCCACAAAGACACCAAGATCCTTTTCACATGTACTGCTAGTAAGCCAGGTGTCCCCCATCCTATATTTGTGCATCCGGTTCTTCCTGCTTAAGTGCGGAATCTGACATTTGTCCCTACTGAAATTCATTTTGTTAGCTTGCGCCCATTTCTCCAATCTGGCAAGGTCATTTTGAATCCCTATTCCAGGGGTTGGCAATCTTGCCCCACGCCAGGTGCCATCAAAGACAGGAGTTGGCTCGCCCGCCTGCCCGCCTCAGCAGGGCGGCGCTGTGAAGGGGGCGTGTGACACCGGCTGCCGGCTGCGTTTTCCTCCTGCTCCTCCTCCCTCTCCCTCAGTCCGCCCTTCCTTCCTTCTCTGTGCCCCTTTTCCGCACCACTTCCTCTCATGCTTTCTTCTTCTTCGTCGTCTGCCTGCCTGCTTCCCTCCTTCATTCCTCCCATGGCATTCAGGTGGGTTGTTGCAGTGGCCGTGGCTGCCGCTTGCGGGTTGGCAGGTGGCTCTGTCTTCTCCACGGTGCCTCTCGGGAAGCAGCAGCAGCAAGTGGTGGGTAAAAGCTCTGGCAACGCCCGGTTCCCCTACCTCCGTCCGCAGCTCCTCTGCCGGGGCTGCCGCTTTTGCCTGGCTGGCAGGAGAAGCCCAACTGCGGCTATTGGGATGACAACTGGGACAGGTAAAGTGAAGCATCTTCAGGCCTCTTTGTGGGCGGGCGAAAATCGTTCATATTTTTTTTCAAAATATAGTCCGGCCCCCCACAAAGTCTGAGGGACAGTAGACCGGCCCCCTGCCCTATTCTGCATTCTGCAGCATTAGCTTCCCCTTCCAGTTTGGTGTCACCTGCAAATTTGATTAGCACACCTCAATCCTTCATCCAAGTCATTGATAAAGACGTTGAACAACTACGGGCCCAGGACTGAACTCTACAGCACCCGCACTTTCCACTTTTTTTCAGTCTCCAGTTACAAATTCACCTCAGTCATCTGCCAAGTGGTGAAGGGAGTCTTACCACGTTTTTGCAGCTGATCTTCTGTTGTGGATCACATATTAAATTATTTCCAGTTACAGATCAAGCCATTGCTTTCACAATGCCTTACATATATTATTTATTTCTTTATTTCTACCCTGCCTCTTCCCCAGACAGGGACTCGTATGAAAGGCATTTCCATAAAAGGTGCTATTTTCTCAATTCAGTGTCCAATTATATGGATGTATCCTACTGACACTGAATGCTGCCCCTTCATTTGGATGCATTAAAGCCTCTCTGTGTAATATTTCCATGAGACACACTTTGCACAGAGATTGTTTTTAGTCCAAGGTACTTCCTCTTGGCATTTGCTAGCTATTAGAATTGATGCACAGCTGATTGAATGCCAGATCATGCTAATGTGTCCTGTTCTGCCCTCTAAATGTTTTTCTGCAGATGTGTTTTTAAACAACAGACTCTCCCAGGTACAGTAAGTTAGAAATGTGCTCGCTGCTAATGTAGCCCCTTGACATTGCCTGTACATCATTAGTTTCTGTGCTTAGCCTGTTTCTTTTATTTTGTACTCATTTTTTAAATGAAAACCTGACTTATAGAAGGGCAAATACATTCTGCGATAGCGATATTTCAGTATTTATTTAGCACTATACATCTGCAAAGCACTTTGCCAACATTAGGCAGTTTAATACAGCAATTAAGCATTCCAAAGTTGGATATAATTTGAGGGGGAAGAAACAAGAGCTGATTGAATTGTGTGCACTATATTTCTTGAACTGTGAATTAACGCTTCAAACAGTCAAACTGCCAGCAAGGTGATATTTCATCACTGCCCCCAATTTAGACTTGCTGTTTCTAAGGAAATAAAAATGGCCTGGACCGATCTGGGAGATGTGCATTTAGCAGGTCCACTGCAAAGGGTGGCAAGGAGATTTCCAAGGGCCATTCTTGGGCCAAGGTCAGTTTCAGACCCAGAAGCAGCAGCTGCCACCCTGGAAAGCTGAGTGCACACTTCCTGGGCTTGGCTTTCACGCTAGCCAACCACTTGCCCAATGGGCAACCCTCACAACGCTCCTGTGTAATTCAAGAGGCTTCTGGGCATCCAGCAATATGTGGAGGACATGCTGGGACTATTCAAGAAGAAATAATCCAAAATGACAGATGGAAATGCTGGAAGGTTCTTTATTCCACCATCTTACTCAGAACTGGAATTCATACTGAACTCCACTTTCCCAAATCTCCAATCATAGCCTTTCTTTCGTATTCCTTCCAGTTCCTTATTGTGCCTTTAGCACGCCCCTCAACATTCCTCAGATGAAAATAGGGACATTACTCACCCCCAACTAACCCTCCTTGGCCCCCCCATTTTTGTGCCCCCCTCCGAGCCCTTCCTGTCAGAAGGAGGGCAAGTCCCGCCCCTGCCCCCCCTCGCACCACTGGGACAGAGCACACACGCCTTCCACCGCCCCAAGAAAACCCCTTAATCCTGATTTTATTTTATTCTTTGGTAGATTTACAAAAAGAAAAACACACACCAATAAATAAATTTTAGAAAGGGGCAATATTAGATGCAGATACACAAAGCATTTTGTAAAGAAATCATGACTCCTTGTGCCCCTCTCCTCTTGCATTTTCTTCCTCTCCAGGGAGGCCCTGCCCTCTGCCTGCCCCTCAGATCTGACGCATCAAGTGGGAGTGGAGAGCTGCAGCCTCTCCTCCTCCTCCTGCTCTCCAGCAGCCACTATGAGCTGCCCAAGGGAGGAGGCTGGAAGCGGCATCCATGGAGAGGCAACGGGAGGCTCCCTCTCAGCCACAGCCCCTTGGGACAAGCGCTGGCTCATCCTCCTCCCCAAGCTTGGCCACAGCAGCACTAGCAGAGGAAATAGGGACATTCCGGGATCAAATCAGAAACCGGCATGGCTTTTGTAATTCTGGGAATGTCCCTGGAAAATCAGGAAACTTGGAGGGTGTGCTTTAGCTACACAGCCCAGTATGCAATCCATCCACCACAATGCCACAACTGGGTGCATGGGAAGCAGCACAAATGAAATTGTGTCATTTTAACATGCCCAGTGTAGCCTCTGCAAATCTGACCCTGCCTCCAGATGTTTGTACCTCATGGCTCATACCCATCTATAAAGCTACATTTTCCTAATATTTTCTTAACTAGTGACTATTGCCCCATCTTGTGGCAATAAATTCCATAATTATGCATTGCATGAAAAGGCATGTTCTTTTGAATGTCCCGGACTTACTTCAAATTGGCTTTGTTGGCTGACCAGTGTTATGAAGGAGAAAAACTCCTCTCTCCTCTCTCTCCAAACTGACAGCCTTTATCCCTTCCGTCACTGCACTCCTATTTGGGACACTGAAGGCTGTATATTTACTTCAAAGTAAACATGTATAAGAACACATTATAAGTTGCCTTCTCCCTCCCTAAAATTAAGAGCCTCTAAAGACAATAGAGGAGATACAGTGGTACCTCTGGTTACGTACTTAATTCGTTCCGGAGGTCCGTTCTTAACCTGAAACTGTTCTTAACCTGAAGCACCACTTTAGCTAATGGGGCCTCCCACTGCTGCCGTGCCACCAGAGCACAATTTCTGTTCTTATCCTGAAGCAAAATTCTTAACCTGAAGCGTTATTTCTGGGTTGGCGGAGTCTGTTACCTGAAGCGTATGTAACCCGAGGTACCACTGTACTCCAATCCTTTTGATACTTTCAGTTGCCTTTTCTGTACCTTTCCTAGCTCTGTGATACAAATTTTGAATCAAGAAAACAGTGTTCCAAATGTGACTGCACAAAAGGTTGACACACCAAGCTAGTTCCACACAACTGTGTTCTGCACAAAGGCAACACACCAGACATCTATTGTGGCCTGTTGGACATGTGAGTATCATCTTGACTTTGCTGTCATGGACAGGTCTTCAAGAGAAGACTTCTCAAGCTCCACCAGGTAGGCCCCCATACACGGCTTCTTAACTACCGTATGTTGTGCCTGAGGGGTCACACATTAGAAGGACCTGATTTACAACAAATCCTTCATCAGTATGTGAAAGACACCTACAAAAAGATTCAGTCACTACACTTGTTTCATAAAGATAAGGTGCTGAGTCACCCATTCCAGATAACCTGCCTTGCTGCTTCTGTTTAATATTGCTTGATAAGTTGATCTTTACTTACACTCATCTAAATCCAGACCAACCTGGAAATTACCTATTTGATAAAATATATGCATCTGCCATTGAGAGTTACTGTTATATGAGTCCAATTTGAAAAGCTCAGGCCCACTCTGGATGCAGCCATAAATAGTGAATAATGATCCCCACTCCCTGCTTACTTTATTTGTAAATGGCTTTGGCTAATGATGCATCTATCCTCTTTACAATCCACTTGATATGTGAGTAAACACAACAGTGACTTGTGCAGTAAATTACTTTAAATCTGGAATCAGGAGACCAAGTTGGTCAATATTACAGATAAAATGTGTCCAAGGCTTTCTCTCTTTACAGTGAATTCGTACCCCTTCCTTGCCGCTGTGAAAATTCCAGATTGCACTGCCTCAGTGGTGAGAGAAGGGCACTTTGCAAATACGCAGGAATGCATTTTTCTTTATTGGCTTTGATTTCCAGTGCTGAACCCTGGGAACAAATTCTGTCGCTAAGTCCAAATTAAGCCTGGTACATTCCCCTGCCAAGTCTGTGCCAGTAAAGATGACATAGGAACTTTTAGACATGTATATCAGAGGTGCAACGACTTCTGTCTTTTGTTGCCTACTTTTCCTTTCCTTTTATCTTTTCACTAAAATTCCACAGCCTATTATTATTATATTACAAAATCAAAATATAAAGCCACAATATATATAATCAAAATAAAAACAACAATCCAATAACCCCCCCTCCCCAATCCTGTTTTGCACTGAACCCCATATAGTCTATCTTAATCTACCCTTGGAGACCTCCAACACACCACCAAGCTATCTTCTTGGCAGGGGAGGGCACAGCAGTCACACAGCCCAGGAGTGGCAAACATGGTGCCCTATGGATGTTGCTGGAATTCAGTTTCCATCAGCCTCAGCCCCATAACCAGTAACTGGGGTTGATGAGAGTTGTAGTAGCCGTACAGTTGCTTTTTGTGTGTAGAAGCAGTGCGTTTTTTCTGGGGTGATGCAGAGGGATGCATACCCCTAAACATTTTGTGAATCTAAGTTTGGCCTCATTGAGGGGCAGTATTTCAATATGAGGAGGAAAATGAGAGTTCCCCTAAACATTTTTTTAAAAGAAAAAAGCACTGTGTATAAGGATCTGTGGACTGGGACACTAACCTAGGGAGTACATGTCCGGCTGCACTCATCTTCTCCTTGCCTCTGTATCCTGAAACCCAGGAGGACATGATCACTTCCGCCCAAGTTTACAAGTGCTCCCACTTTGTTGATCAGTTCCTCCCTGTTGGTGAGGATCAAGTCCAAGATAGATGATACCCTTGTTGCTTCTTCTATCTTCTGGGAAATGAAACCGTCAGTGAGGAAATGGAGGAATTTGTTGGACCTTACATTCTTGGCAGAGTTCGAGTTCCGGCAAATATTGGGGCTTTTCTAAATCTCTTTGGGAACAGAGAGAGAATAGTTCTTGGATTATATTAACAAGTAAGAACTTAAAGAAAACTGGACTGCATTGCTTGTTGTTTAAGAGCAATGTGTTGATTCATAATATGCTTTTTTGTAACAAGTTTGCAGTAAAACTATGGACCTCCTTCTTGGTGTGGAGAGCTTATTGATACATCGCTTATTCACACTGACCTCTGCATTTTACAGGCACAGCCTGTGATTTAAAGCTCTGTGTCCAAGCACCCTTTATCAGTTGGAACAAATAGCAACCCACAGAAAACTGAGACTGGTTGCACCAGTTCAGCTTTAAAGAGTTGGTTTCCACAGGTAAAGCTTCAGGCAAAAACCAACAACACGGTGCAATAAAGTGAAGACTTCTGCCTGGAAAGAGTGGGGCAAAAGGTAAGTGTAGATAAGCCCATACACTGCACAAGGTCAGATCAGAGAATTCTGCTCATATTACTAACGAAAAGAGGGTAGGGGAGAAGTTGTTGTGGCCAGATACTCCCAAATGTTTCTTGTCTCTCTGCAGCTTCGGAGTTTGTGTGGCTGCTATGTTAAAACTGCTGCTGCAGCCTCCCTACCCTGCCCGGATCATTGGGTCTTCCTAGGCCCAGAGTCAGAAGCCAGAGTCAGGACAGGTCAGCAATAAAACACCCAGTGTCAATGAAGTTAATTCTTTATTCAAAGAAACCAAAACAGGTCCAGTGATCACGGCAACTCTTCCCAGTAGGTCTTGCTCCCTCTTCTCCCTCTGACCACTCACCATCATCCCACCACCAATCCCCTGGCGGTTCCCTTGGGGGTTTCCCAGCTGCTGCCTCCCACCACTCCTCTGCATCCAGCCATTTCATGAAAGCCAGGCCTCTTGTCCTCCCTGCTCCACCGTACACTGCATTGTGGTCAAGAGCAAGGCACCCAGCATTTATAGATACAGTATAGGGGTCTCCAATGGGCTGAGCAAATGAGGATATGGCCTTCCCTCTAGATGCCCAGGCAGACGCTGCAGGTCAGCCTGTAGCTGCATTTTGCTTATCTCTTCTTTAAAAAAGAGAGCAACCTGTCTTGGGTTGAAGTGCGAGTGCACAAAAGATTGGTGGTATGTTCTAGGTCTAGGACATATTTCACAGTAACAGCTAATACAGATTTACTCCGAGGGATGCAATTTCAAGTTTTCAAAATCAGCAGTGACCCACCCAGTATTTTTTTAGATCTTGGTTTTTCAAGACTACACTTCTTATGCTTATGTTATCTTGGAAAAGCAGCAGCAATTCTCTTTAGCTACTCTGGTGTTTAAAGAAGGGAATATAACTCAAGGAAGTTATTATTTATTTGACGGAGGGTGTTCAACATTATAAGCAGTGAAAAGCTTCTGAACATAAACATAACTGGTCTTATTTTGCGTATACTTTTCTGGCATTAAATAATTCATAGACAATAAAATACACACATATGCTTGGGCTTGACAACAGGCTTATAAAATTTGTGTTTGTTATGAAAAAATCACTGGGTTCCTGCCCCAGTGCCCCACCCCATCGTTTCTTTTATGCCTCACCTGGATCTGTGGTGGCTGCACCTTGCGAAGGCGGCTGGCTATGAAGCTGGACCACAGAGCAAAAGAAGGAACACCAGGAAGCTTCAGGTAGAAGGTGAAACCCGTGTAAAACAAACTGGAATAAGCCCTTTGGAACTTTTAGTACATACTCAGATCTCCCAAGAGCTCTGGATTCCACTCTGTACAATGGGAATAATGTTGCTAACCTTCTATTCACACCCAGCTGACCTTAGCATAAGAAAGAAAGAAAGAAAGAGAGAGAGAGAGAGAGAGAGAGAGAGAGAGAGAGAGAGAGAGAGAGAGAGAGAGAGGCAAGTCCAATCTGTTTCACAGGACCATTTAAAATAGGAGAGACTTTGATCTCTTCTGGAACAAAATTCTGCAGCTTTCCAGCACTGCCTGCAGAGCTTTCATCACTTACTGAAGTTCAGGTGCCATGTGGAAAGGAAGAGAAGCAGCAGAAGCAGTTTTTCTCCCCCAGCAGCAAGCCCTTCTCATGGAGGGGGGAGTGGTTCCTAAAAGGAATAGCCTTGGCCAGCTGCTTTGAAGGCTGCTACTTCACCTCCCCACCCCACCCCACCTTGCACATGTAATTAAGTGTCTTGCTTTTCTTTCCAATGTAATCTCCATTAATTTTATTGTTTTATTACCTGTTCAAAGCTCACCGCTTGAAAACAATCACAGTTTAAATCATGCTACCCATATATATGGGGGAAATGTATTCAGAGGCTGTGAGAGACAGGGGTGGCCCATGTATTAGGCAAATGGAAGCTCAGGTGGCGGATCTGACCCCCTCCCCGCCATTGCACTGCTGCCAACCCTGCTGAGGCTTCGTCCGTGCTGCCAGCACAGCCTTGCAGACCCCACCCCCCAGTGTCCCTATTTCCCAGGGACACTCCTGGATTTACAGAAGCCATCCCAGTTTCTGATTTGATCCTAGAATGTCCCACTTTTCCTTAGGACATCCCTATTTTCATCAGGGAAATATCGGAGGGTATGGTACATAGCTGTCAACTTTCCCCTTTTTTTAAGGGAAATTCCCTTATTTCGAATAGGATTCCTTGCAAGAAAAGGGAAAAGTTGACAGCTATGGTATGGTAGGATGTCCTTCTTTTATTGGAGGCTATGGAGTTATGCGACCCTTGAATCAAGGGGATAAGTAACTATACAACCTTTAGAAGACATTTCAAGGCAGCCCTGTAGAGGGAAGTTTTTAAATGTTTTATTATGTTTGTATATATGTTGGAAGCCGCCCAGTATAGCTGGGGCAGCCCAGTCATTTGGGTGGGGTATAAATAATAAAAGTATTATTTTATTATTATGGAATAGGGTGTCCCTATTGTCATCTGAGAAATGTTGGAGGGTATGACCTCGTTGCCCTCATCACACACACACCGCACACCTTCACTGCTGCTGCTACATTGTGGTGGCCCTGCCGGTGCAGCGGTGGGAGCAGGTGGGGGGTCTGAATTTGTGGTGAGGGGGTCGTTTTGCCTACAGCAGCAAAATGCCTTGGGCCACCCAGGGGGAAAGCTCTGGCCTCTGAAGGATTCACACCTGGCCGCTTCATCAGCCATTCCTAGGCTAAGAGGCTCAGCAGCGGAGCAGCAGCTGGAACACCCGAGAAGGGGGGGGGGGCTCATTGCATTTTTTTTTTTAAACAGAATTTATTAACATTTTCATAATATAACACAAACCCAACCCCACACCTACAAATACAAAAACAACTACAAATACACATAAAGTCAGGATTCTTCTTCTTAATTATAACCTTACAAAAAAAAATTCTAGTTCTGAATCTTGACGCTTGACTTCCCCCGCCTTTTCACCTTCGGTTTTAATTCAATATACTATTTCCTTAACAACTTTTCTCTGTAAAAAATTTAACTTTACTTAAAAAATAAAGAAAACATACTTATCTCAATCTTTGCATTATACCTTAAATCGTAACCAAATATTCTTATAGCTAAACTTATTTCTTCTGTCCTTTATCATGCTGCTTTTAACTTAAAATTCAATATCTCCTTACTTATTTAAAATAAACTTATCATTAACAGACTTCACACTCCGACTTCGGATACCATGGCAGACCATTTAGATTATACACTTAATTCTTCAACCCACTCCTCCTCTGTCCATTGTCTTTTCCTGTCTTTCTCCAGCGCCAAATCTCCCATTGTCTTCCTCCAAGTGTCCACAGATCCAGGCTGCATCCACAGCAAACCCCGCATCGAGCCTCAAGGCGTTTCTCATCTGCATTCTGGGCTCCTCCGTTTCTTTTGCTTCTTCTTCTTGTAAAAATTCTAATTCCATGTCCCTTACCCCCGAGCTGCCACCTCGGGGTCTGGATATTGTAAGTTTTCCCATTTCCAGTTGTTCTTCCCGGATTTGCCCAGCCATCTCAGACCATCTTTCAACCGCCCCTCCCAGCTCTTTGCCAAGGCATGATTCCATTGTGTAGAACTTTTGAAAAGCCTCCTCTGTGGAAAGTAGATCTTTTTTGTGAATAATTCCACTCAAGACTTGTAGTTTCCGATCAAGCAGTTCCATCTGCAAAATAGTGAGCTTTTCCTCATCCTTTAAATATGAGTTCGATGCCAATATGAGTGCGAAGTCCAGCATTTTAAGAGAGAGGGTGAGTGTCAGATTTCAGTTCCTGTCTCTTCCTTCCTTTGTTTCAAATTTTTCCTGCGACACACCAGGTCGCCGCCATTTCTCCGAAGCAGGAGTATAAAGACCAAAACTTCAAGCGGAGATATTTTTCCCCCAGTTAACCCCCGAAGGGAGATCTCAACAGACTCAGTTTTCAAATTCCAAATACTTTCTATTGATTGTTGTGGCAGCAGTCACTTAAAGAGTTAATTTCTTTCACCAGCCGAAGGGAGGGAGGTGGGCTGCCTTTCTTCTTTCCCCCAGAGCATTCCAGGAAAACAAAGAGTCAATCAATTACTCACAGCTTCTGGGTTCTTATCAGCTCCTTAATGACAGGTAGAACTTAGACGCTCATCACAGGCTTAGCCGCCGCAATTCCATCCCGGTTGGGGCATGTCCCCTGAAGCCCGGCTCCGTCGTCCCTTCACCCCCACTCCCCCTTTACAGGGGGTGCGGGGGAAGGGTTCGGAGCCACCACGGGCACAGCCGGGGAGCCCAGGGAGCGGGACGCTCTTCCCGCTCCCCAACCGGAGCCCCGCTATGCGGCTGCAGGGCTCCTAACCCCCGGAATGAACTGGGTGCTTCGCAGCCGAAGCATCCCACGACCACCCATAATGGCGTCCGCAGCCGGAAGTCCGGCTCATTGCATTTTGTCACCTCTGGCGGAATGGGAAGGGGCTGCCCCTGCTGCCGCTTTGCTTACTGGGGTCGCATGCTTGTTGCTGCCGCTTATGGCAGCATTACCTCGTGGAGATCTCACTGGAAGCCCCCCCCCCCAGCGCAGGGGTGCTCAGTATTCCACTCCCCAAAGTGGCTGCTTCAGTCCACCTCATGGGCAGGCTGGTCCTCTGTGAGCAATAGGGGAAAGCTTAACACTTGCTTGGCCCACCCTAGTAACATTTCACTGTTGTAATGTATTTTAAACATAGTAGTATGAGTTTGTGGGTATCAAACCTTTTAGCTCTGCAAGTGTTAAAATATATGAGCCAGGCTAGCTTCCTGATTGCGTGGGGTTGTGGGCCATTAAGAAAATGAAATAGAGGGGGTCTCTGGGCCAGATGATAAATGCATGGGGCCCATCCTCCAACTCTCCAATAGCTAGGAAGACAAAGCCTGAATTTTTGAGGGTAGATTTGATGTGTGTGGAATGAGAGCTAGAAGCTGGATACAAAAAGCTGTTGGTTAAAAAGCCAGAGAGGCAGAGCACCATGTATGATTTCTGCTGGAATCCAAGGCTGTGGCTATGGGAGAAACAACACACTTTTGGGGTGTTGATGCTGTGAACCCCTCCGTCATAGGCTCAGGTTGTATATATGCGTAAATAAGCTACAGCCTCTGCTGTGCTTCATTTCCAAAAGCAAACACAGACCCTGGGTGTTCACCTGGAGCCCTGGAATTTCGGGCCACTCGGAGATGGGGGTGGTGTGCAACCATCTTGTAAGCTGCCTCAATAACTCTGGTTGGTAGTCAGGGAATAAATACTCCAAATGAATACCGTATTTTTCCATGTATAAGACATCACCATGACCCCTATTTTTCTGCACCCAAAATTAAGAAAACAACATTTTAGGGTTTCTGCAATGTGGCAGCCTTAAATCACAGATGACTTGGGCATGAGCCCCAATGATCGCAGTGGGGCTTACTTCTGAGTAGTCATGCATATGGTTGTGCTCTAAATGTCCTTTCAAACTTTAGAAATTAAAAAGATACAGAGTTTCCACTGGAAAGGGCATCCCAGTGTCCAGTTCTGCCCTCAGTAAAACCTACTGCAAGTCACTATGTTATATCACACCATGTTGAGCAGAGATGGGGAAACTCACAGTATGGTCATTACAAGGCATTCAACTGTTTAAAGCCTGCTGGTTTAAGATTAGAGTTGTTATCCCATGTTGGCACAAGCTCCTCAAAGCTGGGGAGTAAATCAGAAACTAAGGCTGATGCCTTAACAGGCATGCCCTGTGACCAGAAATGATGTTGTCCTGTGTAACAAATTGTGCTTGTTTACAATGCACATGCTTTCCTTGGTCTTTCAGGCTCAAATCCAGTTGGGCAAGACTGAACCAGAAAAGGTGTCTAACGTTGTTCTGGTCCTGTACTGCCTTGAAGCATCTGAACCTTGCAATACTGCTAGAGAAATCCTCCTGTGAGTTGACCTAATAACCCATACCTGGTTTGTTTTATTTATTTCAAAAAATTAAACCCTACATTTGATTGGCTGTCCTTTTATGGCCTTTCTCCTGAATATCTTTTAAGTCTGGAAATGGGAAGGGCCAGAAATATAATTAAAGAATGAATCTGGGACACAGAATTCCAAAATGATTTTAACCGATTTTCTAAAATCAATAAATCTCTATACAAACCTCAAAGATCGCATCCAGCAAATTACTTAAGTGCACTGGGTAACCCTAAACATCGTTGGGAATTTTCCATAGCCTGTTTCAGTGTTCTCCCTTCAGCACTACTTGAGGGCAGATATCATGACATCCCAGTTGAACAAAGATTATGCCCATGCAACTCTACTGAGATTAAATCCATTGGGCACGTTCTTCTATACTGCCCATTGTATTGTGATCCCCGAAGAGAGCTAATTTTACTGTTATTAAGGAAATTACCTAGCCACTCAGAGGAAACTTATGTTAAATACCTTCTTGCCGATAAAGATCATCAGACCTGTTGTGAAGTTCTGATTTATGGCAATGAGGACAAGACTGGCTGCAGTGACAATGATGGTCGGCAAATGAGTACTGATTTTAATCTCCGGAATACAGATTTTAGATGATTTATTGTAAATAAGTTTATTGGGAATTTTTAATTATATCCACTTCTTCATGCAGATGTGGCATATGTTGTTGTTAACTTTGCTGTCTGGTCTTTGACCATAATAAAGTTTGATTGATTTGATTGGCTATTTTGAAGCATAAGTCCACCTTTTGACCTCCCAGAGTCATCACTCAAATACATTCTCTCAGGATGACTCACCCTACATTGTTTCCCCCCCCCACTTTCTCAGGATCTATGATTTTATGAACCAGCAAAAAGAAAAAAGAAAAAAAGGTAAAGGACCCCTGGATGGTTAAGTCCAGTGAAAGGTGATTATGGGGTTGCGGTGCTTATCTTGCTTTTCAGGCCGAGGGAGCTGCCGTTTGTCCACAGACAGCTTTCTGGGTCATGTGGCCAGCAGAACTAAACTGCTTCTGGTGCAATGGAATACTGTGATGAGTGCCAGAGCACACAGAAATGCCATTTACCTTCCTGCCACAGTGGTGCCTATTTATCTGCTTGCACTGGTGTGCTTTCGAACTGCTAGGTTGGCAAGAGCTGGGACAGAGCAATGGGAGCTCACCCCGTCGCGGGGATTCGAACCGCTGACCTTCTGATCAGCAAACCTAAGAGGCTCAGGGATGAAAGAGATGGACACACATGGTCTTCCTTACAGTGGGAATTCCAAAGAGTTTTGGAGCAACCACTGAAAAGACTGTGCTACAGACAGCTACTAAGTACACTTTTCAAATGGCTAAAGCATATAGAAGGACCTCTCCAGAAGATCTCAGTGTGCATGAGAGTTCATATGGCAGGAAATATTTCTGAAAAAATAATAGCTCCAATGGACTTTTTCTTCTGATGGCTGAATATCCTTTTGTTGTATCCTTTAACTGGTCAAGCTGAAATACATAACTCTGAACTGAGCACTTTGTTGTTTCTAGTAGACAGCTATTGATCTTCTTTTCCAAAATAATAAATGCTTTGGAGCAGTCATCTTGGAACTAGGATGGAGTCTGTGGGAATACTTTAAATCAGATGCAGCAGTTTCTTCAGCAAATCATCTTCCTGTCTGACCAAAGTCAACTTCATTGCACTTAAATCACCTCTCCAGACATTCAATCACAGCACCCAGCCTGATGTTAATTCTTTTCATATGGTTTCATAGCTTCTGTAGTGTGGATATTCTATAAAAGTAAAATAAGAATGAGAAAATAACTGGGCATTTGTCACGAGAAACAGTTAAGGATCATAGTAGATTAATTTTTAAAGGAAATTTAAAAGTACATGTCAATAATGTCTTGCAAGGAACTTTGAATGTGGACTGGTATGCTGTTCCTCCAAAGGGATCTAAATCAAAAATGTATGTTGATTCATATTATGATAGATCTTAAGCCCAGTTTTCAATGTTTCCCATTCAATGCTAGTGGGTGTGCTTGAGGGGAATGCATTTGCACCCTCCGTGAGGTTCTCTGTGGGCAGGCACACAGGCAATTGCTTATCTGTGCATGTGGTCATTTTTTTAAAAATAGACATTCTTACCACACCAGCTCCTGCCCACCTAGCAGTTCGAAAGCACGTCAAAGTGCAAGTAGATAAATAGGTACTGCTCTGGCGGAAGGTAAACAGCGTTTCTGTGCCAGAAGCAGCTTAGTCATGCTGGTCACATGACCCGGAAGCTGTCTGCGGACAAATGCCGGTTCCCTCAGCCTGTAAAGCAAGATGAGCACCGCAACCCCAGAGTCGTCCGCGACTGGACCTTCTTTACCTTTACCACATCTGCACTTTCCCCCAAGGAACTTGCTACCTTTACCTCTTATATGATATGAACCTCTAACCCTAGGGTGGGGAGACGGACCAGATCCTTAATTTCCCCAATATCTGCAAGCCAATAGGTGGGTGGGGGCCATGTGACATCAGGATGTCAGGTAATTGGCACATGCCAAAGTTCACATGAGGTCACTGGAGTAGAGTCCCTAAGGTGCTTCAGATTTCCCTGCTCTTCAGAAAATGCAGAAAGGGAAGAAAATAAAGATGTGGGAAAACACCAGCACAGAATTTTCGGTTTCCCAGCTCTGTGTGTGTTTTTTTTGTGTTTTGTTTTTTTTGAAAATGTGTGTGGTGACATTTTGCTGGTTGCCATCTATCCCCCCCATCTACTGCTTCCACCTCTGAGTAGGCTGCTGCTGCTGCTGAGGCCATGTGTGACACACATGTACTTATTAAATGCTGTTTTCACAAGTTTGGTATATTGTAAAATCTGTGCAGGGGTAAACCAATATCTTTGTGCATGTCCACAATGCAAGTCAGGGAAGGCCGGGCAATACTGGTTGAGCAGAAGAGCGACAACACATAGTGATTCACATGTGAATATCTCTTGTCAAGCGCCACTCACCAGTGTGGAAGGGAAACACTGAGAAAGAGCTCAAAAGCACACACAGAAAAAAAGATCTGTATCACCCCCACACACATTAACACTCTGGCATGTACACAAGTTTCTGAGCGCAATTTGGTTTTTGGCAGAGTGGACGATTTCTGCTCCTTATGCAATGTTCCTATGGGAACATTTCTAATCCATGATCTCACACCATGGTTTCCTCCTAAAATGGTTGCAGCCAATCAGCAAAAGAGAGCGAAGGGATAACGGAAAAACTTATTTGTCCAATCTCCGCCTTCCTCCATTTCAGAGTCATCTGAGATACAGTTAAACCACATATGTAATCTCTGGAAGACCCCCCCCCCCCCCCGATTTGGACTTTTCAATACTAGCCTGCTGTGCCACACACTGCCTCTCAGCTTTTCTTTCCTAAAGCTTTTTCTTTTCTAATTTCCTCTGTCTTCCGCTGGATGCTTTTCAGAACATGAAATTTGGTCTGAGAGCCAACAACATTTCCTATAAACAAATAAGAACATTTGAAAGGAAGAACAAATCCATTAACTGAGTGCCAGAACTGTGGATTGCATGTTTACCTTGCTTCCCAGATGCGAACAAAAATTTGGTCTGAGAGCCAATAACATTTCCTGTAAACAAATCAAACATTTGAAAGGAAGAACAAATCCCACAATGTAGTGCCAAAATTGTGGATTGCACAACAAAAATGCATAATTTCTCTTGTTATCCTTCACAGTAGAATACACTGTATTATACTTATGTCATCTGACAGCTTTAAACTTTTTTCATACATTACATTTGCTAATACTTATTTTATGTATTGATTTTCACTCATGATCATAAACAGAACATTTCTATCTGTCAATGGCAGATGAACACACATGCTAACTAATGAATATGTGCCCACTCAAGCAAATGGCACTGCTTTTAGAAGATGCTTAAATTGTTTGCCGGACGGTCAAGACAGCAGCCGGGCGGTCAGGGATAGAAAATCTTTTTCCTGCCGAGGGACACTGTCCATCATTGCCAACCTTACAGGGTCATCAGGCTAGTGGTGGTCTGGGCCAGAAGCCAGAGCAGGCCAAGCAACCAACGTGACTCTTCGGACCATAGATTACATTCCAGCCACAGAAGAGCCAGAGGTTTTTAAACCCACACAATGCACACGCCTCTCTCCATCCATGCAAGCAGGAAGATAGATAGATAGTTCTTTATTTCGGCTATGAGCCCACAGAAATAAAAATAGTACATAACAACCATAAAACATACAAATACAGATACGCGTTTCTGGTACATAGATAAAATAGAGCACCACCACAGTTAAGGGGCACAATGTTTAAATATATCGCTATTATGATTTCAGGAAATAATTAAAATAATAGGTTAAAATATCAATAATCATGTAATGTTCCAGCTCGTCTCTTATACGAATGAACTGAAATCAGAAATCTTGCTACCTGCGGTGTTCTGTGCGGGTCATTATCTTGCAGCATGTGTGCTAAATGAGATTCAGATG
The DNA here is from genome assembly GCF_009819535.1 of Lacerta agilis. Lineage (NCBI taxonomy): Eukaryota > Metazoa > Chordata > Lepidosauria > Squamata > Lacertidae > Lacerta > Lacerta agilis. The sequence goes on along the minus strand of NC_046323.1, from coordinate 2,181,085 downwards.
GTTTATTAACAATCTCCAAGATTATTGGATTCAGAATACTAATCCGAGCTGCAGTATACAGGGGGCAGTTTAACATTATATGGTAAAGGGATTCTATTGATTTATTGTCGCAAGCACACAAAACGGAAACTTGGCCTTTAGAGAACCTGTGATTCAGTACATTTGATGGAAACACATTGAACTTTGCTTTGATGAATGTGAATCTATGTCAAAACAAAATCGAAAATTCTTTCTAGTAGCACCTTAGAGACCAACTGAGTTTATTCCTGGTATGAGCTTTCGTGTGCATGCACACTTCTTCAGATACCTGCATGCACACGAAAGCTCATACCAGGAATAAACTCAGTTGGTCTCTAAGGTGCTACTAGAAAGAATTTTCGATTTTGTTTTGACTATGGCAGACCAACACGGCTACCCACCTGTAAGTGAATCTATGTGACGCAACAGAAAGAGAGGACAGGTATGATGGAATCTGAGGCATAGGAGTAATACCAAGGTTCAACGGAGAACAAACTCCTCCGCCCATCATACAGTTATGTTGTAATTCAACATCATCCAGTCTTTGTTTAATGACTCTCTTGGCTGAGGTGAGATCTAAATTCAATACATCCAACGGAGAGATTCCATACAGCAGGAGTTTAGCATGGATTTTATTCGACCATAGGCTGATAAATTTGTCTCGCCATAAGCATTGAATAAGATAATAGTTGGGCAGTCTATTCCATAGAGTCAGCCAATAATTAAAGACTCGCCTCCATAAAGCAACTTCTAATGATGGGATCTTAAGTTCTAGGTGTATAGATGCATTGCTTATGCACGGAGGTAATTTTAGAAGGCGTCGCAGAAATTGATTCTGCAGTGTCGACAGGGGCACAAGGTTTGCTAAGGTGACCCATAACAGGGCACCATAGGCATTGTTGACAAGCAGGAAGCATTGTCACAGCTTGAGGACTCAATCTAGTCAGAATGTGGTGTGTGTGGAGTAGGGCTTGTGCCCCACTGAGAAGGAGGGGTTTGGCCTGGGGTCAGTCCTGAGGGCCAGCTGAAGAGGCCTGAAGGAGCACATTCAGCCCACAGGCTGGCACTTCCCCACCCATCCTGATCTAGGCACATCTTCTAGCATTTTCTTCAGTTGAATTCTCAGGAAGGGAGGATGTGATTGAAATTTCCTGATGACACAAAGTTAGGAACAAGCACCACAGATATTGGATCCTCCCTTAAAGAGGGCACGTATTACAGTGAGACCTGGCAACCAAGCCCTGCGTTGTGGGTGGGTTTGATTGACAGCCACAACACCCAATCAGTAGGTCCCTCGATACAGGGTTCAATTAGGCCAATGGGATGCAAGCTAAATGGATCGAGGGACCTATAAATGCCCATGCACACGACCCAGAGCTTATGCATCTGAGGCAGATTCAGTCCCTGCTGAGACATTTGAATTTTGCCTGCAAGGTGGTTGCTCCTGGTTGCCCCTTTTGTGCACACCTAGCAAGACTTTCTGTGGGCCTAAATTCTGCCAAAAACCAAACCAAAATTTGAGTCTTGTCTGAATTTATTTAGGGTGAGGTTAAAAGGTCTGAACACGCAAATAGAAGATGACCAAAATATTGAACAGAATGAGGGTGGAACTGTTGGTAATTTTCCAGGCAGACTGGAGCAACTGGTAGGCCCCAGTTGGCTCACTCAACACCAGCCAAACTGCCGGTCGAGTTCTGATCCCTGGAGGAGAAATCAGGGGCCTAGCCTCCAGGAAGCCAGGCACGCCTATATAGTCCATTGCACAGCAGAAGTGGCACGACAGAGGCTGGTATTAACAAGCATTTTATTAAGCAAACATCAGGACAGAGAGATGAACACGTGCAATCTCTTCCGTGTCCGAAAGAGAAAAAGAAAGAGCTAACTACAAAATGGAAGTTCCCAGAAGCACTGGGATATTACACAGACATGTGACATGCTACAGCCTCACGTCTGCTCTTAAGGTGAAATGGAATATCACAACAGGAACTACACATTCTGTGGGAGACCTGCATTCTGATCAGACTAATGGTTGTATCATCATCATCATCATCATCATTTTACTTATCACCCCCTTTTCTGTGTAACATTTTACCTGATGAAGAATTCTGGAGCACCCAAAAGCTTCCACACTTTTGTGGTATGTATTTGCATTGGTACCAACCACTGTGGATTTTAGAGTTTTTTTTTCTTATGGTGGTCCATGACTACTTCCACCTTTCTTGGGCCAGCCACTGTCTTTTATCCTAAACTTTCTCAGATGGATACCGTGTATGCCACTTTGAGCTCCTTGGAGGAAGGGTGGTCATAAATGTAATAAAATCAGTTCTCTGTCACTTTATCCCTCTCAAACACCCATTCAAATTGGCTTTTTTTTTTTTTTAAAGGCATCAGGGCTCTAAGCACATGTAGCACACAGTTCTATCCCTTTAAATGCCTGGATTTACAAACAGGGAACCAGAAGCACAGGACCAACACCAGAAGTTTGATGTCATCCTTTCCCTCTTCCACAGCATGAATTCTTTTGCAGTGCTCATAGTTACCCTCCATTATAGCAATTCTGTTTAAGGTTAGAAGATGAGAGCTGAAATTTCATTCACCTCAGCAGGCTAACAGGGCTAATATAGATTTAACCTGTCTGCTTCTATGAATGTCTCCTGTCAAGTTGTTATTCCTCCTCTGGGCAAGTATCTAAGTAACTCCATGGTGACATCATATGCCAAAATATCTTAGAGAGCCGAGTCTTCAGCATCCTCGCTTAATGAAGTAAGTCATCCATGCTGCCTTGCCAAAGAGCAGGTCAACTAGCAGCATTGTGAGTGGCAGCAAGCAATGGCCTTGTTATGCATCATGCTATGCCTGTTACATTCCTTGAATGATATCATGGTTTCAGACTTGGGAGAAAAATGCAGTGTATGCACTGATTTTGAGGAAGTAGTAAAAGTTATAACAATAATATAGTAAACTTTGATTTTGGTAGGTCAGGTTAGGAGGCAACACTGAAAAAAATAAGCCACCAGAAATAACAAGTGCTTGTTCAAAATATCAATCTTCTTCTGTTAGGAAATGCTCTGCAGGTGTGGGGGGCGTGGCTACGAAAATGGAGGCTTGAGGTGTGTCAGTTGTGGGGCGAGCAAGAAATGTCTCTATTTTCATCTAAGGAATGTTGGAGGGTATGCTTCCTTTGCTCAGAGTCAAGAATCGACCATGGCTGATTTTGGGATCTTTCCATGCCTGAAGGATGTTGTTGGAAGTAGGCTACTATTAGTACCATGGCCAAGCATTCCAATTGCTGAGCGAGAGTCCAGGGGTTCCAGGTACTTCCCCATGGTTTGTGTTTCCTTGGAATGAGACATAGCAGAGAGTGTGGTGTCTTTAGGATACATGGCTTAATTTACCCCTGAACCTGCAAAGGAGGGATTCACAGCATTAACACCCCCAAAGGGTCTTGCTTCTGCCATAGCCGCAGCCTTGGATTCAAGCAGACATCAAACACTGCTGTGTCTCTCTGTCTCCCCCCCCCCCCAGCTTGCTGCTTTACATCTGGCCCACATCACTGCAAATTCTGCTCTCAGTTCTGGCTTTGTCTGTTGAGGGAGGGGTCCCACCCACTTGCCACTCGCACCAAACCCTTAATCCCTCATCACCTCACCAGGAAGCTAGCCTGGCTGTTCCTGATTTTAGAAAGCTTTATTAGCTTTTAACACTTGTTGAATCCAGTGATTAGAAAGGTCTGGCATGCAGCTCAACACTCTGAACTCATAATAGTATTTATTTCTAACCCACTGTTTTCCCTGACAGGGACTCAATGCGGTTTGCAGATAAAATAGGAAGAGCTAAAAACAACATGGGGGTTGAGGGAACTTTTTCTTTTAGATTAAACATTAATAGCGTTAAAACTATACACATATAAGTTCTATTAAAAACATACAGACAATAAAAACAGCATGGCACCAGCCCTTTCATTAAAAACAGGACCCTTTTCCCAAGATGATCCCAGCTTTCCTGCAGCCCTACGAAAAGAGTTGGAAGAGGCTTCCAATAGACTGGCCAACAGTTTTGGCCTCTGCTTGTGTTCTGCTCCTTATCTCTGGACATGTTGGATTTGACCTCTGCTTTGGCTTTGATCTGCTTGCCTATTCTGACTTGATGCTTTTAATTAACTTCCTGTTGATCTCAGTTCAGTCTACATCAAGTCCTAGCCTGTATCTCAGTTCTGCAAGATCTTAATCATAGAATGACCACTCTGAAGAAGAAGAGGAGTTTGGATTTGATATCCCGCTTTATCACTACCCGAAGGAGTCTCAAAGTGGCTAACATTCTCCTTTCCCTTCCTCTCCCACAACAAACACTCTGTGAGGTGAGTGGGGCTGAGAGACTTCAGAGAAGTGTGACTAGCCCAAGGTCACCCAGCAGCTGCATGTGGAGGAGCGGAGACGCGAACCCGGTTCCCCAGATTACAAGTCTACCGCTCTTAACCACTACACTACGCTGGCTCTCTGTTTAGGTTTGAGAGCATATACTTTATCCTGTATGTTGCAGTGTCTTTCATGGGTGGGCTGTGTTAGACCACAAACCACACGTGTAGATTAGATGTTTTTCCTTATTATGTTGTGCATTGGACCGTGATATGCACTGAACCTCACATTATGCAGCATAGGCTGCAATGTAGGTGTGGAAACGTGCTCGTAAGGCCATATCTGCACTACAAAGGGATGAGTTTTAATGGCATCTAAACTGTCAAAAATTACTTAAAGTCATGGAAATTGTGACTGAGTATACAAATGATTATTGTACACACATGTACTGTACAGAAATTCAGTTCCCAGGGGATGACAATTACCGTACATAGATAAGCCCACAGTCTTTCCTGCTCTTTGTTGGCACTCTATGGCCTCCACAGGTCTTCATAAAAATCAGGATCTGATCATCATTCCAACTTGATATAAAACCACAGCAGAATGAGAAGAGATTCAACACGGTGGACATAACAAGCCGCATTGAGATAATGAGTAAAGAATATGACTGAAAAGGATGCCAAAATCTAAAAGAGCTTTTCCTCTAATTGGCAGGAAATGTAATTAATATAGTAGCAAGTAGCAAGGAATGAGGTCTCTAGCAGGTGTGCAACTACTGTGTTACAGTTCTTTAAAATATATAAATAAGACAGTCTTTTAGTCTAAAACACATGAAAGGAAGACCAAATGCTGTAATTACTAATTAGCATTCACCAATTTATACTTGTTAGGAAGCTTAGATCAAGAACCTTGAAAAACATTATTTTTGGCTCTTGTGTAGAGATGCATAACTCAGCTCATCTTAAGCTTCTAGACTTGTTGTGCATTATCTTTCGGTCCAAAGTATCCTTTGTGTTGGGGCTTGCCAATTTGTCAAAAGCCGCATCTGGCTGTGAATTGGAACCAATTTAGAGACACCAGTGCAAAGCTCCATGTTGGTGAATGATAATCCGCACACTTGCTTGCATAACACTGATAACAAGGCCATGAGATGGTGGGAGGGGAGGGAAGCTACATGCTGCTTGAGCTGCTCATGCAGTTTTCGCAAAAGCAGAGAGTATTCCAAAGTGAGTGTTATATTTTATACCAATCTGGCCTTTGGGGTGTCTACAATGACATCCTTGCTCCTCAGAAGGGGTGGGGCAAACGTTTAAGGAGTGTGGGGGCATCGTCTCTTTAAAACTATTTGTGATTATTCATCAGCAATACTTTGCAGGTTCTGTTTATTCTGTGCAACTATTATTATCACAATGAAATGGGCCTTTGGATACATGCCAAAAACACAAATCCTTGTACAGTACTTAAAAATGAAAAGGTGGGTTGAATAGTTGTGTAGTTGTTTTGGGGCGTTAAGCACTGAACACAACAAAACACTTTGAAATATTTTAAAATGCATTGCTTTTTGCTGTTTAACCTTCAAAGCAGATCAGGAGTTGGAATCTCACTGAGCATCTTCCCATCAGTAGTGAAACACGTGGTGCTGTGGTGCTGCTGCTATTTACGTGGAAGGAGCAGAGGGGGAAACCACATGGTGCCCTCAGGGGAAGAGTTTGGAACAATGGCAGAAGTGGCAGCAGCACTGGCTGGTTGAGCTCTCTTCACCCCCAGATCAAATACACCTTCACTGTGGCAGAAAGGAGCAGTGATGACCCCATTCTTAGAGTTATTTGAGCAGAATTCCCTGATACAAACTTTGTGCAGAGTATGAATCAATAAACTATCCATACCAAGAAAGAGTTCAAAAGTTTTTCTGCAAACTGTCTTTAAGCACGTTACAAAAAAGCATTATAAATACAAACCAACACATTGCCCTTCAGCAACTAGCAATGCACTCCAGTTTTCTTTAGGTTCTTACTTGTTAATATAGGTCCAATAACTATTCTCCTCTGATTCCAAAGAGACCCATTCTCCTAGGGATGAGTTGTCAATTAGGTTGGCACCTGCCTGTCTCGGGAGACAATAGAGAAGTGCACCTTTGGGGAGTGAAGTCAAACTGTTGGAAGGTTGCAGCACCTGCTGTGGCTGTGGAGACCAATGTTTTTCTGCAGCTGGGGCAAGTGAAGACGTGCATTTGTGCTGCTGCAGGTGCACCATGGCATTTCTTCTCTCTGCGCTCCTCCCTGTAGTCATTCCTCCTCTGGTCACTGCTATGGATTTGTTGTTGTTCAGTCGTTCAGTCGTGTCCGACTCTTCGTGACCCCATGGACCAGAGTACGCCAGGCACGCCTATCCTTCACTGCCTCTCGCAGTTTGGCCAAACTCATGTTAGTAGCTTCGAGAACACTGTCCAACCATCTCATCCTCTGTCGTCCCCTTCTCCTTGTGCCCTCCATCTTTCCCAACATCAGGGTCTTTTCTAGGGATTCTTCTCTTCTCATGAGGTGGCCAAAGTACTGGAGCCTCAACTTCAGGATCTGTCCTTCTAGTGAGTACTCAGGGCTGATTTCTTTGAGAATGGATAGGTTTGATCTTCTTGCAGTCCACGGGACTCTCAAGAGTCTCCTCCAGCACCATAATTCAAAAGCATCAATTCTACGGCGATCAGCCTTCTTTATGGTCCAGCTCTGATGACTGCTATGGATAGTCATCAATTAACAGACACCACCCCCTTTTTGCAGCTTTAGCTGCACAAGCACCTTCCATGCTTCCTACAAATCTCTGCAGAAGTCATAACTGTTTACATATTTGGAAAACACTTAAGCTATAAAGGAAACACTGGAGCTGAGGCAGGTGAGTAGCACTAATTGCTTCCAGCCGTTTTGTGATGAAGAGAGACAGTCTGTAGAAGTAAAAAAGCAGAACTGTATGGCTAATCTTGTGCAGAGCTGTGCTCAGAAATGTAAACCCACCAAGAGAGTATGCAGTGAATATAACTGGGGGAAAGTAAGCTTCATCCTCACAAGGGAGCTAATTCCAGAGGAAGAACTTTGAGGGGAGAGAAACTTTGTCTGCCATCACGGGGGCCTTGGTTTCTCCTGTCCTGCCCCACCTCCAGCCTAAGGAACCTTTAGAAGGGGCATTGTGTGCCTGTATATTTCAATGCAGGGATGTAGCATGGAGAAGCAGAGGAGGCAGAGCTCCAGGTGAGTGATTTTTAGAGGTCGTGAGCCAGGCACCACCACCCAGGGATCCCTGTCCCGCCCTGCTGGCCTGGCCTCACCACAGCATCCCTGCCCTCTCGCCGAATGGCTGCCTGGCCAGCGTGGGGTGGGGCAAGATTTGCCTGCTAAGGGCCACATTGGCTGGCCAGGCTCTTCCGTGCACAGGCAGGCAGGGGCACAGTGCATCCCCACTTGGCTTCGGTGGCCAGGGCTGAGCTGGCTCATGGGCTCTGTGAACCTTCTGTGACTTGCCTTGTGTATGTGCACCCAGCAGTGTCGGTGGTGAGGGCTGGCTGGGCACAGTGGGCTCTGTTGGCCTTGCACACCTTTCCCCTGTCCAGTGCATGTGCACTGGCATGCATGTCCCAGGCACCCAAAAAAGGACACAACGCGCCCTTTTAATGAGCTGAATAGAGTGAAAGATTGTGAGTCATGGGGAGAATGTGTGTATGAATTCAACATTGCTTAGTTTGTTTTTTTGGTTGTTATTTTGTTAAAGTTAGTATTGTTTTATAGATCATGAATGCTATAGTACTTTGTGAATCCTGTAATATTATTTTGGTTGTAATTGTGCTCTTAAGCTTATTTTTTTAGTTGTGTTACCAATAGTGCTTTATAGATTGTAATTGTTTTACTGATGATTTGTTAATTATTTTATATGATTTAATATTTATGATGTTCTATTATGTTATTGTTATTTGTTGCTTGCAAGCCACTTTACGATTCATTTGAATGAAAAGCAACATAGAAATATAATAAATCAAATCTTCGTGTATTTCCTCCATGAGAGGTCCAAAAATTTCCACCACAATAATGGGCCTTTTCTGCTATGACTCCTCGTTTGTGGTTCTTGGTTTGTTTTTGTTTTACTATGTATTTTGTGATTTTTTTATGTTGTATTTTTATGTTTGTAAACCGCCTTGTGATTTTTGCATGAATAATATTTTTTTTCTGTACAATGCCCCTTGAAGTGGGAACTGTGCATTGAAGGCACCAATGCCCCATCTTCCCAGGGGCATCAGTGCCTTTAATGCACAGTACATGGTGTGCAGCTGCAGCTGTTGTTGCCTTGCCCTTCGGTTTAGGGAAGCTTTTAAACAGATTCCCCAGCGGTCACATGTCTGAGTAAGAATTCCTCTCATCTCTCCCACCACCTGCAGGGTTTGCAACATGCACCTCTTTATTCTTAATTTTTTGGGGGTGGCGGTGATAAAGTTGTGATTATTATTGAACACGGAAACTGATGATAACTTGATACTGGAGCCAGTGGTGTAGCAAGGTCAGGTGGTACCCAGTGCAAAAAATTTATTGTCACACCTCCCCCATTGAAATGATTAAAAGAAGGAAAAATAAAATACTTACAGTTGCAAGTGTTATTTTCTGGTTTATTTACTTAACATTGTGGCATAAGCACTTAAAAACTTGTTTTCGTGATGGGAATTTCTTATGAATGAAATTTTTTACTTAATTTTGCCATTTTGCAGTTTGGCTTAACATACAAATACAAACAAATAGCATGCATCATAACGTTTATGTTACTTACCAAACTCAATATCATAGAGAAGAGGATGATCACAATGAATCAATGAACTAAAAAATGTAACAAAATTAATTCAGCACAGCACTTATAAGCTTCAGTAATAATGCACAACTAACTCAACAGAATGACGTGGGGTGACTGACAGACACGGCAGCGGATAGGATTGGTTATGGGTCGAATGATGATGAGTCACCGGTTGTTTACGTCTTGCTCGAGTACAAACTGCAGAGACAGACTTTGGCGAATCGGCATAAAGGAACACCCCCTCCCCTTCCTTATCCACTACACAGCGTCAAGTTCAGCCGCGTTTCATTGTGTTTGTTGACAGAACTAAAAAGTTTCAATACGTATTATGTTGACTTGTTGAAGTTAATTAATTGTCAGACGAAGTTATTAAACTTGTTTTAAATAATACTATTTTTCAAAAAATTGTTGTGAGCCCTCCCAAAAAAAATTATTTTAAAAACACATATTTTTGCCATTTTGTCACACACACCCCTCAGTGATGACACGTGGGGCATCCCACCCCCACTGCACCCCCTTCCTACGCCACTGATTGGAGGAGAGTAATGGCTAAATTAATTCAACTGATTTGGGTGACCTGAGGCAAATTAATTGAAAAAAAAAATGTATTTGAGGTGATTTGGGTGAGCAATTGATTGGCTTGCTTTCTGTGAAATGTAAATTCTAGTAATGGTTTCTAAATTTACCCGAATGCGCATAACCATATGTGACTATGGTCCTGTGTGACAATCTCTCTTTAGCCTGATTTGAGCATTGCCATTGCAGTGTGGCAGCTGCTTCCATGCGCTCTGATTTTACCATACAGCTGCAACGTCTGCAAAGCAGAAGGCCAGGAGAATGGCTTCCTTCCTTCCCATACCAACTTTGTCCTTGCCTTCCCCTCACCATTTACGTTTGGAGCATTGCCAACATAGGGCAGGGCAGGGGTGGGCTGGACTACCTGACAGTAGCCTAAAACTGGGCCTTTAGATGTTCTCTTATTCTCTTCATTCTTTGAACTGCTTACAGATTAAGTCTAAATTTCCTCCCCAACAGTAAGAGAGGGGAAATTTCTTTATGGAATGCATGCTGAGAATGATAGGCAACAATTTCATTGTGAAATTAATAGTGCCCAGGTGGCAGGAAGGAATGCTTTCTGACCAAAATATCCCCTTGAATGCATCTGACAGGCACTAAGGATTCTCAAATATCCGAATCTTAAATTTCCTTAATGAGTTTTCTGCTGGAATATCACATGCTGTTCTATTAAATTAGATGCTAAACACCTGAACAAGATTTAGCATCAGATGGCTCCATATCCATCTTGTTTTGATGCAAAATTCAGAGCAACTGTGAAAAATGTACCCTTCCAGATATAAGGACATATGTAAAATGAAATTTAGCCGTCTGTGTTTATCCTAAGCCATCTTTAAGGTCTTTTTTTTAAAAAAAAAAACGTGCATGAACTTTTACTGTTTTGAGTGAAACTTATTCATGCATATAGTATGATGAATTTGGACAACTAATGAAATACTGGCTTGTCAACTCCACTGCCTCCTGCCATACATCCATGGCTACTATTCACAATTTAAATGTGCTAGTACGTTTATAATTTTGGAGTGTAATGCTGTATAGAATTTTGGAATTTAGATGGAGAAAGAGCAGTAAGTTCAACTACTGTAAAAAACAAGTTTATATTAAGGCTCTTTTTACCATGAAGGTAATTTCAGCGGAAAGTGATAAGGAGCACCTGTAAAGGTTACAGTCCTGTACAGACTTACCTTTGAGTGAGTCCCACTGAATTCAATGGGACCTACTTCTCAGTTGACACGTATCGGACTGAGGGATGGGCAGATTTCTGTGCATGTACCCCCCTCCCCATTTCACTAGTGTTTCACAGTTTTCAAATTAAAGTTTATTCCGTTACAATCTCTTGATGCATCTGGCTAGTAAATTACATATAATCATTTTAATTATATGTACTGTTTATGCAAACCTTGTACTGTAACGAAATATGTACATACTCCTTTTTGAATCATTCTGTATCATGCAAATTCATAAAGTTCAAAAACTGCTGTGTGGATTCCTCAGTCATATGCAACTGTACCCCTAACACTAGGTACCCTGATAACAGGGTTGCACTGTCAATCACTATAAAACTGGCAGTGGTGTTTGAGGTGGGAGGAATGGTACCTGCAAGACTGACAGAGCTGCTCCCAGCTTTGAAACTCGCTCCCTAGAGAAGCTAGACTGGCTCCCTCCTTCTTTTCCTTCCGCTGGCAGATGAAGACTTTCTTTTTCCAACAGGCTTTTGGGAACCAACTGCTTTTATTGAAAGGACTGGTGCCATGCTTTTTTAAAATTGTAAATTATTTGTATGATTTAATATATGTTTATATTTATACTGTATATAGTTTTAATTCTATCAATTCTTTCATTTAATTGTTTTTAAATGATTCCTCCCCCCCCCCATGTTTTTAGCTGTTATTATTGTTTTTATCTGTAAACTGCCTTGAGTCCCTGTCTGGGAAAAAGGCAAGTATAAATAAATTTAATAATAATAGCAACGCAGTTTCATGTGCTCATGTAAGCCATATGGATGCAGCACGACCTGCTGCTTCCTGGGTGCATCATAATGGCTTTTTATTTATAGACTCAATGGCTCATGGGCACCCTTACATTTGTGCCACTACTGAATACTCCCTTCTGCTCACAGCCACCAGCTGTACTTCATTTGAGGTAGCTGAAAAGGGCCTTCGATGAAGACCTCTTGCAGTTGCTAAATGTGGGAAGAGGAAAGTCTTCAGGTCATGTGCTTAAGCAGTATCTGGCAATCTGAACCTAAAGATTCTCATTAGTTGTAGGGATATCATTTCTACACAACAAAAACTGAGCCTGTTTGGAAGAGCCCAGATGCTTTGTACAAGGGAATGAGGTGGTGCTTGACTTAACCCTCAGAGAAGCAATTCAGGTTGAAGCAGTAAAGAGGGAGCCATATGTTCTGGGAGCCATGGGGGTGGACTTCCCTGCTCTTGATGGCAGCAGCCAGTGATGTTGAGCGGAGGCAAGGAAGCACATCCTATGAAGATGACCAAAACGAATACAGCTGTTGGTAAATGTGTCAGGGAGACAGGGCAGAACTCGGTACCTGTAAGCCATTTTCAAGAGCGTCTCCATGTCACCCAGTACAGAGAGAGAGAGAGAGAGAACTGTGAATCCACAATGCATTCCCAGTAAGCCATGGTGTATAAAGGACTTATTCCCTCTTGTATAGTAAGTTTGTGTAGCAAACTGCTTATTAATAGTAGTATTTTCAGAACACCTAATATATCTAACTGTGCAAGTCGACTAACTCCAGCAGTTTCATTGGCAGTATAAATAATACATCCCACACAAGCAGATTTTTGTCTCTAGTGATATCATAATGTTTGTTACGGTTCATGTATAATACTGGCTCACTTAGAATAACACACATTTCTCAGAACAAATATGCTTTCATCACAGGGTCTGATTTTCCCTGTCTCCTCTTCGCTTTGGCACCACTGATTTCAGCTGCAAAACCCTTTATTTTAGCTGACGAGGAGAAAAGTGTCCATAAAGTAGTTCTTAATCAAAGCCAGGGGTTTCTCCCTCTGTATTCTTTCTTCTCTTTCTTTTTCTGAAGAGCACATTTTATTATGGAGCCAAAAAGTACTGTTTACTCATGAAGATAAAAGACCTTTTGTGCTGAAACTGCAACTGAATATAAGTGCCACACATTAAGTCTGCTTTGTACCTGTTGCTTCACAGTGGGTCTAATGTCACTCAAAGAGAGGCAGTATGTTTAAAGTACAACACAGTCTGATATTAGCAGTATTAGGGGAAGCATTTTTACCCACAAGGGCACCTATCAAAATTATCTGCATTGATGGCAAAATGCATGCTGTCTTGGAAGTTAAACCTGCCAAGCAGAAACACAATCTGCTTCTTTCAGATGTCTTGTGGCACATCACTTTACTTAGTCTCTGCAAACTCAGAGGGATGAAAGAGTAAATGATAGACAAGCAGGAAAGAGTAAATGATAGACATTTCTGTACACAATGGAAGGTGAAGATCATAGAGGTCCTCCAAGAATCATGGCAAATCACAACAATATATAAAATACAAAAGCCACAGCAAGGATGTTGTTTGGATGATGGTGAGGCAATTGTTCAAGCACAATGAGAGGTTGCATTGGCATCTAGATTATGGGATAAAAACCAGATTCTCTCTGACAGAGTTCATAAACTGATATATCTGCTGTTCAGCAACCAAATCCTTCAGCTGTTTCATCAGAAGCAATTTGACTTCACACAGGCAGAATCCCACAGTTCCCCAGAAGCATATCACCACCTCATATTGAGGAAGAGGAGGGGAAACTCTACAGTTATGACTATATGAATTTATATATGAAACTCTCCTCATCATCTATGTCTCCTCTCCCACAACAATTTGGTATTCCCTTTGCAATGCTTTGTCACTGGGCACCTGATACATTCTTGTACACTTTCATATGTACTGTGCAAAGAAACGGATAGTCCCTGTTTATACAACTCTGTAAATGTGAGGTTTTGTGGAGCAAGAGGGTGTCAGGTGATTTCAGCTCCTATGCACACCCAGTTTTGGAAGCAACAACTGCAACTCCATTGTTTACTTCTTTTTCCTGGCCACTATCCATAGCTGCCAAATGTAAAAAAGGTGGTGATGCAAAAGAGCTGTTTGTGCATGTGGACTGGAAACATGCCTGCCAGTTTCACAACTGCCCACTGCCATGTCTCTTCAGACTTCCAGTTAGCAGAGAGTGGAAACAAACAACAGCTTTGTTTCTATCCTTCCCAGAGGCACCTGGCTGGCCCTAACCAGAAATAGAATGGTTCTCCTGGTTATGTTTGAGGCTCACAGGCAGAAGTAGATGATGCTAGAAAGCCCCTGGGGTTCCATATGAGAGTGGACTTCAGGATTCTGAAGACAGGTGGGCAAGCAGCAGGCAGTGGAGATCTACAGCCAGCACCTCTGCTATAGAACTGTGGAAACCAGAGAACACAAGTAGGTCAACCAACAGAGCCTTAGGTAGGGAGCCAGAGCCCTGGACTGCTATTCCAGCTGAATAGTCCAGCTGGAGTCGCAGAGCCGTAGCTATGGGGGTGGGTAGCCAGGTTTTTCTGCCCCAGGTGAAGCCTCCAGAGGGGTGCCATTGAGGCTCCCAGTCTCTCTCTCTCTCTCTCTCTCTCTCTCTCTCTCTCTCTGTGTGTGTGTGCGCAAATGTGCATAGGGGGTGCCAAACTGAGTCTTTGACCCAGGTGAAATAAAGCCTGGTTTCACCCCTGGGGGAGGCAGGTGCCCAGTCCTGGGAGGCGGAGGTCTGTTCTTGGCCAAATGGTGCTTGCTCTGTACCTGTGATGTGTGTTCCACTGAGGGTGTGTTATCCCGTGCTGCATCTGGGACTGGTGTGGTCGTGAAGGTAGGGTCTCAAGAGCAGAGGGGGTTTCTGGGGAGGAGTGATTAGTGTCTGAGGATATGGGCAAGGAAACCATGTTGGGAGCAGGGGTTGGAGGCACCATGATCCATCTTCACCTTCAGTAGCAGAGAGATTGCCCTGGGGCTAATTCCTGAAGAAAAAGTCCAGGGAGAGAAGGTCTTCCTGATCTTCAGGGTCCCAGGATTCATTTATGGATCATAAGTTCCTGGATCTAAATCCTGGGCCATGACCACGCTGAACAAGATAGACTGAACCAGACAAAGTGAGTTAGTTGTTTTTGTTCTCCTGCTTTTAGATTCTTACTTTTGGGGACCGCGATGTGTGGAAGATCCGAGTGGGTGTACAAGTACTGCAGGAACCAGATAAACAAACAAGCAAATCTGATTCTCCAAGGATTAAGCACATGGACAAAACCAGATCCAGGTTTTAGGGGACCCTGGGCAAAGTCACCTCAGGTGAACCTTGGGCAGGCTCACCTGAAGGCAGCATCAGACACTAGCAGCCACCCAAGCCACTACTTCAGTTTTCCACAATGCTCTACCACATGGAAGGGAATTAAAATGGTGGCTTGATCCAGCTGACTGGTTCTGCTTAGATGGCCAGGCTGGGAAAGGCCTCAGCGGTGCACTCTTGCATTGCAGGTGCTGACACCAGCCCTTAATCTTTTGGGTCTATAGACTAACACATGTTCTTTCTGCTATATTCCTTAGTGCACCATTTCTCCAAGCCAAGGCAGTAGGACTGGAAGGTATAGGTTTTTAAGTTTATTCCTCACCAACATGACAAAACATGGCACAAGAGGAAAGTTCCATTATTAAGAGCAAGATGCTCAAGGCTTCAGTTAGCTGATTTGAAACATTTGCTGCTAGTAAGCTGTGGATACAATATTATGCATGAATGACAACTTAGATTTCCACTTGACTCACTTCAAAAGATTGATGACAAATGTCTCAGGTAAAGAAGAAAAATGGTACCGATTTTGGATAAATGCACATTACATCTTAAGGTTACACTGAGAAATGTGCCGGCTTTTTCTCTGTTGCTTAAGGCTATATATTTAATCCAACAAATAGGCCAGGGAATATATACCAGAATGTTAAACAGCATTAAAAGGGAAAAGAGAGAGAGAGAACACCTGTGAAGAAGCCATGTATCACAAGAAATAGAAACTTGTCTCTTGACCCACTTGCAATAGGTTATAAGAGTGGATGCTCCTGAATGCAGATTACAAATCTCACCCGCAACCAAGCTAAAATGCTTCCTAATCCACCAGGCTCAACAAATGTTAAGCAAGAGATGGACAGTGAACAGAAAAGCAATTTCTATATGCTCCATCATCACTGTACATACTGTACACCCAAAATGATTATGCCAACTGTCTTGGGCCCCTAGTACAGATATTTGTATGAGATGATGTCACAGTGTGTCTCTAGCATGCCTTGCTTTCGAAATTTAGGAACAGCTAGGTCCGAAACAATAAGGACAGGAAAGCTCTCTATCATGTCTGTCATGCTCACATCAGAATCTGCAGCAATTGCTTGTATTCCTTAGCCTTCACATGGAGAATCATGTTTTGGAGACAGCTTTTGTATCATGGGCGTACCCATGGGGGGGCAGGGGGGCAGATGCCCCCCTAGAAGCAAGCTACCCCCCCCCCGAAGCAAAAATGATCGGCGTCCGTTTGGAGTAGACCGGGGCTCCAGGGTAGAGCCGACAGCTGAACAGAGCTAGGAAATAGCCCTGCAGTTCCTGAAGCTGCCACTGGGGGCGGGCGCAGGGAGTCCTCAGCCCCACCAGAGTCGGTGGAGAGCGGCAGACCTGCTGCTGCTGGAGGTCTCACCCGCTCGCCTCAGCCTTGGGGGAAGAAGCCCCCCCCCTGCGCTGGCTTCCTGGCCATGCCGGCTGCCGCCTCTTTCCCTCCCTCAGCCTTGGTTTCTAAGAGAGTTTGAGATCTCTCACACGGCAACCCGGGGGGGGGGGAAACCCTTCCCCCAGCGCCTTTTTGTCCTCGACACCCCCCAAGTCCTTGCCATGGGGCTCCCCGTTTTGCAGACACAGGCCCAGGCTTCCCCACCCCAGTTGAACTGCGTCCCCTCCCTCCCTATTTTTAAAAATATTTTTAAAGAGTCCTCTTCGGTGTCAAAATCAGTGCCCTCCTCTCCCACCTTTATTTTTCAAATCGCTTCCTTAACACTGCCAGGCCGGCAAGGAATCTCCCCCCCCACACACACACACTGCAAGCCGCCACCTTTCCATTTAGGAGATTCTCTCGTATAATTGATCCTGGCACACTTTTTTTTCTTATTTCATTCTGTCCTGAGAGCAGCTGGCTGCTCACATCGCAGCCATGTCGTCATACCTTCCAGTTTTTAAATTTGCTATTTGAGAGAGGAGAGATCTCCACTTTGCATGTAAAGAATTTCTCTGAAGGAGACAACTCCTGTTTCTAAAGTCAGTTGAAAGGAGACGAGTAGCAGATAGGCTTTAAAGTGCAGAGACTGAAGGAATGTAATCATAGAGTTGAAAGGGACCCCCAAGGGTCATCTAGTCCAACCCGCCACAATGCTATCCTTAATGTTGTTTACATCTCCCCCCCCCTTCACATGGCTTAAAGTCACTTGTAATCAGATTTTGGGGTTGATCCACTGGGGTTGGATCAGTATAAATAGAAGAATGCAATCTATATATATAAAATGCAAGTGTCTCTGCGTCCAGTCCGTGTGTCTCTGGGTTTGCGCTACTGCGCATGTGCCCCAGGGACACAGGGATTGGATGGAGAGAGATCGGGTGCGAGCAGCGTCGGCAGTTCAAGCGGGGCAGTTGAATCCGAATGTCGGCGCCCCAGAGGACGAGGGGAGGCCGAGAAGGCAGGTTACGCTGCTGCTCTCGCCGCTACAAACAGCCCCGAGACCTAGCGGCCCGGGAGCGGCCCAGAGCAGCCCGTCCCGTGGAGCGCCGACGCTTCGGAGGCCCCCACTCGCTCGCAACCTCCGCTTCCACCACCATCCCCGGCTTCCCTCCTTGCTCCGCTCTTGCAGGCCACGGCCTCTCCTCTGCCGGAGCCTGGGAGTCGCGGCTGTGCCCCCCCCCATTGTGCAGCACGCCAAACGCGGAGGGAAGGAGGGAGAAGGGGACGGACAGCAGGAGGAGGGAGGCTGCAATGCAGCAGGAGCAGAGGAGCAGCGGAACCGACCCTTTCCTTGCCCGTCCCGCACGCCCGCCATCGCTGCAACCAGCTCCAAGCAGGCCTCATCCTGCTCCGGTACCTCTCTGTCCCCGGCGGCTGCTCCTCCTTCCTTCCTCCCTCCCTTCCCCTGGTCTCCGTGGCGACGCGGGGCTCCGTCCCTTCTCCCTCCTCCTCCTCCTCCGGCGAGGCCTACCTTCCTGCGCAGGGCGCCCCGGCCTCACATAGCCTCTTTGCCCGGTGAGGCGGAGGCGGCGCCTGGGCGGGGCAGCGGGCGAAGAAGGCAGAAGACGCCTCCCTCTTCCTCGGGGGCCCGGAGAGGAGGTGCAGGAAGGTATCACCGCCGATCGAACGGCCGCCGAGCGGCCCGATCCCAGCGCTCTAGGCCCAGTGGGAAGCCCCAACAACAAGCGGCAGCGGCAGGGCCGCGAGCCCTCCCGCGCCGCCCGCATCCATTTTGGCCGTCGAGCAGCCTGCTCCCGGGCTCCCGCGGCCCGCCAGGCCCAGCGGGAGGCCCCAACGAAACGCGGAGTCGGCCGGGCCCTGAGCCCTCCCGCGCCGCCCACATCCCTTCGGGCCGCCAAGCGGCCTGTTCCCGGGCTCCCGCGGCCCAGCCGGCCCAGCGGGAGGCCCCAACAACAAGCGACGGCAGGGCCGCGAGCCCTCCCGCGCCGCCTGCATCTGTTCTAGCGCCCGTTATCGTAACGGGCTGAAACCACTAGTTCTATATAAAGGAGAAACATCCCATGTAAATTGGCACACTTGAATTTAAGCATGCTTTACAGTCAAGGCTGTAGGAATAAACCAATTTAAATGCTTCTATACTGTGTAAAGTTGGGATTTTACCCTCAGGACTGGATTGAAATGAAAGTTTTGAACAAGTTTTCTTCAAACCCAAGAAAAAATGATATTAGCATAAGACATGTAACTAGAATAAAAATTTATTTTTTTCAAGCAAATCATTGTAACAACTATTGTAATTATTGAACAATGTTCAACAGAGGAATGGACTCCCCTGTCAGGTGATGGACTCTCCTTCCTTGCAGGTTTTAAAGCAGGGATTAGATTTCTTTCTTTCTTTCTTTCTTTCTTTCTTTCTTTCTTTCTTTCTTTCTTTCTTTCTTTCTTTCTTCCTTGTTATGCCCAATCTCAGTCCATATTTCATGGCTGGTTATATCATCCGTCCCCCTCCTGATTCTCAGCGCCTCTTCTTCTGCCAGTCTTCAGCCAATGGGGTCGTCCAAATGCAGCAGCAATTCCTTCAGGGAGAAGAATCATATGTCTTCGATGATTATGTCATCTGGATGGAAGAAAATGAAAAAGAGAGAGAAACTCTGTTCAGTCCTGTCTGCTTTTTGTAGCTGGAGTCAGTCTGGGCGCTGCCCTCCAAGGCCAGGTGGGAAAGGCCTGCCAGGCAGGGAGCAGGACCTGCAGGATTCCCAGCAAGAAGACATGGGAGGTGTGTCTTGGGCAAACAAGGGACAAGGAGGTTCACTGTCCCCAAGGTGTGGGGCTTACCTTCTTTTAGATTCTTTCGGAAACATGCTAGCTCCGGCCGAATTATTGTATGCTGCAGAGGAAAGAAAAATCTGAGTCAGATGACACCACGAACCTCACTCCACACCAGAAAGGACAAGTCTCCCTATGGTTTGGGCCCAATCCCTTGCCCCAGAGGACCTCCCTGGGCCCTGCAGCCTCCTGGGCAGATGGGGAAGGGCAGCACCAGGAAAGGGGGCAGAAAAAGCCTCTGGCCTCATCCTGGCACCCAGGAATACACACTGCATCTTCTGCATTAAAAGTTGCTGGGGGTGTACTCTTGGGGGGATGGAAGCAACCAAAGAAATGAATACAGGAAGACAAGATACTTACTCGGAGTTTGGGAAATCTTTGTGAAACGGCCAGCAGCAGGGATATGCTGCTGCCCGCTAACTTCCTTTCATCCTCGCTTCCCCAAAAGGCGTAATATCTGAGGTCCTGCAGGAGGAAAGAAATGGGACAGTCAGTTGGGTAAGGGATGGGGGGCAACCCTAAAACCACTCCTGATGCCATCAGGACACTTACAGTAAGAAGCTGGAGGAGGGTGCCAGGATTAGGGGCTTCTAGGAGCAGACCCCCCAGCAGACTCTCGAATGGCCTCTTCAGTTCCTGCGGGAAAAGAGAGAAGAGAGGTTGAGTGCTGGGTTAAATCTTGTAAGGGTGTGAGAAGAAGAAAGAGATGAGCAAAGGGAAGTCAGTGCAGAGGACATACCTCTTTGTCCTCCTCCTGTCCCCCCAGTACAGCTTCAATTGTCTTGTGCAGGATAGCACTGATAGTAGCGTGGCTGAAATGGGGTCTCATAAAACTGGAGAGAGAAAGGGAAGGGGTTAGAGACGCTGCCTCCTCCCTTGCCCCCTTCTCCCTCCTGCTTGCTCTTGCCCACCCAGAGCTCCCCCTGGAGTTCTGCCCCCCACCCCCTGCAATCCTGCCCACCCCAAAGACCCCACTCACCTTAGCTGGAGGAGCGCCTCGAAGGCCAGGGCCAGGCTCAGGGGGCGATCCCTGAAGCACTCCAAGTGGCCAAGGATCTTCTGGAAGAGAGCAGAGGAGGAGTGTCAGCTCCTTCCGGGAGTCTCCAGAGGACAGCTCCAACCCCAAACGCCAGCCCCTCTCTGCCCCTCCCTCCCCATGGGGGTCCCTCACACCACCCATCACTCACCAGAATGGCTTTGGCTGTCTCCTCCTTGGAGTACTTCAGGGTTCGGAGCCCCCTGAGCCGAGCTGCCTGGCAATCCTGGATGATCTCCAGCAGATAGAGCTGGTCTTCGTCCAGCAGCTGAAATTTAAAAGCCAGGCTGTCAGTTCCTTGTGGGGGGAGGGCTCCTCTGCAGCTGAGAGTGCAGAGTGGGGGGCAAAGAGCCCGGGCAGTGGGGGGGGGGCAGGTCTGAGGGATCCACTCCCTGCTCTCGTTTTATCTAATACTCACCTCTAGGGAAGGGATGGAGAATCCCAGCACATCTGCAAAGAGAAGGACATGGGGACAGGTGAGTTCATCCCTGAGCCCCTGGCAAGGCTTTCCCAAGAGTTTTCTCCTGGGTTCCAAGTCCTACCACAGGGGAGGGACACCAATCCTGACCTCCTGCCCCCAGAACATGGCTCCCCAGGGAAGGTTCCCCTCCCGCTGACAACTGCCCCCTGCCTTGCCCCGCAGCCCAGCCGCCTTCTGGGGTGGTTGCTGGGTGGGGGGTTGGGTTTCCAGACGTTGGCCCTAATGGACCTTGGGTCGGATCCAGCCATCTGGCTCTGTGCATCTTTTTACTAGCAGCCCCCCCTAGCCCATTCCTGCCCTCCTTTGTCCCCAAAAGGAGGGCCACTTGCTCACCTGATGGCACAGGCTGCTCTGGGCCTTGCAGGGGGGCCACCCTGTTGCTGCGGCCCATCAGGCGTCTTAAGCACCTGAGCCTAGAAGAGACGAGCAGAGAGAGCGTCTCAGAAGCCATCAGCCCCAATTCTGAGGGGGGGGGGTTGTGTGTGAGGGGGGGCAACTGGACCAATTCCTGCCATATCTCTGCAGTTGTGTGACCTGAAAGGGCATCACCAGAGATGGAAAGAGGCGGCCCAGAGCACGAAGGGATGGCAGAGAGAGAAAGGAGGTCCCAAGTGCTATGGGTTCAAGAGCTGTAGCCTAAGGAAAGACAAGCATTGCCCGCTGTTAAAGGGCTGCTATGCCTCATCTTCTTAGGACAGCCCTGCCCTTCCTGGAGAGGGAAGTGTCCTCCAAGCATCAAGGTGTCCCAGAAGAGGAGCAGAACATGAGGAAGGTGGTGGAGTCTTCCTTGGAGCCAGAGAGACCCCCAGGAAGGGGCAGAAGGCCGACGTTGTAGGGCAGCTGGAGAGATGCACAATCGAGCCAGGCAGAGGTGTAGTGGTTGGAGGGCTGGACTAGGAGGACATGGGAGAGCAGGGTTCGAATCCCCACTCAGCCATGAAGATCCCTGGTGGACTAGAGAGCTAAAGCTGTGCATGGGACCCCAGGACTCGCCCCCCCCTGCCCCCAGGAGACCAAGAGAAAGCAAAGGAATGCTACTTACAGCCTGCACATCTTCTTTACGGAAAATTCCCACCCTCCTATAAACTATCTAACTATCTAAAATCCCCACCCAAGCCTAATTCTGACCCAACCACCACCACCACCCCCAAACCCAGCCCTAAGCGTAAGCCTAACCCCCCACCCTAACCCTACACTTACCCCTAACTAAACCTCTATAAACAAAATATATACAAAATGTGCACAAATGCGCACAGAATAAAAATGAAAAAATGAAAAAAATATGAAAATAAAGAACAAAAAGTAAAATGAAAAAGTAAAATGAAAAAGTTAAAATAAAAAAATGAAAATAAAGAACAAAAAATAAAATAAAAAGTAAAATAAAAGCGTTAAAAAAGTGAAAAAATAAATAAAATAAAAATAAATAAAATAAAATGAATCAAATAAAAGTAATAAATAAAATAAAAATAAAAATAAAAGTACCAAGCAAATCAACACCTCTCCTCGTCTACAACCACCACCACCACCTCTCTCGTCTCTCCTCTCCTCACTAACCCACAATGGCTGCCTGCAGGTCAGTGGCTTTTAAGGGAAAAACAAGAGATGTCACAAAGGAAGGCAGGCTCTTGTCACCATGGCAACCCCCTCACCTGGACCTGTCCCCTCCTGAGAGATGATGCTTCTCTGTCAGAACTTGGAGGCACCTTCTGTTCCACCTGCAACTGGGCTGCATCTTCTCTCGGCGGCAGATTCACGTCGGCATTTCACACCCTTCTTCCTGCAGCCCCATTTCCAAAGGGAGACCATCCCCACATCCTTCAAGGCAGCCTAGGGGTCTCCATAGCACAGGATTGGACCATCTGCTTTGCATGCAGGTCTTCTGTCCTGGGCGGCATCTCCAGGGGGGGGGGCTGGGAATGTGTGTTCCCCCCCCCATCTGAAACCTGGGAGAGCTGCTGCCAGTCAGTGCAGGCTAGTTGAAGAAGGATATTGAGCAGCTGGAAGGTGAGCAGAGGAGGGTGACCAGGATGATGAAACCAAGCCTCATGAGGAACGGTTGAGGCAGCTTTTCCGTGCTGAAATGTCACAACCTGAGCGACCATGGCTTGCCCCCCCCCCCAGTTTTGATCCTGGGTACGCCCCTGTTTTGTATACCTGATTGAAGAACTAGAGCAGAAATTTTGCTTGAGAGCATCTAATCTCAGAAATCACTGGCGCCATCTCTGGGTGGCCCTGCGTGCCTGGGCACCCATACAGTTTTGATTGTGGGTACCCAGCCCCCACCCACCACTGCCTTACCTCTCTCTGGTGCCCATGGGTGTAGCCAAGGGGGGGGGGGGCAGGGGGCATCTGCCCCCCTAAATAATTAAAAAACAATAAAAAATACAAATATGAGGTTCTGCCCCCGCTAACAAAAGCCTGCTGCCCTAACAAAAATCCTGCTACGCCCATGCCAATGCCGTGGTGGTGACTTCGCTGCAGGGCCTCTGTTGGAGCCTTCCTGAGACCACAACAGGCCCCGTCGGGCCCTCTTGTGGTTCCATCGGGCCTATCTGCAGCTAGGGAGGGCTCCGGCAGGCCCGATGGAGGCCATGGTGGGTCCCATTGGGCCTGCTCCTGCCGTGTGACATCATGCGTGCATGCTGGGCACCCACAAAGTGGGGCAGAACCAGGTGTGCCTGTCAGAAATAGATACCAAATGTGTGTTTTGCGCCGGACACTTCCTTCCTCCCTCCCTCCTTCCCTCCCTCCCTTGCTTCCATAGCCCATCAGCTTGGGGGAAATCAACAAAAAATAAATGTACCCTAGCCAGATAGAATATCAGGCTGCCACACTGAAACTCTCCCCACCCACCATTAGGTTAACCCCATGCCCCAAAGGCCAAACAGTAAACTTGAAATGCTTCTGAAATGTGTCATGGTCATGAACTACTAGACTGGCAGGCCAGAGCCCCACGCAATGAATCTCCAAACTGAAGGTGAGTGATAATGAGGTCAGTAGGGTTTAATGCAAGCTGACCTAATTTGAACTTCCCAAAAGAATATGCAAACCAAAATGCAGCTGTCCTTAAAAATTCACACCTCTCCAAATCTGTGATGCAGTTCTCCAACCAAAAAAGGTATACAAAACTTCATATAACAGGGGGAAGTGTGCCACAGGCACTGGTTTGAAGCCTTACCATGAAATTGATCTGATGAAAGCTGATTGCACATACGGAAGCATCCGCTTGGTATTACAAACAACATAGAAAGTCTCCTTTGGCAGCACGCCTCCTGCTTTGTGTAGAGTCTGAGAAAACAAACCAGCATTTCAAAGTATTCAACCTGGGCTGCAGAACCTGTGGCCCTCTGGATGCCACTGGTCTGTAGCTTCCATCATTCCTAACCATAAGCCATAGTGGATGGAGACAAGGGAAACTAGTATCATTCTGGTATGAGCCTTCTGGAGATGTCTGGGAGAGGCTGGCTAGATGAAGAGGAGGAGTGAGAAGCAACCAGAGATTTGGAATAGTTTAACCCTGGGGGTGGTGGTAGCAGGCTGGAGGATGGGATTTGGGGACCCCAGAAGGAGTCTGGCCCAGAGGAGAGCCCTAGTTGCTTAGGAGGCAGAGACCTGGATCGAGGAAGGGGTGAGGAGCTGCTGAAGTTCTCAAGCACCTTCCCCTTCTGAGCTATCCCCATCTGGGGAGGTGCTTAGGGATAAGTCTGGTCCCATTGACTCTGCCATGTCTCCAAGACAACAGCACCAGTGTGAGCACACCCTGCACATGCAGCCTCTATGGAGGAGTGCCCACTGCTTGCCCAGTCCCAAGGCTTGGGATATCAAGCACATGCACACCCTGATCTTCAAAAGGAGAGTGCAGGTATGTGTTGATTCTTGGAACAGCAACCCAGTTTACACCTAGACATGTATCGTAGATCTCTGCTGTGCCTTATGCCCATAGACTCATGTCGGGATGCTGTACTTATTTTTTAAAATAAAACCTTTAAAACTTGAAATAAATAAAACATTTATAAACTGTAGTGACTGTTTAAGTTCAGAGTCTGATGAGGAGAGCCAGGACACAAACAACATCTGGAGGACCACATGTTCCCCTCCCCTGTAGTAGAAAATAAGATTCTGCAGCCATCTGCTGGTCTCCTGGAATACTTAGGAGCCATCAACCTACCGGTAAGTGCAATTAGGTTGTGTCAAGTAAAGAGACAGTCAAACTATGGAACTCTCTCCCACAGGAGGCAGTGATGGCCACCAACTTGGATGGCTTTTGAAAAAGATTAGATAAATTCACAGAGGAGAGGGTTATCAATAGCTATTAGCCATGAAGGCTGAGCTCTGCCATCCACAGTTGGAGGCAGCAATGCTTCCGAATACCAGTTGCTGGAAACCACAGGAGGGGAGAAAGTGTTATTGTGCTCATGTTCTGCTCCCTGGTTTCCCACAGACATCTGTCTCTAGGCACTGCAAGAGCACGGTGCTGAACTCGATGGCCAACTGGCCTGATGCAGCAAGTCATTTTTATGTTCTTACTGTATTTAGCTATAACCATCTTTTGCATAACTTGATTGCCTGCTAAAAGGCATTGATGGGCAGTTATCTACACCCATCAAGAGAGGCTTATTTATTAATTTATTTCATAAAATGTATATACTACTTGATTGTAAAAAAAACAACAACTCAGGGCCGTTTACAAAAGATGAAATAGTAAAATCAGGAACAGTTTACAACCCTACTTTAAAACATACAAGAGTTAAAATACTAAAGTAGATTAAACGTTATTTGCAGTTCCTTTAAATAAGCATTGTGTTTTTCCTTTGTCATCCCATAACCAAAGTTCTCTGAGCAGCACACACAAGAATGGTTAAATTATAAATACAAAGTAAAACGCACTGCAACACAAATTGCATAACGAAACTAAAGACAGATAGGTCTTAAAACTTGAAAAAAATCTCAAACCTCAAAATCTAATGAAAAGGCATTGGCTAGATAGGACACCTTCCACGTGCTCCAATGGGATCAGAACAAAGCTCTTTGGGAAAATGGAAGATCATTTCAGGACCCTGTCAGAGCAGCAGCACCAGAGGCAGAGAAGGGAGATGGGAAGCATGCCTACGCCCAAGAAGAGACAAGCATTGAGCTGGCTTTTTTGTGCTTGTGATTAACTTTTCTGACTAGAAGGGGCTTTCATAATAGCAGCTGATGAAATCGCACTCTGTGGTTTCAAAAGCGGCTTTTCAAATTGTGTCTATTAGGCTTCTTCTTTTTAATTAGATGTGTAGGTTGCAACTCATTTATTTCTTTTCTGGCTGAGAAGACGCCGTCAGTCGCTGCAGATTTCTTCCAGAATTATGGTATGCTATCCTGCTGCAAGTGTGTGGTATTATGAAAGGCAGGCTGACACTGAAAACAAACATTTATTTCAAAGTGAAGATTTTCTATCTACCCATTTTATGAATGAAAGCCACTGCCCATAAATAGCAAGTTCCTATTTCTGCTGACTTCAGTCACTTTCTGATTGGTATTTTATCAGACAAGGCTATGCCAACATACTGCTTTAAAAAAGACGGACAGTTTTTTTTTTCCCCAACTGATGGTATTTTTACACATGAAAAGAGAAGGTACATTCTACATGGGCCAGAATGCTCTTTTGCATGGCAAATGCCTCAATTTTTCCTTCCTAATTTTTCCTTTTACAATTTTCAGTTGGTGTGTGGGAAAAATTCCTCTTATAGCTGGATCCACTCAGTTCTTTTAGAGATGTAATGTCCTGTTTGTTTCCATTGTTCACATGGTCCTGACCTTTCCATTAAACTAAATGGCCAAGAGCTTTGTGCATGCATCTAAGCAAACCCAAGGATTTCAATTGAGGTACTAGAATGCATTCTTATTCCACTATTTTGCTCTCAAAACACACACCCCAATTAAACAGATGTTTTAAAATACATCATGTATCTACATATCAAGGGCAACATGTAGATATTTAGTGCAGTAGATCCATGAAATACCTCCGCATTTAAACTAATCAGGTCACACAGCGGCAGTGAAAGCTACTATAATTGCAATAGAAAGCCAGTTATCACAAGAATCACAAGTGAAATTCTGTTTAAATGGTGCAATTTTATCACTTGCAAATCTTGTTCAGAAAATGCTGGAGGTCTTCCTTCCTTTTAGAGAACAGCACAATACATATTGTATCTTACTATATCTGCATTCTTCTGATATTTCAAAAATTGTGGATTCTCAGTTTTTTGGAACATCCCAAAATTGTTAAACGATAAAGGCAAAAGAGAAGATGAAGACATTTTCTGACAAAGTATGTGTTGAGGCTCCAGTACTTTGGCCACCTCATGAGAAGAGAAGACTCCCTAGAAAAGACCCTGATGTTGGGAAAGATGGAGGGCACAAGGAGAAGGGGACGACAGAGGATGAGATGGTTGGACAGTGTTCTTGAAGCTACTAACCTGAGTTTGGCCAAACTGCGAGAGGCAGTGAAGGATAGACGTGCCTGGTGTGCTCTGGTCCATGGGGTCACGAAGAGTCGGACACGGCTGAACGACTGAACAACAACAAATTAAACAGAATCAGAGTTGCTTGGCTGGAAAAATACGTAATAGAAGAAACAAGGAGTATATTGCTCCTGATACGAGTGATTCAAGGTGGGTTAAGATATTAGGGAGAAGAGACAAATGATGTATGATTTTTCTAATCCCAATGTGAAATTTATACATTTGCAGTTGTGGTTAAAGGTCCTGAACACTGAGAATATTGTTAACAGATGCACAAAAGAAACAGTGAGTGAATGCACATGCTGATGTGTAAATAAGCCAATTGCACATGTGATGCACAACAATGATTCAGCTGCTGCTTAGAGAGAAGTTGCTGCTTTTGAATAGGGGACATGATGTGTAAATAAGCCAATTGCAGATGATAACACAATGCGCAACAATAATTTGGATTGGTTTTGTAAACAGGCATATCTGCTTTTGCCAGTAAATGCCTTGAATGCATGGGAGAAGGCAGAATTTTCCACAGAAATAAAAGAACAGGTTTCATGTATTCTTAGGCAAGAGAGGGCACGAGAGCAACTCACACAACTGCTTTTCAGAGTGTCATTGTAATGACCACAGGGGGAAATGGTGCATTAGGAAGGTGTGTGAGATGCAATGACCCCTTCAGACATTAGTCTAAAGTGCGAAGAGTTGTATCAGTTAGCTGCATATTTGTGAATCACTCACACACTAGCTTTTTGTTACCTGTTCATTGGAAAGCTATATTATTCCACTTGTTTTCTCACCAAACAAAGGGAAGAATTGACAGCCTGTTATTTCTGTTTCCCATGCTTTCAGCCTAATAGCATACCATCAGATCAGGAGTTTAGGAACCTTTCATCCAGAGGAAGTCTAATATATTTAGAACTGGTTTCCATTTGTGAGCAAAGATATTT
Organism: Lacerta agilis; assembly: GCF_009819535.1. Classification (NCBI taxonomy): domain Eukaryota; kingdom Metazoa; phylum Chordata; class Lepidosauria; order Squamata; family Lacertidae; genus Lacerta; species Lacerta agilis. The sequence goes on along the minus strand of NC_046323.1, from coordinate 2,152,761 downwards.
TTTATTCATTCCAGCAATGCAAAGTGAATGCAAGTATAACCCATTTTCTTTTCTGAGAAGAATAAACGTTACAGCAAATATCTGAAACCAGGCTGGTAAGTTTCACTTTTAAAAGAAACACTTTCTGAGGAGGTACTCAAGGAAAACAATCCCCCCTCCACCCTTTTCATTCCGTACAACAGATACCATGCTAAGCCAAACCTTGGCTCAGCTGCCATGCTACACTGAGTTGAAGGGATTGGGAAAGAAGACCCAAGTGAGTGTGCTCTCTTTCTCTAAAGCCTGCACGTTGGGTATGTTCACACTAAGCCATGGTTTGCCTTAGGGTTTTGTGCAAACACGGCCTGTGTGAGGTTTTTCAGCTGTTGTGTTTGTTCTGATAAATACTCTTTTCAAAAGAAATAGCAGGCCACTTCTCTTACACACGGCCTGTTTACTGAGCATTCACCCTGATATGCTTGCACAAAATTTGCAGGAAGGGTATACAGTGCCCACTCTCTATTGGGCATTCATTCTGGTATGTTGGAAAGTTATACTTGTGTTGCATCAAGCAATAGTCATTTCATACTTTATAGAGCATTATCCCTTCGCTTTCCATGCTGCAAAAAGTCCAAATATTTGGGAAGAGGGATTGTTTTGCCAGAATGCCAAATTCAGTTGTCAAACCTGAATGCAATTGAATCTCACCCTCAAATATCAGCAGTCTGGAAGTGCCCTAACTTATTTTTAGGGATGCACCATAGCTTAGAATCAGCAAGCAAGAGATGCAGTTCAAGTTGAGAGAAGGAGGCATCCCTGTCTGGGGATCTGAAGTGTAACCAGGGCTGGCCCAACCATTAGGCAAAAGATGCTGGGTGTGGGTGTGGGTGGGGAGGTGCGTGGTGATGAGAGGTTGGAAGACAGAGCTTTATTTACCCACAAACATATCTGGCTATACTGTCCTTGGAGCTGGAATAAGAGTCAGCTACCAGTATGGTTGGTTTCTGTACATGGAGAAGTGGGGCATCTTGTCCTTTTCCTTGGGCAACAAAATGCCTTGGCTGGTCCTGGATGTAGCAATCATACTGTATATTCTTCTTCAAAACAATTTTTACATCTTCTTCTCCATTTGTTTCTGCTTCAGTAACTGGCAGCTATTATTCTGCAGTGTGATCAGGAATCAAGGCATCCTGTACATGTGTTTCAGTTCTGAACAGTTGCAGGCCCAGGTGTAGTGCTCCCCAGTCCCCAACCCCCAGCAAATCAAAGATAACAGAGACTAGGTTTGTGGATTGAAACAGGCCACAACTTTATTGAATACAGATGAAAGAGGTTTGGCTTGTGCCTTGGTCCACTCTCTGGATGTGACGCTATGGTCAATCCAAGCAGGTGTTCCTAAAATTTACATTAAATAGGGCAATGCCCGCAGGAACTGCTGTCTGGGGGAGTGCTGTTGGCCCTGGGCCCCTGCTGGGCATGAGGACATGGCCACTCCCCCCGGATCCCTCTAATAGGATACCAACATTTGGAGGAGCGGGCACAGACTCCAACCTCCCCTCCATCCAAGCATGAGATTGCCCCAATGCCCAAGCAAGTTGTGATGGTTGCTATGAGGTAGGCAAAACCACCAGGCTAGAGCCAATTTGCCTGGTGAATAAATTCCTACCTGGCCCCAGAATATGGTGACCATGTTAGCCACAGCAAGGTCATAAAGTAAACACTTGAACCAAGGGAGGGTATGTAGGGAACCCAGCAAGGAACGGAACAGGTGTGAGCTGTTTAAATAGTCGGGGCATGGACCTGAGGGAAGCCTTCATGCTCCATCAGCTCTGCCCCCAGCCCAGCCCACATCCAAGCCTGCACCCCCATTTGCCAATCTTGGGTGCAGGCTAGGACCCGAGTCCTGATAAGCAGCGTGGACTTACACCTGCACCACCCATCCAAACAGGAGGCCGATCTTGGGATCCCACGTCTGGCCCTAGGAGGAGTCTCCACCATCGAGCGACGCTGCCACACCGCGAAGGTGAGCGGACTTCTGAACACTCTCAGAGACCTTCCTTTGACTAGTTTAGTGTCATTCAGCTGATACAGGCATGGATATAAAACTCTACTTTTGTGCATTTTAATTGGGGAATTATACACATATATATTTCTTTTTTTAAAAAGAGGTCCAATTCAGTTCAATTAAGCTATGTAACTATAAATTGCAAAGTCAAAGTTTTGTACACTGATTGTTCCAAACACTTCAGTGGTGCCACATGTCATATGAGATGTGATGACACAGGCAAGCCCAGAGTCTGCAACTTTTTCATTTAAGACAAATAAAAGCTTTTGGGTGTGGGTAGATGATTCTCAGCAGGAATACTACACAGCCCCCTGCTCCATTGTCCAAATCATACAGACAGATGAAGAAAGAGATATATGTAGTTTGATGCTAAGTCTTAGGGACCAGGAGTCAAGATTCCTTTTCTTTGGGTGATGAAGCCCAGGATTCTGAACAAGAACTAGATAACCCCAAGGGGCCAGTGGCCCAAGGATTTGGCACTGACAGTTTGCAGGGCTCCACTCCAGTATGGAGATGCCCCCAACTCACTCCAGGGGGCTGGCCCCCTTTAATTAAAGCAGTACCTTCCAGCATGGCCATGGCTAATGATGAGGATGCTACAAGGATGGGACTCAGATCCATACTGCAACCATACTGCAACCCAGTCCTCCTGTACCCTGGACTACTGATACCTGGGCCATTTTCCAATAACCTAAGAAATAACACTCATAGCCTCTTGCCTCACCCTACCTGAAATCATAATAGGACTTACTTCTGAATAGGTGTGGTTAGGAGTGGAGATCAATATGCCCGTTGAACAATGTATTTTGTTGTTTAGTCGTTTAGACTCTTCGTGACCCCATGGACCAGAGCACAACAGGCACTCCTGTCTTCCACTGCCTCCTGCAGTTTGGTGAGATTTAAAACAGAACAATGTTTTAAGTGTTGACAACCCTTTGTTAAAGGTATACAGAAAGGAGCTTTAGTAAAATAAATAAGCTGGAATTTTAATTCTGTTCTTTTAAAAACAGAAATGGCCAAGTCTTGCTTGAAACATCTCTGCAGAGCAGACTGAGCAGGAGAAAACTATTAGAAGAGCAGAAGACTGCCACCACCTGCTTTTGCACAGCAGAGGGAATAATCTCAGGTGTGAGCTAAAGAGGAAGTTCAATTATATTTCCCCAAAAAAGAAACAAACCAGACTGCAAATGGCTTTTAGGTGCAGCAAGATGCCTTGAGGAGATAAAATGCTTGGTTTTCGAATCTTCTCCTGAAGTGCACCATTCAACCATCACAGTCAGGCACTGCCATATAGATACCTCTTCTTAACATCCCTCTAATCAAAACCCTGCAGCTTACGGCAATAAAAATGCTGCCTTACAATTCCCAATTCAGACATGAAAAGCCTACTTCTCATGGCCTTTTCTAAAAAGAGAGAGAAGAAAACACTTTTGAGGAGATTTGTAATGTCTAGTGAGCCTGCTTAGGAAAAGGCCCTGCTCCACAATGCCTCCATGAATGGTGGCGGTTGTGGGGGCCCAGGTGAGGATTTTTCTTATTGATCTTAAGGCACAAGCATAGAGTGTTATGAGACAGAACCTGCAACTTGAATGGAAGCTGCCCCATTGTGTGGGATTTTGTGTGGAAGCTGCCAGCTGGAAGACTGTCCTATTGAAGAACAACCAATGTGGACATGCTCTCCCTCCCCTCAAGAAACAGAGTGTGGCGTTCTGCACTAGTGGAACATATGCAAACAAATATATTTTTATTGGACATAATAAAAGAAAAAAAGAGACTGCAAACATAATGTTGTTATTTGAACTGGCAACAAAAAACCTAGAGTGATATAACTTAGAGCCAGACTACTAAAGCCTATTTGCACCTGTCTTTAAGCCCTTGGCCACATTGAGAACATTGCAATGCAATGGCCACTTTTGAAGTTTTGCAAAGCATTCATAGGGATCCATGTGAGGGGTTGCCATTGTTGGGCATTGGCAGACACCTACATCCTAGCAGAAGTGACAGTGCCATTTCTCTCCCTCGTTGCTGCTGCCTGGTCACCTTCCCTAATTGGTGAGGGGAAAAGGAACTGTAACCTCTGCAATGCCTTGCCCTCTAACTGCGCAGTGCTGCTGCCTGGGGCCGGAGCAAATAGGAAGGTAGCAGCAACAGGGGGCAGGGAAGAAATGGAAGTGGGCCCACTGGCAGAGGCTGGGGGGCTCTGACACGGATGGTACAGTTTGAGTAGCCAACCGAGGAGGACTGTGTTCATCTGAACAGGCAGTGTGGAGTGGCACAACAGCAGAGACTTCTGCTGTGCAAGACATTGGATTGGCAAACAGTGGCTAACACACATATACACTGGACTGAGTCTAATGACCCCTGCTAAGTGCTGAGAATCTAAAGTAAACTCTTTTTTTTTAACTTTCCAAATGTGTGATCTCTTTCTATGCTAATGGAAGTGGGGAAGTTTGGGGGGGGGAAACTTAGAAGGGGATATTTTAAATGTCTAATAGCCTACATTTCCATGCTGCATGTTTTGTGATTTTAATTCTCTGCTGAAGCTCTCTCAGCGAAGAGTACTTGCCCCAAACCTGGACCTAGACATCCAGGGAATTCTCTTATTTTACCTATAGTTGTAGCAGATCCCACCTCCGTAAACCCTATATATTTATAAATACCACACGGTATCTAGTGTTTTTTGTGTGAGGTAAAACTTTGATTCTTGGGGACTCAGTCAGCAGTTGAACAAACAAGAAAACAAAACCTGAAATTATTTTCTCCTCTTTTGATTTTCTAACAGATGTTTAGTGCAAGCAGGATCCTCCAAAGTCACTTATTGGGCAGCGCTTCAGAGCGGAAAAGGCCTAGGGGGTTCATGTTATCGTTTCTCCCCAAAGACAGCCAATGACAACCAGAAAGTGTTCAGTATTCCCATCTTCCCAGGGGTCACATAAAGCCCTGTGGGCCTTGAGGGGCAAGAGAAGAGGAGCTGAGAAGTTTCAGAAGAGATACTTCTCTCTCTTGTTCCTTCCTTCTTTTGATTGTTCTGGCTTTTAGATTGTAAACTGTCCTGAGTTCACTGGTAAATAACACAATTCTCTTTTTATTCCACTAAATAAATGAGAGCCATAAATGGATAAATGTTGGGAGGGTAGACAAGAAGTATTGCCAACAAGGCTTCTTGCATCAGGTAATTTCTTTCCACACCCTCTCCCTCCATTCCCTACAGTAGTCGAGTTAATCTTTGTGCCACTTTTCCATGGTGGATTGTGCCAAACATCAAATCAACACCCAAATCCAAGCTCAACTGTGAAAATTCAATGAACAGTGAATTACAAAACATGTCAAAACAAATTCAGTACTTCAGCTTTTCAGAATGTATGAATGAAATGTGATCACATTTCACTTTTTTCCCTAACAGCAGTGATTTCTGTTGTATAGTACTTTCTAAATGGAATAATTCTAGATCTCAAGGATGGCCTCAGGGGACATTTTAGACAGAGGGAGATTATTATTTTTTCCATACTGTTAGAGGGATCCTGTGGCTAATACTGATGGCCACCAACAGCAGCATAACCCTGAGGGAATGTATTCGGGAGAAAGTGAAATGATACCACTTCAAAACAGTAAGTAATGTAGAATGGTGACACGATCCCTCCACCCCTCATCTTAGCTAACCACGTAACAATCATGGTCTTGTGCACTGATTCGGCCCCAACTTAAACCATGTATACTTGAGATTTTCCATAATACAGCTCCTTATGCAGCCACACCGGTTTCTTTAGATGCCCCCCACTTTTCTTGCTTGCTGGAATTGTCTGCATTTGGGCCTTTAAGGCTTCAGCAGATAAAAATCTACCAGTGATCGTGATACTCATGCCATTGGAATAGAGCCTTACTCCAAAGACTGTGCATTGGTCCCGTGTGCACTGATCTACACACATAAAACAAATTCACACACAGACAGGTGTGGAGGAAGCCTCTTGACCCCCCCCCCCCGGGGCGGCAGCATGGAGGCACCCCCCTGGGGGCGGGGCGTTGTGACGTGACAACGTGTGGATTTCCGGGCATTTGCAGTTCATCCGGGCTGGCGGACGGGGCAGCCCCACAAGTCGCCACTCGCTCAGCGGCTCGTTCGGTCACTGCGGGAGCAGCAGTGCCAGCCCAGATGAACTGTGCATGCCCGGAAATCCGTCACGATGCCCCGCCCCCATCCTGGGAAATGGCTTCGGCTGGCTGGATAAACCAAGTGAGGGTCTCAAACCCTCAGTGACTTAGGGACTTCCCTGCATGCAGTGACACGGTGTGGTATGCCGGCATCGTGTGTGTGCCCTGGGGGGCAGGGCATGGATGGTGAATGGAGTCCACTGTGTCAGCCCAGCCCTCACACCAAAGCTGCCAGAGTGACCCCCGGAACCAAGTGGGGCTGCGCTGCCCAGCCAGCCAATGAGACCCTTGGCAGAAAAATGTCCCAGGCACCTGCAGAAAGGAGTGTCAGGCCAGGCTGCACTGGGGTTGCCCCTTGCCCGCCTCTGTGCCCACTCACCATCCCCCTCTATGCCCACTCATTTTTCGGGGAGCACACCAAGTGAAGAGAGAGGAAGCACTGGTTGGGCAGCCATTCAGCAAGAGGGCTGGGGCAGCAAGGCCAGGCTCTGGCACCCAGAGAACCCTGGAGGTAGGCAGGGGAAGGGAGGGAGCTGGAGACAGGGCCCGCCAGGATGTATCTGGGTCAGATGGGGAATCCCACAGAAGCTGACACCTGCATTGGGGTGCTTGAGGCACCTCATCAAAATTGTGTGCCCAGGGCCATGGCCTCCCTGGTTCCCCCCCCCCCCCGTGTCCCTGCTTGCATGTGAAGACAGGCTCTGGTGGATTGAGCAGACAAGACCAATAGTGGGTCCGACGATCAAGAAGGCGGCTTCTGCACATGTTGTAGAGGGAAGTGAGGGGCTTATGTGGCTCATCCACCTGGGAAGGTAGTCCATCTTGGAGAAGGAAAACTCTGATGTTAAATCTCCACTGCCTTGCGGGATATTTTCAGGAGAAGAAAAGGCTAAGGAGTAAACTCTACACAAATCCTGAGTGGAGTCCCTAAGGCGGTTGGATGGCACCTTGTACACCTCCTTCTGGCAACTCCTGAAGCCAAGCTGGTGCCAAACATCTTGCTCTGCTCTCCTTTGGGCCACACCCAAGTGAGGCCCACCTGGGCAGCCCAGGACCTCCATACACATGGCCCAGGCTTGTACCCCAGGGAGGTCACTTTGGTGCTGCTAACAGCAGCATGACTTCACCCCTGGAGGCACACTCCATTGTCTCTTGTGTGTGCGTATGGTGGAGGGACAAAGATGTGATGTCAGGGATGAGGCTCTTGTCCTCAACACAGGGAGCAATTTATGTAACCAGCAGCACATACCATGTGGGCTAATCCTTGTTCCCAGAAATTCCACTGTCCTTGAGTAATTTTGAAGTAATGATGGGCTATATCAAACAAAAATGTAATCTGTCATTTTTCATTCCTTTTACTGATAAGTATTCCAGGAAAACAGTTTTTTTAAAAAAATCTTTTTAATAAAGACTTCCTATTGACAAGATTGGGTTCTAATGCTGTCTTTCTTTTTTTCTCACCGAGATGAATCAATACATTTTAAAATGCTACATAAATAACCATCTTTCTGTAATAACCTGCTTTTCCAGGAAGCCCTCCTGCAAATTGCTCTTTAAGTGTAATCCACTCAGACACACTTTTCTAAAGATGTGTTATATCATACATTGTGGTCCTTTGTGTATCATTGCATAGCCCCAGAGTCTGCATGCCCTGGCAATTTTCTGCAAAAAGAAGAAATGAGCTCTCTGCCCTCGTCCTTCCTCCAGAATACCCCACTGCTTCTCTCTGTGGGCATTTCATGCCCACCCCGGGCCACCAAAGATGTTCTGCTATCTGCCAAGCAGTCAAGCAGCTGCCACACCATCCCTCTTGTCAGACCCGTCTCTACCCTGTGGCGCAAGTGGCGCATTGCACCAGGGCGCCAAGCTCCGGAGGGCGCCTGGTTGGGAGTCCGGGCTGCGTTCGAGTAGACCGGGACTCCAGGGAAGAGCCGAGCTGAACAGAGCTTGGAAAGAGCCCTGCAGTGCCCGAAGCTGCCACTGGGGGCGCAGGGAGTCCTCCGCCGGCGAGCGGGGCTCTTGCTCAGCCCCAGCATAAAATCCTGTCAGGCGGCTTTTATTCCCACAGCAGCAGGGGTTCACAAACAACATCCTGCTGAGGTTCAGGATTCCACCCGGAATCGGACCCCTTTAATGGGTAATGTTCCCATAAATTCTTATAACACTTTACTTTTATGTTTTTGGAAAGAGGGCTAGTGCAAAGTTGGTGTGTCTTTTTTATTATTATTCTCCGCGCTAAGCGTGCATCATTCATTCATTCATTTTTGAAGCCGAGAGCTGGGGTCATTCATCGGTTTGGAGGAGGATGAAGTGCGTGTGTGTGTGGGGGGGGTGAGCCTGCTTGGCCGCCCTGTGGCTCGCTCCCCTAGCAAAGAAAGGTTCTGGAAACAGACTTTGATGAAAAGAGAGAAATCGGGGTCTGCATGAGCCATTCCTCCAATACCAAAAGTCAATAATGCAAACCGTTTCTTCCAGGTTTCTTTTTCTTTGAAGGATGGATTTGTGTTGTTGTTTTTTATGTTGCATTGGGGCTTGATCCCTGGGAAGCAAGCCATTGGCAGTTTTTTTTTAAATGGCTAAGTGTACATTTTCCAAGCTACCTCTCAGGATCTCTCAAAATAAGAACAGTTATTGCCACCATCACTTGTTTTTGAAGCTCTGCTTGTTCCTTTGTGGCCCTTTGGAGAAGGCTCAGCCATGTTGAGAATCCTCAAAGTTGGGCTTCCTGCCCCTGGACAGGCCCCCTCTGCTCTTGGACACCCCCCCCCCAGCAGCAAAAGAGAGTCATGCCTGTGATCACTTCTGCAGAACTGGTGGTCTCCAACCTCGGCAACCCCCAGATGTGAGCTCTCCCAGTCCCAGCTACCTATTTCACTCAGGTGTACCCTCAGACTGCTGACCCCCCCCCATGGATCCGAGATCAAAACCATGTGATCCGCTTCCACTGTAAAACTGCCAGTAATACCGCTTTCCTTTTTCTCTTACTTTTTCTGCCGGTTTCTTTACCAGTGCATTGGCTTCTGACACCACTGTTGTACCTTTATATGGACGCAACAATGTGGGTAGGATTGGGGGGGGGCAGGCGGTTGGCACTAGGTTGCACCTGGCTGTGCAGACCCAAGGAACACGGTGTACTTTTGCCAATAGCTCCAAAGCCAAGGCTACCTTAAGAAAACCTCGATTGCTGGGTGGGCTTTATTGGGTTATGCTGTATGGGGGTGTGCAGATGGAGGTGTCCTTTGGGCTAATGCCCAAAGATACATGAATCTCAATACATTGTGGCTCATGCCATTTCTTAACTTCCCTGTACTTTGCACTTGTCTGCCTCTGTCATGCCGTGCCGCCACGCCTGGGGGTGGGGGGCGCCGGAGGGATCCTTGCACCACGGCGCCAGATAAGCTTAAGACGGCCCTGCCTCTTGTGCACCAACTGACTCCTCCTTATCAACCATGTGGCGGCTGTTGCTTTTTCTTCTCACCCCACAGTGTCTCACTCTGAAGAAGTGCCCTATGTTGTGGCATAGGATCCTTCCTAAATAAGGCACTGGGCCTCAAAAAAGCACTTTGGGGAGAAAAATCTTGCTTTAAGTTTAACAGCCCAACTGCTGCTAAACTTAAACCTTCTCTATTGCCTTTGGAGCAAAGTGGCGGCATTGCAGGGGCTTTCTGAGGCTGCTTCACCCACAATGCTTTCCTCTGCACCCTACCTTGGTGTGATGCAGGGTGACCTGCTGCTGCCAACGATCCTTGCAGCAATGCATCCTACGTGCAAGAAAAACCAGCAGCAGCCTTCCAAGATGCAAATGTATCCAAATAATAAATGATAGCAATAGCAAACTAGGCAGTGGTCACTGCTGACAGCTGCACAGTAGATTGTGGGGAACAGATGGGTCTATGGGTGTGGGGTGGCAGCATGGACAAGCCGGGGTGGGGGTGTCCATTGCCTGAAACCAAAGACTTACTGTGGCCAATCCTGCTCATAGCTAGGCACATTGACTGGCTTTCCCCAGCCCCAGGAGCGGCTGGCATGGTGAAATGGTTTTGTGCTATCACCCTCCCGACTGCAGAGTTGTCCTTCCTGCTTAGCAACAGGGGCAGCCTGCCCACGAGGCAGACTGAAGCAGCCTCTTGGGGGGGTGGACCCTGTGGGGTGGTGTCACTGCCACTGGGGTCACACAGTGGTGACAACAGACTCGGGTGAGATCTCGCCGGAAGCCACGGTGACGAAGCCACACAACCTTGGCGACACAGGCTTTGGTGGGTGGTGGGGAGGAGGCAGTGGCAGCTTTGTGTTTTGCCTGGGACAGCGAAAAGGCCCTGCTTAGCAGCATGGGGGGTGGCGTCAAGGTCAGGGCTGTACACTGCTTGAGGCAAGCTTTCAAAGCCCCAACCTTGCTGCCGCCCTGTCCTGCCTGCCTTTCCTGCCTTGATCCTGTCCCAGTTAAGAGGTGGTGATCCTGCTCTTGGGTGGGTGGCAACTTGGCACCTCTCCGGATCCCATTTGTCTGAATTCCAATAGTGAGGACTGAAATAGAATTCCCATGTGGAGATCTGAATTCCATGTTATCCTTGCAACAATCCACACAGCAGGTTAGGCTGTGTGATTATGACTGACTGCAAGCTCTCCAGCGAGCCGTTTGGCTGAGCTTCCGTATCACCCCAAAACAGAACCTTGTCCTCAGCAGCAGCTCTGAAAATGGCACGAAAGCAGCATGCAGAATATACAAATTCTGCATCATCCCCAATTCCCATGCTAAATTTGGAACGGATGTTTCAAAGTGTCTATCTTGCTTTTGCATCAGATTAATAATTGAACTGACAGGGATCCCAGAGTAATCCATCTTCTTATGAAGTCACTCCCAAATTTCACCAAAACAAGATTCAAGGAGAATTTGCAGCGTTCCACTCATGTGAAACCCTGTAACTAATTCCAAGGAAACTTTAAAAGCATTTGGTTCAGATCAGTGACATTTCCCAGGATGGTTTCACACATGCACAGAATTGGCACGTAATTCCTTGTAATGAAAACACCTGATAGAAACATTGCAGATTTGGAGATTTCTGTTTAGGTGGAATATTGGTCAGTAATCTAATGGAAAATTCAAATACCGGTAAGTTTCAAAAAGTTTAGTGAAATTTCTCATGAGGTGAAATTTCTCATAGGCTGCTAGATTTTTTTGTGGGCTGCTTGTTGATGAGAAGGTCGGCGGTTCGAATCACCGCGATGGGGTGAGCTCCCGTTGCTCTGTCCCAGCTCCTGCCCACCTAGCAGTTTGAAAGCACCCCAAAAAGTGCAAGTAGATAAATAGGTACCACTCTGGCGGGAAGGTAAACGCCGTTTCTGTGCGCTACTCTGGTTCGCCAGAGTGGCTTTGTCATGCTGGCCACATGACCCAGAAGCTGTATGCTGGCTCCCTCGGCCAGTAAAGCGAGATGAGCACTGCAACCCCAGAGTCATCCGCGACTGGACTTAATGATCAGGGGTCCCTTTACTTTTAATGCATGCACACACACAGTTAGCATGGGACCAAGGCTGCCCAGACCTCCCTGCAGCTGCTATTTACATAACAAACATGCACTCATCAGTTGCATTCCCAGTAACTTCATGCCTGGCTTGGCTCTCAGATGGTATCCAGATTCAATAAGGCAAGAGCTTAAAGGTTCCAGGGCATAATGTGCTTTTCTGAATTGGGGGGGGGGGGGCTGTTTCTGTTGGCTGGTGTCCTAGAAACAGCAATAGCTGTGAAGGTGCTTTGTGGATTTTATGAGCTGCTTCTCAAAATCCAGTGCAGCCACAATGTCTGTTACACGGAGGAGGATTGAGGTTCAGGGATTCATGGTTCTCTCACACAAAAGGCTAACTAAAAACCCCCCAGCAACCACCACCAAGCAGTATGTCAAATTTGCTCCCACCTTTGATGCCCCCTTCTCATTATGCTCCGGTTCAATGTGACATATCCCTTTTGCTGCTTTCCATGGGCTTCTTTGTGAGATCTCAGTGCCATGATGTGACTTCCAGTGACAAAAACCAAGGAGGGAATGTTATTCTGCTGTTCTGTGAAATATATTCAGCTGAGTGCCTTGGCTGTTTAGAATCCTAATGCGACGCTCAGGCAACATCTTCCAGCCACCGAGCATCGTGGAACAGATTGTGTGCTCCATCCCTAGCAGGAAGATTTATGGGATTCTATTTTTAGGATTTAAAGATTTTTATTTTTTTATTTTTCTGCATCTCTGTGCTGCTCATTTGGCCAAACTGTAATATGCTAATTAAACCTTATGACCTGAATGATGAAATGCTTAGGGAGGCTCACTAAGTGCCCAATTGGATGAACATTATACTAATCTTGTGGAGTCCCCTTACCCCAATATAAAGCATCTTGCATTCTGAAGCAAATGTATTGCTGAATGCTTAATACATTAAATGCACAATTATTCCCATTAGGGCTGAATATTCCATCTAGAGCCCCCCTTCCAACATTCAACTTCTGATTTTTTGGGGGGGGGGGGGAATCCCTCCTTGGATGTGCCAAATTCATACTATTCACTGTCTTTCTGATGATGAGGTGTGAGTGCCTTTGCTTATGTAGTGAAAACTGCACTGGCCACCATAAGAGAAAAATACTGGCAGGCTTGTGGGGAAACCAAAATGTACAAAAATTGCAGATGTGCAAAAAATCAATAGGGGGGAACCTAAGGGGGAGAACTCCTCCCCACAAGCAGCCCAGTGAAAACTGTGTAGTGGCTACACAGTATACAGACATTGTTGGGGCAGGGTGGAGACAGAAGACTGGGGAGGAGAGGGGGATGCAGTGGGGGTAGCCTCAGGTTCCACTTGTCCTCCAAAACTTCACTGATGATAGAGCTGCTCAGTCCTGAGGCTCCTCTTCTCAAATCATGGGTCACTTTCTGTGCTGGAGGATGCCATATCAGTTATTGGCATGAAAAAATTGTAATGTGGAACAACCAATATAGAATTGCACAACAGCATGCTGATGCCACTGATTTTAGTAGCCATTTTCAGTAAATAGGTATGAACACTTTGAAGCAGTGGATAAAAGAGCTGAAAAGCGATGCCCTGTTTTGCAAACAATGAACATGAATTCAAACATCAGGAAGAACTTTTTTTTTTTGGTAAGAGCTGCTCGATAGTGGAATGGACTCCCTTGGAATGTGCTGGACTCTCCTTCATTGGAGGTTTTTAAGCAGAGGTTGGATGGTCATCTGTATGATTTAGTTGGGGTTCCTGCATTGCAGGGGGTTGGACTAGATGACCCTCGGGGTCCCTTCCAACTCTACAATTCTAAAATTCCTCATTGTTTTATGTGCACTAAATATGTAGGCCAGCAAATGAAAATCACAATACCTGGATGTGAGTGTAAGGACAGTTCTAAAATATCGGACCAGAAAGCTTGGTAAAAACTTTCTGGGAAATGATATATAATGAGTTGGGGAAAAAATGTTGAAAATAACTTTTTCTAAGAAACCAGAAACTTTCCTTTTAGGAATTTTAGGTGCGAGGATCCCGAAGGACTAGAAGAAATTGTTCAATTATGCGACCACAGCTGCCTGAATGTTGCTGGGCCAGAGATGGAAAGAAAATACAGTTCCAACCAAGGAGGAGTGGCAGGTAAAACAAATGAACTATGCTGAATTTGCAAAAATTACAGGAAGAATCAGGAGCCAGGAAGAATCAAACTTTAACAAAGAATGGGGCAAGTATAAAATGTATTTGAAAAATTATTGTAAACAATTTCACTTATTAGTAGGTCTGACAGAAGACTTGTAGCAAAAATCTGAATCATGGACTGATTAAGGATTTATAATAATTGGAGTTAGTGATAAAACAATGCAGAATGAAAATGTAAACATAAGGATCCACGAAAGGGGGGGGAAGTCAAAGGGGATATCGTATCTGTAGTAGTAGTAGTAGTAGTAGTAGTAGTAGTTGTTATGGTTTGTAAAATGGAAAATGGAGAAATAAAAATTTAAAATGATCCGACCATGTTTCAGAAATCCAGCAGACACAGAAATCCAGCGGTTGGCTCTTTCTGGTCCCATAGTGTTCAATGGGAGAGTGTTAAAACACATTAATTATAAGCTTCCATCAAAACCAGCAGGGCTTTAAAAATGCACCTTTGACTGGATTGTGCTTGTATCTCTCAGAACAGAAAGTGGGGGCGCTGTATATCTGTGGCACCAGAGAGCTCAGTTCCCTCTGCCCCAGCTCTGTAGAGGAATGTATGCTCTGGCTGCATTACCCACATCAGTACTTTTAGCACTTCAAGCACTATAATCTGCACAGTAATATAAACATCCCCCTCTCCATCTGGTAGCTGGGCATACCTTCCTACAGTGGTTGAAATAATAGCCTATTTTGTCTTCTTCTTTTTCAGTGTAGTGCCTTATTTTCTATTCCAAGTCATACTGGTAGCTTAGGGCATAATTGTTTGCTTTGCTCTTCAGTGCTGCCAGTTATTTTACAAAAAAAACCCAAAAAACCCAATAAAGCTCACTATCTCAGAGATCGGTATAATGCAGAGGTACTGATGGGATTCATTTTTACGAGAGCTTTCGCATTAAAAGCCCATTCATACAGTTGGTTACTAAGCCACGGAATATTCTGTTTGTTCCATGGAGATCAGAGTTTTGCAGAAGTTCCTGACATTACATTTTTAAAAGCCTGCTTGAGCAACCAGAGAGTTGGTGGTAAGAATGTGCTCTGTGAATGACAATTTCCTTGATCAAATTTGCTTCTCACATTATTTGCTTCTGAAGCAAAATACTTGTTTGCATTGCTGTCATTGCAGAAAAGCAGAGGGTGGGCAGTTATTTCTGCCCATACAAACCAGGCTGTGCAGCGACTTCTGGAACAGATTAAATATGCAGAGTTTTGGACAAATGCGCATGTGATCAAAATTACATTGATCTTTGTGTTAGCTGGAGTATGGCGGGGTTGCTGCCCTCACTTCAATCAAAAGGAGCCATTGAGGCCCCTCTGTATGAAGGCTGTCCTCAATTCTGCACTGGGACTCGTAAAATACATAAATTCACCTCACAGCTGGAATATTGCAGGTGGCTTTTGATTATGCTCTATTCAAATAGCAGTGAATCCCAGTGATTCCAGCTGGCACAGGGGCTTTGAAAATCTAAATAGTGAACAATAGATCCTCAAGTAATCCTGCTTAAATTTTGCTGACTGTCTCAAAGTTGAACTCTGTCACTGTCAGGAGAGTAGGTAACAGCTGTAAAGAACCCATCCTTTCTTGGGTTCATTTTAATGGCTTTTTACTTTAGATTCTGGAGGCAGTCTTCCTGAGGAAAAAGTTCCCGTTTAATTAGCCCAACTTGCCACCTGTGGGGAGAGTCTGCTGCAAGACTGTTCCAGGTCACAGTGGCTGGGCAGAAATCCACTCACTCACTGCATCATTATTTGGCAGTCCACCCACCTTCTAGTGCTGGGGAAAATGGGCTCAAGTCCTGGATTGGATAAAGGGCAAGGGGGGATGCTGGCATTGCTGTATAAAAGCTGGCCTTTGATCTGGGTCGAACGCCCTGATTCAAAGGAAGGGTCTTGTTGCAATAACCACATATGCCAGGATACAGCTTGCTGGTGGGGTCCATGACTCTAATGGCTGGTATTAGGGTGAGGCAAACCAGCTTTGTTCTCAAAGGTTCCTTCATTCCTTAAAGTGCAATTTTAACATAAAAGGGGTTCTGTCCAGCTTTGTTATCTCTTAATAAAGTGCCTGCATTTATTTGTTGGTGTTGCTTATTAGGGTCCATCCACACTTAACCTTTCCCCTGCATTTCTAGGCACGGGTCACAGTTTAAAGCTCTTCGCCAGAGTGCCCCCCCCCCTTTTTGTCTCAGCACTTTCCCTGCAAAAACCCGTTCCTTAACGCTGAATTGAAGCAAACAGGAATCTGTGGGAAATCTGAATTGCCCTTTGTTCTGATTCAGCATTAAAGACCAGGTTTTCCTGGAGGAATCAGTAAGGGGGGAAAGCGCTTGGACACAGGCTGTGCCTAGGCAGGTAAGTGTGCATCAGCCCTTACAGGAACCGTTCCCTCTAAATCTGCTGCCTGGCTTCTTGGTTATCAGTACCAAGTAACTTGTAGGCTTGGGGCTCAGAGGACAAGAAGTGGATCTTTGGCTCTTGGTGAATCCCAAGGGTGTCCTGAAACATCTCTAAGTGTCCCTGCCTCAGGTCTGGAGGACTTTTCAGGGGTGGGGGCAGTCCTACTGAGCAGGGTTAGTTTCTCCTTGGGCATCATCCGGCTAGGTTGCAGCGCTGGAAAACTAGCACTGGGCAGAGGGGAGTAACACCTGTTCCTTTGTTGCATGCTAGCAGGGGTGAGGGAAAGATAAGGGAACTCTCACCCACATGTTTTCACCAATCTCATTCTTTACAAAATGAAACCCCACCACAGAAAAGTGTTTTCTCCAGCACAACACCTGTGAGGCCAACTGGTAGTGCAGAAGTCTTCACCTGCTGCTGGAGGTTGTTGCCAAAAGCTACAGTTGGTCCTTAGCACTGAGCTGGAGTTGTGGCAAGGGTGGAAAAGGCTGGATATGATGTTGCCTTGCCAAGGCAAGGGCAAGTGGTCACAGTACTGGGTTTATATCAGGACTGGCCTGTCAGAAGCTTCATAGCACCTGTCAATCCCATGGCTCAATGTTTCATACTCCATTTCCTTGAGGCCTGCATATGTGAGAGCCAAAGTAGCTGACTTGGCCAGGCCACAGGTTCATGCTCTTGGTTCAGTGCTGTCCCTCATCCAGCATGGCCTAATGCCAATGCAACAAGGGTTCTTGGTTTTCAGGGCCAGTATCTCATTGAAATTCACCTTCTAGAGCACCAGCAGATGATGTTCTGAATGTCTCCTCCAGATCTGCTCCAACTGTAGCATCAAGTTACAGGTAGGTAGCCGTGTTGGTCTGCCATAGTCAAAACAAAATCTATATATATATAAAAATGTTCCCATTGCGTGCGCGTCCGACAGCACCTTGCTCCGTAACCACTGGACCAAATCACATCAAATTTAGGACAAAGCGTAACATGACCATGGGGGAAGGATCTAGCATAATAAAAATTCAAAAAAACCACACCTGTCATGCCTAAAATATAGAATAAAGGCTAAAAAAGGTGGCACACACATTACGTGTCACCAGCAACAGAACCGAAGACTTTGAACAACAACCAATAGAAAGGCTGATCGCAGGGCAGCGTCACAGACTGTGCGCCAACCAAAAAACCTCTTTCACCTCAGTCAGCCATTTTCCTGTGTGCAACCACCGAAGGAACCGACAGCAGGGAAACCCCCCATTAATCTCCCTAGCCCCAGCCTCTGCACTCTTACCGCACTCAGAAAAGATCGCCAAAAAAAACAGTTAAGAGGAAGGCCTAAACTCTTCTTAGTAGTTTCAGCTCCAGGCAGGAAAAGGTTTTTAGGCCCAGGCCATACCATTCCTTATGGCGGGGGGGATGTAGGATGAGAAAGCTCAGCAACTATGCTTCGCTCCCTATCCTGTCTCCACACACAATCCTTTCTGCACTGCTGTATCGCTTTACAAACGAAACTCCAGTTATCAGAAGAGGAAAAAGCGCTGCACACAAATGTGTAAGGACCCTACCAGTTCCCCACCACCCCTCCTTGCATCGTTATGGTCCGTTCTGACCCCAGGCTCAATGCCAGAGCGGACTGTACCATGTATCAGGTTTCCAGGGGGGGGGGAGGAGATAGTAAAAGTTCAACGGGAGAAGCTGTGGGGAGGAAGGTGAAAGCGGGGGGGGGGGGAGGGTGACAGAGAGGTGCCAGGCAAGAGTTCAACGGGAGAAGCTGTGGGGAGGAAGGCAAAAACGAAATATGGAGAGGAGGCAGGCGGAAGTTCAACAGGAGAAGCTGTGGGGAGGAAGGCGAAAACGGGGGAAAAACAAGCAGGAGGCAGGCGGAAGTTCAATGGGAGAAGCTGGGGAGGGAGGCAAAAATGGGGGAAAGACAAACAGGAGGCAGGCGGGAGTTCAACAGGATAAGCTGTGGGGAGGCATGCGCTTTCTCTTTTACATCTTCCTTTTCCATTTCACAAAATGAGCCACAGCAGCGTGTGGCCGGGTCAGCTAGTTAATAATAAAAAGGCCATTTTGTTGGCCACTGGAGACTGTCAATATGAGGTTCATTTATTTATTGCGTTCAGCTTAGTGATGTGCTTGAGGCAAACATCAAAAATCAACATTGCACAGTTATACCAAATTAATTTAAAATAATCATAATTAATATAAAGGCTTCAGTTATGGTGGCAGTCATAACCATGTGATAGAATATTGAGGTCTGTCCTCAATATTAAGATAAGGACCTTGGGCAGCGTTGAGTGGCCTGTGTCATTTAACGCCAGCATTGAAATCAAGGGTGGCCATTTGGTAGTGTTGGAGCAGCATAAGACCTGCAAAATTATTTTGTCTAGCCTTCACAATTTCTTATAATACAGTACTGGTTTCGGGCTGACCTATCAGACTTAGATGAAAAGTAGAAATAGAGTTCCCACCAAAATTTCACTAAAGCAAAATTTGGAGGTTTCTTCTCAAGCAGAACATATGAGTGATTTGGAGGCAAGTCAAAATAATTTCCATTAGACTGGGGAGATAAGTTTGAGATTCTGATAACTTTGATCCTGAACTTGGCCATTGCCACTAATCTTCCTGTATAACCTGTTACCAAGGTGAAGGGGGTATTTGAATGTATTTTGGCTGTGTTCTCAGTTCTTATTGGATAATAAGTGGCCGGGAAAGCAGGGCTGGAAAGTCCTAAGTGGGGCACAGCGGCAGAGCTGCCTCAGTCATAATAATAATAATAATAATAATAATAATAATAATAATAATTCATAATAATTTTATTATTTATACCCTGCCCATCTGGGTGGCTTCTAACACATATAAAGACCACAATAAAACACATAAAAAACTTCCTGATACAGTTGTGTAGTTCGTCATCTCCTTGGCACCTGCTAAGAGGGTGTTCCACAGGGCAGGCATGACTACCAAAAAGGCCCTCTGCCTCGTTCCCTGTAGCCTCACTTCTCGCTGGACCTCAGTGTCTGGGTTGAACGATGGAGGTGGAGACGCCTCTTCAGGTGTACAGGGCTGAGGCCATTTAGGGCTTTAAAGGTCAACACCAACACTTTGAATTTTGCTCAGAAATGTACTGGGAGCCAGTATAGATCCCTTTAGGACTGGTGTTATTAAATATTTCCCAGCAACTTTCCAAAGGAGCCCAGAGAGGTACGAGAATGGCTCTGATGGTAGATTCAGGGGGTGGTGCTCAACAGTTCTGATGGTTTCTCTGTGTGTGTGTATATGTATGTGTGTGTGTGTGTGTGTGTGTGTGTGTGTGTGTGTGAGAGAGAGAGAGAGAGAGAGAGAGAGAGAATCCCAGTGCACAATCAATCTGTCTATTCACCTAAGGTGTACATTTAAAGCGAGGGAAATATGCAACTGAGGCTGCAAATGTGCTTTACTTCTAGCTTTTCTGCCAGACAGCTGCAAGAAAAAAGCAAGATAAACAAAAAACTCAAGCCAGACTGTTTTCTTCCTGAGCAGTTGCCAGCTGCAGTCTAGATGAACTGTATGTTCTCCCTCGAACATGCCCCAGAGTTCTTTGCAGCACAGAATCATTTTGCTGCAGACACTTGGGGATCTCTTGGCAGCATGGTTGATCTGGAAAGTGCACCCTGAAGGTTGAAACTTTAAAAAGAAAAACATTGCCTTGTACAAAGAGAGTGCCCTACAGCAGTGTTTTTCAACCACTGTTCCGCGGCACACCAGTGTGCCGCGAGATGTTGCCTGGTGTGCCGTGGGAAAAATTGTGTTTATTTGATTCCTATTCAAGAGAATTACTTTATATATAGTCAATATAGGCACAGAGTTAATTTTTTTAACATTTTCTAATGGTGGTGTGCCTCGTGATTTTTTTCATAAAACAAGTGTGCCCTTGCCCAAAAAAGGTTGAAAAACACTGCCCTACAGGTTTCATGAGGTCTGTTGCCGACAACTTGCAATATGCAGGTCCTTTCTTTTGTAAAATGAACAACGCAGTCTAGCCTTCCCATGGTTAACAGTTTTTGGAAATTGACATTAGCTGGATTTATAACATGATTGTTTTGCTTTTAATCCCATCACTGCAACAGAATCCTAGTGTTTGGGGTCCCCCCCCACTTCTTTTGAAGATTTATAGTGCTTTGTTTGGAAGTTTGTAGTTGCTCACCTCAGAACAAGAGGGTGTTTCTAGATTCCGTTACAGTATTTCAAAGAACTTGTCAAATGTTGCTACATGATCCCCATGAATTTTCATGGAGCCCTGGCATTATAGGAACAAGACAGACTTCTGCCTTAATTTATTGCATTACTCCCCTCCGTAAAAACATCTAAGCAATGAGAACACTACAGAGGTGCCACAAGTATATATCAAAATGCAGACTAATTAACTGATGTGAAGACTTCACTGTGGTTAGTCGTCCCGGATTCAGGAGAAAAGATGTCACTGACTTGAGTAAAAATAGAAGCTAACCACTTTTTGCCTGAAGAAAAATAACTGACCTCTTCCCCTTAAATTCTGCTGTTCAAATATTTTGCATTAACTGAGATTTTAAACGTCATTCTCAGTTGTCTGGATAAGGCAGAATAATTGGGGTAGCAGACAGCAAGGACTCGAGACTCTATGGACCATTGAAGAGTAGCGGTTAAAATTAAGTCCTCCTACACCTTCTCTTATTTCACACTTCTGACCAAAAAAGTGACATAGCTGGATGATCTGCAGCAAAATTATAAAATGTAGTAGAGTAGACTAATGTCTGAGCGTGAATGAAAACATTTTAAAGCCCTACAGTTGGTAGAAAATGAAAAATGTCTCAATCACTCCCACTCCTTCTCAACATCCAACTAAATGAACAGGAGTGAGACCTCCCTCCTAGCCCAGCTAGCAGTCTGGCCAGGAGCAGTTGCTTCTCCAAATGAATTTATCAGCCCTGGATTGTGGGGAAACAGACAGCGCTGTTTCTTTTGTCCTGGAAAATGTGCCTGTAAGGGTGAGCTATAAGAAGACTTGTTTTGGCACAGGCAGGGCATCAGAATTTGCATGTGACTGCATGCAGAGACATAGGAAGATGTCTTTTATAAAGTCAGACCATTAGTGGAAACTGCGGGGGGGGGAGGTCCTGCTGATGGGCTTCCCATAGGCACCTGGTTGTTTACTGTGACAACAGAATGCTAGACTAGATCTGGTGTCCTCCTGAGCACAGGCACCCTCTTTGATGTAATGGGTAGATCACTGCCAGTTTTGTTTTTTTATATAGTGGGAGTAGATTGCAGTCTCTAGGGAGCTGGACATGCCTGATCTTAATCAAGTATTTTGTAATCTAGAAGTATACCGTATTTTTTGCTCCATAAGACGCACTTTTTTCCTCCTAAAAAGTAAGGGGAAATACCTGTGCGTCTTATGGAGCGAATGGTGGTCCCTGGGGCTGAATTGCCCAGGGGCCAAAAGCAGATTGTGCTTTTTATTTTACAAAGAGAAAAGGGAGTGTTGAAAGGACCCCGCTCAGCAGCTGATCAGCAAGAGATCGGGAGAGAGATAAGAGTCCCGGCTCCCTTTCAGCCCCGCCCTCCTTTGTTGAATGTGCTGCAGAGGGAGGTTGTTTGTTTCCCCAGGACATGTGACTGGCTGATTAGATTATCTGACTGGAAACAGTAGAAACAGCTCCCTTAAGATTTTTCAGAAATGTGAGTTAAACCACATAAAAATGGGGCTTTTCCTCTTTGCTTTTCCCCCTTTGCAAAAAAAGCTGCAAAACCTTTAGCTGATCCTCAAAAAAAGAGCCTTTGCCTTTGCAAAAACAGCTGCAAAACTATTAGCTGGTCCTCCAAAAAGCCAGGGCTTTTCCCTTTGTAAAAAAGCTGCAAAACTTTTAGCTGATCCTCAAAAAACAAACAAAACAAACCCAGGGCTTTTAGAGGAGGAAAACCAGAAAAATATATTTTTTTTCTTGTTTCCTCCTCTAAAAATGAGGTGCGCCCTATGGTCCGGTGCGTCCTATGGAGCGAAAAATACGGTATTTTGCCTGACTTATTTCATTGCTATGTTTGGCTTGAATCGAATCAGCAACTTTATGTAAGTAAACAATATTTTTATATTCTTACGCTACAGGCTCCTGTGTTGTTATTTTGTTTAGAGGGATAAATAAAGGGGAAAATCCAGTCTTCCAAAGGCACCCTGGATAATTAGAGAAAGCTACACAGCTTTGTCCCATGTTTCCATGTTAATGCTGCAAGGGGTGGTATACTTTTAACTCTGTTAACTAGACATTAACTAGAAGTGACCAAAAGGAAGGATATCTAATAAATAGTACACCCTATCCTACCTTCCACAGATGAGCACCGCAACCCCAGAGTCACCTGCAACTGGACCTAAAGGTCAGGGGTCCCTTTACCTTTACCTTTCTAGTGTTAGTCTCCCTAACTTCAGCATTTTCCAGGGCAGGCTTCCTCTGAACCTGGATGTTCCATCTAGCAATCCATTGCCAGGTGTCTTTCCTACTCCAGGTTCAGAGTCAGTTTATGTGCTAAAGGAGAAAAACAACAGAAAAGCATCACTGGCGTCCCACCCTCCTTGTGTGCTTCATTCTGCGTCTGGAGGCCATTGTGGGACGCAGGATGCTGGACATGATGGGCCCTGTGCATGGTCCAGCACAGCTGCTCTTGTATTCCAGAAGGTTCCTTTCTGTCTGATTTCTTGAGACCAGTTTACTTTTTCTAACTTGTTGACACAACTCAGTGCTTCAAGAACCTTAGTAACCCCCCACTGTTCTGACGCAGGAAGATTTTTCTTCTGCATATAATACTATTGACAGAAAAACAAAGTCTTAGATTGTGGGCCATGCGCTATGCTAAATGTCAGTTACAACCCCACTGTGCTTACTTTCTACATCTGGCTTTGCGATGGACTAATGCCTCTTGGGGGCTGCATGTAGAATAACCTGCAGATCACACTAGCACTCTGTCCTGTCTCAATTTTGCTTTGCACAGCAGCAGCATGGCTGTGTGGCAATCTCCACTGCTGCACAACATGGGAAGGAAAGCGGAGGAACTGCTTTGCATTCAGAAGGTCCCAAATGCAATCCGCAGCATCTCCAGGTGTTGAGATTGATCTGGAAGGTAGGGTAAAGGTAAAGGGAACCCTGACCATTAGGTCCGGTAGTGGACGACTCTGGGGTTGCAGCGCTCATCATGGTTTACTGGCCAAGGGAGCCAGCGTACAGCTTCCAAGTCATGTGGCCATCATGACTAAGCCGCTTCTGGTGAACCAGAGCAGCACATGGAAACGCCGCTTACCTTCCCGCTGGAGTGGTACCTATTTATCTAC
Source organism: Lacerta agilis (assembly GCF_009819535.1). Classification (NCBI taxonomy): domain Eukaryota; kingdom Metazoa; phylum Chordata; class Lepidosauria; order Squamata; family Lacertidae; genus Lacerta; species Lacerta agilis. The sequence continues at coordinate 2,129,155 of NC_046323.1, read as the reverse complement.
TTGCACTTGGGCATGCTTTCGAACTGCTAGGTGGGCAGGAGCAGGGACCGAGCAACGGGAGCTCACCCCGCTGTGGGGATTTGAACTGCCAACCTTCTGACCAGCAAGCCCTAGCCTCTGTAGTTTAACCCACAGCAGCATAAATTGCCAAGGTGAAAATCAGAACACACAAAAAAGAACCCCCCTTATTGCTGCAAGCTAGATAGGTAAGTAGGCATGGATGTGTTTTGCACACTTGAAAGAGCAAACTGCCACAATGCATGGTTCTGATTGGCTTAGGTAGGATTCCTGGATGCTTGCTTGGAGCTTCATCAACCCCATGAACCCCATAATTTTGAATCCTTGAGGGGATCTGAAATTTTGGGGTTCATAGTTAATAAAGCTCTTGCTTGGCCTCTGCGAAAGAGAGGGAAAAAAGCATGACAAACGCCCCTTTAAACAAAGGTTTTGCTGATGATTTAATTATTTGTTTGTAAAACATTTGAGGAGGGGGCAAAGTAAAGTTGGGGAGGCAAACCCCCCCTACTCACCTTACCCCATCCCAGTCCAGCTATGGGCTTGCTGACTGCCTCTGACTCAAGGAATGTGTGCACCTCACCATAACACTAATCAATGTGCCAACCCACAGCATCTACCCTCTCACCACAATGGGGTGTGGGGGGTGGAGACACACAATTCTGCCCATCTGATGATCATAACACAGGACCATGTTGTGTTTGTTTTTTGTTGTTATGATTGTATGTCTGCTGCAACAGACTAACAGACCACTTTTCATGCCTACAAAGCGATGCCGGACCAAGTTACAACTTTAAATCCTTAAAAAACATAATATTGAAGCAAGGAGGTTAGCAGGGTGAAAACAACAGCTATTTTATTTCAAACAGAGAAAATTGTTCAGTAGTGCAATGGCTTTTTTTTTTTTAGGGAGAGCCTCCTCACGTGGAATTTCTCATGTGACCCTTTTGAAACCTTGCAGTTAGAAACCTTGCTTGTTCATTTTTTTTAGAACAAGTAGAGCACGTAAGAAATGTTGCAGTGGGTGTGCTCCTGTTCACAGTTCCATCCACCCACCCATGCCCTTTTCCGGGATAATCTATTTTATTTCCCCTTCCTGCTGTTTTTCTGCCCCCGTCCCCAGCCAGCCAGCATTCTCTGCCCAATAAACATTGTCCTCACTTGCTGTCTTTGGTGTCTCCAGTCCTTTGGGATTCACCCCACCCGCCGCAGAGGCACCAACTTGAATAAAATATGAGGGGGGAGGGTTGCAGGGCTTACCTGCCCCTGATCCTATGTATGTTTCTGAGTACAATTCCAAGTGTTGGTGCTGACCTTTAAAGCCCTAAATGGCCTCGGTCCAGTATACCTGAAGGAGCGTCTCCACCCCCATCGTTCTGCCTGGACACTGAGGTCTGTGGAACGATCTCTGTATCATCTCCATTGCAGCTGATGCCGATCTTTGGTTGCCTGACCTTTTTCGTGTTTTTTAAAAGTAGGATAGGGATGCACCGAGTTTCATCTCCATTTGGTTCATAATAAAATGTACGGGAAAACACAATGTAGTACTTCCATTTTAACTATGGAGAATGATCAGAGGTGCCTCTCAAATATTGTGGGTACACTCAAGAAGACAGAGCACATGACCACTGGCAATTATTTTTATTATAATGAAATATTACACCGCCCTTCATCCAATGACCAGAGGGTGCAAAAATACATAACATAGTAACAAACAAAAGCATACAGCACCCAGGGGAAAACTTCTCTCATGTAAGTCCCAATGAAACAAAGTTAATGCCGTTTGCATCTGAACACGGAGCCCATGGAAATGCACAAGCCCAAAGGTAGGCCTGCATAACCCAAACTCCACCAAACTGAATGCATCCCATCAGCCACGTTTTGTGGCTGGCCAGGGACTTGACCATTCTCTCCCCCCTACTCCCCCCCCCCGCCCCACTCCCCAGTGGGTTGCAAGTTGTGCAAGCCAAAAAAAAGAGGATCCCAAGATAATTTGAAGGAAAAAGCACATTTTTACTCTTTATCCAAATGCAAATATATATAGTTCAGGGTAATGTGGCCGTTCAAATGCCATTGTTTCTCAAATCTGGCCAGAGCCCTTGCCTTGTTAGAAAAATTGCATGCTTTGTTATTGTGAATTGGCTCCTTTGGCTGTTAGTTTCCTTTACACTGGGTAGCAGATTCCTGCAGCTACACGGACATTTTCATGCACCCTTAAATAGAAAGATGAAATGCTTTTAAGGTAGCTATTTTAGTACCCTATTCCAAGCCCATTTTAGCGCATGGATTGCCTTATAAATAAACGTTCGAACTTTTACAATCTAGGTTAAAGTGGCTTTGTTTTCTCCACCTCCCTACATAGTACCCAGAATATATTACAGTCTTATCTGTCTCTTCAACACAAGACTTTCCATATTAGTTTACAAGCATATTATACATTCAGATCATAGCAAGAGTGAGAGAGAGACGTGTGACTATGCTAATGCTGTGCTGCTGCAACTAAGTCTGGAAAATAAATAAAACAGCCTAGCCCAGACTATGAGGCACCTGAGCACTGTGGGAATTCTTTCATTCTTAGTTTGGAAAGGAATAATGAAAGAAAATAAATAAGAAATGTGATTTTGTGCCACTTTTATGCTTAGATTTCTAATTATCTATGGTTTACATTTCTCACACTGGAATATATTCAGATTTATTTTTCAGTCCATAGCCCACTGCATCCTGAAGGCTCAGAGCAGGTAACAAAAGGGGATAAAATTTCGTCACATTGAAAATTCCCTCTTGAGGTCCAAGCTACGCATGACAAAGGATCACCAAGCGCAGCTATCTTGCATCTCTCTTCTCATGTACAGTTAAAGATGCTGTGTGATGAGAAGTCATTGCATGTAGATTTGCCCCTTTCTTTCTATAATTCACTAGCTGCTGCTGCTGCAGACTGGGACAGCTGAATGGTGAAACCACCAGTAGCCACTTGCCACTATCACTGCCATGACTTTACCCAAAGAATTCTGGGAATTGTGGTTTGGTAGCTGGGAATTCTGTTAGAAATTCCTAGCTCCTGCCGCAATGAACTATAATTTCCAGGATTCCCTGGGGAGATGGGATAGCTATTAAACCTGTTAAAAAAGGAATGTTTAACCCTTTCTCTGTCTGCTGAGCCTTGCCCCCAAACCCCTTCCCATCTGCTTCTCTCCCACTCCTCTCTTTGAAAAGGTAAATTCCAATACCAGAACTATATCTGGACTGGGGAAAAAACTGTATAGTAGAAAGAGCTCCAAGTGAAAAGCAATGGGCAGGCAAAGGGTTAAGCCACAACTTCTCCCATTCAAAGTCTTTCTGACGAATGCTCCCTACAATAAGCACATATGCATTGGGGAGCCCCATGTTTCCTCAGCAAACACTAAGAGGTTAAGCAATATGAGTAGCAAAGATGGGTTTTGAAGGGGTATTTCAAGGAAGCAGCGACGGAGCAAGCCGATTGGGCACCTGGGGTGGCGCATGTGCCCTGTGCCCGGGGGAGGGGCCAGCCGCCCACAGGGTGGGGCAAGCCAGGGCAGGACGCTCCACGGGGCCTCCGGGGTGTCTGCCTGCCTCCTCCCACTCAGCCGCCCTACAGCTGAGGGAGAGGCGGTGGGCGGACCATTTGGGCAGTGCAGAGCCTGTGGGTGCCCAAGCCACTGCATCACTCCCAGGAGAGACGTGTGGCTTGGGCACGCTGCAGGCCCCGCGGTGAGTGCTGCCCGGCATTTTGTCACCCCCCTCAGTGGTAACACCCGGGGCGACCCACCCCCACCACACTGCCCATGCAAGGAAGGCTGAGGTGTCACCATAACAACATTCTGGGAGGGAGGTTTATTCTTTGTGTTCACACATAGTGGATAATGAAGATTGTTATAAATTCTTCTACACACAGGATTCCTGTGCTCATATAAAACGGGTTATAGCTCAACATCTGGGAGTGTGTGTCCTAAAAGCCAGGGCTTCTCCATCTCACATGGCACAGGAGGCTTCCTGGCATGAGAATGTCTTTTAAAGTCCTATCCAGAGACAGCAGTGGAAGTCTAATCCTGCCCAAATGATCTGAGCAACAGTTTCTAATTTCACACAGAGAGCCACATCTAACCATGTGCAGGTAACAAACAGAAAGAACAGCACTCTCAGACCTGGAGCACCCCAAATTTCAAATGCTCTTGAAGGGTTTTCCCCAAGAGAGAAAACTATCTTGATTTGAACCACACTGAACTGAAACATGCTTTTAACATCACCAACTTCCTGCATTGCTAAACAAATGCAGGGTCTTAAAAATAAGCAACAGTCAAAACAAGGCTGAGCAGCATTTCAAATAGCAATTCTTTGTTGAGTCTTCCTAGTCTGTGCCAAAATCTGCAAAGAAAAAACACAGCCTTGAGTGATTCTCTCTGCTTGAAAAGAATTCTCTTCCATTGCATCACCACAAGTAATGCCTCTAGTCCAAACACATGGCCCATCAAACCAAATGTGACCTCTCAAGCTGAATGCAGCTCATCAGCAGCAATGCTTCTTTTTAAACACACATGTCTAGATTACACTATTCTTTGCTGGAGTGGGGGGGTGTGATATGCCACCCACCCACTTCAGAACCTCAACAATTTATTTATTTATTATTAAATTTCCACACCTCCATTCATCTGATGATCACAGGGTGGTTTACAAAGGAATGTTTTTGCCTGGTACCTAAAGATAAAAGTAATGAAGGTGCTGGGCGAGCCTCCCAGGGGAGAGTGTCCCACAAAAGGGGAGCTACTGCAGAAAAGGCTTGTCCTTGTGTTGCAACCTCTGGACCGCTTGTGAAGGAGGCATATGAAGAAGGAAGCCAGAAGGATCCCTTCGTTTCTTGGCTATTGTTGACAATTAACCAACACCCTCCCTAAGAAAAGGAAGCCGTGGACAAGAAGGAAATATTAAGCCATTATTCTAGACCCATTAATGTTTTCTGTCCAAATCCCAGACTTCCTTGAAAATTTATAAAAAATATTTGCCCATTCCTTCTCACATAACTTTGAGCCCAGCAACAGATTTATGAGGTCAGTAACTCTCTACCACCTACAGATATATCAGGTCCAGTTCAGATGCACATAAGAAGGTAGAGCAACTGAAAGACTCTAGATTTGCTTCCCACTTTAATTGTATTGACTTCTTCTACTGAAATGTCACATCTGACCAGTGAGTAAATAACGAAACAGGTTGGGCGGAGGGAGTGGAATTCCTAAGAAGCCACTTTGTACATTTTTACAATGTGCAAGCTGCATTTGTTCTGAATACACAAGTGTAATATGAGCCAATTTAATAAATGTGAACTTTTCTTCAAATATTCATTTTGGCTATTATAATAACACAGTGCACTCTGTAGCTTCTTTACAGCATGTGAATTTCATTGGACTAATCCAGCTGAACATTGCAGGGGGTTGCAAATCACAAAATAAAATAGCTTTCAATGATAGCAATGGCTTCATGTCGATATATTTTTATTAATCCATTGAAAGAAAGTACAGGATATAATTCACAAGCAATTCATTCAGCATTATTAGAATCTTTTCCACACCCATGTTTCTTCTTGCCTCTTATTTTTTTAATTTGTGCTTTAATTTGTTGGAAGCCACCCAGAATGGCTGGGGGAACCAAGTCAGATGGGCAGCTTAATAATAATAATAACAATTGTTGTTGTTGTTGTTGTTGTTGTTGTTGTTGTTGTTGTTGTTCTACAGTTTCTACTGACTACTCCTCAAAATTACACAAGAAATCTGCTTTTGAAGATGAATATAGACATGTGTCTTTTTTCTTCAGGAAAGATGTAGAGGAAAAATGTCTTAATTAGGCTTGATCCTATTCCAATTATTTTATTTCATAGAATAATAGAATCATAGAGTTCGAAGGGACTCTGACGGTCATCTAGTCCAGCCCCCTGCAATGCAGGAATCTCTTCTAAAACATCTGGGAAACATAGCCACCCAACCTCTGCTAAAAAAACCTCCAAGGAAGAAGAGTCCACAACCTCCTGAGGTTTCTGACATTGTCAAATGTCAGAAATTGCTTCACTGGCCATTTCATTTCCTAGAAGGTAGGAGAAGCAACAAGGGGATCATCTATCTTGGACCCGGTCCTCACCAAAAGGGAGAAACTGATAGACTAAGTGGAAATCCTGAGAACCTTAGAAGGAAGTGATTATGTCTTCTTGGGTTTCAGAAGACCAGGCATAGTCAGACATGCACTCCGGACTTTAAGAATACTGATTTCCAAAAGCTGAAGGAACTACTGGATGAGATCCATTGGTCAGCAAAAAGAGAAGAGAATCCAAGAGGGCACAACACCTACTTTGCCTCTGTCTTCACCCAAAAGAAAAGCACTGCCCAACCTGGTGACAACAGAATAAACAATGCAAAAATGTAAAGGGGAAAAAAACAACTGGATGTAAATTTCCAAAATATAAGATAAAAAACAAATAAAATAAAACCTACCTACAGCAACAGTGTTTTGTGTTGTGTAGGCTCCTATGATGTAAGTAATGGGCCCTGCCTGCTAGCCTGCTCTCTAAAATATCACTGGTTTGCTCATTTCTATATATAGGGTGCCTACATAAAATATGTATTTTATGATAAAATACATATTTTGTTATGTGCAAATGGCTTTAGATACCTATTAGGTCCATAAATTACCATATAGCATATATTCAACACAAAAACAGTGACAATTTGTTGTTGACAAAGGACAGCTGGACATACAAAGGGCCCCATTACCTTCAGGAGCTGAGGGCCTCATCCTAAATCCTAAATCCGGCCCTGAGCTCAAGATAGGTAAAGCAGTATTAAGAGAACAGCTGGCTACTTTAAATTAATTCAAACCTGCAGGGCCTGATGAGCTGCACCCAAGGGTACTAAAGGAGCTTGAGGGTGTAATTTCAGAAGCTTTGTCTATGATCTTTGAGAATTCTTGGAGAACAGGTGAGGTCCCTACAGACTGGAGACGGGCAAATGTTGTCCCCATCTTCAAAAGGGGGGGAAAGGAAGACCCAGGTAACTACTGACTGGTGAGCTTGACATCAATACCAGGGAAGGCCCTAGAATAGATAATTCAACTGTTGGTCTGCAAGCATTTAGAAAAGAATGCTGTAATTATTAAGACCCAGCATGGGTTTCTCAAAAATAAGTCATGTCAGACCAATCTGATTTCTTTTTTTGATGGAATTACAAACTTGATGGATCAGGGAAATGCTGTGGACATAGTGTATCTTGATTTCAGTAAGGTTCAACATCTTTATAAATGACTTGGATGAAGGAATTGAGGGAATGCTCATCAAATTTGCAGATGTCACCAAACTGGGAGGGGTAGCTAATGCCACAGAAGACAAAATCAGAATTTACAATGTCCTTAACAGATAGGAGAACTGGGCCCAAGATAACAAAATGAATTTCAATAAGGGCAAATGTAAGGTTCTGCACTCATGCAGGAAATAACCACATGCACAAATATAAGATGAGGGACACCTGGCTTACTAGTACTACATGTGAAAAGGATCTAGAGGTCTTGGTGGACCACAAGCTTAACACGAGTCAACAGTGTGATGCAGCAGCAAAAAAAGCAAATGCTATTCTAGGCTGCACCCACAGAAATCTAGTGTCCAGATGAAGGGAAGTAATAGTACCACGCTATTCTGCCTTGGTCAGACCACACCTGGAATACTTTGTCCAATTCTGTGTGCCACAATTTAAGAAGGATGTTCACAAGCTGGAACATGTGCAGAGAAAGGCAACCAAGGTGTATCAGACCTTGAGAATGTAGTCAAGATCCGCTTGCTTTGAAAAAGGTGTGTGGACCTACTTCAGAGCATCAGCAATTAGCATTTGAGGAGTTAATTAACTTTGGTAAATGTCCTAAATGTGTATCAGTCTTTAAACCTAGGCAATGGACAAGTGTTGATGAAATCAGGTGAACTCCTTTGTTAGGTGATGCCTGGCAATTAAGCATTCGTACTTCAAAGCCTCAAAATAACTAACCATTAGGATGCACATGAAGGGGGGGGGGTTGCTTAGGAACAGCAGAATAAGGAGAGATGGGGCCAGGAGGCGTAAAATAAACAATTATTGTATGTGCCCTGGAGACCAAGATAGGTGCAGAGCAAAAAGGACGCTGGTGATGCTGCCGTAAGGATAAGCCGGCGTGTTGCTGTTGTGCACCCCTTCACTGAAGACTAAAGACTAAAGGTCGTATATATGTATAAAATAAATAAAATAAAATGCTAGTCTCCATTGTGCCTATTTTCCTAAAGGAACACAGACCCTGGTGGAGGGCCCAGACCCCAGGAATCTTGTGCCCCACTCAGCAGAGATTGGGGTGACTTGTAATGCCCCCTTCAGGCATTAGCATTTTGTGTCCAGAGATAATGTGAGAGGAGAGGAGGGAGGAGCATGTGAGCTCCGCCCTCTTTTTGCTGTTCCCATCACCATTAAACACACTGTCCCTGGATCCATGAGCCGATTGTGCTGGGGAGATCAAGGGGGCAGAACTAGTGAGTTTCTCACTGTCACCCCTTTCTCATGCATTTCCTTCACTCAGAATGGTAAGGCCTGAAAAAGACTTTTGCCTTAAAACTCATTCTGTGTGTGGTATGGTTAGGCAGAGAATAATATAGCAAGTTTTACTGTGGAAGAAATGTGGGTCCATGACTCTTTCTGTGTCAGGATGTAGCCCAGGTGCTTGTGTGCTAAAGCTTTACATTCTATTACTTGTTGTTTGATCTGTTCTCTACTGTGGGCAACCTGGAAGTTTAAGGAAAGAAGGCATCATTCCGTGAATACTGATGTGACACAAGTCCCTCTTTTCCTTTTGCTGCTACCTGTGAAATAGGAGATGCAACAGCTGTGGCAATTGCATTGGCAGACTGAAAAGTCAGCCAGTCACGCTTTCTGCAATAAATCCAGCTTCCTATAAATTGGGAAACGTGTGTTCTCGTAATTTGGCCTAGCTAACTATTAAGCATGCGACTGAGTTGGAAGGACCCTTTCAGGGTAATTAATTAAGAGCTATGTTGACAAAAGGTTATGACCTGATTTTCTGCAGCATGTACTTGCTTGGGCTCCTTCTATATGCTGTGACCCGCACCAGCAATGTGTGGACTTGAGAGCCCTTCTGATGACGCACAAAAGCAGTGAACACAGGGGGAGATAGTGGCTGTACAGCAGATGGCAACGTCGGGTCAAGCTAAGGTACATTTATAGAACTGGGGCTTTTTCCAAGGGGAACTCATCAGAACTCAATTCCAGCATCTCTCAGGTGGGTGTCATTGCCATTTTAAGAGAAAGAGGGAGGCATTCATGGTGAATTCCAGCACCTCTTTTTCTAGAAAAATAGCACTGTATAGGACATATATAAAGTATACTTTGCCTCTCCACTGCATGATGCCAAACAGCTGGTAGCCGTCGTTCTCCAGCTTTTAAACATGTCTGTATCTGTCCAACAGTGCAGACCAAGCAAGACCTCTGATATGCTGCTACCTGGAGTTGGTTGGTGTACATCAAGCAGATGGGCGGGTGGCACAGTGGCAGAGGAGCAAGTCATGTGTTGACTTGCTGAAATTTCAAAGCACTCAAGGGAAGACAGCCTGAGTTCAAGCAGGGCTACTATTTTAAATCAAGAAAGGCAAAGGCAATGGGCCCACTCTTAGGCACTATATGCAAAGATGAAAGAAGGATAAAGCACTGCAATTTTTAAGAGCGCTTGCTAGGATTATTTTTTCTATATATAACCTCCCAAAAGCTACAGCAGTATCAGCACAAGAAGAGCTATCCCCTCTTTGGGAGTTAAAGCAATGCGAGACTTTTGCATGCATACCTTTGACATAGGCCTCTTTGAGGGGCGGGTCTACTAGGAAATTAATGAAGCTTAAGCTTCAGGGCACCTAAACCTAGAGGGGCCCCAGAAGCAACTTTAATCGACATTGCTTAAATGTTTTGGATATAGTAGACCCAATTTGAGTTTGTTGTTCTTGTATCTATTTCAACATTCCCAAAGTTTGAGAGTCAGTAGCACACTGAAGAAGAGAACAGGGGTTCCCTAGACCTTGATGTTGGTTGTGAAGGGGGCCCCATGACAGTTCAAGCTTCAGGGCCCACAAAATGTAGGTCTGCCACTGCTCTGTACGTAACTAGAGCCACTCTGTGTAGTAACAGACAACTGGCCACAGATATCGTTGTTACTAAGGTGTAATCACATGTTCTCTGAAATGGAGGTCTCAGGGCGGTTCACAGATTTGTTGTTGTTGTTGTTGTTGTTGTTGTTTTATACCCCACCTTTTCCCTAACAGGTACTCATGGCAGTTTACAGATAAAATAAGAGCCACTAAAATGTGCACACACACATTTTTAAAACCATACAAATACTGGTGATTACTGCAAAAAGATGCATGGCACCAGCCCTTTCATTAAAAACAATCAGTTCCCAAAGACCTGTTGGGACAAAAAGGTCTGCACTTGCTAGTGGAAGAACAAATTATTGTTTCTTTTTTGATGAAAAAAAGCGGGTGGGGCTGTGGGTTAAGCCACAGAGCTTAGGGCTTGGCAATCAGAAGGTCGGCATCACCATGGACGCCAACTCCAAGGGACTGAGGTGACTTCAGCCCCCCATGTAGTTGATGGGGCTGAGTCCCACCAAAGTTGATGGGCAGTTGTTGATGCCACTGCCGCAAGGCGTGCCAAGTCACGGCTAGTGTGAGACCTCCAAACTGCCAGCACAAGGCCTGCCACACCACTGGCATAAGGCCTCCAGGCTACCAGCACAAGGCATGCTAGGCTGCCACTGCCAGGATGCCTGGCTACCAGCAGGCCTGCTAGGCCACCAATGTCAATGTACTTCTGGAAGCTGGCAGCAGAAGTGCACTTCTAGAAGTACATTGGTGGCATCTGGAAATGCGGCTGCAATGGCTCGTGGTGGCTCATGGCAGCTCCTTCTCCTCCTGCTCCTCCTCCTCCTGCCATGAAGGGGAAGCAGCCCTCTGTCCATGGCAGCAGCAGCAGCAGCAGGAGGAGCTGTCAGCATCGCTGGCCATGGAAACTGGGCTGCCACATGACACCTGCATGTGATCTCATGACTTCACATGCAAAGTCATGACATCATGATTTTGTGCATGACATCAGCCCCCCCATCTCCTACCTGAGTTGGTGCATATGTCTACCACCCAGAAGTACATCTGCAAACTGTCCTTTGGTTTTCCTAGGTAAGAATCAGAAGGTTTTCTTTAAAAGAGGCAAGAGGAACACGCCCCACCATTCTTTGCAGCTTGATAGACCAGATGGGTGAAACTCAGCAGCCACCCATACGATATCTGCAGTGATACCCAAATCGTGACAAAAATTGGCTCTGTGGTTTCTAGGCTTCCTAAAGACTCCCCCCCCCCACTGCATAGTCTATTTCATGGGTTATATTTTGTAAGACAAAGCATTCATGACGGCTCCTTCAATAGCTCCTTCAATAGTGGTGCCCTGAGCTACCTGCTGTCAACTAGCAAGCCATTTTTAAAGTACTGTAGCTCACTGAAAACTATTCTATGTGCTTCAGCAATCAAAAAGATAATTACAAGAACTTTGGCATGCTTTATGCTCTGCTCTCCATAGGGTGCCTGTTCTCCACTGGATACTCCTAGCCATTCGGAGATGGGTCAATACCACCATCCCTAGGAAGGATGTAACCTGCGGCGTTGTGTTTTGATGTCTTTAGACATGGTTTTCTGGTTCCCCCAGTAGGCTTATGACGCTGCCTGTGGAGCATCACTCTTCCCTTGGAGATCTAGTCAGTGTTGAGGACTTACTCCTCTTCTCCGATTGCTCAGTGCCGGTAGCTTGCTGGGTTTATGAGTGAATCAGTACTTCAAGCACACTGATGGCAGCTTGAAGATAGCTTTGCGGCTTCTCCTGAAGTTGTGCTGAAAATACACAGCAAGGCCCCCCTCTGTGGCTGATTCAAGCCACGGAAAGCCACTACCAGAGTTATTTCGAAAGAAACAAGAAACAATCTTATAAACTAAGTACATCCTCTAAGCATAGAAACTTACGTATTTAAAGCAACAAAATCCATGCAAAATAGGCAGACAACAGCAGGCTTGGAGGAACCCAGCAGTTTGAGTATCAAATCTTTTCGGGAGAAAAAACAAAACTGGAGGTCCCTTTCCCAAAACAGCTCACTGAACTGAACATAAGAGAGTCCTGGATCAGACCAAAGGTTGATCTAGTGCAGCATCCTGTATTCACAGTAGCCAGCTAGATGCCAATGGGAAGCTGAAAAACAAGGACATGCATTACTATTTGTAGTACAGTGGTACCCCGGGTTACAGACACTTCAGGTTACAGACACTTCAGGTTACAGATGCTTCAGGTTACAGACTCTGCTAACCCAGAAATAGTACCTCGGCTTAAGAACGTTGCTTCAGGATGAGAACAGAAAACGCGCAGTGGCGGTGCAGCGGCAGCAGGAGGCCCCATTAGATAAAGTGGTACCTCAGGTTAAGAACGGACCTCCGGAACGAATTAAGTTCTTAACCTGAGGTACCACTGTATTCTTTTATTATTTATTAAATTTCTATACTGCCCTTCATCTGAAGATCACAGGGCAGTTTATAATATAAAAACACAAAAATACCATATTAATAAACAAAAGCACAATAAAAATTGTGTGAAGCAATACCTCTTTTAGTCTGTCCCCAAATTTCCCACTGTCAGCTTCATTATATGACCCTGGTGTTGGGGTCTATGTATCCTGTGTCAGGCTGGTGCCTAACTTGAAATTTCAGGTTTCAAATTTAAGAAGCTTGGACTTGAGGTTAAGGCCTAGGCCATGAAAAAGCAGTTTCTCTCCCTCAGTTAATTGTTGGCTGGCCCAACATTCACAGCACCAGCATCTCAAAGATGATTCCAGCAGTCCGAAGACGGACATAATATTTCAGGGTGGACGTCTGCAGTGTCACTAAGCACAATGGGCAGAGGGGCCATGTGAATTAACATTTCAAAGTTAATTCACATGGCCATTGAAAGAGGCTTCTCATAAGATTGTTAAGACCAGAATCTAAAAATACCAAGCTGCAGCATGGAGATCTGAACCAGGAGAGGCAGCTTGGTCTCTTGATGCAAAGTCTTCTTCCCTCTGTGTCTCAGGAGGCTTCTGACACATCACAGCAGTCTATCAGTTGGAAACTGGTTGTTGCCATGTAATAAATGGGGTGGTTAGAATGGGATTAGAACAAACTGGGCCACAGAAGCCCAGCCCATGGATGTGATCCTCACTGTCATCAGGAGGAGTGGTGACATTCTCAAAGCAATTTCAAAGCGATTTCCTAGTAAATCTTTAAAGAGATTTTCTAGTAAATTGTGTAAAGATGAATGGCATACTCTGAGTGGGGGTATGAAGAGCAAACTAGAGGAAAAAGTATTGTTTCTTTACTGCTGGGCTTGTGGGAATGCATTATTATAATTGTCTAACCTTGTGTCTTTAAAGTACTTCTATTTTTTTCCACGATAAAAGAAAACATTGATTTTAGAGGGAAAGAACACAATATAACTTTGCTTTTCAAGTGCAATGCAGAAGCTAATATATGGAGCCCATATATCTAAACAGTTCCAAGGCCAAAGAGCTTTAAAACAAGACTCCGCGCAAACAAAAACTACCTTATAGGTAATAGACTAAAAGTCCGCATTTTCGACAGATAACCGGAGTCTGAAGTTCAAGGTAACTTCCCAAGGGCTTCTTTTCAGGTAATTTGAGAATATTACTGGCAATAGCCCCTATATCCTTCCCTCTCTCTCTCCTCCCTTATTTTTCTCTCTCCAGGTCTTTTGTCTTCCATTGAGTCCCAGACTGAGTTCTTCCTATCTCCTTTTGTTCACTTTACTATTCCAGTAGCTCAGTTCTACTCTTCTGAGTCAGGGATCCTGCCCATGTTTCCCAGCCCTTGCTTTCGGGCCCTTCAGTACCTGATAAGATTGAAAGCTCAGCTTCTTACATTGTGAATGATAAAAAATATCTGCCAGCAATTCAGCCACACCCTTCTAAAGTGGAAGAACTGTCTTTCAGAGGGTTGCTTTATTTATAATGGTGAGCATCTCCGTGAAAACCATTGGGTTAGTCAGCAAAAGCTTTGATTCTGCACAGATTTATTGCATGCAATTTGTTTTCTTGGTTGGTTGAAGTCAGATAAAATATTATAGGACAAAGAAAGAGGCTAACTGATTGGATCTAGTGAACACTCCAGAATAAATTGTGGGTAAATAAATTAATAATAATAATTAACACAAGGAGACTTTATTATTGTTTGTACTCAGGATGCTGTGCACTCGATTGGGCCAAATCCCCAACCAGATTGGGTCCAGAAGCAGTTATAAATCACCTCAGAACAAGTTGGGTTATTCTGAATCAATATGTAACAATTTGTGCCAATTTCTAATTTGACACATTTTTTTTTAATAAGAACAACACTAGGATGAGGCAAGGGAGAATTGGAGCTAGAACAATCTCACCCCACGTAACACTCATTTAGAGTGCTTGGGTTGGGGGAAGTTGTGAAGCCTTAAAAGATAAACTTCTTTTGTAAGTTCTGTCTCATAGAAAGTGTTTGATGGGGTTGGTGGCATTTGTTCTGCTTGTGTTTGCTTGCTATCATTTCCCAATCAATCCAAGTCTCTTCATTTTTTTGAAATGAAATGTTTATTCCCTGTATCTTAGTATTCCAACCCTCCAGTTTTGGCTCTAGTTTTTGGCAAGGTATATTTACAGCTGTGTTCAGTTTTCTGTGTCTGTCTTTACTCGTACTTTGTCTTGTGTGTGTGCTTTGTGAGTACATTGCACACAGCCCAATTGCCCGGCAGTCACCAACCAGCAAGCTATACAACAGCCTAGTTATACAATACAACAATTTTACTCTGTTCTCATTGCTTCAGATGATTACTATTAGTACTAGTATTTATTAGCCATCCTAAAAAGAGAGAGACCATATCAGCCAGGCTTCTTCTGACTTTAGTATTTATTACTATTATTATTTCCAATTGCTAACCACAAACAATAAGAAGCAGCCAGCTTGAGTGGTGGGGTTATGTAATTTTATTTTTATATAACCATCCAGCCAAACCTTGTGGGCATATTAGCCAGCTTGTGGCAGTATTATTATTATTATTATTATTATTATTATTATTATTATTATTATTATTATTATTATTAAATTTCACCCCTCTTGCTGCTATTGCTGCTGGCAATGTACACACAAACGGCCTTAATACATGACTAAGAAGGGGCATAGGAAGCTGGTTTATCAGTGGCTGGACCATTAGTCTGTGCAGTTCACTATAATGTTACCAACAAAGAAAGCTGTTTTACACCATTGGCCCATCAAACCCAATATTTCCTTCTCTGACTGGCAGTGGCTATCTAGGGTCTCAGGCTAAGAGAGAAGGGCACCTGCCAGAGGCTGAAACTTGGGGTTTTCTGCATGCAAGGCAGATGTGCTACCATTGACTTTGGGCCCCATGCCTAGGAAGGGACCTATGGAGCTGCTGTCTACTGAGACAGACATTTAGGCCAGTGCTGTGTACATTGACCCACAGGCACAGCAGCTCTCCAATATTTCAGGGAGAGGTCTCCCTTGGTCCTATGTCGGGATACTGGAATTCAGCCTGAGGCTCAATAATGTCCCTGCTGGCTGGCTACACTCTGCACAATGGCTGGATATACCATCCTTCATCCAAAGACCACAGGGTGGATTACAGGAGAAGAGAGAGAGAGAGAGAGAGAGAGAGAGAGAGAGAGAGAGAGAGAGAAAATGAGAGCACAGAATACTTAACGAAAAAACAAGAACAAACCAACATTCGTTATTCAATTGGCATTGAATCAGTCCCTTCACTGAACAATATCCATCCTAAATTGTTTTTACACATTTTCTTAAAAACTTGGCAAGAGAGATAGTTTTCACATGATAAACTTTCAGTTGCTTTTCCCTGGAGGAAGATGAATTCTCATACACTCCAAATAGTGTTGACTTGGAAAGCTAAATTCACAAACAATTCCAGGGGGAGAAGATTCAAATTAAGATGAGAAATAATAACTACTTTGTTCAAAAGCTGTATTTTTAATTTACAAATGCAATAGAGACGGTGAAGAAGGTCCTCTTCGCCATCGCTGTCGCCACTTGGTAAGCTCGACGTTGAGCTCTCACCCATGTCCGGTCCAATTCAGAATGAGTTTTCTGCCACCAGCGCTCTAGCCGTCTCAGTAATTATTTCATCGCCCTCAGCTCTGGGGGAAACCAGGGGGCTGTCTGGGATCCATTAAGTGGTGGGGGCAGACCATCTGAATTGGTCCCACCTCCTTGCAGAGGGAAAGGGTTGCAGAGATGTCCAGTTGCATCAGGAAGTGAACTGACCATGGCACTTCTTTTGTTTTGCTTTTACTTAGTGTCAGATCACCCACATTCATAGAGGTGAACACCAGGTCTAAGGCATGTCCGCAACTATGAGTTGGGCCAAACTTACCGTATTTTTCGCTCCATAGGGCGCACCGGACCATAGGGTGCACCTTGTTTATAGAGGAGGAAACAATAATTTTTTTTTTCTGGTTTTCCTCCTCTAAAATCCCTGGTTTTTTTTTGGTTTTTTTTTAGGATCAGCTCAAATTTGTGCAGCTTTTTTTGCAAAGGGAAAAGCACTGTTTTTTTCAGGGTCAGTTCAAAGTTTTGCAGCTTTTTTGCAAAGGGAAAAGCCCTGTTTTTCTGAGGATCAGCTCAGATTTGTGCAGCTTTTTTTGCAAAGGAGGAAAAGCAAAGCTTCTTTTGCAAAGGGGGAAAAGCAAAGAGGAAAAGCCCCATTTTAATGGGGTTCAACTCACATTTCTACAGCTTCTTAAGGAAAGGGAGCCGTTTCTACAGTTTCCAGACAGATAATCTAATCAGCCAGTCACATGTCGCTAGGGAAACAAATAACCTCCCTTTGCAGCACATTCAACAATGGAGGCCTGGGCAAGGGGGCGGGGCTGAAAGGGAGCCGGGGACTCTTATCTCTCTCCCGATCTCTTGCTGATCAGCTGCTGAGCAGGGTCCTTTCAACACCCCCTTTTCTCTTTGTAAAATAAAAAGCAATTGGGCTCCAGGGGCCACCATTCGCTCCATAAGACACTCAGATATTTCCCCTTACTTTTTAGGAGGAAAAAGTGTGTCTTATGGAGTGAAAAATACGGTATTTAGGGACAGCCCCGTGGAGTCCATGCTTTCCATGAAATCCCGAGCGGCCCCTTGTAAGGTCATGTCGGCATGGATGTTAAAATCCCCTATGACCACCAAACTAGATGTGTCCAAGAGAACATCCGCCACAACCTGAAGCAGCTCAGGCAGGGAAACCTTGGTGTAGCGGGGCAGCTTAGTACAACAAAAGGAATCCTGTAGTGCCCCTATTGCCCAACTTCCAGAACATGCACTCAGAAAGCTGGGTCTTCCCAATACGACGCCTGGTGCAAGCTAATGACTTCCTAAAAATCACTGCAACCCACCCCCCTCCCCACCCATATGACCTGGGTTGCTGTGTGTAAGAGAAACCTGGTGGACAAGCAGCAGCAAGAACAGGTTCATCTGTCTCATCCAACCAAGTCTGTCATACATGCTGGATCAAGTCCTCCATGCATGATCAAGTCATGGATGACAGCTGTCTTGTGAATCTTTGACCTGGCATTGCACAGCAGCACCTTAAGGTCATGTGGGTCTCCCCTGCTGATTCCAGTATCCTTCCGGTCAAGACCAGACCCAGGGGCAGAGATCATCTTCAAACAATGACTAAACCTGCCTCCTTGGTGAATCGATCTTATTTTCTTCATCCCTTCTCACCTGCATCCTCCAAAGGAGGTATGGAGTTTGACAACAGGATTTTTCAGTGGTAGAATGAAAATCAGCTGGGCAAAACTATTCGTGGGTATACAAAGTGACTTAAAGGCAGGTTTCAATGTAGAAAAATTGCAGGTTTCAGTGAAACTAACAGATAAACGACATTGTCTAAGTAACCCTAACACTTAATGTAGATTCTAAAATCAGTGCCAATAATTTATATACTGTACAAGTGGAGCATTTATCTATATGCCAGTGACATAGGTTCTGCACTGGAAGGGAACAAGAAGCGTATTCCCAAGGCAGCAAGGATGAAGATGAAGTGTATCCCAAACCACCCATTTTATGTTGTTTGCTGTGGGAGGGGGATTTATAATGGAAGAGATGGGGAGCAAAGGTCCTGTCAAAAGCAGTGTAAGGCTCTGTGGAATCTGTGCCCTTAGAGGAGATGGGAGCTTCACCACAAGGTCACTCACAATCTATTTTCTTCGAAGCACTGTAACTGCTCATACACATGTCCATATTTCTGTTCCAGTGTTTTGCTTAATGTTTTATCAGATTCTTTATTTTGAAACTATGGCCTGGCTTTTTGCTTGTGATTTTGCTTGTACCGCTAATTCGTGTGAACCACTTAGAAATTTTGCTTTGGTAAGCTGTATGTAAGTTATGAAAATAAAAATAAATGAATGAATAAATTGTGTTCTTCACAAACAAGAAGTAAATGCCATTTTGCATATTCAAGAGGTTGCTAAAATCAAGATGTCACACCCCCTTCCCTTAGCTAGACAACATTAGCACCCCAGTTTTGTCTTGTGGATTATCCAAAGTGTTTTCGTGCTTTGCCCATTTCTATCTGACCAAGGAGAGATTCTGAAGAAGATTGTGTGTGTGTGTGTGTGTGTGTGTGTGTGTGTGGTGTTTTATTTAATTGCCTTCCACAGGAGTCTTGAGGCAATTCACATAAAAACAACTAAAAATAGCTTCTAAAACAGTACAGATTCAACAACAGACCTCAGAATAATTAGTCACTGCTGATCTGACATATGAAGGATGAATGGGCTCCTTCCGTCCCCTGAGAAATTTTGCTGCCCTTATAAAAAATGTGTTACATTTCCTTCAAAATTCTCTCATGTTTTCTTCAGCAGAGATACCTGCATTTGCCTTGAATTTTGCACCAGGGGATCCAATGGTAATCTAAAGAGGCACCAAAGCCTAGTGGGAAACTGTGCTAGCCTTACTAAATAATTGTTTACCAGTGTCCTTCAGATGTCTTGTCAAAAAGCTATCTCCAGATTTACCTTGAAATTCTACTTTAGGTAACATTCAATGGCAACTCTAGCACCAATGTTTACTGTGGGTGTCCCCAACCTGGTGTCCTCTGGGTAGTTGTGGGCTGCCGCTCTGCCACTTGCTGGTTAGGGCTGATGGGGTTTGTGGTGCAAAATGGTTGGTGCTCTCCAGGTTCCTACACGTGGACCTCTCTTTATTGCTCTCCAAAGTGAGATAGATTGCATTCTGATAGTTTCTTTTGCCCTCCAGACCTCCACTTATTAGAACTTTTAGAAGTTGTGTGGAAGTTTAAGGACATCGTAGCCAATTCTGCATTTCTGCCATTGTTGAAATACTGCTCAGCTTGGATTAAGCCAGCAGTGATAAATGGGACAGTAAATTTACTTGTTATGACTGTAGAATTGAGTGACTTTTGGGAAGCCTGCCTAGAAAACAAGCTCACTTTGGATTTAATTATTTTCTCGTTTCTCTAGATTCTAAGGCTGTCTGACACTAAGCTGTGACATAGAAGCCCGAGAGCCCTTCTATCTGTGAGTGAAATACAAAGTTTTGTGACCAGTTCAGCAATGAGCATAAATATCTGCCCACCATGTTTGTGAGAACTTTCATGTTCTGCTTAATATGTAGTAAAAGTTAGAGATACTTCCTTCCCCTCCTTTCCACAATTTAACTGGGATATGCAGTATATAAAATTAAATGGCCATAAAATGTTCACCAACAGTAACAGTCGCCAGCAATTGGAAGCCAGTTGTAGCCTTTTCTCCTTGGAAGTGTGCCTCGTTGACTTCTGTTATGGTGAAACAGGAAGAAAACCTGATGACCACACCTTTTGTCTGATATGTGTACTGAACTAAAGATATAGTATTAAATTTGTGAGATTTCCATTTGCATGGGAAATAAAGTCCAATGCTTATTTAAGTTATTTGTTTAGTTAAAGAGTAATTACTTTTGTTGTCTTTTTCAGAGCCCGATTCAAATCAGTACTTGGCTGCAATGTTCATTGGATGACCTTCTGCTCATCATGATCCCTCAGCCTAACTTGTATCTTACAAAGCAATTGTGAGCATAAAGTTTGCCCTCCCCTGAGACTCTGAGAACCTTCGTTACATCCAGGACCAGCTCAATACATTTTGGCACCTGAAACAGACCACAAAATGGTGTCCCCGTCCCTACCAGTGAAGAAGGGGTGAGGGGAAAATCTACATCAGGAATGGAGAGAGAGAGAGAGAGAGAGAGAGAGAGAGAGAGAGAGAGAGAGAGAGAGAGAGAGAGAGAGATTGGGATCTGCTGCTCTGGTGGATCCTGCTGCCTGAAGCAGTTGCCTGACCTTGCCTCATGGGTGGGCCAGCCATGGTTATATCCAGTTTGGATTACTGTAACATGTTCTCTGTGGGGCTGCCTTTGAACAGTGCTTAGATATTCTTGTTCCAACAGGTTTTTGAGAACTGTTTGCTCTTACTGAGGGGCTGGTGCAGTGCTGTTTTTAGTGTAGTTATTTGTGTGTGTGTGTGTGTATATAATGTTGAATTATTATTTTTAATGATTGTTCCCTGCCTAACTTATGTATTTAGCTGTTCGCATTTCATTTGCAAGATGCCTTGAGTCCCTGCCATGGAAAAAGGCAAGTTATAAATATATACCATATATAATATTAGCAATACAGTACCAATATATTCCTTGATGTCTAATGTAAATTGTGTATTGCAAAATACCGACAGTGGATTGTAGGATTGCAGACGGGCAAGTGAGCCCATGAAGACACGATGAGCCCACTGCCATGCATTCAGGGGCGTAGCAAGGGGGGAGGGCTGCCCCGGGTTCCATAATGAAGGGGGTGACAAATTATCAAGGAACATTTTTTTTGAATTTTTTTTTTGAAAATGCCTGCTCCGAAGGTCTTATCTTACTATACTAGGGATTATATAGTTATATATGAAATTTCATGCATATCGGTTAATATCTTGACCCTCCTCCACCAAAATAGCTGTTCACTTGGCTGTTTTCCTATGTCATGAAGGCTGAAATTTCAGTTCAGAGAACACTTACTGTTCCCAACCCTAACCCTGTGGAAAGCCATCTAATCAGACTTTAATTTGATTTTGAGATGTTTTTAGGAGGTAATTTAATTATTGTTGTTTGATTTTATACCAATGTTATGTATCTGATGTTAGCCACCCTGAGCCCGACTTTGGCTGGGGAGGGTGGGATATAAATAAAAGTTTTTTTTATTATTACTTGTTATTATTCCTTTGTAAGAAAATATGAAATAACATAAAACCATTTTTGCGGGGGGGGGTGTCAATGGGGGGTTTGACAAGAAATTTTCCGCACCGGGTACCACCTGACCTTCCCATGCCTGGGGGGGGGGGGTGACATTTTTTTTCCTGCCTCCGGGTACCAATTTACCTTGCTACGCCCCTGCATGCATTGCATGTCCGTTAGCCCAGCAGCACTTCTGCTGATCAGCCAATGCAATCCTAACCATAGAAGATCACAAGCAGATAGCAGCTGCACTGCAGAGAAGCACTTGTTGGGTAAACAGCGTCAGGTGTCTCAAGCAAAATTTCATTTTGGACATCAGTGACTGCAGACCTTGAGCAGAAGCACACCCCACCCATTGAGTTGCCTTCCTTTTATCCAGCCAGCAGAGGAGAACACCCTCCACACAATTTATTTATTCTGCACTCATCATGATCTGTGCTTCCAAAAGTTTTGGAGCGATTGTGATGTTTTGTGTACAAAACCTCATAGCTTTAAGAAGAGCAAATAGGCAAATTGAATCCACCTCATTTGACGTGGCCAGGACGTTTGTGCCGTGGTGCCACTTTCAAACTTCCTCATGGCCCCTCATGGAAAATGTGAACATTTTGTTACTGGATACATGCAGAGAGCATGTAACTGTTCTGTGAGATAGATACATTAACGTTTCTCTTTCTGTAGAACTGTAGTAATGGCTGCAAGTAGCAGTGCCAGAAAAGTGGGTATGGAATCTGATATGGGGCTGTGCTCCCCCCGCCCCCCGAGAGAACTCACCAGAACAGAGTATTGGCACCTTTAAGTGTGACTCATGTTGCCATCTCTTCAATCTTCAATCACTCTCTAAAGGAGCTGAGCTCCTGACCAAATATACAAGGGGACAAAGGGTTGGGATTTTTTAAATATAAATAATACCCATTGTGGCTTTGGTATAATTTTCCAGGTTCCCCTTACTTAATTTCAGTGTATTCTGAGTAGTTTCTGGGTTCCCCAAAATGTTTGGTTTGAATTCCTCGTTCTCCTTCCTCATTAACAGCTTTTTCCTACCTAAGTTGCTGTCCTTTAATTTCAGCCCTCACCAGAAGACATGTTGGAGTCAAACACAGCCTCCGTACAGGAGCTCCTCTGCTTTTCCAAGGTTCCTCCATCAATCACTCCCCACCAGCTCTCCCATAAATATGAATTAAGAATAACAGAAAAGGGCTTGGCACCTTAATGCTTGTTGCAATAATGAAGGGCTGTCCCAAAAGACTCCTTGTCTGCACCGTAAACCTGAAGGAGCCTCTCAAAGGGAAGGTGCACTTTGAGGTCCATCTCCTTTGGAGTTGTGCTGTCTGTGACAGCCCACGGCTGGTGACTCATCACACTGTGGCACTAGACGTTAAATAGTCTGCAACTGGGTGTCAGAAAATGAGCCACAAGTGTTACCTCCCCACCTCCCTCCTCAGGATTCTGCCAGGGCACTGGGGGCCAAAGGCTGTTTTTGCTGGTGTTTATTTATTTATTTATACCCCACCTTTTCCCACGACAGGGAATCAAGGTGGCTTACAGGAAAAAAATAAGAACAGCTGAAAACATAGAAATACACACACACACACACACACACACACACACACACAGAGAGAGTGGTACCTCGGTTTACGAAATTAATCCATTCCGGAAGTCCATTCTTAAACCAAAACCGTTCTTAAGTTGAGGTGTGCTTTCCCTAATGAGGCCTCCCACTGCCGGTGCCCTTCCACCATTCAGATTCCGTTCTTAGACCGAGGTAAAGTTTGCAAACTGGGACACTGCTTCCGGTTTTGCAGAGTTCATAAACCGAATTGTTCTTAGACAGGACTGTTCTTAAACTGAGGTACCACTGTATATTAAAATAACTATGAAACAGTAATAGAATTAAAGCTATATATAAAAAGAAAAGATCAATTTAAAACATACAACCACAACAAAAACAGCATGGCGCCAAGGAAAAGGTGGACAATACCCAGCCCCCACATTCCCTACAGCAGGCATCCCCCCCAACTCGGCCCTCCAGATGTTTTGGGACTACAATTCCCATCATCCCCTAGTCTTGTTAGCTAGGGATGATGGGAGTTGTAGTCCCAAAACATCTGGAGGGCCGAGTTGGGGGGGGGGGTGCCTGCCCTACGGCAACAAGTTGGTATCTTCCAGAGCAGGAGAGCTGGGGCAGTGCTCCTTGAAAACTCTGCAGGTGTGTGTGTGTGTGTCAGAAAACAAGTCACCTGTGTTATCTATCTCCTTCCCTGCCAGGACTCTGTGAGGCTAAGGAACCTCCCCATGTGATGCACAGCATACAGGAATATGGGGGTGCAGGTGTTATGCTTGGCTTTTATGGCCATGGAAGTTCTATGCTAAAACCAGTCTGTTCCAAAAGCATGTTGGAAGTCTGTGAGTTTCAGGCTCAGTAAGTCTGAGAAACAATGAGAGAGAAGAAAGATATGTTTTTAAATTATTAATACACTCCTGAGCATTTGTCAAGAGATTTTAAATCATCTCTCACAGATCATGTTACTGTAGGCTTCATTCTGACACAGTACAACCAGCATAAATCAGGAGTAAATGAATAGAAAATCAGCACATTGTTGCTACAATAAAGTTTAATCTTGCCTGCTTTTGCCAGTTCCAACCCATCACTGTTTGTAACACCATAATTACATGCCTTTTCCATTCTTATTATATTTTAGAGTTAAATACATAAGGGATCTAACTGAATTTTCTCTCTCCTAGCCTAATTCCTGCTATTTCATAAGGCATAGGAATGTGTGTTCATCAGAAAATCATTCTGTTCTTAGATGCAACTCTTCCATCATTGCATCAGGGTGCCTTCAGAGCACAGTGCTTTTACAAAGGGCAGTTGAGTGTCCTGATCTTTGAGAACCTTCAGACGGACTAATTTTTGGCATAATTCATCTGGAAATATTTCATTTTAATATAAAATATGAATAGAGCTCAGTTTTGCTCATATCATCTTTTTTTCTCAGAGCTGTTCCAAGTTAGTTGATGTTTAACATCTAGATTTAATGGGCAACTCTAGCAACACACCACAGTTTATAACCATTTTGGAAGCGAGGGATTAAAGATTATTATAGTTCTGAGACAAGAAAGATAGAGTTCCAATAAAATACTAACTTCTTTTTTATGTGAAAAGGACATGTACCAAGGGATATGCAAATTCAGACTGCATAAGTACCTGCTCCTGCTCAAACCAAGATTTACATGGTCAGCTGTGAAGCACCAAAGTACTATTGAAAGTCTTTTCATAAACATGACTTCCTCTGAAGTGCGTATGGTCGATGCCTTGAACTTGTAAGAGGCAGAGCGTGTGTGGGGTGGGATGTGCATGATTTGGGTAGGGGGTGTCCATATTAGAAGGAAAGGCATTGTTATGGGTGCCATGGGCATGTATGTGGCCTCCACTTCTCCTTGGGTGCTTTCCACCAGCCAAAGCCCCTCCTAGCTGTTGCTGAGTGGAGTGGGGTTTGGATGAAATGGTTTTTGAGCTGGTGGCTTCCTATAGCATGGATTGCTGTGTTAGTCTTATGTGCCGCAAGACTCTGTTATTTTCCCCTCTATGGTCATCCTTCTGCAGTGTGTCCAAAATTGCTTTGTTTTCCTCAGTACTCACATTGACTTTTCAAATCAAATCATTCCCCTGATTCTTCAGTGCATGGTGTGCATTTTTCACTCCTGCAGTTGATGGTTTTTACTGTGGAACATTGCTTTCTCCCCCTGTCTCTGGAGTATTGCTTTCTGGCAGAATGCTTTGTTCCTGCTTACAGTTGTTTTTAACTTCAGTTTTACAACACTTTTATCCTCTCTATACATATTGTGTTCAGGAATGAGTAACTTCTGGATTATCTTTTCTTTGACACAGGTGCTTTAATCTAGGCCCAAGGATACATTCACAGCCAGGTATTGCTGATTGTATACCGTTTTGCTTGGATCCTTCCAAACAGTTCTGTAAATTAAAAGTTCCTAGTTAATCACAGGAGAAAGTATCCGTACTGTCAACATAGCTATTATTACAACAGATAGAAAGTTGACCACACTAAGGAACTAGGTGCAGTGGTGTAGTGTGGGGGTGGAATAGGGGTTGTGGTCCCAGGCACAAAATTATGAGATGGGCACAAGCGGGTGCTCTCACAACAGGCTCCCTGTTCAGCTCCTGCTGCCTTCCTGAGCCACAGGAAGGCTGTCGGGATACACAGAATGTTGTGTAGCCTAGTAAGTCTGCAGGCTTGAGCTTGCTTGTAAAGTAAAAGAAGCTGATGCAATAGACCTACAAACCTTACTGTGTCAGAGTGACTCAGCAAGAGTGTGCCAACAGATGATTGGCTGTTGTCTTGTATTAAAGGGGAACCTGTTAAGCAGGGTGTGGTGGTGTTGAGTGTTATCAGAGAGAAAGTGAGAGAGTGAAGTCATCCTACTTTTTTGTTTGTTTGGTTTTGGTGCAGCCAGGCACTCTGTTCTGTGAACTGTCTGTATGTATATAGCTCACAATAAAAAGAATACTGCATGGAAGAACCTGTGGCTTTTGCGCTTCTCTGCTACAACGCCGTGGAGGAATCCACAACAAAGGCAAGCCATGCCTGGGCTTGGCCGTCGCCCTTCGGGGCAGTGCCTCCTTTACATTAGACACCTGCATGTGCCTCTCCTGTGGGCTGGCCAAGAGGTGAGGGCTCACCCAGCCTTTGAGTGAGTGAGCATGGAGATGGCGGGGCCTGGGGAGCACTGTGTGCAGGTGGAAGTGGTGGCTAAGTCCCAGGTTGGGGAGAAGGAGTCTGCTCCCATGGAGGGGGAGGGGGATGCTGCGGTGGAAGCTGAGCAGCGGTTGCTGCAAATGGAGCTACAGTGCCTCCATGCTGTGGTCCTGGTGCTGACCTCGCCAGCAGTGGGGGCCATGGCTAGCGGGCAACAGTGGGGTGCATGAAGGCAACCCCCAGCTCTCCCAGTATGGGTGCCTACCAGTGTGTCCCCAGCCCTGCGCCTCGCCACTGGAAGGGGGAAGGGGCACCACCACTCACTGAGGAGGGAGGGAGATGGGAAAGCGCCCGAGTGGGGAAGAGCCCCCCCTCGCACACACCTCCTGCCCAGCTGCCCAGTCCACCAGGAGGGCACAACACTTGCCCCACCCCAGGCGCCAACAACTCATGCTACGCCACTGGCTAGGGATGGAAGAATTTGTTTCTCTCAGTTTCTCATTTCCCCAAGCTTAAATTCAGTTTTCCACATTTCTGTAACAATTTTTTTATTTCAGAGGACAGCCTTGCTCTTGCCCTCTGTTGTTCATTGTAAAGGCCTTTGTCTTTACACAATAAATTCATTTTTTTAATTCCCATAAAATTCTTCAGAATTTTAGTGTGATTCCCCCCCTAATTAACACACTTCTGTGTGCTGTTTTGACTAACATAGGTAAAGGTAAAGGGACCCCTGACTGTTAGGTCCAGTTGCGGACGACTCTGGGCTTGTGGCGCTCATCTCGCTCTATAGGCTGAGGGAACCGGCATTTGTCCTCAGATAGCTTCTGGGTCATGTGGCCAGCAGGACTAAGCCGCAAACCACAGCAGCGCACAGAAACGCCGTTTACCTTCCCACTGGAGCGTTACCTATTTATCTACTTGCACTTTAATGTGCTTTCGAACTGCTAGGTTGGCAGGAGCTGGGACTGAGCAATGGGAGCTCACCCCATCGTGGGGATTCGAACTGCCGACCTTCTGATCAGCAAGCCCTAGGATACATGGTTTAGACCACAGCGCCACCTGTGTCCCTTGCTTGACTAACATACAGTACGTAAGCAATTTCCCCCAATATGATGTATATTTGTCTTCTTTCCCCTAGCACATGCATATGTACACTTTCCCCATATGTTTGCATTTTTGTAAATGTTGTTTGGTTGGATAGCGAAAGCCATCACAAAATTCAGATGTGTGAATTTTGAAGGATGACTCATTTTCACTTTTCATATTGTTTCAGAAAGTGCGGAGTTAATAAATTTGGCTTTAAATGTAAATGGAATCAAAATTCTCCTTTACCCTAGCAAATACATTATCAAACAATTTATTGGTTTTTATATTGCTCACTGCTCTACCTGATCACCTTTGGAACTACAGTAAGTTATGGCTGCGGACCTATGCTATAAAACATTTGGGTCAGAAAACCTGTCATACCCTTTAGACTATGATGTCAAGCTTCATGAACCTTATCTATGTCTACATGACAGTTTATCTTCCTTTGGCAGCATCTCCCACACACTCTGCTTTGTATCAATTTGGTGGGAGTATAATTTTAAGCATATCCCTTTTTCCTTCCCATTTCTGTTGTTACTTTTAGAACAAAGAGATGAAAGGCTTCACAAAGGCATATTGTTACAAAAGTTGGGTGCCTCCTCCCCCTTCTGCCGGGAGGTAGCAAGAGCCCCTGGGTCTGTGCTCCTTTGGAGAACTGAGACATGGCAGAGACTGTCCTAGCTTCAAGAAATATAGTTTTTTCACCTATTTACACCTTCCGTCTGCATGGAGGGAGTCCAGATCTTCTGCATGGTCATTTCAAGAGGTTCTTGTTCCCCATAGCAGTGCAAAATGGATCCCAGGCTCTCTTCCTCTTTCTCCTTCCCAGAACCTCTTGCTACCAGACTCTTTTTTTTTCGGCACCTCAAACACACAGTTACCCTGGCAACCTTCCAAACCCCTGTCTCTGTTCACACCTCGGGGCATGGGGGAAGGACAGTTCTCTTGCATTTCTAGTGGCCCCCAATGGCCCTCTGTTGTTCCTTATTGGCCCTAGCTTGGCCATGTTGTTTTGCATAGGCTAGCCCAGGAATTCCTCTGCAGTTTGTATTTCTCCCTTCACATCCCAAATCATCAAAAACCTAACATTTATTAATTTCTAGATTTAGAGGGGTCCCTCTCCCAAATCGATAACAATATGTAGCACATTTAACAATATGCTGAAGATGTAGACTTGGGGCTAAGCTTGACTCTGGAGTCCTCCCTGATATCACACACATGTATTGAACAATAACAACAAAACTATCATCACTAACAGACACTAAGGCTGCAACCCTACACATTTTTTCCTGGGAATAAACCCCATTGGGCTTACTTCTGAGCAGACATTTATAGGACGGCACTCTTAAGATGAGCATTTATCCTGATTTGTGTCCAGGGAGGTTAGAAGAATTTTGGCATTTACCAATAATTTTTTTCTGATTTGTTAGTATCGAGTTTAGACAATGTATCAAAGATTATTACCACACCCTTTCTAGTTAGTGTATTTCCCCATCACTTTCCTTATTGCAGAAAGTAAGATCTTTTGGAGAAATGGTTTTGTTGTGCAAAACCTCCAAATCAAATATTGCACAACCGCAATTTGCTGCTCTGTAGTTGAATCTCACCCCAAAATGGTGACAGTCTGGAAGAGACCTTACATTGGTTTTATGAGTTATAAAACCAATAACTGATATTAACACCCCCCCCCCCACACACAGAGAGAATCCTGGGAACTGTAGCTTGGTGAAAGGGCGGGTGAGAATTCTCTTTTAGAGATCCCAAAGAGCCACCACAAAACTACAGTTTCCAAGGTTCCCCAGGGAGAAGAAATGTCTATTAACCAGTTTGCATGTGTGGTGCAGATATGCCGCCTCTTTAAATATTAGAGCCTTTTAAAGTTGCACTTGAAGAATCAGGAAAAAGTTCCCCACTTTCCCTGGATGCTTTACAGGCCAGTGACCTCTACAAATGACAGTAAGTCTCTGCTGAATGAAGGATGAAGGGAAAGAGGAAAACATTAAGATATTTTGTTCTACTTTTTTGTGGCATGTTGGAAACAATCACAGGATCTATTTGTCATGCCCCAGCGTTGCCTTTGTTTCCCAGTAACGTCTGACAGGTTGAATGAAGAAAGAGTGAGCGGAGATGAATTGGCAAAAGCAACGTTTCTGGTCTATCTACTGGTGGTCTAACTTGGCCTCATATGAAAACCGAAAATTTGTGTGCGTGTACACAATCAATTTTTATTTTTTTTGGTTAAATGAATGAAGGGAGACACATGCTCTTTCATCCGTGTGAAAAAGAGCACCCACTAAATCTGCTTTCTGAAGACTATTCTGAATGGCTACATTTTTAATTGCAGCTGAAAAGGCGAGGGGAAAGGGTTTTTCTGCTTCAATTGTAATAATATTACCCTAATTTGGTTCTTTTTGGTGCAATTGTCTCCCTTTGCTGCTGCTTAGACACCATTTTCTCCTTTTCCTACTGTCCACCCCTCCCCCCTTCTCCCATGGGTCATTTCAATGATGACAACAGGAAATTACAGAAACTTTACTTCTTTCCCATCCCCTTCTGGGAACTACTTCCAGCCCTTTGTAGTTATGAGGGATTACAAGAGTCTCAGAGTTGGTCTAGCAGGGTTGACTATGCAGGCTGAGAGCTGTTTCCTTAGGCATAACTCAAATCTCATTCTTTGCCAGGAGAATAGTGTTGTTGCTTGTTTGAGTATCTTTAAAAAAATGTTAAGGGAGAGTCGTGGTGTGGGTAACTTTCTATAATATATATTTTTAAACTTATTCATTTACATTTATTTTTGTGAATGGGGAAGGAGGACTAGGAGGAGAAATGGTGGGTGGCTTCTATGCTTCTGCAATATGTTGATGACACACACCTCTACTCCTTTACAGCTGCAGGTGAGGCAATGGATGTGCTGGACTGCTGTCTTGCCTCAATAATGGACAGGATGAGAGTAAAAAAAACTGAAGCTCAATCCAGATAATGAGACTAAGGAATTGTTCGTGGGTGGTTCTCTAGACCAGATGAATGGGAGGTTGCCCGCTCTTGATGAAGTTACACTCCCTCTGAAGGAGCAGGTATGCAGCTTGGGCTTTACTCCTGGATCCTGAGGCTCAGGTGACCTCAGTGGTGCAGAGTGCCTTCCATCAGCTTCAACTGGCAGCCCAGCTACACACATATCTGCTCTGATAACCTCTAGGTTAGATTACTGTGATGTGTTATACTTGCTGCAGCCTCTAAAGGCGTTCAGAAACTTCAGCTGGTGCAGAATTCAGTGGCCAAGTTGCTACAGAGGCAATATAGTTTGAACATATGACACCGATCCTGGCCTGAGTGCACTGGCTGCCAGTTAGCTTCCGGGCCCAATTCAAAGTGCTGGTTTTGACCTATAAAGCCTTAAATGGCTCAGAACCATAATTCCTCAAGGACTGCCACTCCCTATATAAATTGACCCAGACCTTGTGCTCATCACCTGCGGCCCTTCTTCGTGTGCCTCCTCTGCCAGAGGTCTGGAGGGTGGCAACATGAGAACAGGTCTTTTCTGTGGTGGCTCCCCTTTTGTGGAATGCTCTATCCAGGGAGGCTCACCTGGCACCTTCATTACGTATCTTCAGGGGCCAGGTAAAAATGTTTCTCTATAACCAGGACTTTGGCTGATTAACATCCAATGGCCTTTAAAATGTGCTTATGATACATGGGTTATTGGCTTGTTTTTGTTTTTTAATGTATTTTGTGTTTTCATTTTGTATTTTTACGTTGTGAAGTGTCCTGTGATCTTTGGATGAAGGGCAGTATACTACAGACAGACAGACAGGCAAACCCTGCAGTTCCAATAATATGAAAGTGTCAAAAGTTGCAACACAGAGTATGTCTGTCTGTCTGTCTGTAGGAAGTTTTCAGATCTTAGATTGGGAGCTAGTACTGTACTATTAAGCTAGTTTATATTTGTTGTGCAGACCTCCTCTATGAAAGAAAATGGCAGTTTTGCTGATACAACTTTAAGAAACAGCAGCTGACAAAAGGAAATATTAAGATCTTGTTTACCCTAGAATCTGGTTCCAGTCTGTTGATTCCAACTGTCTGTGTTTTTCCTGTGAATTTCTGTGAGCAGTAGTGGGCTAATGATGCGCCACAATTGTGTAAAGAGAAACCCCCCTCAAATATGGCTCAAAAGGATGTATATTTTCCATTTAATCAGCTGCATGCAGTGGAGAGACTTTGCTATTTTAAAATGTGTGTCTAATACTATTTGAATGAAAAATTGCAAAACTTGGCTAATTCCATGGCACTTTTTGAAAGGGAGGTAATTTAATATCACCCTCCTGATCCTATACTCTAATGTGTCACCATTGTCTCTTATAGATATGCAATTACTATACCAAAATACTTATTTGCATGCACAACAGAAGGACATGTCAGCGCTGGGTTTAATTTTCTTTCCAAGACTCTTTGAACTCATCCTCAGAGTTCTAATTTCATTTATTCATTTAGACTTTTCTTACTCCAGACAGCCTCTCAAATGTTTTTAAATGCTCAGATAAATCCATGATTCCACCATTCCTCCTAGGTTCAATACAACAATCTAATTCCAGAATAAGTACAATTAGAAATAGGTAGTTTCCAGAATGAATCCTAAAGTTTGAACTATTCCACCCCCAGTTCCATGTCCAGCAAACCAATTATCTTGCATGAGCCTCTTCTCATTCAGATAATTAGGCCAGTAGTTTCAGCATCTATATATGTGTCTAATTTGTGTTCCTTTTTTTTTTGTTCAAAGGAACTAAAGGTGACATACATGGAATTATTCTAGTTTAAACTCACAACAGGTAAATTTAGCAAATAAATGTTTGGTGAGAAGTGGCAGCAAGACAAAAGAAGGGCTGATGTTCTAACTCAGCATAAGGCAGCCTCCTTCTTGTTTTTATTTGGCATGTATGGCTAGGGGGTGGTAGTGGTTGTGGTGGCAACCCCATTGTCTTGCTTCCCCCCCCCCCTCTACTGCTGGTGCTGGTGCTGCTGCTATTTCTCAGCCGGCTGGCTGGCCTGGCTTCCTCCTTTGGACCCAGCACAATAGTCTTCCCTCTTCCCCCACCACCCTGACTTCTGTGACTCCCAGGAGCAGCAGCAAAGGTGGTGGAGGCCCAAGTCAGCAACTCTCTCATCCCCCCCACTTCCCCCAACATGAAGCCATTTCTGGTAAGCATACATCAACAAAGATGTCAAGTCAAGTCAGTTTATTGTGTTTTAGCTGACAGCCACTATACATATGAAAATGATAACAACAACAACAACAACAACAACAACAACAACAACAACAACAACAACAACAGAGATTTACATTTCTGCTCCTTAACCTTTAGAGGACAAATCATTTCCCATACCCCCTTTAAGTTTAATACAACGGATTTGTGGAGCCTTAGCAAGAAATTTAGATATTCTGAAGAATGTATACTCCTCTACATTGGACAGCAAAAAAAAGTCTTTCTAGGGATGACCTTCCCTTCTGCGATCTTAACAATGGGCAAATATAGTTATTTCTAAGATCATTATAAAAAGGGTATTCAAGGAGTGCTTGAGTTGTAACTTCTATGGACACAGTTGCAACCACAAATTCTGTCCTTCTTAGGAATTCCTTTGTTCCAGCCCCCTCAATCTGCTAGTCACTAGTGGAAGGACATTTAAATCTTGCCTGTATGATTTACCCTCATTTTAATGTTTGGTAGGATATCTTGAAAGAGATAAGTTCAATGGAATAAAGGAAGCATATAAATTATTGGATTGACAAGTCTTGATTTCAGCAGCTTGCGATTGCATCTTAAAGTCTCTAAGCTTTTGAAGTACAGTATTCATTCTTCAGCTCTCTCGAAACCTTGCATCAAAAGAAAAGAGGTAGAGAATCCCAAACTCATGGCAGGTGACTGTATTTCATGCCTCCATGAGTTTGGCTCCATCTCTTCCAAAATTGTCAGGAGAAAATCTGATACCTGCTTAAAAATAGTTTTTAACCAGAAAAGCATGGCTAGCCTAAGAGGTTCAGCTTTCACAGGCATTACACCCCATTCTGACAGTTCCCAGGATTCTTTGGGGGAAAACCATGCCTGACTGAACTGGTATAATACTGGTTTCAATATATAGTGTGTATGGGGCCTTAGTGTTGTGTTGAGTTTACAAGAGAGCTGAGGAGTAGTGTTTGTTCTTCCCCCCACCCCAATTTTTTCCTCCAGAGCTCTGCATCCTCAATTGTTGCCCATGCTTCCTGATCTGAAAAAGCCCAAATTGAGAGGTGACCCCTTGATTTTAATTGAAGCACAGGAGCCAGGAAGTGTTTAAGGACAAAAATTCCCTTTACCTTTTAAAATCATATTTTGAAGTATGGTGATGAACAGCTGTCAGGAACATGGTAGGCAGCCCCTATGAATTCCTGAGCTTACAAGAATGCCTAGCCAAGGACATCATATTATTTGTCAAATGAATGAAGAAGCATTTACAAAACCCCCAAACCACCTTAAATTATGGTAAATACAACAAAAAACCCTGCACCTGACCCATGAGAATTTCACTGGAATTTTCTCTCGCCTTGATGATAATTTTCTAGTGCAATTTCTTTTCTTGTTAATTGAGGGACAACAGTTAAAGAAAGAAAGAAAGAAAGCAGAATAATTATTTTGTGCAGCACTAATATCAGAAGTCTTATTGAACTGTTCTGTTGTTTTGTTCTGTTAGAGTAAACTGCATGTGTGCAATCCTCTTATTCATCTGGGGGAATTGCTATTCTTAGAAGATTTTATTCAGAGGTGATTTAAAGAAATTAATTGTAGCAGAAGACTGGGGGTTTAAAGGCATGGTTTTGTGTTTTGGGGCTTATATACCTTGTACTTAGTTTCTTGGGCAAGATTTGCCTTCTGGGAAATAGGAGCTTAGTTTGAAGCAGGGTGTACAGGTTGCAGCAGGAGTGGCTTTGTGGTTCAGACCCCACCTCTGTCTTGTACTCAGCTTCTCCAGCAAGTTTTGCCTTTGTGAAATGAATGGTTGCGAATAGATTTCAGGTGGGGCAGAGAGCCAGAGGGCCCAGGACCCATTAAATGTACCGGAATCAGAAAATCCTTTTGGCATTCTTGAAACCTGCAGTTAAGGGATACTTTGAACTTGTGCTTCTTGAAGAGCAGGCCTAACTATGCATGACAATATTCTTAAGCAATGGAAGAGAGTTTCAAAAGCAATGCATGGTATGGCATGGGGTGTGTGTGAAAGATTCAAAATAGAAAAGGTATTTTAGACCAAAGAGTCATTAAAGTCATTATTTGGATCTTGGCCTCTAAACTGACCAAAACCCAGAGGACACTACAAATGAGAAAGTACCCATACCAATCTAAAATATATTTGCTTTTGGAGAGTAAAAAATGTGAATGCCGCTTCCAAAAATTTTATAGGTTCTCTTATCACTAAATTTTAGATGGTCCCATCAATCATGTGGAGCTGTGACAAATCACAAGCACAGAGTGGGTCTACCTCCCAACCAGATTTGTCATTTTAAATAATTAGCTTCGCTTCCCTCTGCAATCCCCACTAGTAAAATGGAGCATCTCTACTAATGAAGCATACGCTGTGCTATATTTTTTGCGGCATGCCCGCTGCACTATTTCAAGCTTCCTCAGTGTCAGTATATTGGCCAAATAAATCTTCCAGATAGGTAATAATACAGCACAGACTATAATAGCCTCTTGCTTCCTTGTCATATCATTTACCTATATTGCTTATCAGGAGCTGCATATTTGCTGAAAGGATATCTTACTGTATAGGCAGGTCTTCTTTCACCTTTATCATTCCCAAATGTAAGGCCTTTATTTTTGGAGGTATTTTACAGTGGAAAAGCATGACTTGAAATATGTTTGCAAAATGCTAGTTGGTTGTGGAAAAAAGAGAGATATGCCCCGATTCAAATTAAAGTCACATAAAACATATTAAGTTTCACAAAAAGGATAGGCTGCTGAAATGTATTTCATTGCTGTACGGGGCAGGAAAGGTCACCTGGTTGCCTGCCCTCCTCCTAAGCAGCACCACCAGCTCCCTACATAGATCAGCCTATGCAATCCACAGTTTGCAATTGGCACAGGTAAAGTCAAGAAAGTGCAATGAGACCATCATGATGAATTGCTGTTCTTTTGGGTTCAAGGATCACAAGTCATCGAGGA
This sequence comes from Lacerta agilis, assembly GCF_009819535.1. Taxonomy (NCBI): domain Eukaryota; kingdom Metazoa; phylum Chordata; class Lepidosauria; order Squamata; family Lacertidae; genus Lacerta; species Lacerta agilis. The sequence continues at coordinate 2,093,723 of NC_046323.1, read as the reverse complement.
CAATGCGTTTCCCCTTTAGATGCACACCACACAGTCTCTTTCACAGAGGTTTACATTTAAAGTTATGAGTACCCTCTCCCCACATCAAGGGGAAAAAATATCTCATGGTTACACAAAAAGGGGAAGGATGAGAATTCAGAGCTGCAGGAAAACAATGTATTTACTGAAGGTTTTCTCTCTCTTTAACTACTCAACATAGATTGCATACCCTCCAACATTTCTCCGATGAAAATAGGGATGTCCTATTCCATAATAATAATTTTACTATTTATACTCCGCTCATCTGACTGGGTTGCCCCAGCCACTTTGGGAGGTTTCCAATATATATATATAAACATAATAAAACATTAAAACGGTTTATTGTTGTTATTATTGGTTTCTATTTCTTTGTTGCTCTTATAGGATATTTTGTATTTTTAATGTTTGATGCTTTGTTGTGTTTTTATATATGTTGTAAGCCGCTCAGAGTGGCTGGGGAAACCCAGCAAGATGGGTGGGATATAATTTTTTAAAATTATTATTATTATTATTATTATTATTATTATTATTAATTATTACCTGAAGGCCCCAAGCATTTGGCCACTTTGCAGTTATTTCACATGCCACTGATTCCCCCACTTCCCTTTCATTTTGATTTGCTTGTCACCGATTCTTTCTGCATTCATTAGAACATGGGCCATGAATCCTGAAAATGCGGTTTGCTTACTGATCAGACCTTCTGCCCAGAAGACAATGCAATAAATCACTGGGAAAGATGGTGTATGTTAAACATCTGTATTAAAATAGCAAGAGCTCTGTTCTCTTAGAGTTGTATGTGGGCTTGTTTTCTGTTTTTGTTTTTCAAAGGAGCAGCTGATGCAGGTTTAGGAATTATAAAACCAGAGGTCAAGCTGTTTGATCAAAATAAAAGGAGAGCTGGTAAATACTTCATCTAAATTGGCTTATAGACCCATGTTTACAATGTCAAGGTGCATGTGACAGTAAATGGAGAGCAAGTTCAGTAATAGGGCTGGTTTCAAGTACTGTCTACCAAATAGAATGTGAAAGATATGCGTGAAGAATCTTAAAAGTTGCCAGAAGTTAATTTAGTGTTATGTTTCATGTTTGCAGACAAAATTTGTTTCTACTTAATGGAACTGGAAATGACCTTTCTTCTTTCCTTAGCTCTGAATTACTGCTATGTGTTTCTCCTGCAGCAAAAGTGTAGGTTTGAATTTGGTTTAATTTAGAATATTCAAGAGGGTCAGCGGATTGCGATGTCAGGTTTGATATGATACCAGTACAGTGGTGCCCCGCTAGACGAAAATAATTCGTTCTGCGAAAATTTTCGTCTAGCGGGTTTTTCGTCTTGCGGAGCGGCAATGACAGCCGCGCTCCGCAAAACGGAAAAAAAAAAGACGAAAATTTTTCGTCTTGCGAGGCAGCCCCATAGACTTTTTCGTCTTGCGGGGCAGCCTTCCGCTAGACGAATGCCTTCGTCTAGCGAGTTTTTCGTCTTGCGAGGCATTCGTCTAGCGGGGTACCACTGTACAATTCAATAGAAACCAAACCAAACCTTGGTGAACAAAAAGTACTTGTTTCAAATGAAAGCAAGAAATTGCCAAATTGGAGCAAAGTTGTTGTTAACATGAATGGGCAATGCTGCTCCCATTTCTACAACTGACCTTGTGATGTGAATGCATGCAAGCGCTTGGCTGGTGACTGGCCCACTTCTAAGCTCAACTCAAGGTGCTAGTGCTTACCTGTAAGGCCCTGAATGGTCCGAGACTCAGGTAGTTCAAGGGAAGTCTGCTCTTCTAACTAACCTGCATGCATGCTGAGGTTAGCAGTCAATGCCCTTCTCTAGATGTCTCTAGAAGTAGACTGGGTGGCAACCAGAGGAAAAGCATTTTTTGGCTGCTGCCTTCCTTTTGTGGATTTTCCTCCCCAGGAAGACTGACTGTCACCTATATACAGGTGAAACTCGAAAAATTAGAATATTGTGGAAAGGTTAATTTCTTTCAGTAATTCAACGTAAAAGGTGAAACAAATATATGAGATAGACTCATGACATGCAAAGCGAGATATGTCAAGCCTTTATTTGTTATAATTGTGATGATTATGGCATACAGCTGATGAGAACCCCAAATTAACAATTTCAACTTTTGGGTTTTCATCAGCTGTACACCATAATCATCACAATTATAGCAAACAAAGGCTTGACATATCTCACTTTGCATGTCATGAGTCTATCTCAAATATTAAACTCCAGTAGCTAATGAAAACAATTGCTTACATAAATGGACTTTTCCATGATATTCTATTTTTTTGAGTTTCACCTGTATAAAGTGCAAATCTGAAGATTAAGAGGAAAGGCGACTGCCTCACTACTGCAATAACAAAACTGGTTTGCATTCAATGCAATAACGGGCAAAATAGCACAACAACATAGCTTACAAAATAACATTTAAAAATGAACATTTGGTTTGGTAACGAATAATTTAAAAGGGATTCATGTGACATGATTGTAGTTTCTGGCACCTTTCTTGCATACTGGAATATTGTCCCCTCCCCCCTTCTTGTCAAGAAACTTATTTGGGAAGCTAAAAGAGTTTACTGAAGAAACTTGAAGAGATTGGGTTCTCCAGTGGGGATAAATAATGCTGTTCCCCATATTTCTGAACAAATCTCAAAAAGTGCCTTACACAAAACAGTAGCTGAGATCCCCCCACCACTGAGATTGCTGTGAGATGAAGGCACAGTGAAAACAATATCTACATATATTTTTCGATATTTTAACCATCCTCTGTTTCTTTTCCCTCCACTATGCCATACTGCTTTACAAAGCAATTAGAGAGTTCCTGGAGACACTAATTGGATCATAAAGTGCCTCCTTCATGTTCCTCCTAAGGAGGGAGTGAAAAACCAGAAGCAATTTCTGGCCTCATCTCCACATCTGTGAAATGTTTGTGAGTAATCTTAGAATTCAATTAAAAAAACCTTGAGGAGCCTTTAAATAACATTCTTTGAGACAAATAGTTAGCTGCAGCCAGACACTTTCCCCTCAAGATGACAGAAGCTTCAAGGGGCTCCTGTTGGAGCCACATCCTATTTCTGAACTTCTACCTTCTGTGTGTGGACATCGAAGGACAGAAATTGGGGATTCAAACTCCCTATTATTTTTAGAAAAAGTGGGGAATTCAAACCATCCCTGAAATTCAAAAGTCCGTGAGAACTTCAGGTTTTCCACTCCACTTTCCCCCATCACTTCAGGGGGGCAGGGATCAGCTGTTTGGATTCAAAGTCCCACTCAGTCTTGAAAGCTGGGCCATTCTCTCTCTCTCTCCCTCCCTCCCTCCCTAATGGATTTCCCAGAGTGGTTGTGAGGACAAAATAGACATGTGCACCTTCCTGAACACCTTGGATGGGATATAAATGTAATTAATAATTAAGATTCCCAACCTACATCTGGACATATTTAGGTATTCTTGTCTTCTATTTAGGTTGCTTCAATACCAAGGATGTGCATATTTTCTGTTGAAATTTTGGAAAGTCATTAAAAAAATAATAATCCAAGAATTGCTTTGCCTTTTGGAGTAAAAAGTAGCTTCTTTCGTAGACAATGGCACCCCTTGTTTTGCTCAACAGAAATCTATTGTCATGGGGTTCGTTCAGGCAAAGGGCTGATGATTAAAAGTGTTAGACAATATTAGAAAAGAAAACCAACAGGGCTTCCGGTTTCCGGTTGCCTTAATGGCACAGTTCCCACAGCCATGGCAGATCATACGTAAACAAAAAGTGACTTCAGACTTTGATCAGGTGACTTGGTGTTCATTTCCTGTCTCCTTGTGTGTTTCATACAGTTATTTGCACATGGCAGAGTTTCTCATTGTCTTTTGAAACGTCTTTAGCCAGCTACTTTTGCCAGAATAAAGCTCTGTTTTAACATATGAATTGAAGCCTTGCAGAAAGTCCCATTCTTATTATCTACTAATGGGGGGAAGGCTTCACAACTGCTGGTTATATATCTCTAAAATAGAAGAAGAGAAAAAGAGCTCCCTGGTTTTACTGCATGGAGGTATTGATGGAGAGAGCGCCAGGTATATGGCAGGGGGTTGATTTAAATGATACATAGATGATTATGGTGAGACTAAATGTTTTCTGGCCAGTTACACTGTGAATAACTAGCTGGAGTTTTTAAAACATGGTCATTTGCCAGGTAAAATGTGCAGTAGATTAGTTGTCAAGACTGCTGACAGATATTGGGGCCAATGTCTCCAGAACTTTTGAGCCGGACCTCTTCAGTATGTAGGACAGAGCACCAAGGATGTACATGTAGAGGAACATCCAGTAGCCTGTGGTCCAAAATGAAAAAGTCCAAACTTTATCTAAAATTGACCCTCTTAACAGCTGTTAATGAGAACTAGGCCCAAAAGGCAGGAGGCTGGGGAAAAAGTGTGGTATTCAACTAAGTTCAACTAAGTTTTACCCAGAGTAGACCCACTGAAATAAATAGAGTAACTTAGTCATGCTCATTAATTTAATTACTCTTGCCGCCCAGTTTTAAGACATTTCAGAATATATTTTTCTGTATAAAGAATTGCTCTTCAAGGCATGGGATGAGCTCAGTTTTACAGTTCCCACAGGTAGAACTCCCAAACCACAATGAAACCTGCTTAGATATCTCATCTCTTTAGTTTCTTCTGTGACACTATTAAATTCTAAACATTCTCTTATTCACATAGCAACACATACACAAATGTGTGCACACAGATCAGTTGTGTTTAGGACAAGCAGAATAGGAGACTGAAATTTAAAATTCAAACCAATATATACTTAATTAACTTATTTATAATACAGTATCATGCAATAAGGTTATTTGTAAATTTAGATGTTAAGGGATACTTTTTAATATAAAGTTAAAATGGTACACTAGTTATTTTCCCTATTCTAAGCAAATAGTTCTCTTTCCCATGGGAATCTTCCTTTGGCCAGCTTCTTGTGAACATCTGCCACTCTCCTAGAGAACTGCTGCCGGAGTCTCTTTCTCCCTGCCGATCTTCTCAGCTTTAGCCTTCAGTGCTTTCAGCCATGGTGTACCAGCTTCTTTTCCCTTGAACAGCTGCCTGCTGCCACCAGCAGCTCTCCACTTTGCTCTGGCTTAGCCTCTTTGTCATCCTCAGTTTGGCGCCACAAACTCTGACTCCCTCTCAGCCATGCTGCACTTCCCATTTTATATACTTCAGTCAGAAGTGTTTACCCAATCAAATTAGTCCCTCTGACCAGCAGACATTTCATTGGTCTTAAGGAGTTAAAATGGAACATCCACTAAAAGACCAATCACTTTTTTTTATTCTGTTGTTGTTCAGTCATTCAGTCGTGTCCGCCTCTTCGTGACCCCATGGACCAGAGCACGCCAGGCACCCCTGTCTTCCACTGCCTCCCGCAGTTTGGTCAGACTCATGTTAGTAGCTTCGAGAACACTGTCCAACCATCTCGTCCTCTGTCGTCCCCTTCTCCTTGTGCCCTCCATCTTTCCCAGCATCAGGGTCTTCTCCAGGGAGTGTTCTCTTCTCAGGAGGTGGCCAAAGTAATATTTTTTGGATTCTACTGAACAATATATAACTGTCAGCAGAAAACCTCATAGGAAGGGGTGGCCTGTCCTGTTTTACCACCTGAGGCAAATCAGGAAGATACTGTCCCCGCTCAAAGTATTGCTTATTGGGGTTTTGTGGTGACTGCTTCTGGTGAGATCTTGCTGGAAGCCATGCCAGTTCTCTCTCTCTCTCTCTCTCTCTCTCTCTCTCTCTCTCTCTCTCTCTCACACACACACACACACACACACACTGTGCTACAGTTAATTGTTCACAAATCAAACAGTATTTAGAGCAGAGCAACATTAACATACCTAACTTTTCGATTTTCTGGTGTTACAGTTTCTCCATGGGAGGTGTGAATGATTTGGGGGTTTTTTTTTAAAGGGGGAGGGAGGTTTCCCATTAATTTGTAGATAATTGCTTTGTAAAGCTTTACAATATGTTTATATGCCTAAGGTGCATTCAGAAGAGATAGGGACTTTCCTGCTGTTCATTCACTTTTGCATACAGCTTGCACTCCTTCTGACCAGTCCTACAACAGTTTATGATGGCTTGCAGGTATGCCAGGAAGTAGCAACCAGCTCACATCATTTAAGGAGGATAACTGGGTTCAGTATGCTCTGTCACTGGAAGACAAAATAGTTGGTAGCAGAAGAAGACGTTATCTTGGTGATGCTTTCAAGAACCAAAAACTGGGATATAGGGTGCTGACTTTATGCATATTTCCAAGACATTATTTGCTAATAACTTGCAATAACAGTGTCCTATGAAATGCATAAGGTAAAGTGTTAGTTATACAAGTGGCATTAATTGAATCACAATTTCACTCAGGTTTTGTGCATTTTACAGAAAAGCTAGGCCTAGAAAGCATTTAATTGCATTATACGAGGGTAGTAAAATTCCAAGGAAAGTATGAAATCTTCAGGTCCTTTAGTTAGTCAAACCTTATGCTCCTATATATAACAGGACAAAAAGTCTGCTACCTGCCTGCCTGCTAGGCTCCCCATTCCCCCCTCCCCTCCCCAATTTGGACTTTGAGACTTGGCATAGGGGTTGGTCTCTGGGGTTCTGAGCAAGCACCCTAAATCTTTGAGCTGATGCTGATCAGCTACCATCATTGCTTAGTGCTGTGCTCTGCCCTGTCCTAATGCCATCACCTCGTCCTCTTCCTTTTCTACCTAAAACAGATTGTGCATGATTATTGTGGTGCACTGCATTCTCCAATTGGCCTGGAAGGAAAGTAGGGGGCAGAGCAGGCTGGCAACCATGTGCACCCTCACCCAAAGGAAGAGGCAGACGGAGGAGCTGCTTGGGTGGAGGAATCCCAGGGGTGGTCCACCCCTGCTGCCAGCACCAGAGAAGCAAGGAGGAGCCACCACCACTTGACCCTAGTGAGCAAGGCTTCCATTGAGGGGCAGTGGCAAGTGAAGTGGTGGCAGTGGCGGCAGGGGATGCACCTTCCCATTTCACATCAGGTGGCGAAACGGGGTGGCCTGCCCCTGAGCACAGCAGGAGCTGTTCACCCTCGAGTCAGCCAGCTTGCTCACCCACTCCACCTCCTAGTCCACCTGTTCCACACCATGCTAGGTTTGCTGCTTGGTTTGGCCAATGCCCCAGTCCAGCAGCAGCCATCAAAGGAATAATAATAATAATAATAATAATAATAATAATAATAATAATAATTATCATTTATACCCCTGCCCATCTGGCTGGGTTTCCCCAGTCACTCTGGGTGGTTTACAGCATAGATAAAAAATGGTAAAACATCAGACATTTAAAAAAATTCTGATATAGGGAAAGCAGCAGAAGGCTGAGTCAGGTTAAAAGGGGATGAGGAAGCAAGTGAACGTTAGAGAAAGGGAGAAAGAAGGTCAGATGAAGCAAGAGAAATAAGAGGGAAATAAATGAATGAAGTTGGATGCAGACAGGCAGAAAGAAAAAGAAAATAAATTGAAAGGGCCTCAAACTCTGGGATGCTGCGGAAGTGGGAAGCCTGCTGCCTACGTGCCTGTAAGGCCTTTATTATTTTAACTGCGCTGTCTCCATAGCTGGTGCCGGTGCCCCCCACAACTTGCTGTCCACACACTTGCACCCCATTTCTGTCATTAACACATGCTGTCATTAACACATGGTGTTATTTTTCCTTCTTGCCTACATAATGGGATGAACAGGAAAAGAGGATTTATTTTAGTTCTTTTATGGACTGTCTTAACAAGTCGAGAAAGTTGCAGGACTCTGCATGGCAGGATAACATGAATGATACCAAAACATCAATGCCGCATCATGGATAGGGTCATTCTTGGACTGGGGGAAGCCTAGTTCACTTGTAGTTAAGTAAATCTGCCTGTTCTTTAGAGTTCTTCCAGAGGCGCTCAATAGCAGAAGATCTGGAATGGGGATCAAGGTAGCCTTGAAGATTAATGGAACTGAAAGGCTCAATTGTTAGCAAAGCAAGGAAATTTGATACAGAGATAAGAAGGAAATAGTATTAGCAGCTGCATTTGAAGACTGGGCGGGGTGTGATAAAGGAAGAAAGGCAGCAAATCTCTTAACAGAATGCTTGCAATAAGGGATTGTGGCACAGTTTAAATACATATGACTCATCTGATGTCACAGCTATGGTGTCTTTCAATATACTCTGCCCTAACTACACAAGGGGTGGTGCTGTGGTGTAAATCACTGAGCCTTGGGCTTGCCAATTGGAAGGTCAGTGGTTTGAATCCCTGCGACGGGGTGAACTCCCATTGCTCAGTCTCAGCTCCTGCCAACCTAGCAGTTCAAAGTTCAAGTAGATAAATAGGTACCGCTCCAGCGGGAAGGTAAACGGTGTTTCTGTGCGTTGCTCTGGTTTACCAGAAGCGGCTTAGTCATGCTGGCCACATACCCCGGAAGCTGTATGTCGGCTCCCTCGGCCAGTAAAGCAAGTTGAGCGCCGCAACCCCAGAGTCGGACACGACTGGACCTAACGGTCAGGGGTCCCTTTACCTTAATGTTTAAATCAGCCCTCTGTTGTTGTTCAGTAGTTCAGTCGTGCCCGAGTCTTCATGACCCCATGGACCAAATCAGCCCTACATATCTTTAAATGTTTAAATCAGCCCTACATATCTTTAAATGAGAGCATGATGGGACAGGGTGAAGGTGAGCATTGAAGATGATATTGGCAATAGGATGCTTGATGGAGACAAGAAAATGGGGGAAAACCCCACCACTACCGCTATGTGTGCATTCTGGATACCTTTGGGATCACAGCCATTTTTATAAAAGGGCCAACAGCACAGCGTGCTTCAAATAGTATATAAACAGTTAATTATCATGCAATGCACTGTGCGAATCCTGGAGATGGGGGGAGGGGGGTGATGGCGGACACAAACATCTCCTTTTACTGTTCCTAATCCTGGGTTAAAACATCATTTTGGCAAAGGGAACATGCCATTGTTTAGGTCCTTTGAGATTTATTAGGAGTGGACGGAGTCTAATCATTTCCAGGTTTTGAGAGCTGAAGTAGTGAGATAAAAGTCAAAACATGGAGCATCCAGGGCAGCAGTAATCCAAAGCTTGATAGCAGAAGGGATTTATTATATATTGGTAAAGGTGAACCACTATCATCTTGAAGGATATATATTCTAAAGGCTGATGTGGTACAGAGAGCTGAAAGTCCATGTAAGATGAGAGCTCTTCCTTCATGCATAAAAACAAGCTGGAAGAGATTTAGTCTGTGCAGAAAAGAAGTTAATGACAACCTTGAAGAATACGGCTGACAATTCAAGGGTAAAGATGGAGATGTATGGGTGGCATAGAGAGACATGTTCGGACAGGATTTTGGGTAGTGCAATGCCAGCTCCACAAATCACATTGCTAGCCAAAATTGATCAAACCGAAATAGGACACTGAAGCCATAGAGCAGGTCTATGGCAGAGCAAAGGCCATTACTATCTCAGGTCTGCTCCATTCTAAAGAGATAGCACAAATCAGTCTCTTGCCATTATTTAGGCCAGGAATGGTGACCAGTGGCATTTGGGCCAGATCTGGACCAAGAATAAATTTATTTTTGTCCATAGCTATAAAATATTCAAAAACTGTGAGAGACAGATTTTTTTTTTTTTGCACTTTAAAGTTATCTCTTTGTTCTGGACTTTGTATGAAGGGCTCCAAACTTGCAGTGACGATCAACCAAACTTAGGGACCGCATAGAAGGAGTTAAAGGGATTAGCCAGTCAGAACCTTAGGGGGCGGAGTTAGGAGGACTATATAAACCCACCCCAGGGAAGAGGAGTGGTTCTTGTTGGGAGGTTTGAGGATGGGTGGCAGGAAGTTCTGAGAGGGGGCAGCGGAGAGAGTCTGAGAGTAAGAGAGAGGTAGTGAGGTCAGAGGAAGGGAGAGATAGTTTGGAACTGTAAGGGATTAGAAGCTGTAGGTCTATGCAGGTATAGGAACTGTTATTAAAGATAAAAAGAACTATTCATTCGGAAACCACATGCTTATGTATTAAACTTCAATAAACCTTATCCCTAACTGAAGTGAGTGAAGCGATTACCAGGCATATACCGGTTGGTGGCAGCGTGTACTTAACCCGTGGTTGGTGCAGGTACCAACGGACCGTGAAACGTCTGGGGGTTCTGCGCAGTTGGAGTGGACCGCCACACTTGCCCAGGTCCACATGCTCAGTAAAAATGGAGCAGCTTCTGTTAGGTGGTCTTGCCTTTATTAAAAGGCCTGAGCCCCCCAGCAAAGAACCAGGCTGGGTGGAGAGAATACACTTCCGGATAATCCATCTCCCTAACCACTGAGAATTGAATTATCTCCCTGAGAGTTCAGAAGTTGGTAATCCCTGATTTATCCTGCTCCGGATCTATAACTTGACACATATTTTCACAGCAGGATATTCCCCACACAACAGAAGCCATGCTTGTGTTGGAAAATGATGTCCCATCGGGGTTGATTTTGGCCGGCTAACACACAGCTCTATGATAATAATAAAAAGAATTTTTTTAAAAAAGACATAGATTGTTGTTGTGTGGTGAAAGATAATTTTTCTTCTGCTTTTGTGAATAAAATGTCTGCGTCTTGTGGTGGTGATTGCCAGCTAAATCCATCTCCTCTGAACAATTGGATGTACTGTAGATGACCACTCTTGATCAGCCTCAAGCACACATATCTGAATTAAGAGCTCAAGATCCCGATGATGCCAAATAAGTTGCTTCTGTCATTCTGCTCGGCTTCAAAGCAAGCCGTGGCACAGCAAGCTTCTCTTGTATGCCTCTTCTCGCATATCCACACACCTGCTCCAAATTTGGATTAAAAACGCTATCTCGAGATGACATCATTCCCTTTCTTGACTCTGGTTTTCTTTTTTCAAGGTCTCCTGTTTGGGAATATAAATTGACTTCTCCAGTCCCCCTTTCAAACCTGACATCAGATGGTTTTTGAATCATGTGCCTATTATGCTGCAGGTTAATCCGTCTCTTTGACTGAGTGCACGGAGGTTTAGCAGATAAAAAGAGGAAGGATAAACAATGAACAAAGTGAAAAGAGGATGAAAAAAGAGTTTGGGAAATAGCTTCTTAAAAACATCCCCTTCAATTTTTTTTAAAAAAATATATGAACAATATTCATTTTAGAAAAGGGGAAATGAAGAAATTTTAAACTCCCAGTTTGCAAGTACTTTTGCCACTTAGATGGAAGGCAGGGGACAAGCTCCAGAATGATTGGCTTTCAATTCCATGGTCATACATGCTGTTCTCCCTCTTGAGATTGACTATGAAGGGACACTAGGAGAGGAACAACAAGGTTTTGATAGCGGGCAAGATTCACAGCTGGGATCAACGTCCTTCTCCTGGTTATAAGCCAGGTTAAATATATATATACATATGAGAGAAAATATATAAAATATATATTTTAGAGAGTTTACGATGGTTGCTTGTTCAATGTGGGATACAAGGGCTCCTAAGAAATATACTGAAATGATCATGTACCATCTGAAGCTGGGAAGGGACCCACTCTTGTCTTTGCTAAGTGGGACCTTTGAGGCATCTCTCCCAGGAGCTTCTAGCTAGCTGCTCACCCCTGCTCTAAATAGATGGGGGTACAATAGATCAGTACAATGAGTCTGAGATTCTTCAATGAATTGCATTGCAATTTGGACTGCATATTAAAACTCGCATGTTGGAGAAAGGTAATCCTGGGATCACTTAAGCACAAAGCTGAACTAAATATTTACAAAAGCTTATACAGCTGATAAAATTGCCCATCTCATGTTTTAGAGCTTTGCAAGCAATGCTTAAATGAACTTGAGCCAGGTCCATTTGTAAGCCAAAAAAAAAAAAAAAAAAAGTTGGATCAATGACACACCAGTCATCTATAATGATGTAACCAAACAAACATGGAAAAGAGTGATTTGTTAATGTATAATCCTATGATCTGATTATAGGATGTTACATCCCGATTGCCAGGAAAAACAACACAATGGCTAGACGCAACCCTGTAGCTTGTTGAAAGATTCATAATGTTTTGAAAATGTTACAACCCTTGAACAGCTAAAGGGCTTCCAGGATTATGTACAGAGGTCCATCTGTGAGCATGTCCCTCTATGACACGGAGTTCTATGATACAGCAGAGAGCAAGTGTTGCTGCTACTTCTGCAGTGGGACTGGAGGTGGGTCCTAGACTTGGAACATTTGCATGGGCATGGGAATGTTGAGGATGTGGCAGTGCTGCAGCAACCATATACAATACAGCACATGCCTCCAGTGATTTCCGCTAATGGTGGGGAGGAGGGGAAAACTGGAGACCTATGACACTAGACCACCATCTTGACTGTGGGTCCTGGAAGATCTGCTCCTTGCCTTTTTCTACCTGGTCTGGGAAGGTAGAGTCCTGATTGACTCCAGCTCAGGGGTGCCAACTTGAATAAAATATTTGGGGCAGGTAAGCCCCGCTCCACATAACCAATCACATGACATTGCACATGCACACCATTTAAATGGCAATGCCCATCAACTTTTTTTGGGGGGGGGGTGGCCCTCTCAAACATTGGACTGAGGGGAGCCAAAGGGACCTCAGCCCCTAGGAGTTGACTCATATTCTCCAGCTACAAAACCTGAGGCTTCTGAACAGACTGTTGGGCTGGGGTTTGGATTAGGTTTGTTATTGTTGGGGTGTGTGTGTTGTTGCTGTTGTTTTTGTTTTAAATCTTGTGACTTATGTGAGACTGTTCCATTGTTCTTATTGTTCAGTTTGGTTGTGTATTTTTTAATGTTTTATTTATTGTTTATGACTACTTTTGTTGGGTTGTAGTTATGTATTTTTTCATGCTGTAATCTGCCTTGAGCATGGTTTGTAAAGGCCACATACAAGTAAAATTATGTATATCTGTATCTAGCATTCAGGGGGGGGGCAGTTCAGGCAGAGCAGTGTTACTTGCCTGCCTTCTAAACACTGAGTGTTGCTGCTAGTTCCTGAGAGGGGAAGGGGTATGGCAAGGGAAGTCAGTGCAGTGGCAGAGCCATTTCAGCACTTCTGCTGCCACACCGAAACCACGCTTTCACTGACCTGAGCTTCCAGTGCCATGCCCCATCCCATCTCTCTCTCCCAAGAATGAGCAGCAATGCTCAGTGTTTGGAAGTCAGGTCAGCAATGCTGCGCAACCTGCATTGCCCTACTGATCACTACTGCAGTAGACAGTAGCAGGTAGCAAATTCTCTGCACAACAAATTCAATACGAGTTGTGAGAACTTGGAATTTCATCAGCAGTATCTTTTAAAGCCCCTAATGATTCTTTAACTTTGCTGGTTGCAGGATGGTTGTGTAGTATGTGGGAGCTTTTCTGAGCAAAATAACTTCTTGTTATGCACTAACCAGTTGTATTTTTGTCCCAGGATTGGCACCATTAACCCTGTTATCACACCCAGCAACTGATCTGCTGTGGGCAAAAGGTTGATGTTGTTATTGCAAAGAACCCTAAAAACAGTTTTGTTCTTTTTTTAGGTAAGAAATCAGCAGCAGTAACATACACTTACAAAGCGCTTGAAATACCCAAGAAAAAATAATAATATGAAGATTATCTTAAAGAAGACAGAGAAATGCTATTGGGTGACAGAGTAAAGGCAGAACTCCTCAACACCTGCTTTGCCTCCTTTGTCTTCACCCAAAAGGAAAGCGATTCCCAGCCTGGTGATAACAGAATAAATGGTCAAAATAAAAAATCCTTCCAGTAGCACCTAAATGGTGTAAGGAGGGAGCCCAAGATAGGAAAAGAAGTACCGGTAAGGGAACACCTGTCTACTTCAAGTGAATTTAGATCTCCAGGGCCTGATGAGCTGCACCCAAGGGTATTAAAGGAGCTTGCAGATGTAATTTCAGGAGCTTTGTCTATGGTCTTTGAGAATTCTTTGAGAACAGGTGAGGTCCCTACAGACTGGAGGCGGGCAAAGGTTGTCCCCATCTTCAAAAAGGGGGGAAAGGAAGACCCAGGTAACTACCGACTGGTGAGCTTGACTGGTGAGCTACGAAGGTCCTAGAACAGATTATTCAATAGTCAATCTGTTAGCACTTGGGTAAAGGATGCTGTGATTACTAAGATCCAACATGGGCTCCTCAAAAATAAGTCATGCCAGATCAATCTGATTTCTTTTATTGATTGAATTACAAACTTGGTAGACCAGGGAAATGCTGTGTACATAGCGTATCTTGATTTCAGTAAGAATATCCCCCATGATATTCTTGCAAGGAAGATGGTAAAATGTGGGTTGAATGAGGTAGCTGTTAGCTGGATTTGTAACTGGTTGACTAACCAAACCCAAAGAGTACTCATTAATAGTTCCTCGTCATCCTGGAAAAAAGTGACAAATGGGGTGCCGCAGGGTTCTGTCCTAGGCCCGTTGTTGTTTAACATCTGTATAAATGACTTGGATGAAGGAATTGGGGGGATGTTCATCAAATTTGCAGATGTCACCAAACCAGGAGGGGTAGCTAATGCTGCAGAAGACAGAGTCAGAATTCAAAATGACTTTAACAGCAAGCTAACAAAATGAATTTCAATAGGGACAAATAAAAAAATTCCTTCCAGTAGCACCTTAGAGACCAACTAAGTTTGTTCTCGGTATGAGCTTTTGTGTGCATGCACACTTCTTCAGATACACTGAAACAGAAGTCACCAGACAAGTGTAAGGTTCTGCACTTAGGCAGGAAGAACCAGATGCACAAATATAGGATGGGGGACACCTGGCTTACTAGCAGTACATGTGAAAAGGATCTAGGGGTCTTGGTGGACCACAAGCTGAACATGAATCAACAGTATGATGCAACACCCAAAAATGTGAATCCTGTTTTAGGCTGCATCAACAAAAGTCTAGTGTCCAGATGAAGGGAAGTAATAGTACCACTCTATTCTGCCTTGGTCAGACCACACCTGGAATACTGTGTCCAATTCTGGGCACCACAATTTAAGAAAGATGTTGACAAGCTGGAACGTGTGCAGAGGAGGGCAACCAAGATGATCAAGGGTCTGGAAACTAAGCCTTATGAGGAGCGCTTGAAGAAGCTGGGTATGTTTAGCCTCGAAAAGAGGAGACTGAGAGAAGATACAATAGCCATCTTCAAGTATCTTAAGGGCTGTCAAATGGAGGAGGGAGCATGCTTGTTTTCTCCTGCTCTGAAGGGTAAGACTGGAACCAATGGCTTCAAGTTACAAGAAAGGAGATTCCAACTACTAAACATTTGGAAAGACTTTCTGACAGTAAAAGCTGTTTGACAATGGAACAGTCTCACATAAGAGGTTGTGGACTCTCCTTCCTTGGAGGTTTTTTAAGCAGAGGTTGGATGGCCATCTGTCATGGATGCTTTAGCTGAGATTCCTGCATCGTTGCAGGGGGTTGGACTAGAGGACCCTTGGGGTCCCTTCCAACTCTAAGATTCTATGATTCTATGAAAGAAAGTCAGTCAGTGTTATATTTCCTGTACCTATTCACGGAGTTAAGATAGCGATAAAGGCCTTAAATCTGAAAGAAAAGGGAAAGTGTGGTTAGCATGGAGGCAAACATGCTTAATATTTCAAAAGTTTATTGACTCTCCTTATATGTGAGCATTCTAAGTATTTTTAAAAAGTTATTTTGGCTACTTGTGCAAAGGGGGGAAATGCTCCAAACTTTTGTGAGACTAAATTCTTAAATGGTAAGAGCTGCTAATGTACAAATATTGTTTTTAAAATTATACTGTTTCTCTACTTAGCTGTGAAATATGGCCATTGCTGTCAACCTTCCCTGCTGTTCCCCACTGCTATAATAAGGGAATTTCCTGCAAAAAAAGGGGAAAGGTTGACAGCTATGAATATGGCTGTTGGAACTACCTGTACTGTCAATAGAGGAAAAGAAAATTATTTAAAAAGTGAAATAAGGATATGGTTCTTTTGCTTTGCAGGGATAAATCTGCTGCCTTTGGTTATTCCGCTCTACATTTTCTCCACCTCCTATTTTATTGTTTTTCTTATTTCCTAATTTGTATTTGAATAATGGAGAGGTGACTCTTCAGGCTGGGGGTGCAGTTGCTCAAGGAAGCCAGTGGCACATGGGATGAGCAACACAAATTCAGAAGTGTGGTGCTGCACGTGCTTTGGGGTGAGCAACGGGACGCACAATTGTGAATAATAACACCAACATGAACCTGTGTTAAGGTAGATGCGATTTGAAAGACAGTAGACCTTATCAATGCAATAAAATGTACATTAATTGCTAAAGGTTAATAAACTAAGCAGTAGACGCAACTGACGTGATGAGATGATTAAATCCATGCTATGACTTATTCAAAACTCAATTTACTTTAGTAGTACAATAATTTATTAGATCTCATCTGTGCCCATAGTGTCAGGAGGTTCAGAATTAATGATCTGCACGAATACTACATACAGGCAAACAAAATCTAATTTTAAAAATCTATTGGATACAGTTTTATTAAATTACAGGGGTGAACATAATTAGCAGACCTCATTATTTTCTTACATTAAATTTATTTACAGTGATTTTATCTTTTCCTTGGATGATAAGTTCTAAGGTATAAGCAAACCTACTAGTGGCATTAGAAAAATGTAATACCGCAAGGAAGTTTCTTGCAACAAGTTTTAAACATGAAATAAAAGATACTTTGGGGGAGGAGAGAGAATTGTTTATATTGTTAATTTTAAGAAACAAATTATGATTTTAGCATCACATTTTGGATTTTAAAAAAGTAATTTAGCCCTGAAAGAAATATCACTATGTAATCAGCTGAACTAGACTTAGCAGCAGCTCATACATGCATGCCCATTATTTGATTATTGCAGTGTCAAGAAGTGACCTGCAAGTAAATATTTTTGTTTAGCCATAAATCATAGCAATACTAAAAATATCAATACAGGATGAAATCCAAAATCAATAGTACTTTCATAGGGACACCATACATTGAATAGCTTGCATGTGTGTGTATGAATGAACCAGCATAGATATAAAACCAACAGAAATTTCAGATGATTGCTTGTCAATTGAGTTAGCTCACACGTTCATGTAACCAAGTGTTACACATACACTGTGTAGCAAAGTAGCTCAAACAAATGTTAACACCATGTTGGTGGCTAGAGGAAGGATGAGGCCAATCAAAAGCTCAAGGCCCAGAACAAAGGACAGTAAAAGGAATACAACTGACAACATAAGTTCATAAAAACTTGTGCCTGGGGAGAGATGTTTCACTCTTTTGCACACAATGCTGTCTGCAGCATTTTAAAAAATATATCCAAATACCTGAATTTCCCAAAGTGCTTCAGAGGTCCTGCTTCAGTTTGGGGCATTTCTGAGACAGCTCCATTTTATTCTTCTTTCAGGATTTGTTCCAGGCTTTAGCACACCTTAATTCTGATCATAAATCTAGAAGCTGTATTTATGGGGAGGGGAAGAAAAGCCAAACAGGAATGACATTTTCTTTGGCCATTCAGAAATGTTGAGGAGCTGACAAATAGGAAAGCATGACCAAAAAACTTTGCTTTCATGCTAATAACTCTTTAGCAGGCAAACAACGACAACAAAACATTAAGAGAAAAGGAACATGATAGCACACACAGAGAAAACCAGTGTATCCTCTCTGGAGTTCGGCTAGTTGTTGCTAGAAGGGAAGCTCTTCTTTTTACAAAAAGGTAACGGAGATAAGGGCTCAGATTATCTCAGAGTGATTTTGGGATATGTGTAAAGTTGTGCCTTGCTCATTTGTACCATGTTTCAGTGGGCCTATCACCATTTAATAACTATGATTGGATAAATGTTTGACAAAATATCCTCATTTGTTAAAAATGAGTTCAAGATGATAGTTAAATAATTGACTTGGCTCTAATTATATGCAACCCCAGTCCCCATCAGTTCATCTCAAGCACTTCCATAGATCTCATTCAAGTCATATTGTGGTCATTTCTTCCATAAAGAAATGTTGAGTTAAAACAAAACTCCTTTTGTGGAGCTTAACGAATCTATTTTACTACCCTATCTGAATAGTGATTACAAGAGGGCAAAACTGGTTAGATCAATAATCACATTTTGAAGCGAGAAGCAAAGGATTTGTTGTCTCAAAGTTTATAACAGCATCACCTATTTTGCTCAGCCTAAGGACCATTTAGAAACACTTAAAATATGTCAATTGGTTAGAGCATGGTGCAGATAACAGCAAGGTTGCATGTTCAATCCCCATATGGGACACCTGCATATTCCTGCATTGCAAAGGGGTTGTAATATGTACAGTTCATACCAAAATGCCCACACCTGCTAACTCTGTGGCTTCTTCTGGTTACCTCTGGTGCTAACGGGGGGACCATTGCTCAAAACAAATGGGCAAGGCTGGGGTGTCTCATCAATGCTAAGTAGGGTTTGGCAGACAGGCAGGCTACAGGGTGAAAGACACACTGGAAGTCACAAGTCAGCACTTCAATCACAGGAGCAAGAATCGAGATTGCTTAACTAGTATTCAGCTCATGGTCACCACTAACTACAGCTTTTTTAATTTCGAAAAAATAAATATCAGGTGTGGTGCCACACAATTTTAATCAGAATAGCAGTGCACAAGGGGAGGGGGTTAACTTTTCCTTCCCTAACAATGATCCTGCAGAAGATCTCCCTTGAGAGCCAGTGTGGTGTAGTGGTTGAGAGTGGTAGACTCATAATCTGGTGAACCGGGTTCGTGTCTCCGCTCCTCCACATGCAGCTGCTGGGTGACCTTGGGCTAGTCACACTTCTCTGAAGTCTCTCAACCCCACTCACCTCACAGAGTGTTTGTTGTGGGGGAGGAAGGGAAAGGAGAATGTTAGCTGCTTTTAGACTCCTTTGGGTAGTGATAAAGCGGAATATCAAATCCAAACTCTTCTTCTTCTTGTGCTGAAATTAGCCGTAGGGTGAAAAGCTCTCACTGGGGCCAATGGAAGTTGCCCTTCTCCTTCCTGCATTTCAAGTGGTTGGACTAGATGACCCTTGGGATCCCTTTCAACTATACAGTTCTATGATTCTAACATGCTGCTAACTGTAACATGGTGGGTTTTATTGAGATCATAGCTGGGGAAGGAAGGGTTGCTCCCTGCATTGCTACATTTTCCTGATGGAAAATGATTTATTTCTTAAAAACAAAAACCCTGGTGTAGTTGCTAACACATTTAATGCCTCATGTGGCTTGGTCCATAGGAAGTGTAACTCCAGCGCTGCTTCATGTCATCTGAGGCTGAAATACTCGTAGAGACAGGTGAGGGTCCTTTCTGCAGGAAATGTGTTACATCAGTACAGTCAATTACAGAGACAGGGGTGTGTGTAACTTCCTGTTCCTGCTGTAAGTGACTCAGCAGGTGAGTGTGACTCTATAAAAGCAGAGTCACGCAGCCATTTGGTCTCTGTTCGATTCAACTCTCAGTTAAGTCTCATCCATTTTGTTGTCTGCTGCCTCTCAGCCAGCAGCACTTGGGCCCATTCTCACAAAGGATGTAAGCCACATTATATGTTTATAACCTGAAGCTTAAAGCCTGCCTTCTAGGATGTGTACTGTAAACAACTTGTGAGTAAACTTAGGGTTATACTTTTAAAGACAGACTCTAAAAGGGAGAAAAGGGGACACCAGGAGTAATCCATCTGGGCGAGCCAGATAACATTAGTCATCTTGTAAAGATTCAAACAAATCTACCAACTAGCTTCCATGAATATAGAGGGGATCTGCTCTGCTACATCACTCACTAGCGTGAGTGAAGGAAGGATCATACTTAACAAATATTTCCTTACCTATTATCCCTCTGTCTGGAATTTTCCTGGCCATGCTCTGCTCCTGAGGCATGTGCTCTGTTTGGCTCCTCTTGCCTTTCTGACTGGTGTGGTGGTCAAGGGGAGTCTGAGGACATGGGCAAGACTCTGTCTTGGGAGCAGAGAAGGGAGGTGTACAAACCCCTGGAAATTTTGATTGAGAGGTGGCAACAGGCGTCTGCTTTCCAACATAGTCTAGATAGGCAGCCCCACTCACCTGGGGTTCTCAGGCACCTCTGCTGGTGATGAAATTGTGCGTCATCAAGACATTACATACCATGAGAAAAGAATAATATGGTAAAGGGGCCCCTGACCATTAGCTCCAGTCGTGTCTGACTCTGGGGTTGCGGCGCTCATCTTGCGTTAATGGCCAAGGGAGCCGGTGTACAGCTTCCAGGTCATGTGGCCAGCATGACAAAGCCGCTTCTGGCGAACCAGAGCAGCACATGGAAATGCTGTTTACCTTCCCGCAGGAGCGGTACCTTGCACTTTGATGTGCTTTTGGACTGCTAGGTGGGCAGGAGCAGGGACCGAGCAACGGGAGCTCACCCTGTCGCGGGGATTCGAACCGCCGACCTTCTGATCAGCAAGCCCTAGGCTCTGTGGTTTAACCCACAGCGCCACTATTAGAACGAAATACATAGGTGTCACCAGACTGTCTAATTATTAGTGCTACATTAATTCTTTTTAAAAAAAATCATTTTAAAAAAGCAAATACAAAAATGTCTTTACATACAAATCCATATTCTTAGTAACATACTGCAGAGGGTATATGTCTCCTTCAAATTATTTCCACTGCTGCTTTTTCAAATATCTTCAAATTCCAATATGGTTTTTTATTCCAATAACAAATGCATATACCAGTTTTTTGTTTACTGTACCATTCCACTTTTTAATTTTGGTTTATTTTGTACATCGTTTCACTGTGTCAGATTGCATATTTCCGATGAAAAATTGCTGTTTCTTCCAGGACGTTCAGTGACTGTATGTTCAGTGTGATTTTCAGAGACCTGGAATGAAATCCCTGCTTAGCCAGGAGGTTCACAGGATGACTTTGAGCAAATTACACCTCTCAGCATAACCTCTCATAAAACAAAATTAGTTGATCCTATGTATGCTATCCTGAACAGGTTACAAATCTACTAACAATATGCACAGCTTGAAACAGAATTGATAGAGTTGGAAGAGACCACAGAGCTATGTAATACTCTGTTATCTTATCGAACAGTGTTTTCAAAGGAATTTACTTCCAAGAAATGAGCTTTGGATCTTTGCCTAAGAGGAGGCAGTCATTTCATTCAATTCAAAAACACTGTGAAAAGCCATAGCACCCCAGGAGCCCCTTGAAGGTCAAGATGCCAGAGAACTTTACTTATCTCTTATATCAGTGTTTTTCAACCTTTTTTGGGCAAAGGCACACTTGTTTCATGAAAAAAATCACGAGGCACACCACCATTAGAAAATGTTCAAAAATTTAACTCTGTGCCTATATTGACTATATATAAAGTAATTTTCCCACGGCACACCAGGAACAGTGGTTGAAAAACACTGTCTTATATCACCCCAGGACATGGATGATCCTAGTCGCACCTTGCGTACTCTCCCATATTGAAGTCCAAGGTTCTCTTGTGGCCTGCTCACTTATGGTGAATGGGAATTGCTCCAGACCTCCAGCTAGGCAAATGTTTTTAAACCCTAGAAATGTGTTTCTCCCTCCACCCCAAGCCCACTCCTGAAGTAGTTTATCAGATACCCAGAGAGCAGCTTTGCACTCCGCAATATTAGCTTGCGGGGCAGAATCTGAGACATGGAAGAAGGAGCCAGGCAAAAATAGATAGACACATGAACAAAACATGGAAAGGGGATTGGTAATGAGTGTGGCCAAGGGAACGGAAAGCTGGATGAGAGACGCTGGTTCAAATGTCAACTCTACCTCAAGTTTGGGGGAAAACTCATACTTAGGTTCCATCTCTCATCTGTCTGCTGCTTATGTCCCTCATCTGTCAAATAAGAATAACTGTGACCTTCTTCAGTAAGTGTCATATATTCAGGATAGTTTTTGATGAAAGCAGATAGGCAGTTTTCAAACTGCATATTCAAATTGTTCATCTTGCACACACAGTTGTACATTCAGTTGTTCCCTCCAATGAACTGACAGTACTTATTCTCAGGTGTGCTGCCTGTTTATAGCACATATCTGCAACAGCACAACACTTTGTGGCCTTCCTATATATATTTTTACCAAGGTCTGTCATAATTCAATGTTTCTGGCTGCAAATGATCTTGTGGGCAGTGGCGCACACTTCATCCCATATAAAACCAGCCAAAGCATTATGGGGGCAGGAGAGCATCAGGCTGCTTTGAATTCATTGCTATCAGTTTAATCCTTAGCTGTCCAATGTGCAAACATGAGGCAGAGTTTACATTTGCCAAGTAGGATAATCAACATAAGTAACCCCTTGGCAGGCACTCTGCTCAATATCCACCCCATGTAATTGCTTTGGATTTGATCACTGATGCTCAGCCATGTCTTTGTATAATGCTCACCTGTGGCTTCCAGCAGCCCTTTAATTTTCTCTTTCATTAAAATGAAACTCTGATGGAAATTTTCAGTATTACCAAATAAGTTCCCCTACCCTGCTTTCTCTTTCTCTTCCTCTTTCTTTCTTTCTTTTTAAAATCCCAATTGAGAAATTAAGCATTAGGGCACTTATTAATAAGAGCTAAGGGGGAAAGTAGCTCATTGTTACCATCAGCTGAGATAAATGAGACATCAGACAGAGATGATATATTTTACTGGTCAAGTTTATTATTATTATTCACTTGCTTGTGGGGGGGGGGAGGCTGTATGCCACTATTCATGAAATTTCATAGCTATTGACAAGATAAAACCATAACAATATCAAATATAAGCAAACCAAACACACACACACACACCAGTAGATCAGTTTGGTTTTTTTCTAGAGAGGGGCAAAGTCTCTCTAAGAAATTTCACTGATCTTGAATTCTGCTTCATAAATATTTATCCCAGGGCAGGGTACAGTGTCATTTAAAATCCAAAACAACAATAAAATATACAATAAAACAAGTAAAAATCAATTTAAAAACAAGAACAAACAATTGAACTGGACTTGTAAGTAAACTGGCAACCACTGTAGAAATATTTTAAATTGTCAGGGCGACAAGCTGTCCCAGTTAAAATCCTGGGACTGCATTTGGAACCAGTTGCAACTGTCTCTAAAGGAAAACTCTGATCCTAAACCTCCCCTGCCTTGTGGTGATATCCTGCTAGCTAGTAATGATGAGAGGCTTAAACATACAATAGACCCCTAGATCTACTGCTCACCAAAACTGTGAACAGTAGTTTATGATCAGTTCTATTGTACAGTATGTTTAAACATAGGGGTCTTCTTCGAGAGAAGAAAAGGTGAAGGAAGAAGGATGAGGGGCAGATAACAGTTTATTTAATTCTATATAACTTCTAAGTCGGGGTCAGCAACCTTTTTCAGCCGTGGGCCAATCCACCATCCCTCAGACCTTGTGGGGGGGGGGGGCGGACTATATTTTGAAGAAAAAAAAAAGAACTAATTCCTATGCCCCACAAATAACCCAGAGATGCATTTTAAATAAAAAGACAAATTCTACTCATGTAAAAACATGCTGATTCCTGGACTGCCCACAGGCCAGATTGAGAAGGTGATTGGGCCACATCCGGCCCACGGGCCTTAGGTTGCCTACCCCTGTTCTAAGGGTTCAGTCAGACAACAAGAGACACCATGTGGCTGGCATCTGACAGTCAATAAGCAAAATAAAGCAACATCATTTGACCTACCTGAGGTGAGAAACACACCACTCCATTCGTCTATCCATCCATTTGGCATTAAAAGAAAATTAAACATCACCATTTCTATTATTTATATGGAGCTTTGTAGCACAAACCAGCACTAAGCATTGTCACAACTACATCTTGACATTTATTTAACCCCTGCTAAATCCTGTTGGGAACTCAGAAATAACTGTTGTTCCTGCCTCAGGCTGAAACTTCAGAGTTTGGGATTTGAGAAAGGCAGATGGCGGGGGGGGGGGGGAAGAGAGATGAGTCAGGTGGTGGCAGTGCAAGAGATGAAACCAGAATGGTAGAGTTGGAAGGGACCCAGAGGGTCATCCAGTCCAAATGAGAAAAGGATAATTCGGAGAAAGCTTTGCTGAACAGGTAACCCTTGCAGACCTTGTGGAAGGGGGTAGCATTTCCAAGCATAGAGAACAGCATGGTAGAAGTGAGAGGTGACAAAGAATCATTTCTGCCAACTTAGGCTTGCATACCAACTATAATATCTCCCGATAACGATTATAATCATTAATTCACACTCAGTTCCATAGCTTCCAATCCCTTTTTTTGTTGGTCATTATTTTCCACCCATTTAGGAAAATAATTCCTCTTCTTCCATTTTCCCCCAGGAGTGTTGGCAGAGGCTTGTCAGCTTAATTCACTCCAAATTGTATGCAGACTCCTTTCTCTCCCAGCTTTATCTCTGCAAGGTCAGGCTATTTCTTAATCTTTCTGTCCGTGGTTTCATTCCACTCCTCCAACATCAGAACTCCAGCACCTGGCTGTTTCACTCCTCCAGGTGCCTATGTGAAGGTCCTCTCCATTTCATCATCTATGGCCCCCAGCTTTACACTTCTGTTGTGGCAATCCTCCATCAATATTATTTGCCAAAGATTCTGTGTCTTCTTTAGTCTCAGCATTGGCCTCCATTTTATTCACCATTTTATACAGCAGCGGGAGTGGCATAATAGTTTATTTTTGTAATGGGGTGGTTAGAGTTAAAATTGTCTACAGCACCAAAATGGGCAGTTTCTACATCAAAATTAAAACTAGAAAAGCATCACCATAATATGCAATGGACAGAAGAATATACCAAACCAACCACTTATATTCACCTATGTTGCATATATTTCACAGAGATGTTGGCTCTTGTTTTCCCAGCCTAAAAAGCAGAGCTTGTTGCTGCAATTCTGAAGTCTTCTCCCTGCCTTGAGCGAGGAAGGAAGTATGCATTGTATGACTGGTTCCCTTCCCTGTTCTTGGCAGTGTATGCAGACTTTGCTGAGAAATTAGGTCGATCAATTTTCTCTCTCCATATGGCAACAAAACAACAAGCTGCTCCTTCATTAAGAGGTTGACAGAAAACGTTGCTTGTGAGAATGAAATAAATTTCTAAGTATGCTTCATGTTGCAGGGATCCAACAGGGTGCATATTGTATCATATTCTACTGTTACATTAATAATTATGCTGAAACTTTAAAGTGTTGATGTATCTATTTTTTACTCACTGGCATTTGTTGCTTACTAATAACATTATCTCTTTTTATTTTTGTATAGTTTTCATTTATATACATTACTACAACAACAGGAACTTGGGTCGCGCTGTGGTCCAAACCACAGAGCCTTGGGCTTGCTGATCAGAAGGTCGGCGGTTCAAATCCCCGTGATGGGATGAGCTCCCGTTGCTCGGTCCCAGCTCCTGCCAACCTAGCAGTTCGAAAGCATGTCAAAGTGCAAGTAGATAAATAGGTACCACTCTGGCGGGAAGGTAAATGGTGTTTCCGTGCGTTGCTCTGGTTCGCCAGAAGTGGCTTTGTCATGCTGGCCACATGACCCGGAAGCTGTATGCCGGCTCCCTCGGCCAATAAAGTGAGATGTGCGCCACAACCCCAGAGTTGTTCGTGACTGGACCTAACGGTCAGGGGTCCCTTTATCCTTTACCTTTACAACAATTATTTATTAACAATTATTTTAACATTTTCAACTTTGACTCCCTTCCTTACATTTATTTTCATCCTTTCCTGCATACTCCAAATTGCCTTAACTTATTCTTTTATTCATCTATTCACACACACACACACACACACACACACACACTGCCAGTTTTTACAGTAATCCTGCCAATGTCTTGATTTGTTTACAGTTTGTTTGTACATACTCATTTGTAAATAAACCATTTCCATTCCTTTCTAAAAAGTTTGTTATCTTGATTTCTTCTTCTTCTGGCAAGTTTCACCATTTCTGCATACTCCATTAGTTTCTGTAGCCATTGTTCTTTCGTTTGGACCACTACTAACAACATTATCAGTACTGTTATTAATGTGTTTGCTATAGTGTGGGCATTAAATTACTAACACAGCAAAACATGGGTAAATGGGCAAATCACTCATTCTCGGCCCCCTTCCATCTGTAATGGAGGTAACAATGGCAGACTTTACATGGTTGTTGTTGTTAGGATTCATGAGATTTTGTATGTGAAGAACTTTGAGCACATGCTATATCATCGCTCATATGGGGATTTTCGAGAAATTCCTGAACAATCTTTAAAACTTAGGGGTACAATCTTCCTCTGTTTGTCCTGTGAGGTCAGGGCGTGCTCAGTGGAAATGCAAAATTGAATATCAGTTGAAAAAGGAAAAAGCAGAAAGTGTGTGTGTGGTGGGGGAAGGTAACCTTTGGTATTTTAGAAGAGATCGATGCAGCTGGTTGGCACCCTCAAGCACCTCTGGTAGGCGATAAAGACACGCACCAACATTTTGTGATAGGTCCCATTTGCATACCTGCCAATGGTGAGTATTGATTTTTAGCAGGGGGCAAAAAGAACTTGCCAAGCTAAATTCTTGGCTGGGTTAATATGAGGATCAAAATGGAGTCATTCTCTGCCTCCCACCATCAACAGTCATCAGCTTTTGAGTTATTTAGTATTGAGGAGGAAAATAAGCACTCTGTGAAAGAGCGACACAGGCCCCATGCAATGCTTTGGTGCACTGTCTTGGCAAAAAGGGAGTCTATTTTCAAAGCCATAATAGCTTTGGCTCAGTGGATTGTATTCCTGCTGCTCTCTCACTTTGCCTCTGTGGAAATAAATCTGATGGTGCCACAGCTGAGGCATTTCTGGGGCATTTGCAATCATGGTGGCTTAAACAGAAATAGAAACCAAGGAGTGAGGGTTAGAAGTGGGACAGTGGCCTTCAAAAAAACAGTTCCCAGAGTCTTCTGAGGGACATTCCTATTGGAAGATTTTCACTGCGTCATGTGGTCTCTCTCTGCCCACCCACCACCCCTTCATGCCTCTCAACAATCACCATACAGGTTTAGGTATCCAGAGTCCACAAGAGTCCTGCTACTCTCCAGTGTGATGTAGTGGTTAAGAGTGGTAGACTCATAATCTGGTGAACCGGGTTCGTGTCTCCGCTCCTCCACATGCAGCTGCTGGGTGACCTTGAGCTAGTCACACTTCTCTGAAGTCTCTCAGCCCCACTCACCTCACAGAGTGTTTGTTGTGGGGGAGGGAGGGAAAGGAGAATTTTAGCCGCTTTGAGACTCCTTTGGGTAGTGATAAAGCGGGATATCAAATCCAAACTCCTCCTCCTCCTCCTCCTCCTCCTCCTCCTCCTCCTCCTCTTCTTCTTCTTCTTCTTCTTCTTCTTCTTCTTCTTCTTCTTCTTCTTCTTCTTCTTCTTCTTCTTCTTCTTCTTCTTCTTCTTCTTCTTCTTCTTCTTCTTCTTCTTCCCTCAGTTCTGGGTGCCATCATTTAAGAAGGAGATTGACAAGATGGAACATGTGCAGAGGAGGGTGACCAACGTGATAAAGGGTCTGGAAACCAAGCCTTTTGAGGAACGGTGGAGGGAGTTGCGCAAATTTGGCCAGGGTAAGAAGAGACTGAGAGGAGATATGATAGCCATCTTCATCTTTCTGATAGTAAGAGCTGTTTGACAGTGGAACGGAATCCCTTGTGGACTCTACTTCTTTGGAGTTTTTAATCAGAGGGGTTGGACTAGATGGCCCTCGGGCTTCCTTTCAACTCTACAATTCTATGATTCTATAATGTTGGAGCTACTGCTTGCAATTGCTTCTGCAGCACTTTGTCATGAAGCCCACATGTTCAGGGGATTCAGAGAAGGCTCTGAGAGTGGGTTGCCCTCAGTACTAACTCCCAGATGAACTAACTTCCCCAGAAGCCCCACTGCATCATGAGCCCATCTCACTACTTCCACAACCAGGGAAGTCCTGCTACTATCTTTGAGTCTCAAAACTCCAGCCAAGAATTCCCAGCAGAGACATGGAATACTTTGCATTGTCTGAGCCAATGACTCCTGAACCAGCTAAGGCCACTTTTAAAACAGGGTTTCTCTTGGCAAAGGTAGAGCTGGCAACTCAGACTCAGCTGAAGCCATTTAGGTCTGAGTCTAGGGTCACGGCTGAATTACTGTGAGTCTGCTTAGAGGAATCTCCAGCCTGAGCTCAAAATGGAGCTATCCAGGGTGCTACCTGGAACTTGGTCTTATTCTGCTTTGCCTAACTTAAAGAAATGGAACTGGCCTTGCTTGGCTCTACTTTGGGACCCAAACTCTTGCCTAGAACCCTCTTGCTTGAATTGCAGCCTCATCTGGCTGAGACCATCACCTGGAGCAGAGCACGCTCACGTCACTATAATTGGCATGGGTGCAGGTCTCAGCTATGTTTTAAATCAAAAGTCGCTTCCCTTTCTGTCAGTTCCATTGCATGTTGTTCTAAGGCATCATTATTTATGGTATCTAGCCATGTTGTCTCTTCATCATGAATATACACTTGCCCGATCAAGTGTATATTCATGATGAGGATATTGAAGTCATCCATGACTACCACATTTTCTATTTTTTCTTTCTTTCTCAATCTTAACATAAACACCAGAGCTTTGGTTTCCGGGTGATTGTTCCCAGTGGTTGATTACATTTTCTGCTGGCTATTTCACCCTATGGTGACTCTGTGACTGAATGTATTCCTTTCAAGTCTTCTAATTGTTGGTTTTCTTTATTCATATCTTTTAATTGCTTTATGCTAACTTTTTATAAATGGCTAACTTGTCTCTGACAAGGCTTGTTTGCTACTTTAGTAGTATGTGAAACTACAATTGGGGTTTAAACTCTACCTTTCCTTCTTGGATTCCTTTTCCCATTTTCTGTACTTTTTCCAGGAGTCAAACTCTCAATTTTGGGTATCACACAATGTCACTGGGTCTCTCTGCTCATTGTGAGACTCTTACACACAACTTTCTAATATATACCCCATAAGTTGCTCATAACTTAGGTCCCATTAATTTCAGTGGTAACTAACTGGTCCCACTTCCTCCAATAAGACCTAAGATGAACTAACGTAGTCTGGGGCAACCCAGTCAGATGGGTGGGGTGCAGATGATAAATTATTATTATTAAATTATTATTCAACCCATGCTTGGAGCCAATAATGTTAACTGAGTGAGGCTAGTTTCTAAAAAAAAGGTGTGTAGTGCTTTGCAATTCTAGGATTATTCAGTCAGACTGGACAAATGAACTATTACAAATGGACTAGAAATCTGCATTGCTTTTTGACCAAAAGAAAAAGAAACCCATACACTCAACAGGAATATGAGTAACGAAAACCAATGTGATTTCTAACAAATGAATAATGCAAGAAAATTGATTTTAACAAATGGAGAACAAAGTAAAGCTTTTTATGATGAAAATAAATGGAACAATAAACTTTAAAAATTCTTCTACACTCTTAATGTCATCAGCTGATAGGAAAGTCACTGACAGTACAATCCAATCTATGTCTACTCAGAGGCTGAAATCCTATATCCACTTACCTGGGAGTCAACCTCATTGAAGTTAATTGGACTTACTTCCATGTAGCCATGAGTGAGATTGTACTGTGCATGCAACTTTCAGAATTGCCAGTAGATGCTTATCTTTGAAACTTGTTGGGAAGGAAATTCCACAACTTCTCTAGCAGCAACTGATTACATTGCCCAATCATTCTTATGGTCTGGATACTCCGCTACCTTTAAATCTACTTCCCTTCAAAAAGAAATAATATTATACATTGAATACTATGTAAATGCCACAAGTCTTGTCAGATGTTATCTGTTTGGACCCCTCCTGAAAATGATGCTAAAAAACAGACACCCATAAACTTTTCTGGTACATTTGATGAGATATATTTCTCAAGACACTTTACTCAGTTTCCTGCTGAGACCCATGCGGTGAGATGGAGGCTGGTGTCTGAAAATTATTGTTCATTCCCCCGACCCCTCAATTGCTTGCCAATCAAGCAAGCAGATTCTGTTCTTCCATTTTTCTCCTCATTGAGACTCTAGTTCTGAAATGTTTTATGAAGAAAAACAGACCAAAACCTCACACACTTTTAAAAGCCAAAAATCCTGTTGAAATAGTTAATAACTATTGACCGGCATCTTCAGCCAAAACACCACCCTCCAAATATCATTTAAAATGTGGGTATGGTTTTGCTTCCTCTGCTTATGGTGTTTGGAATCTCTTCTATTCAATTTAGTGTTCTAAATGAACTCATATCATAGCCCATTATTGAAGAAAATGACCACCTGCCTCCCCCATATGTTGACTTCATTTTTAAATACTTCCCTTTGAAAGACTTGAAACTCATTAAAGTGGCAGTGCTTTCATCACACTGAATAGGGCAAGCAGAACAAAGGATTTCAGGGAACATTATTTTCTAATTTGAAAGCATATTTTCCTTTAGCAGGTTCTGCTTTATTTTCTCCTCCTTGTCCTTTCCTCGTACTGCACCCCTTGGCGACATTCAGCTCATGAATTTTCTTGATTCCATAATAATCACATTTAACCTCCCCCCGCCCGCCTGCCCGCCGTGGTTTTCTTTCTCTCCCCCACTTTTTCTCATTTGAATTCTTGCAAATGTTTTAGACCAATTCTCATTTTCTTCTGGGCTAACC
Organism: Lacerta agilis; assembly: GCF_009819535.1. Taxonomy (NCBI): domain Eukaryota; kingdom Metazoa; phylum Chordata; class Lepidosauria; order Squamata; family Lacertidae; genus Lacerta; species Lacerta agilis. The sequence goes on along the minus strand of NC_046323.1, from coordinate 2,063,087 downwards.
CAAGGTCCAATATATGGAATTTTGCCATGCATTCAAATTAAGAATGTTTTTTTTTTAATGAGAAATACAAATATTTCTGCAATATACATACATCAATACTTCCATATTTCTTATATGCACCAGAGAATCCTTACAGTTTAGGAATGTATAAAGTTGTTGTTGTTCAGTCGTTCAGTCGTGTCCGACTCTTCGTGACCCCATGGACCAGAGCACGCCAGGCACGCCTGTCCTTCACTGCCTCCCGCAGTTTGGCCAAACTCATGTTAGTAGCTTCGAGAACACTGTCCAACCATCTTGTCCTCTGTCGTCCCCTTCTCCTTGTACCCTCCATCTTTCCCAACATCAGGGTCTTTTCCAGGGAGTCTTCTCTTCTCATGAGCTGGCCAAAGTACTGGAGCCTCAACTTCAGGATCTGTCCTTCTAGTGAGCACTCAGGGCCGATTTCCTTGAGAATGGATAAGTTTGATCTTCTTGCAGTCCATGGGACTCTCAAGAGTCTCCTCCCCCAAATCTTATCAAAACTCTTTTGACTTCTGTGTTGTCTTCAGTTGTTCATGCAGAAACTTACTATAAGCTGAGTGAGTAGTTAGATAGTTATTCTTGATTAAACCGGACAACCAACCTCTCCAGCCAGATCATACCTCTGAGTCAGCTAGCCTTGTGAGTGCTGCTTCTCTGAAAGGGGCCATATTAATACATACACACGGGATGCAGGTGGTGCTGTGGTCTAAACCACTGAGCCTCTTGGGCTTGCCAACCGGAAGGTTGGCAGTTCGAATCCATATGACAGGGTGAGCTCCCATTGCTCTCTCCCAGCTTCTGCCAACCTAGCAGTATTACCTATTAATATATACATTACAGCTTCCTTCAGAATTCCTCAGATATTTTTCCAACTGTGTTGGTAGCCCGGCCACCATTTTCTACCCTTCACAATACTGGGCTGCCCCCCAAATTGTGGGGAATATTTGGAGAAAATTCTGTACACTGTTCTTCTTTTCCTAGGGGTGGTGGTGGATGGAAAGAAATGTGTCAGACATTTCCCCACAGAAATCATGCATTCTGATAAATGTTGGCTCAGCTCTTGTCTTAAGTCTGTTCCTTCAAGACTTCTCAAAGAGACAGCGGTTCCTGGATTCTGCCTCTGATACCAGAAGATTAAGTCTACATCTGCATATAGAAAGAAGGGATTAATGGATGTTCTAAGCTGATTTCAAAATTAGGAGCTCCTAAACTCAGCAAATGCTGCCAAGCCTTAACTCCTGCAGGGCCATTCAGACTGTACTAGCCAACTGTTCAATCATTTTTTGCCGGCAAACTGTCAAAGTACATTTTTTGCTGCTTTTCAAAAAGAAAACAAGATCAAAGCAGCCAAAAGCTCTCTGCAAAAATCTGAGTGCCTTTCACAATTATTTCAGTGGCATCTTACAGCTTTCCTTTTGGAACTGATAAAATGAAAGGATGAAAATCATATCTGTTGAAAAGTGCTTATTATTTGAGAGCTTCGTGTGTCCTTATTTCTGCCTAATAATCCTAGATCTTAGGGTTAATCATACCTGTATGCTGCCTACTAGCCTTTGTCTGTGTTTGAGCTTTCTGTGATGCCCGGGACTTAACTTTGGGGACAAACAGAAATTGGGTGGAATGGAACGGACTTATACTGATTTGTCCATCCCTACTCTTGAATTAAATCAGCAGACAGTGAAAACTATTTATTCACCAACGATGCTCACACATTCACAGCAAGCCTAGCAGATGCTTTGTTTGACTGCTGACACTAAGTAGTAGGAGAGGCAACAGGGTGGAGGCATCTTCTAAATTTTTGCTGATACCTCATCGGATAACTCAGTATCAACAGAGTTTCTGTTCAGTTAGTGTAATGGCTTGGGTCTCCCCCAGAGAAGTGAGACAACTTCTTGACAGTAATTATCTCAGATTTATTGCTCAAACTCACAAATCACTGCGGAGCTCAGTCCTCAGCGTCTTCCCCCAAGTTTGATGTTGCTGAGTCTGAGCTCCGCCCCTTCCCTCAACAGACAAGCCCCAACCATCACTTCCGCTCTTTTTCACGCCTCTCATGAACTTTCATAGCTCGATGAGATTTGGCAGAGATCATTTCCTGTCGCTCTGTGTCTGTCTCGCTGTCAGTGCTCTGCAACTGTCTTTCTTCTCTCACCATTTCGTCCCCCTCCTATGTGTGTTCAAAGGTCGGATTCCTGGGGCTCATTGCTTCCTCCCCTTCTCTTAGGAATTCTCTCTGTTCTTCCACTGTTCCAGTCTCTGTCTTGCCTGTCAGAGAATCTCTGACTTAGCATCAAATTCCAGAACTATTTGGTCCAGTCACCAATCAGGAGTGGGGGTGTGGAATCAGCCTTTTCCCATGTTGGAGACTGATATGCGGGGCTGATGTGCTGAGAGTCAAAAACAGGACCTGCAAGGCTTTTCATTGCACCTCTACATCCTTGCATATCCAGTGGTGTCACCCAGAGGTCTCCAAAGGTGTTGTGCATCCTCCAAACATGGAATAGCCCCCACCTCCTGCTTGATCCTTGGATAACTTTGAGGAGGAGGAAGGAGGAGGAGGAGGAAGAAAACCCCCGATTCCCTCATCTAATTACGAAAAGACATACGAGTAAGGCCTGAGACTTCATGATCAACCCAAGAAAGAAAAAAAGAAAAACAAACAGATAAATTGGGAGCCATTCAGCGGACAACCAGGAAATTAATTCCACATTCCTGGACTGATTACAAATTTTGGAAAGGTCTTTATATCTCTACCAGCCTTCAAAAAAAAACAAAAAAACAAAACAACTTAGAACAAACCCAAAGGAAGGTTCATGGCTTCCTGAAATTGAAATCCTCTGCAGGGCACCTTACTTCTCCCTATACTGTAGGTATCAGGATTTCTGATCTGAAATACACGATTCATACCATAATGCCATCATGTGGGAAACTGTTTGGATGCTGTACGATAAGACTCCACAGTGGATCTAATTCAATAGGACAAAGAGTTGGTAGTTGCTGTTAAAAATTAATGTGAGAGAACATTATCCGTTTAATATGTTTAGAGAGATGTTAAGCTCAGGTGTATTTTTTGGCCTTTAAAAGCACTGTTAATTTTGTTAAGCCCATCAAGGCCTCACAAGGCTGTTCCCTGTGATTTCTAAAACATTCTACAATGTTTTCAAATAAAGCACAAATAATATAGGGTGCACATTAAAACAAGTTATATGTCCAACTCTGCTCACCAGCCATCTTGTCCTTTGCTTATTAAGAAAAACATAGCAAGAATCAGAGCTAAAGTGCTTATCTGAGCTATTAAGCTAATGAGGAGATGGTTTATACAACCACCCTGTGCACGATCAGTGAATAGTAGCACACAAACGACAGCCCAGGCTCATGGCACATAATGGTGCAGCCCAGGCTCATGAGTGTCACAGCTTCCTACAAACAGGTAGAGTTTTTTAAAAAAATGGATTAGGGCATTGTGAATATCCATTATTTTCTTTGTGATTATTATGAAGGACATTATCCTTCATCTGCTAGGAAAACAGCAGTAACTATTTGCTCAGTCTGATATTCAACTAAACCAGTTGTCAATAACAAGGGGCACAGAATTGAAAGAGACTGGCACTGAGAAAGTTTCCTGTTTGGTTTTTCAGATAAATGTTCCTGACCTGCAGTGTCAATGTGTGGAAAGGTGTTGATATCCTCAGGGAAAGGGGGACAGGTTTTTACACCCTTAGCTGCTTCAAATAGAGGACTGTCCTCTGTAAAATCAGACACATGACCACTATGTCTATATACACACTGCCATGTTTTTTGGTCTTTTCTGGACTGTTTGGAGTGTTTATGAGAATTTCATTGATTTCTTTAAATTTAGAATCTCACTGAAAGCTATTTTATTTCATAGAAAGAATGTGATGAATTGTGAACAAATTAAAATCTTAGGTTACATATTCAGTTCTGAATTTTCATTTTTTGACTCTATGCACCCCATACCTTAAGGATGGGATAGCACAGAAGCTTAACTGAGAGAAATGAAATCTGACAGCGCTTGTGCTGTTCTCTCTGCTGCTGCTTTGAAGGACTTTTATTTCCGAGAGGATATGCAGAGTTTCGTTGACACACTGCTAAAGATGCCAGACCTGCAAGAGTTTTGCCTCTGCTGCCTCATACAGCTGAGTATAAATAAAGTGTCAGGCTCCTGCTTTTTCACTCTGGTTTTCACAATGGGGATCCAAGTCCCTCCACAAAAAAGTAATCCAATAAATTCCAGTGTTTATTCACACAGAAACAAAAATGTCTGGGTAGACATGGCTGCAATGTATTTAACATATCAAAGCCACAAAAGGGCAGAAAAAAGGAATGAATGGTATTTCTAGAGCTTGTTCTTGGCAGAAGAAAAAGAGGTTTTTGCAATACATTGCCTTGGCATCTTAAGAACCATCATGCTGTGAGAGGAGGGGAGAAGCAGTAACGCAAGTTGCATTTTCCATTTTATTGTTGTTGTTTTTTAAAAAGCTTATTGTTAAACTGCTTTGTGAGGTCTGCCTAAAAAGCAGTATACACATACTGTAGATTTTATTTGTTTGTTTGTTTGTTTGTTTGTTTGTTTATAATTCATTCATTCATTCCCTGCCATTGTCACTGGCAAGGATTCAATGCGGCTTACAGCTAACAACAATGGAAGAAAAAGACAATTAAAGATTAATAGAATCAATACTACACACACACACACGCGCACGCACACACACACACATGATCTATTAAAAACAAGTAGACAATGTAGGTATCAGAGGTTGTATGAAATCACCAATCCCACAAACAATTTAGAAGCAAAACAGGCTACCCAGAAATAAGGTAGAGTTTTCTACCAAAACAGCTATGCAAGCTTCCCGGACCCATCAAACACTGAAGGCATAAATATAAGAAAATTCTTCAGTAATTCATCTCATTGGAGAGTGAGGGTGCAAATGCAAAAAGACATTGTTTTCTGTTCTTCACTGTATTTGTTGCTTGCAGCACCATCTACATTCCACTGCAGTTCATCTTCCACTCAAAACTACATCTTTCATCTTGCTGCTTAGTCATGCTGGTCACATGACCCGGAAGCTGTACGCCGGCTCCCTCGGCCAGTAATGCGAGATGAGCGCCGCAATCCCAGAGTCGTTCGCGACTGGACCTAACGGTCAGGGGTCCCTTTACCTTTACCTATTACAAATAGTGCATTGCCATTGCATCATTGCATTTGAAGCAAAAGAAACACAATGCAAATGGTGGGAGGGAGAGGGGGTGTAATCAATTACGTATCACTTGTGGACTGAAAGCAATAATACTGTATTCACTGAATGGATCTCTGTCCTGGACATGGAATGAGTAAGTGAACACTGGCAATTTCCAATCTTGCTTTGGTCAGAATTTTCCAACATCCTTCTTGTATACAGGGCCAAGGCCATTTGGAGCTTTAAAGGTCACCCCCAAAACTTTGCATTATGCTCAGAAATGGGGTCTATGTCACAGGGTCAAAGTTGGTTCATATGGGGAGAGGCGATCCTTGAGGTATTGCAATATTCAGTCGTTTAAGGTTTTGTAGGTCAAAGTCAGCACTTTGAATGGGGCCCAGAAACTAATTGGCAGCCAGTGCAGTTGGGCCAGGATTGGTGTAATATGCTCAAACCGTCTTGCCCCAGTGAGCAACTTGGCCAAACTGAAATTTACAAACCTTCTTCAGAGGCATTCCCACATATAATATGTTGCAGGAACCTCACCCAGAGGTTACCAGAGCATAGAGAACAGAAGTTAGGCTATCACTGTCCAGAGAGCAGCACAGCTGGGCCAGCAGACAAAGCTGTTGGAAGGCCCTCTACACCAGGGGTTGGCCTTCTAAATCTGGCCCACGGACGGTCCGGGAATCAGTGTGTTTTTACATGAGTAGAATGTGTGCTTTTATTTAAAATGCATCTCTGGGTTATTTGTGGGGCATAGGAATTCATTCATTTTTTTCCCTTCAAAATATAGTCCAGCCTCCCACATAGTCTGAGGGACAGTGGACCGGCCCACGGCGGAAAAAGGTTGCTGACCCCTGCTCTACACCATCAAGGCCATCTGAGCCACAAGTGAATCCAGGAGTACCCCCAAACAGGGGTGCCAACTCCAGGGGGCCCTGAGGCCTACGCACCTACAATTTTTTGTGGGTGCCCAGCCTCTGCCCCCCACCACCACAACAGAGGTGCAGGCCCTGGTCCAGTTGCTGCCATGGCACCCGAGCACTCATGCACCTTGCTGCCATGATCCAGCGATGTGATGAGGCGCCATGATGGCACATGGCGTTGCGGTGTTACGACATTGTGGTGTGGCATGTATGTGCTGGGCAGCAACAGTGTGGAGCCCAAGTCAGCACCGCTGCCCCCAAGCCAATGTACGTATCCACTCCTTCAGAAGGAGTGTAACCCCAACAAGAGCTGGCCACCTTGCATCTACTTTCTTCACATCATGTCACATATAGTCACATATAGTGATCTGCATAGACACTTTGAAGCCAAAAACTGTGGCATTAGCCTTTCAGAGTAAATGAATTGCTTAAGATCCTGTGACTCCATAATTCAAACAAGGGAATAATAATATTAACTACTGTTGATGTACTGAAAGCACTGAGTGATAAGGTGTTAATTCATCATTACTTTACTAGCTGTTAAGTCCCCTGCAGCCTTGCCAGACTACCTGTATTAATGGCCCAGGAAGAGCAATAAACAGATGGTCTGCTGCATCATGGCAACCAGAAAGAAATATATAACGTATAAGGAATGAAAAAAAATATCAGTAGTCAGGACAATTTTGATGATTAAAATCTCAGCACAGACTAGATGAGTTTTTACTGCCTTGCAGGAGAAATAAAAAGGTAACGCTTGCCCTATAAACAGCAGAACTCTTTTTTTCTTGCTTAAGGAAACATATAGGGCTATCCATACACACCACATTTGTTGATTTCCCATCACATGACCACTTGGCCCTTGTTGCTTGTAGCTGAACGTGTGAGCTGACTCATCTAGCAAGTCATCATTAAAAACCCCAGAAGCTGCTTAGATGTGAAAGGCATTTTGTGTAAAATGCAAAAATCTGCCAGGATGCAGACGCATATGAGGGGGGGGAGGGGTGAGCCGCCCCAGGCACCGCCAGGGGGGTGACAAGATGGCCTGCTGCCTCCCCCCAGCTGTAGAGGGGCGGGGGGCACACACTCAGTCAGTGTGGGTGCCACTTGCACCGCATCTGCATGGCGACCACATGGGCTGTCGCGCATGCACAGTCTGTACGGACATCACACATGCGTCATTTGCCCCGCCCCTCAGCATCTCGCCCCGGGTGACAGAGAGGGTTCCTTTGCCACTGCCTGGATGAGCTTACTAGCCCCCTCAAAACAGGACAGGTCCAGGAAAACCTGGACATATGGCAACCCTATCTTAAGAAGAGTTTAATAGTTTGTTCACCAATGCAACACTTTCCCCTTAAGCTCTACAGAAAACGGGTATCACAGTCATGAGTCAGCCACCTCAGACAGCAGATGTGGGTTCAATTATCACAGCCCTGCAGCTGTGGACAGAGCTGACTGTGTCGGGGGGGGGGTATACTCCGTGCCCGCTAACCTAGCTTGCTTTCTGCAGGTATGGTGAAGTTTGCTGTCCCTTCACTAGTGGGGATTAGCTGTTAGTCCGGTTGGCTTCTGTATGTGGAAGGGGGGGAGTGCATCTTGTCCTTTGACTCAGGCAGCAAAATGCCGCGCTTTCCCCTAGTTTCAATGGGTGATATTAAACTAAATTTAATTCAGAGTAGACCTATTGAGAGCCTGAGAGCCAGTGTGGTGTAGTGGTTAAGAGTGCTAGACTTGTAATCTGGTGAACCGGGTTCGCGTCTCCGCTCCTCCACATGCAGCTGCTGGGTGACCTTGGGCTAGTCACACTTCTCTGAAGTCTCTCACTCACCTCACAGAGTGTTTGTTGTGGGGGAGGAAGGGAAAGGAGAATGTTAGCTACTTTGAGACTCCTTCAGGTAGTTATAAAGTGGGATATCAAATCCAAACTCTTATTATTATTGTTGTTGAAATAATAATAATAATAATAATAATAATAATAATAATAATAATAATAATTTATTTGTACCCTGCCCATCTGGCTGGGTCTCCCCAGCCACTCTGGTTGGCTTCCAACAAATATTAAAATACATTAAAATATCACAGATTAAAAACTGCCTTCAGGTATTTTCTGAATGTCAGGTAGTTGTTTATCTCTTTGACCTCAGATGGGAGGGCGTTCCACAGGGTGGGTGCCACTACCGAGAAGGCCCTCTGCCTGGTTCCCTGTAGCTTTGCTTCTCGCAGTGAGGGAACCGCCAGAAGGCCCTCGGAGCTGGACCTCAGTGTCCGGGCTGAACGATGCGGGTGGAGATGCTCCTTCAGGTATACAGGACCGAGGCCGTTTAGGGCTTTAAAGGTCAGCACCAACACTTTGAATTGTGTTGGGCCTGACTTAATTTCAATGGGTTTACTCTGAAAAAAAAATTCTATTGCTGAGCTCAGATTCAGGATGGTTGTCATGTTTTCTAGTGATTTCCCAGAAGCTGGAGGCAGGTTGCTACACTATTTCAATGTCCTTTTTTTCAAATGCAGATAGTACTGTGCACTTTCAACCTGCTGCCAATTAATTCCATCTTGCAGTCACAGTGAATACAACCGAGCCTTGCTTATCAGGGAATTAAAGCTAATGTATGCAAGTAATTAGAATTTCTCAGTAATAAGCAGGCAGTGTTTTAGTTTAATGCTGACAATTAACTACAGTCAGATAAGACTTCTATACAAATGATTCAACAATTTGGTTAAAAGTCTGAAGGACACAGAGTCCTTGACCCTGTAGCAACATAGTCGAAATTTCCTAAGCTATTGGGATGCTTAAATCACAAAGCTCAACCACATTGCAGCTAATCATTTTGCAAGATGCAGAGAATGATAGTAAGAAGCATTGTCATGGATAGCATTGGGATGCTCTTAGGACTGCCAACTGCCCAGCAAAAAAAAAATAGTCTGTCTTGTATAGGTGTCATTTAACAATACCTGGTTCTGCAGGAGATAAGCAATCTCAAATACTAATGTCTGCCAATCAAGACGCCATATAAATGGTAGAGGAGTTGCAGACAAGCTGACAATCCTAACTTGGATCCAATCCTTTGGAAAGTGAATGGAGGCAGAATTGCATCTTACACAGACTGCCTGAAAGTAGAGCTGGCCCCACACCACTCCTTAGGGGCCTGGGAAGAGGATGCCCCCAGCCTTGGCAGTGAATGTGAGGCCAGCACCTTACTCACCTTGGGAGACACCAGTGGCAGCAGCGGGCACCACCGGGCCTGCATGGCAGAAAGCCTCCCCTTTGGCACTGGGCACTCAGCTTCCATGCAGGCATTGCACACACAAGCACAAGAAAGGCCAGCGCACCTGCCTGCCTCCCTGCCCAGCCTCCCACTTGTCCGTCCATTCCCAACAGCAATGGATGGTGGACTGGCTGAGCTCCCTTGCCTGTTTGCTTGCTCACTCTGAGGCCGCCTCAGCTCCTGGCAACCAGCACCCCCTGGCCAGCCCCAGAGGCACCATTCGCCCACGGAGCTTGTAGCAACAAACAGCCATGCAAACCTTCGAGAGGCAAAGACGCAATAGGGCATCAGAGGTGGGAGGGAAGGAAAGAGCGAAATAGGCCAGTGTCGCCCATGTTGCCCCTGACCATCCTTGAAGGCACCCCAGAGTGTTGAAAACCCCTGAGCTAAGACATTGAATCAACAAGTAATATGCCTTCTGCATCTTACTTTTGAAGAGATCAGCAAACTGTTGGAGTCTGTGGACGGAAGAAGCAAAGTGACACTCTTTCTATTGGGTTGGCTGTGCAAGCTCTGGGTGTGCTTGAATCTCCATGTCCTAGGTAAGAGCTTCAGTAAGCTGGCTCTGGGAGGGCCCTGGACCAGTAAACTCTGAGGGTTTGGAATCTGTCACCCTGAACCTGCTAGGGCTTATAAAACACATGTTTAATGTACATAAAATGCTATGTTTGTGTACATTGTGTATAAAATGTTACGTGGAGGTTTGCATTTGAAGAATGTTTGTTTTGCAGAGAGCTATATGTAGCAATTGCAGAAGGTGCTTAAAGAGGATGGGGTCTTTGATCCATTCATGTGAATCAATGGCTCTTCCCCAAGAGTCTCGATCTCTCTCAGAAGCTGCCAGCATATTGAGGAAGTAACTTGCTTATCTGAATCTCTCTCTGGGACCAGACAGAGAATAGTTATTGGACTATATTAGGGGTCAGCAAATGTTTTCAGCAGGGGGGCAGTCCACTGTCCCTCAGACCTTGTGGGGGGCCGGACTATATTTCCTTTGGGGGGAATTGAACAAATTCCTATTGCCCACAAATAACCCAGAGATGCATTTTAAATAAAAGAACACACTCTACTCATGTAAAAACATGCTGATTCCTGGACTATTCACGGGCCGGATTAAGAAGGTATTGAGCTGGATCCGACCCCCGGGGCTTAGTTTGCCTACCCATGGACTACTGTATATTAACAAGGAGGAACCTAAAGAAAACTGGACTGCATTCCTAGTTGTTTGTATTTGCAACAGGTTTTTTTTTTGTAACAAGCTTAAAGTCAGTTTGCAGTAAAATTTTGGAACTCTTTTCTTGGTGTGGAAAGCTTATTGAGTCATCCTCTGTTCAAGGTCCAGATCAGGGAATTGCACATAACTCTAACAAGGCCCTCCGTGGGATCCTCCAGATCCTCTTGTTCCTCAATTAAAATCTGGCCATCACCTCCAAGGCACCTCCAGGGGACTCATGTCGCAAGGGCACCATTGTAGCCATGGGCACCTTGTTGGAGACCCTTTCTGGAGCTATACACAGGTTGCCAGCCACATCAGCTTGCCTTGAGAGCTTCCAGTTAATTCCACACTCAGTCACAAATCCTGGAGTGAAACCAAAGCTGAAAAATAGCCCTCCAGTATTAAGAGTCACATTCCCTGCCCCCACTGCCATTAATATGCACTTGAATCCCATTAGCTCTTGGACCATAGAAGGAAATAGATACAACTTAAGGTGTTTTTTTGAAACTCCATGAGATTAATATGTAATCAAACAGTGAGTTGGAATATAATAATAATTTCCAATTGTAAATAATTATGAATCAAACCCATAAACACTTTAGGTGTTGTACAAAACACATACGGTAAAAATCCCTGCCCATAAGTTCACATTCAGGCTACAATCCTACTGGAGATGGGAAGAATTCACAACTCTTAATGTATGTGCAAAGCTCCTTACTTCTTCAACAATGAAAATACATTCCCCCCCCCCCCAAATTATATTGTAATTATTGCTCAGTTCTAGTTTAACGTTTCTTCCCACCTTACATTCTTCTGTCTTCTGCATATTTTATAATGGATTCCTCTTCCTGTTTTGCCTGCTGTTACAACATCTTTAATACACAGTTTAATGTTGTGTATGAATTCATTTGACAATATTCTGTTTACCAAATATTGCATTGGTTTCATAGATATGTAATTTGAAGGGCAAGAAAACAGGGAGAAGACACTCTTTTGCATTAGAGACGTGAATGCAAAGAACACCTTCAATAATTGATACGACACTGTGGTGTTTTTTTTAAATTATGAGGATATACAGCATAAGCACAGAGCTTCTTTTATGTAAAATAGAGATCCCTGCTCCCATATGTGAGGGAGTAAGGGTGGAGGAGGAGGAGAGAGTGGGGTTGAAGAAGGAAGAGAAAGATGGGGAGAGTAGAGGAGGGAGGGTAGAATGGGAAAGAGAAAAAACAGCAGGGAAGTTATAGCACATGGAAGTAGGAGGGAAGAAGTAAGGCTGCAGGCTGGGCAGCTGGAAGCCAGAGCCCTGCCTAATTTCTGCCTAATTGTTAACCCCTCCATTGCAGGCTTAGATTGTATATATGTGTAAACAGTTCTTTTTTCTTTTAAAAAAAATGTTTAGTCTCATTTTCCTACTCATATTGAAATACTGCCATTCAATGAGGCCAAACTTGGATTCACAAAATGTTTAGGGGTATGTGTACCCCTGCGTACCCCCAGAAAAAGCACTGTGCGTAAATAAACAATATACAGCGGTAACTCTGGTTGCGAGCCCCGTTCGCAACATGAGCAGAACGCGACATGAAGTGCCGCGTCTGCGCATGTGCGAACCGCCGAACCTGGAAGTAACCCGTTCCAGGGTTTGGTACGTTTGTATCTCGTGACGAACGCAACCCACAGCTGTCGTAACTAGAGGTATGACTGTATCATAAAGATACCACAGTCTCCACTGTGCCTCATCCCAAAGGAAACATAAACTCTGGGTCAGCACCTGGAACCCTCAGAGTCTCACACCGCTCAGAGATTGGGGTGGCGTGCAACAGTATTTTCTACAACAGCAATGAAGCTGAGCCATTTGATTACACACTAATCCTAAACAATTCAACGTGCACTTTTGATCATAGCCATTATGTGGAACATAAACAACAGTAGCTTTCCAGTCACTTGCACAAATCTGTGTTCGGTTTCCTGCTCACACAGAGCTCCTGAGTATACCCATTGATGGTGAAAAGTTGGGTGGGCATCCCTATCCATTTAAACAAAAGAGAAAAAGAAACCTTCATCTGCACATGGGTTGTCCCTTTCCATTAATATGAATGGGGAAGTTGTTTGGGGCACCGAGCTGTGGTCATCTCAAATCCCATGCCTAGAGATAATTTTAATCTCTTAGTATTTTAACTTTTGTATGTTTTAAAGTAGGGTTATAGGTTTTTTTTCTTGATTTTCCTGTTTTCTCTTTTGTAAACCACTTTGAGGTTGCTGGGTTTTTTTTTTTTTTACAATTAAGTGTTGTACAAATTTTATGAAATAAATAATAAATAGAATAGACTAGATTGCTGAATTCTGAGTTTAGGGTTGACACGTAAGGCTTCAGTCTGGTGTGGAATTGGCTCACAGGATGGATGTAGGCAGGGCTTTTTCAAGTGGAACTCACCGGAACTCAGTTCTGGCACCTCTCAGGTGGGTACCATTGCTATTGTAAGAGAACAAGGGAGGTGTTCATGGTTAGTTCCGGCACCTCTTTTTCTAGAAAAACAGCACTGGATGTAGAAAGAATTAAAATGTTACATTGCTGTTGTGTTTGAGCAGCCTATGTTGCTGTACTCATGCTGGTGAGGGGAAGCAAGTGGCTCAAGTTCACTAGCTGTACATTCCCACCTTGAAGCTTTCTCTGTACAATGCGACAAAGAATGTAATACTTCCTACTCCACTACCAGATGGAGGGATTTATGTGTGCTGTGGAGGCTGAAACAATGAACCTGGTATCATCAATTTATATGAGGAAGCTCTCGACTGTTCGAACAGCATGGGTAGCAAATGTGGCAGAAAGCCCTCTAGAGTAGCACCATAGGAAACACCTCTTCTTTGAAGCAATTCTATTTATTTTATTTTATTATTTATTTACCCTGCTTTTTTCCCTGACAGGGACTCAAGGCATCTTATTTTTACATGCTGAAATAAGAACAGCTAAATATATGGTGGTGGGGGGGGGGAGAGATAATAAAAAAAAATCAATAAAAGGTTAATAGAATTAAAACTCTCTCTCTTAAAACATAATTACCACAAAACCTGCATGGCACCAGCCCCCCCATTAAAACCAGTCAGTTCCCAAAAACCTGTTGTTGTCCTCACCTGTTTAGTGTTCCTGTCAGGGATTAGGTTGGTATCTAGAAACATGTTTCTTTCTTACAGCTGAAACCTTCAGAGTCATAGCTGTCAACCTTTCCCCATTTTTTGCGGGAAATTCCCTTATTATAGCATTGGTAAACAGCAGGGAGGGTTGACAGCCCTGTTCAGAGTGCTTATTAATACCATTTATACCAGAGACTATGGCCCTGCAAGTGTTTCTGGACTCCATGTCCCATCAGCCTCAGCCAGCATGGCCAGTAGTCAGGAATCATGGGAGTTGTAGTAGTTGTGGCCCAATAGCATAGGAAGGGGTTACAGGTCCCTATCCCTGATTTATACAAATGCAATCAAAAGTATCTTATAAAACCACATATTTCTCCTGATTATATATTGAAGAAACAATATTCAGCCACACAACTTTTCTTTGCCATCGCCCATGATACTTGTAACTTTTCCCTTGCAAGAAGAAAAGAAGGAGGGTGAAAGGTTGTTTTCTGCTACTCCAGAGAAGCGGACACGGAGCAATGGATTCAAACTACAAGAAAGAAGATTCCACCTAAACATTAGGAAGAACTTCCTGACAGTAAGAGCTGTTCGACAGTGGAATTTGCTGCCAAGGAGTGTGGTGGAGTCTCCTTCTTTGGAGGTCTTTAAACAGAGGCTTGACAGCCATCTGTCAGGAATGCTTTGATGGTGTTTCCTGCTTGGCAGGGGGTTGGACTGGATGGCCCTTGTGGTCTCTTCCAACTCTATGATTCTATGATTCTAAGCTGGGCAGGGATTATCTTGAAAGAAGGAAACAGCCAGAGGGAAGATGCTGGAGCAGCCTGCCTCTGTCCCTCTGTGTGCCCCTGCTTATTTATTGATTCATTGTCTTCATGCAACACAATTTCATTGGCTGGCAACCCTACTGGCTCCATATTCTCGAATTGTGATGAACAAACGAGTTATCACCCCTACATTTTCTACATTTCTGCAGCACTCAAAACGTTTCTGGCTATGAATACTATTTAATACAGAGCAGTTCCTGTGACATTTCAAATGATAACAATCAATACGATAATGGTTAAAAATATTGGGATCTTCAGCAAATACGGCAAATAGGAAGTGTAAGTAGTATAAATCTGAATGTTATTTCCTGTCAGGTCAGAAAGACATCCATAGATTTGAAATTAGCAATTATCAGTAACAGCCTCTAAATAAATAGAAGTACAAGTACTATTGACTTCCATAATGGGGCAGGGCTTGAGTTCATGCCGATGCTTCCTGAGGAATTAAAAATGCATTTTAGACTTAATCAATACAGTAGGAGGGAAATCTCATGTAGCCCCTGAAGAAGGGGTGGACCATTTGTAAAGCATTAATATAACTTCTGGAAATATACTCCCAGCTGTAAAGTTGAATCCATCTCACTTTTCATGTAAACAAACAAATAATACAATCTGCATTACAACTGAGTCAAAACGACTCAGTGTTTTGTGACTATTTTGGTAGGGCCGAAAATCACCTCACTTTGCAAGTAATTTTTGTCACTCCATACAAAACTACGGTACTTACTTAGTTATTTACATTAACCTCTCTTGCTGTCAGTGACACCATCATGGAGCCAAATCCGATTAGCCACGTATTTATTTTATTATTTTTATTTATTTTACATTGTGTTGTGTTACCATCCCATTCCCTAATTATGTGATAGTTTGGGTTCAAACATGTGACCCGTCCTGGAAGGCATTAGTAGCAGGCAGTGTCACGGTACTGGAAGCAGGGGAAGCAACATGATTTGAGTATGCTTTTTTATGAGGGGAAAATTAATACCACCAATATTTGCAGATTCTCTTTAAAAAAAAAAAACGGTAGGCTATTCAGCACAGTTCATGATTTGGTTAACAAATTTTTGCATATCTTTCCTGCATTTTGCAATAATAGTGAGAGGAGCAAGGGAAAGGGTCTTATGGAGACATGATTATTTTTAACCGATCTCAGTGGTGCGTATTTCCTGAACTCTTGGGAGGAAGGGTGGGGTATGGGACGAATTCACAAATGACTGGATGAGGACAGCTCACAAGCGTGGTTGAATGCACATAGATGGAAGGCAGGGAGGCTAAATAGATCCCAGGTGGATTGGTTGAGTATGTGGATTTAAGCCAGGATCTATCCACGTCTTGTGCCCCGACTGGGCCAGGCTAGAAGACTGGAACACCTTCAGCTCAATCCGGATAACTGGACTCACAACTGTGTGTTATGAGCACCTGTACTAACTTCAGAGGTCTTAATAAATGCTGTGGCTACGTTAACCTGAAACAGTTCTTCTTTATTTCTACAAGCTACAATATATACAGATTATACAGCCTGTGTGGCTAAATTCCTTCCACACATCTTATCTACAGCAGAGATAGAATAACACAGTCTGTCTGACCTGACTGTCTGTCTGAACAAGACATAGCACAGAGAAGTTAAATAGGGAGATCAAAGACTCAGTTCCCTCCCCCTTCTCTCAGACCACAAGTCATACGATTCTCACAAAGGGAGGGGTGAAATGCTAACAGAGTATCCTGCGAAAGGAAGTATAGTGGGGTATCAGAATTTTTGATGGAAGGTGTGAATGTGACAACCCCATTTTTGCACACACACACACGTGTGCGCGCGCACACACATGTACACACATGGTTCATTTTCACTTGGACAAAACTACTCCAAACAAAACTAAAGCAGAACTGTATGATTAACAGAGGCCAATCCTAAATAAATGGTGCCTTGTCAAAACAGTTTATTTAAAGCCTTAGTTTGAGTCCAAGAACAATAACAACACCATCAAACTGTTTCACTGGCATTATTCCGTATCGGGATAAACGACTTGGCCAATCCGGATTATTGCCTCATAAAACAGAGCAGGAGGACTATGATCACTTAACTGCACCTGAATTCCAGGGAAACTACTTCATTCAAAGGGTAGTAAACACAAGGAGTGAATTGTCAAGTGCACCCACTGAAGCAAATAGCATAAATGAGAGTTAGAGATGCTCAGCACATTCATGAATAAAGCTGAAGGGGAGACAGAGGGCACTGAAGAGTAGGGTGAATTAAGGTAAAGAATGTGATGTTTGAATGACTAGGGACCATGAAACACTCCTTTGCCTCAAATTAAGTGTTTGCAGGTTTCTCATCCTGCTACAGAATGTAAAATATGGCATAGCTTCTCCAGAACCTTGAAGGCTGCAAATTTCAATACATTCCCTTTTCAAACTGGGCATTCTAAGTAGCACACCTCCCCTATTTTTGCTCAGCCTGGTCTGATGCAAGGCGCTGGACAATACTTTCAAGGGCAAGGCTCTTAAGTGTCTCTAGGAATGGGGTCTTTGTAGGTTCGTTTCCATTCACAAAGATCTCCAGATGCTGCTCTGATCATCAATCTCTTAAAATGTCAGAGCAGCTGGATCAGGGCTTTTTCAGTGGTGGTGCCTGCACCTTAAAAACTCCAGTCCCAAGGGTTTCAAAAGGCTCCCACACTCTGGGCAGTTTTCACTTAATAGCACTAAAGACATTTTAATTTCAAAAAACTTTTCCCTTACTAAGATAAAAAGTAGAGAAGAATTATGGTAATGAGTGAGGGCAGAATTTTGAATTCCCCAATTTGGAAAACCCTGGGCTGTTGTGATCCGAGGATGCTCTCAATTTCACTTTGTGCCAGATCTTTCATCTGCCACTCCTTCCTGATTTCCCAGATTTTGCCAGATTTAGCAAGCCTGGCACAAGAAGGAAAAGGAGAGGAAATAGCAGCTGAGGCTAAACCAATGGTCTCATCTATGTTGTTCCTGCATTGCTGAGGTAAACTCTGAGGAGTGTAATATTTTATTCTTCCTGACTTTGACCCATCTAGACAGCTGCAAATATAACGTTTTAAGTGTGTTTTAGGTGCATTATTCAAATATGACACTAGATGGCGATGGTCAGCTTTCCAAATTCAATATTCTTTCAAAACGCTTTAAATAAAAAGTATTTCCAGTTTTTATATGTAGACACATATAAATTCCACCCAAGAGAGCTAAAGAACTGCAATACAGTGATCTGAATTACTCCTGAACCCACTTTGATATTTCCTGGAAGCGTAGAAGTTTTGTTTTATTTAGTTTTTTGCTCCTCCTGACCAAGTAGGGAAAAGAAAAAGGATACTGCCTGGAATAACAGAGTCTGTGAGTTTCTCGGAAGCCTCTGTCTACTTGGACTAGATGGATTACACCCCTCGGTCAGATCCAGCAGGGCTCTCTCTTCTGTTCTTGCCCAACAAGCAGAGCATCCTTAAAAAGACACTTCCAGACTGGAACATGCAACTGCTCTTCTGCATTCTACTGCCTGCCCAGAGTCTTTTTTAAAGAATTTGCTCTGGAATTCCATTGCCTGCATCTTTTCCTGGCATTTTTCTTCAGAAACAGCTCTGTAATTCCCCTTGGACAGCGGGAGGTCTCTCCAGTCCTTCTTTGTAAGATGTTATTTTTAAATCTTCAACAACAGTTCTCTTGTCTCTTCTCACAAAAGTGATAGTCTCTGTCAGATGAAGGAGAGAGAGAATGAGGCTAGATGGCTTTAGTTGGGATGCCTGCACTGCAGGAGCTGGACCAGATGAATCTAGGGACTCCTTCCAACTCTACAAGTCTATGATTCTATGATGCTGTGATGCTATGACCCTAACCCCTGCTCCCCAGTAGTCCTCCTGGTTCCTAAATCTTTTGAAGTAGTCTTACAAAATGTGCACAGGGCACAGTTCTACCTCCCTCCCCTCTAAACTTCTAAGATTTCACTGTAAACATTCTGTTTCTGCAGCTGCTGTAAGATTTGGCCATCTGTTTGGAAATCCTACAGGTTCTGTTTTTTCCTGTTTGGCTGATCTATACATCGCACCAGCACCTTCAATGCAAAACAAAGAATGCATATTAAAATTATTTATTTATTTATTAAAAATTATAGAATCATAGAGTTGGAAGAGACCCCAAGGGCCATCCAGTCCAACCCCCTGCCAAGCAGGAAACACCATCAAAGCATTCCTGACAGATGGCTGTCAAGCCTCCGCTTAAAGACCTCCAAAGAAGGAGACTCCACCACACTCCTTGGCAGCAAATTCCACTGTTGAACAGCTCTTACTGTCAGGAAGTTCTTCCTAATGTTTAGGTGGAATCTTCTTTCTTGTAGTTTGAATCCATTGCTCCGTGTCCGCTTCTCTGGAGCAGCAGAAAACAACCTTTCTCCCTCCTCTATATGACATCCTTTTATATATATGAACATGGCTATCATATCACCCCTTAACCTTCTCTTCTCCAGGCTAAACATACCCAGCTCCCTAAGCCGTTCCTCATAAGGCATCGTTTCCAGGCCTTTGACCATTTTGGTTGTCCTCCTCTGGACACCTTCCAGCTTGTCAGTATCCTTCTTGAACTGTGGTGCCCAGAATGAATTTGAACATTTTGAAATGCAAGATTTGCTTACAGAATTTGGGTCCATACTACCCAAAACTTGACATTATTCAATTCACTTTCAATGTAATAATTTCTTGCATTTTGACTTCCCATCCTTACGTCCATGGTGTTCCTGTTGTATTTCTTTATCTGCTGCCATAACTGCCATTTATTTTCTATTGTATTATATCTTATATTTATTTATTCTCTTTTCCTTTATTTATTCCCTTTCCCTTGCCTATAATTCAAATCCTGCCTGCAATTTCATTTGACTATATTTTTTCCTCAAATAGTCCAAAAAGAACCTCCACTCTGACGAAATTCTCATCTTTTCGATCTCTTATTTTTGCTGTCAACTTCACCATCTCTAGACTTCTTCTTTCCATTTCTGCACATACAGGTGTCTGGCTGTGGTAAGAGCATCCATAAACAACTTAACCTTCTCTTTTGGAACCTCTGTCCCTATACTGTAATCCACAGAAGAAATGCTTCGGGCCTCTTGGGAACGGCTGTTTTAAACATCTTTTTTAATTCATTATGTATCATTTCCCAGAAGCCTGTCACCTTTCTAAAAGTCCACTACAAATGAAAAAGGACCCTTCTGTCTGTTTACATTTCCAACATTTGGGGGGGGGGTCTATTAGATGGGCAGAGTGCTTTCTCTTGGCTCTGCACCTTAATCTCCTGAACTCTTCCCACAGAGGACCCTGTTCAGTTGACGTCCAGGAGTTTGGGCAGCACAAAGCCCCTGGGGTTGGCCAGGCCTGGGACTAGGAGCCTGGCATTCTGTACTTGCCTTGCCAGTATCTTTTGGCTCCTGAACTTCAGGTTCCAGCTTCACCAGCTTCCAGTTCCAGCAAAGTACCACAGATACCATGGGGCAAAGAACATGCACTCCCAGACTAGACTCAGGTGCAGAGCTCCATGGCTTTAGTTTGGCCATGACCACAATCAGGCCTTAGAATAAAGTTGGTGGATTCTTTATTGAAGTTGTATTCTACAGACTGTTGACACCCAGAAACTCCCTTCTTGCTTTATAATTTTTGCATGTGGGGAAAAATCTGGAGGAATAAAGAGTTCTTAGTTTTCAGTGGCTAATTAGCAGATACCAAACTGTTAGGTAACTGTCAGTTTCCCTTTTTCACATGGATATGTGAAATACTTGTCCTAAAGGGGACTTCTGACTTCCTAATAATTATCCCATTACCTCTCATGGCACTAAATTAGCTTTTAATGAAAGCATTTTAGGAGGCAAAAAGGGAGCTACGTTTAAAAGGCTAACTGCTGCAGCCTGTCACCAAAGTCTGAATTGTCATCTCTGAGCTCCCGTATGCTGTTAAGAGTAGAATAGCTATTGCCAGTTTAATAGTCACAGGGATTTAAAATAGGGCAGGAAAGAGCCTTCTTTCTAGGAACCCCATTGGCTTTCTCTGCAGTGCCTGCAAAGAGATGCTGCTTGATTCAAACTGACCACTCTTCATCACAAGACCTCAGGGCTGTTCACAGGATAAAAATCCAAGATAAAAACACAAGTAAATAGTTAAAACAAAAACAACCAAACAATAACTCCCTCTCCCACAAACACATTTAATCAGCCTTATAAAACCAAAAGATACAAATACAAAATACAAATTAACACATAACACTTAAGAACAGTTTAAAACAACAATTAGTCCAGCCATTTTTGGGCTGGAGCTGGGCCCCAAAGCAGCATACCCATAATATATACAGGTATTTATAAAATACAAAAGGTATCTGTAATAGAAAATAAAAAAAACTTGGTTCCAGGGACTCAGCTACATTAGTAAAGAAACAACGATTTGAATGCGCTATAAACATGCAACATCAGATGGTGCCAGAGAGCAGGAAATTTTTATATGGGTTTTTCCATAGGTTTTGTTTTCTTATAACAATCTAATTTCTGACTTATTTATAGTGTTCCCCCCTGTGTGTAGATCCACCCCAAATTTACCATTTCCCTATAAGCATCTGGAGGGCAGGCGGAGGGAAGTGGGAGACAAATGGCCAAAGACGTGAATATAGAGAGACATCAGCCCTTCAAATGTGAAGCAAATCTGCTTCCTGACCATCAGCCATGCAGTAATATGCACAGAGCCACATTCTGAGGGTGGGAGAGAGAGAGGGAGAAGGAAAAGGGATTATGGCAGTAGGGCCCCCCCCCCCAGCTCTGGGGATTCATCTCTGTGTGTAGGCTCTATGAGACCTTCAGATGGACGTGCCAGGGTCAGGGATGGGGGCTGTTCCTCCTTCACACCAGTATGTGAATGCAGGGAGGAGGCCACAAACCCCAGCCTATGACTGACCCCCAAAGTTGCTAGTCATGTCCCCCTTTAGCCTTTGAGAACCAGTAGTTAAGACGGGCATCACAAAATGGGTCTACCTCCCCTTTAGCCCCATAGAATTCAGTCACTCCCCTCCCCCCATTCATTACATTCTGTTTGTTATCCAAAAGTTCTTCCCCCCCTTCTTTTTCTTTTAAAATGAAGCTACAGTTAATCTTTTTTGGCTTAAAATTAAATTATATATGTGTTGAGGTCTGGAAACCAAGCGTTACGAGGAATGGCTGAAGGAGCTGGGTATGTTCTGTCTGGAGAAGAGAAGGCAGAGAGGTGATACGATATCTGAAGGGCTGCCCAACGAAGATGGAGCAAGATTGTTTTCTCCTGCTCTGTGACTGGATTCAAATTACAAGAAAGGAGATTATGACTAAACATCCGGAAGAACTTTCTGACGCCGAGAGCTGTTCAGCAGTGGAGCAGACGACCTTGAAGATGGTGGACTCTTCACTGGAGGTTTTTAAACAGAGCTTGGAGAGTCATGTGCCAGGGATTCTTTAGCTGCAGTTCCTGAATTGCAGGGTGTTGGACTAAATGATCCTGGGATCTATTCCAATTCTATGATTCTACATGGGTAAGACATCAAAGTAATTTTGAGGGATATAAAAGCAAAGAGCAGATAAGAAACATGGAATTTCTCAGTAGTGGTGGTGGATGCACACGTATACTGTAAGTGAAAATCCATGTGATGAGCTCTGCTTTGCAGCTGACTGAACTATCACAGTTTGAGAGTCTCTGGTGCCTGCCAGCCATAGATAGCAGCAGACCAGAGCCCTGGATGTCTTTGCTTCCAGACTGACTGGCTGCTTGCAAATTCTGAAAGCCTTTCATTCCAACTTACTCAAGATGCACCAGTCCTTTGGATGTCCAGCAGAGACAGGATAACAAGCACGGCAGTCACTCAGAAGTAGAGGCTTATGTGGTTGGCTCCCTTCTGACAGGGAGGAAGAAAACCCTTGCTTGCTTCTCCTCCCTGCGGAATAACCATTCAGCTGCCTGGCGCTTCACCTGCTTCCTGGCCTTTTGATTGGCACAATGGTGCTCCCGGTGTACTTTGGCCTCTACTTCCAAAGAAGCCAACAAAAGGCTTTCATATTCTCTGCCTCATTTCAGTCAGGGCAGCCCCATTTTTCATAGCCCTGTCTCAGGAAGACTTCATCCCTCCAAGTACCGGTACTTTGATTTTCAGGTAGCAGCTATGTCTCTTTCCCATCCCACATTCTTAATTCTAGCTGTGTGGGAAGATCAAAGGCTTCAGCTGCCCAGTGGTGAAGGTGCTCTTCTTTATATGCAAAGAAGCACTTTTAAACCCCTCCCCCTCTTCTTCTTCTTCTTCTTCTTCCTAATTATTTAACACAATTCATGAACCAATAACTTATACATTGACCACTAATAATGAAACATATGCTGTAGATATTTTTCCACATTTATTATGCTGTCTTTGTGATATACAAAATGACATGAGAAAACTTGGTATACTTATTTGTATAACATTATTCTTGTTTATAAAACACAATAAAAAGAAAAGAAAAAAGAAGCACTTAACAATGATTTCTTGACTATTATTTCTACTTAAAAATTCCATGCCATGGCTTCACTAAGTGATCTTGGATTGCTCGATTATTGCATACCCGCCAACATTTCTCCAGTGAAAATAGGGACATCCTATTCTACATCAGAAAGCTTTTTCTGCATTTGACCTCAATATATATATATGTCATATACACACCAACATTGGTCATCTTGAGCCAAGTGCAACCTCTCAGCCTTACCTACACCACAGGATTGTTGCAAAGAAAAATGTGCAAGGGAAGGGATCATGTACACCACCTTCAACAGATAAATGGAATGAAATAAAATTTTAGGGGTGAGCTGCCTTGAGTGCCTGGTGTGGAAGAAGGTGGCGGAAATAATGATGATGGTGGGGTGGAAACTGTGAGAATGATCAGGAACGTACCAGAGAGGAAATCCTATTAAACTCAGCAGGACTTATTTCTGAGTAAAAATGCTTAGGATAGCACTGTAAAGCTGCATAGTCATTACTCAGTTACCTGAGAGTAAGCTCCATTGAATACAGTGGGACTTTCTTCTCAGTTGACAGTGTAATAAAGGATTAAAAACTCCAGGTGTATCCTAAAAAAATGGCTGGCTGCTGAGCTGAAACTAAAGAATTTAAAGTGGATTGGTGACATTTCCCTTCAAAATTCTAGGAAGGGCTAGATTCACCATTTCCTTCATTGGGTGCAGGAATTTTATTTTCAATATAAACTGGTCTCCATTTTTGAACTTAAATACACATACCACTTTTAATTGTTCTCCAATATGTGGAGGGGAGGAAAAAGGAAAACCATGATATTTTGGGATCAAATCAGAAACATGGACAGCTTCTGTAATTCCAGGATTCTCCCAGGAAAATAGAGACACTCATGCGTGCCAGATTACGCACACCATTGAGAGTGCCCAGCATGCGCACTGTATGTGACATCACACGCTGGGAGGAGCCCTGGCACACCCTCCGAAAGGCCTGGCAGAGCCTGATGGAGTCTGTCTGGTTGCTAAATATTGAGAGGCCTGGCCCCCTCATTGAAAATTTAGTGGGTGCCTAGGCACCCACGGCCCTGAAGAAATGGTGCCCTTGGAGACATTTGTGCGGTGTGTTATTGCTGTCCCATGGTGTTCTGCAGATTCAGTGAAGTGTATGTATGCAATGCACATGTATTTGATTTGCCACCTTGAGACAATTTACAGAGATGCAATGAAAACAGTGAAAAGTTGTTTTAAAGAACAGTCCAGGAACCCCAACTAAAGGCAGATTGAGAAATCCCACAAAATGAAAACCTGAGGCCAAGGCCTTTTCATCCAGGTAGAACGCGCTCCCCAAGTCAGAATTTGCAAAAATGAACATGAAAATAGGTGTGTCACTTCAGCTCAACTCCACAACCAATATAGATTTCCGTCTAATGCTGAAAGGTTTATTGGCAATAGGGTAACTTTGATGTGACCTAATGAAAGTCTTCCAAATTTGTAATAGGACCAATAAAACATTATCAAAGTTCAATTTTTTTATTGCAGTGTGAGGTTTCACAAACCCAGATGCCTAAAATATAGTTACAGGGACATTCAAGTAAATGGAAAAATCAGGCTGAACATTATTTTACTGAAAGGGTAATAAATGTATATAATGAGTGACCAAAGGAGGCTATGAAAATAGATAGTATGGGATTAAGAGGCAGCTATTCAGTATGTGATATCTCTGAAACATGACAAGGTATGGCTTATGGTGAGAAACACATAAAATGAGGACATGGAGCATATTTTTATTTGATTTCTTGACAAGTGAGGATGCTTGAATATTTATCTACCTTGTTGTAACTGCTCGCTTCCTTATTCTCCAGTGTGTAGGTTTATCTGTGCCATTATTTCTGTTGAGAGGCAGAACTGAATGGGGGCAGGCAAATAGATGCCCCTCTTAGAAATAAGGCAGCAAAAGCCCTTTCCAAAATGTACTGCCATCTTCTCTTGAATCCGACCCCAAAAATCTCTACTCCTGTTGCTTATTAAAATAAATTGAAAACCTTAGGTGAAGGGTTAGCAGCCTGAGAATGAAGTGAATAATAACTTCCTGTTCACACGAGAGAAAGGGAGGCTAAAGGGCCTTTTGTGTGCCTCTTGGCTCCAGTGGGAGTGCTTGGTTGGGTATAGCTAATGGACTGGGGTCTCCAACTCTTGTCGTAATCAGCATGTTTCTGTTAAAAATCAGTTGCCTACCAGGGCTTTATATCTGAAAAGATCCAGACCAGGAAGATCTGGTGGCCCTAGATTTTTGGACTGAAGAATCATTATTACTGATTACCGGTAAATAGAAATCATATTTAACAGTATGAGATAAGCTGAAATGCCTCTGTTAAAATGAAAATTATCTATAATTGTTCTTCTTTTATATCATACCATGTTTTCCTATGAAGAGCTTGCAATTAAATTCAAAAGGGCATGGGTGAGGGAAATCAAGCATTGATTATATTGCTGTGTCTGGGGGAATGGATGCTTTGCATACTGTGTTATGGTATAAGGCAGTCCAGCTAGTCATTTTTGACATATTGGTAGGTGATTTCTCTTGCCTTCGACAGTCACAAGAAAGGCTGGAAATGCCCACATTCATTATTATGGATAAAGATGACTAATAAATAACTAAAGGAAAAACATTTTACATTGTATTCAGTTCAGTCTTAGTCAGAGTAGAAACATTGAAATTAATGAATCTAACTTACTCCTGCCTATTAACTACTCTGAATAGGTTTGGCATTGCACGTCACCCATTAATTGCATCACTTTGGAGAAACCTTTAATACAAATTTTAGAAGAAGGACAAACTCAATGTGACATAAGAGAGAGGTGGAGATATTTTGGATAGGGGCTGTAGCAAGTATTCCCTTTGCTGCACGGTTACTAATAAGAGAGAAAGGGCTAAACCCGGTGCTAGTTTTCTAGAAAAAGAAGTGCTGGAACTCACCACGAACACTTCCCTCTGGCAATGGAGTGGTGCTGGAACTGGGTTCTGGCTGGAAAAAAAAAACTCCTGGCTAAACTTCTCCTCTTCATCACAATGGGCATGATCCAAATCAGGTGCCTCCTAGCTATCCAAGTCAGTCACTGCCTGTTAGACTCCTTAAGCACATATCTGAAGCTAGGATGCCATGCACCACGATTTGCATCACAGCACACGTACCATTTTAATGATCATATACGCAGTTTGACACAAACTTTTTGGAGTTCCTCACAATCCATTTCTGTTCTTCTCAGCCTGAACAATCTGAACAGGCTGAACCAGCAAACTTGACCACCTCACTGTTCACCACAAACTTGATCGTGTATGAACAAGGTAAAAAAATACACTTCCCAGTACTGATCCTTGGGGACTCTGCTTTCTACACCTCTCCATTGTAAGACCTTTCAGTTTTGTCCTGTTCTCTGCTTCTTGGTCTTTAATCGGTTACTGAGCCATAAGAGGGCCTCTTCTCTTATGGGATAAGATTGCTAAGCCTACCCAGGAGGTTTGGGTGTTCTGCATGCATGTGGGTACCATAGCTGTCAACCTTTCTCTTTTTTTGCGGGAAATTCCCTCATTATAGCAGTGGGGAACAGCAGGGACGGTTGACAGGTATGGTACCATGGAAAAGATTATTTGCATAGTTTCTGTTTTCCCAGTCTTGACAGGATCTTGTGCCTCCCAGGGAAAGCTCTGAAGTCCTGTCTACTGGGGACTAACTGTCCTCACAGACTTTCTCCTTTAAACTTGCTTCCAGCATTCCATGGCTTGGCTTGTGTCCTCATTCGAAAAACTGGTTGCGAACTCTGCTGAGCTTTGACTCAAATTAAACCCTCGCTGCAACTAATCATTATCCCAGAGTTAGTAAAACTTGAGCGCTTTCATTTGTTCATCCCTGCAGATACATGCAGACCACATTCATTTTTAACCTCCCTTTGAACATTTTGTTTGGCCAATTGCATGCTTTCCCAAAGAATGTGTGGTGGGTGATAATGTGAGTGAGTGGACCTCATCATGTCTCCCAGTGCCTTTTAGTGCACAGGAGATAAATGCACAGGCAAATCATATTGCAGAATAATCCCGAGACTTCAGACTGGGGAAATGGACATGTTGTACATAAGGGCTAGAAGGAGGAAAGCAAGATACTTTCCTTTTGTCTTAAGTACAGGAATGAGTTAGAAATATAACTTTATGATTAAAACTAGGAAAACGCATCTCACTGTGGTCCATACACTGTACCCTAGGATTTGGGTGCCCAAAAGAGAGCCAAGTATCTTCAATCAATCAATTTTATTACAGTAAAAAAACAAAAAACAAAATAACATAAGTAAAAAACAAAAAACAGCAATACCCCCACAAGAAATCAAAATCCCAAGAGCCAGGACAAAAGATCAATGGCACAAAAGAAGTTTATAATGTATTTTTCATTAAAAGAGATGTACGATTTTTAATAGCTAAGGTGCAAAATTTGGCCACGGCATAGGATACTGAGCTCAGAGAGTCTTCCAAAAGGAATTTGCGTAGAATTTCGGGGCTGAATTCCAAATCATATTGCAAAGGTATAAATTTTGATAAAAGGGGTAATATGAGTCGAGACCGTTCTTCACTGTAAAGTTCACAAAACAGGAGAATGTGAGTAACAGATTCCACCTTATTAGTCATGCATGGGCATAAGCGCTCATGAATTGGAACCCGCAGGAATTTACCGTATAGTACAGCTGCAGGTAGTGCCTGAAATCGGGTTCTGGAGAATGCCCATCTATAAGATTCATAAGTAATATTTGATAAATAAGGGGCAGCTGAAAAGCTGGGCCAAGATTTTAGACACCTGTAGTTCTCAAGGAGTAAAGCATCTTCTTTTTGCAATTCGATGTCAAGGAGCCTCTGAGTGATAGTTGTTTTTGCCTTATTCAGGGTGCCATTAAAGACGTCTTCGGGGTTTAGACCAATTTGTTTGACCTTGTTAGCAATTTGTGAAAGCCAAGGTGGATAAGGGGCTGCAGCCAGGAAATGAGATAACATTCCCTTTGAGAGCCAAGTATCTTGTAGTGGTAGCAAGAGCCCATGGGCTCCCAGGCATTCACACAAGGTCTGTGCCCCTTTGGAGAATGGAAGACACAGCTGAGACTGTCATGCTTTAAGAAATAGGGTTTATTCGCCTATTTACACTGTTAGTCTGCATGGAGGGACTCCAGATCTTACGGCATGGTCATTTCAAGAGGCAGCAGCAGCGCAGGCAGCCTTCAGGCTGCTTCCCTCAAAGATGGATCTCAGCTCTTCACCCTTCTTCCTCCCAGAAACCCCTGCTCAAAACACACCCCATCACTTTGGCAACCCTTCAAACCATCCCTGTTCACACCTCAGGGCAGGGGTGGGGGTGGGGAAGAAGTTCTCCTGCACTGGCAAGGAGCCACAATAGTTTGCATAAACCAGCCCAGGAATTCCCTGTCAGGCATAGTCCTGCACTTTAATCCATATCTCAGCTGCATCAAAACCCTGGCATTTATTAATTTCTAGGGTTTACCCCAAATCTATAACAACACCAGAGAATCAAGTATTTGTAGCAGTTTATATCTTAGCTGCGGAATTATTTGATCATGCTTATGTTAGAAGAAGGGGGAGACTAATTTTTAAGGGTCCAATCACTTCTAGTGTAGTCACACTGGTTGTTGTTTTTTAAAAAAGTGTATAATGTACTAGAATTTTATTTCTGTAATTGGCTTTGAGATTTCTTGCAGAAAGCAAATAATATACTTTTTTAATTAACACACACACACAAACAAACATAAATAGGTTAATTTCAGCTTCTTATTTTTCTAACTTTGGATTATTATTATTGACAATTATATACTTCCCTACACCCGCAAGTCTCAGAGCAGTTCGCAATATAAAATCACATTTTATATTGAAAGGAAAGCGGAGCAAGGCGTTTGGCACCAGCTTGGCTGCAGGAGTTGCCAGAAGGAGGCGTACAAGACGCCATCCAACCACCTTAGGGGCTCCACTCTGGATCAGGGTAGGGTTTACTCCTTAGCCCTTTCTTCTCCTGAAGATATCCTACAAGGCAGTGGATACAGATTTTTTTCCCTATGGGTTTACTCCCAAAGCATTTGTCATGAATGAGTACAGTTGCAAGGCAGCAGAGGTTCAGGATCAGAGTTTTCCTTCTCCCAGGTGGAAAAGCCTCATCTGCCCCTCATTTTACTCTACAGCGCATGCAGAAACTGCCTTCTTAACCACTGGACACACTCTTGGTCTCATTCACTCCATCTGACAGAGCTTGGCTTCACATGCAAGAAAAGTTCCTAACTCACTGAGGCTTTGAGACCCATCAGCTGCCCTCACCTGGTTTAGCTGGCCAGTCAAAACCGTTCCCTGGGTGTGGCTGCTGTCGCATGCTGACAGCATCTAGGAGCCACTGGTGAGAGCTGAGTACATGGTGGGGCCCAAAGGTCAACAACTACCACAGAAGGAGCATGACATGTCCCCCCACCAGAGGTAATACCCCTCCAATAACACCAGGGGCGTAGCAAGCCTCTGCGCTGCTGGGGGCGGTGGTGGCGCAGAGGCACCCCCCTGGGGGAGGGGCACGACGTGTGCATCATGACATCGTCGTGACGTCATGACGCACGTGGGTGCCGCTGAAAGGGGGGATTTCCCCCTTTCCGCGTCTTTTTTGGTGGGGGGCGGGCCAGTGAGGAGGGGGCGTCACCCCTCCTCGCTGGCCCACCCCCTGCCAAAAAAAAGCGGTGGAAAGGGGGGAAAGTGCAGAGCAGGCGCTTGCATGCGCCTGCTCTGCTTCCCTTCCCCCCTCCCAGCGGTTTTTTTCAGTGGGGGGGGCCAGCAAGGAGGGGATGTCATGCCAGTGACAAGCGTGACGCCCCCTCCTTGCTGGCCCACCCCCCGCCGAAAAATAGCCGCTGGAAGGGGGAAAAGGCAACATGCCCCAGTTTGGGGCCCACCCGGTGGGGCGGGGTGGGTGGCCGGCCAAAGTTTCACCCCCCCCTCCCCTGGAACTTGGGGCAGACCACCCCCACCCCCTTGCTACGCCCCTGGATAACACCCCATACACTCCCAAATTGGGTAGGTTTGCATTAAAATGTGAACCAAAGTGATAGAGAGATCATGGAATATGCCTGCAACACTAACGTTTTTACACAAGCATTAGTTTTTCTCTTCTATTTGGCTTGGTGAAAAATGAGCATTAACATTGAGATGGCTGGGTTGGTTTTTTTTAAGGCAGCACAGCTGTGCAGTTTGTTCATCAGCTGCCAGCCCCCCCCCCTTTGTAGAGCACACTGTTATTGTAATAAACTATTCACAATGATTCATTAATTATCCACTAACTGCAGATAACTGGCAGTGTATCTACATTAGCCTTTCTTTCCTTTACAGCACTTAAGGCAGCTCTGAGCCAAATGAGTCCATAACTGCTGGTAATGCCCAATTTCCCAGAGATCATTGTCCAGATGATCAATCTCCCTGTGATTGGCAGAGGAGTGGGCCGAGCTCCTGAGGAGCAGAGGACGTTCTCCTTCCTTTCTCTTTCTGAGGCAGGAGAGGTCCCCTTCTTCACAGCAGCAGTTCTGAGGGCTTTGCTGTCACTGGAGTCACCAGACAAGATCCTTCTTCTTTGCAATCGGTAGTTCTCCGCTCGCCTTCCTTCTCCTCTCTTACCAGGCAGATGAGAGAGCTGCAGTTGATGATCCCTAGAAATACTTCTATAGACAGTGTTTTAGTGGACCTTAAATTACAATAGAAAATGATACTTAGAATTTATTGGTCTGCACCACATTTCTATAGAAAAGCATTATCTAATAAGACAGCATTTTGTTGGAGATGTAATAAGGATAGCACTTCTTTATATGTCCTATACTTACAAGGTTCTGGAAGAAAATAGTGGATTATATAAATATGAATGTGCAGAAAAAAGCTAAAGTTTTCAGACTACCATATAGCATTTGACAACTGGACAATGTCAATGGATTCTCTGTGCCCTCATTATGGCCCAAAGACTGATATTGCTGCAATGGAAAGATAAATGTACAGCTCCATTTATTCAAGGGATTGAAGACCTGAATACACTTGCCACCTATGAGTGGATTGCTTGTAGATGTAGACAATTAATGAAATTTGGATGTTGCTTACACAAAGTACAGTAGGTGAAAAATTGCAGTTGCTAATTGTCAATGTTGTAATTGTTGGGGTTGTTGTTTTTAGAAACCAGGATAGACCAAAACAAATTAAATAAATAATAAATCTTTAATACAGTCAAAGACCAGCAAGAAAATTGTACAGTCCAATTCATATAATTGGTATCTGCTTAATAAAATTACAATTAAAATTTTGCAGATTTTTAAAAGTTTTATAGAGTTTTTATGGATGGATCTTAACCACCTGTCAACATTCCTGCAGTAGTCCTATGGTAGTTCGACTAGGGTAACAAATTAAAACTCATAGAAACATTTGGCTTCCGGTTCCGGGCCTTAATGGATGCCGCTCCCACAATAGCAGAGACCATTAGTGAAGGATAAACAAGGATGATTTGAGGATAATTGTTCTCGCAAGCTCCCCCCAGGGCTCAGGGGGAGTGAGCTTCACTTGCAGATCGTCTCAGTACCTGGTTCTCGCTCCGGCATGGAATCTGAGAGGCAAGGAGGCGCTGAGTGCAAAAGCACTTCGCCTATCGGTAACCCCCCCCCCCCAGCTATTAGGAAGCAGAGGTATTTCTGTTTATTTGAGTGAAATTAGGAGTAATATACAGACATGTGCTGGAACAGATGGGGAAAGATCATAAACCGCTAAGTTGAAACAGCTACAAAGCTGTAATGATACAAACTGGAAAGAAGGCTTCCTTCGATGTAAAATATGGTACCGGGGGGGGGGGGGAGGAAGCCTTTACCCTTTTTTATATACATATCATGTTTGCTACATAAATGATCCGGCAACCCTGCCCCCCTTGAATGTTAACAAATTGATAAAAGGCAAGTGGAGATAAAAGAGAACAGGGTTATATTTATGGATTACAACAAAAAAATAGAACTGTGTGAGAAAATTGAAATAGATTTAAGCATCAAACTTCCACTGTATTGCTATGAGAGGACCTGGACTTTGGGCTTTCAAGATCTGCCAAGGCTTTGGCAGGATGCTAGATTGTTATTGACAGAGTTGGCCAAGGAGGAGAAACTGGAGTCTTGTTAGAGCTTTGGCAGGATGCCAGATTACTCTCTATCTAGACTCAAACAATAACAACAACAAAAAGATGGCGTGTGACGCAGTTGAAATTACAGCTTCATTCTCTGGGAACAAAGGAAAAGAAAGAGCGGAAGTAGCAATGCTGTGCAGAACATGGTGGAGGACAGGAAGAATGAAGAAACAACATGGATAAAATAAACATCACACACAGGAAATATATGGGATACAGAACTCCACTTGCAGATATAAAATTTATTAAATGTGTCGATACGAATGGAAGTCGAAAACTCTGTAGCTGCTGATAAGGGATTAAGATCAAGACTGAATGTAATTGGATTAATTAAGACTTCGGAAGCAGGATGAAATAAAATCATCTCACCTTGATATGACACAAAATGTATAATTGGCTTTATAATTGATATATATTTGAATTTGAATTGTAATTTGAGATTGAGAAAATGTGGTTTATATTGGATTTTAGTAACTGAAAATTAATAAAAATTATTTTCAAAAAAACAACTCATAGAAACATTCTAAAGACCTGGGTAGGCTTGTCTAAATAAGAATGTATTTGGCAGGCATTGCAAAGAATACAGCGGAGGCCCCTGCCTGATATCAAAAGACAGGAAGTTCCAAAGTGTTGATTGGTGCTGCCACACTAAGCAATCAAGTTCTCAACAGTGTGGTGCAAGTGTTCTGTGGCAACTGTAAAAGTGCCAGTTTGGCCAATTGAAAGGGTCACGTGGGTAATGCAATCTTGTAGGTAAACTGGTCCCAAGTTGTTTATGTCAAGTGGCTGGTCTGCAGGGGCACCTAGATGTTTGGCTCTCTGGGCTTAGGATCCTCCATGCACCTGGGAATCCTGCTCATGTAGGAGAAGTTCTGGAGGGGGCTTCTGAGCACCAACAAATGGAATTATGTCTCAGAGCTTTCCAGCCATGCTTGGGTATAAGATTCCCTTATCACAAGAGTAATTCGTACACCAAATCTTGACTTTAAAAAAATGGCTGGATACTTAAAATGCCATTGGTGTATTCGAACATGGCTCCCTTTCCAGTCTCTTGCTCCTTTGGAAGGAAGGTTGACCACCCAACACCTTTACCATTAATGGCCTCTCATTTCTCTTCCTCTTCTCATTTTAACCAATCTTCGCTGGCGTGCCTGGCATGCTCTGGTCCATGGGGTCACAAAGAGTCGGACACGACTGAACGACTGAACAACAACAACAACAAATTGCATCTTGCAATTCTGAATGTGATTGTGTTGTGTCTTCATTTGGAAGGGAAAAGTGAATATACAATTCAGAGTTATCAAACTTTATTCTTGCAAGGGGCCAATGTCTGTCAGTAGGTGCAAAATAGGCAGAAGTTCATTTACCTTTCTTGACAAAGGTACATGATGACAGTGAAAGTTTTCACTTACGCAAAGGGGGTGATGTATTTTTTTTAGTGGTCAAATGGCAAAATGAGACAATGCTGCCTATTCTTCTTGTCCTCTGGAACGCAGCTTCTTCTTCTTTATACATACATACAGGTAGGTAGCCGTGTTGGTCTGCCATAGTCAAAAAATAAATCCTTCCACTAGCACCTTAGAGACCAACTAAGTTTGTTCTTGGTATGAGCTTTCGTGTGCTCATACCAAGAGCAAACTTAGTTGGTCTCTAAGGTGCTACTGGAAGGAATTTTTTTATTTTGTTTTGATACAACTGTGTGAAACAGGAATAGAAGTGGGAAAACAGAGGAAATTTTTTTATTTTGCAGTGGAAAAAGAGAGGAATGGTTTCCAGAGTGAGCTTGAAAGAAAGTCAGATCTAAATCCTTATAGAGCAGAGAGGCTTTTTATTGTCAACATGCGTCACAGTGAAATTCTTTAGGAATAGTTTGGAGAACACTGAGCGGTTTCTGCAATTAAAACTTGATAACATCCTTTTCATCCCTGGAATGTATTAGAAAGAAAGGAGTGGGGAAACAGAATAACAATCCTGGGAGCAAACTGCTCTTCAGGATCCCAGCAGAGAGGGCTGACCAGGCATCTTGAGATGCATCTGGAATAAGGACAATTAGCAGTAGGAAACATAGAGCTGTACAGCA
The DNA here is from genome assembly GCF_009819535.1 of Lacerta agilis. Classification (NCBI taxonomy): domain Eukaryota; kingdom Metazoa; phylum Chordata; class Lepidosauria; order Squamata; family Lacertidae; genus Lacerta; species Lacerta agilis. Next base: position 2,028,693 of record NC_046323.1, on the reverse strand, counting down.
GGGGGTTGGTTGCCTTAACATTATTATAAATATGTATTATTTTGCTCTTTGCATACCAAATTCATTTCTTTTGACATACATAGAGCTGGCTTGTCAGCTGGTTTGTTAAATTATGGAAGGATTCATTAATAAGTTGGAATAAGTCCGTTTCCCCCCCCTCCCTCCAGCAGTCTCTGTGCTCCCTGAGGACATTGTGGTTTGAATATTTGGGAAATCCAAGTGTTCCAATATGCCTGGGCAGTTACGATTCTTCAAACTTGATATGCAAAGGTCTGCCTGTGTGGAAATGGGAGAGAAGGGTATGGAGGGGCTAGGGATACCGAACACGTCTTCCTGGTTATTATGGTGTTCCATTGGGCAATATGTGAACAAGGAGGCCTAGTGACTTCAAAGCTTCTTCAAAGCTTTTTAAAAGGACGCCAGAGTTGTGAATTTTGTCCACACCACCATACAGCAGAGTTCACACTTTTTTTGAAGGCAGGGCTCCATGGCAGACAGAAATTCGACTGGTGTGTCTTCCAACATGTAAATGTAGCGATAAGGAAAGAGTATGCCATAGACAAAGAATAGGTCAAGCTCGCTTCTCCCCTAATATGAAAGGACTGCTGCTGCAACTTGTCCCTCCTCACCCCTTCTCTGCCACCCGCTCTATTTCACCTCCCACAGAACAACACGAGGACCCTGTTTATGCCACAGGGAGCAGGAGTGGAGGATGGATAAAGGGATAGAAGGAAAGCAGAGCTGCAAATGGCCCCCCACCAGAGCCAAGCAGAGCTGCGATAATTAATATAAATAATAATAATAATAATAATAATAATAATAATAATAATTATTATTATTTATATCCCACCCTCCCCAGGTGAGGCTGGGCTCAGAGCGGCTAACATCACAAACACCTGCCCACCTGTGCAGGGGGGAGCCTGGCTGCCCAGCGCAGTCCTTGGCGGGCAAATCCCCCTGATGCCCACAGAAAGGAGTGCCAGGCTGGGCCACACTGCACTGGGGTAGCCAGTCCGTTGGCTGGTGAGGATGGACTCTCCCTCAGCTCGCACTGCCCCTTCTGCAGTGCTGGTTCCAGGTTTGGGGAGATCCTGGCCAGGTGCCTCTGGGAAGAAGGCAATGTGGCGCTGCCCACCCCTCCAAAGAAGCAGAGTGGGGTCCCGGGCACCGGACAGTGCAGCAGGGGGTACCTGCAGGGGAGAATCTCATTTCCACTCTCAAAATCTTGCACCCGGGGCCACGGCTCCCCCAGCCCCCCCCATGCTACGCCCCTGTTAGCTGTTACAAAGTTTTAGTATGATCATTTCAGTTGACGAGCTGGAGAATGTACCTTTCGCAACCTTGCGGCTTGTTAAATTGAGAGGGAGAGGATAATTTGAAAGATTAAGGGCTGCCATCATTCAACCGACAAAAGAAATGAGATGAATTCAACAGGTGCAGCATTACTCATACTCAAGTTGCAGTGGTGGGAACTGCTGGGCTGCTTGGATTTCTGTTTGCCACACACTGTGGAGAGCACGGAGACACAGTGGCTGGAGGGGAGAGATTTAAAAACGGAAGAAAAAGAAACTGGTGTTCAGCAAAGCTCCCTGTGTGAAGATTGCTGGCCCTGCTGAAAGGTCCATAATCCACGCAGCCTGAATGAGAAATAAAAAAAGAGAGCAGTTTGTGTACCATAGTGTAGTAAAAGGTCTTTCCGGCCTGAGCTCAGTCAGCCGCTAGCCTTGACTCGTAACCCTTTGTAAAGAACGGATCAGAGCTACATTTGGGGCACAGCTTGACTCAGTACAGCATAAGCAAAGAAGATTGCAGACTGTGAAATCAAGCACAGTTTGTTATTTGCATGTCATTTTCTGTTCCAGTTTTTGCAGCTTTGCCTTGAGAAGCATCACCCTGAGATACATAGGTAGGCCTTTCCCCCCACGGTGAAATCCTTATCCTAAATAAATAAATAAACAAGCAAGCAAGCAGGCTGCTATTAGAATGGTGATTCTTCCCACAAATCTCAGCTGTGTCCCAGAAACAGCAACCTCCCAGCCCTGCCAGGGTTCCCGTGTCTTTAAAAGAGTGTTTTACAGAGAGAGGGCCAAAAAGCAAGACACTTATTTCAGCTGCACTGAGGAGGAATATGGAGAAGGGGAGAATTTAACTTTTCATGTCTGCTGGCCTGCTGAGGACTTGTTCGACACAAGGACCCTGCCACAAACAAACCAACAAAAAAACTGCAGTGACAATCATAACTATTGATATTGTGCTAAAGATTTTTTTTTAATTAAAAAAAACCTTTTTCTAAGTGGAAAAATTAATCACCAGAACAGTTGTGAAATGATGTATGCCTTTGGGAAGGAAAAACAAATTGACTATAGCAGTGGTTCCCCAACCCCCCCCCTGCCCTCGCCATGGATAATTTGAAAATTGTTGAGGGTCTTGGCAGACCACTTAAATATTACTCTGCCTGTTGCAGCATTTGTAATCCCATGGAATTCAAACTGTAATGTAGTAAAGTGCAATATAACAATAGTTCCCTTTTCCAGTAGCTAATTACCGAGGACCCCCTATTGACAAATGATTTCAATGAATCATTACAAGTCATGTCAACAAGTACATCTTGTTCTTCTGCAGATAGAGTTGTTAGTTGTGCAGCACTACAGTCAAAGGGATTCCTATACATGAGTTTTCAGGATTTGGTGCAGGAAAGTAATCTCTGAAGCTAGTCCCTGAATCACGCAGGTGCTCAGTGATGTAATGTTTTACTTCTGGTATCAGTTCTTTGTCAGTGGCCTCCAGAAATGTCTCCAGTGTTTTCTCCTGCTCTGGAGGGTAGGACTCAGACCAATGGCATCAAGTTACAAGAATGGATAAATACGATAACATTTGCAATGGGTTTATACAAATTGTAGTAGGCCATTAGCATTTATATAAGCATTAGGAAAATAACATGTTACCAATTTATACAAGAATGTATGGGAATATTTTATATTTCTCATAGATAGATAGATAGATAGATAGATAGATAGATAGATAGATAGATGATAGATAGTTGTTTTGCTCTTCCCTCTTACTTTTTTTCCCCTTTTTTACTGAAATCACCTTAATAAAATATAAATATTTTTTTTTAAAAAAAAGGAGATTCCAACTAAGCATTGGCAATAAGAGCTGTTCAACAGTGGAAGGGACTCCCTGTGGATTCTCCTTCCTTGGCTTTTTAAAAGCAGAGGTTGGATGGCCATGGATGCTTCAGCAGTCTCCTCTTTTCCAGGCTAAGCATACCCAGCTCCTTCAACCATTCCTCATAAGGCTTGGTTTCCAGACCCTTGATCATCTTGGGCGTCCTCATCTGCACACCTTCCAGCTTGTCAGTCTCCTTCTTAAATTGTGGTGCCCAGAACTGAGCACAGTATTTCAGGTGTGGTCTAGCCAAGGCAGAATAGAGTGGTTATACTTTTGCATCACACTGTTGACTCATGTTCAGCTTCTGGTCCACCAAGACCCCTAAATCCTTTTCACATGTTCTGCTAGTAAGCCAGGTGTCCCCCATCTTATATTTGTGCATGTGGTTCTTCCTGCCTAAGTTCAGAACCCTACACTTGTCCCTATTGAAATTCATTTTGTTAGCTTGCACCCAGTTCTCTATCCTTTAAGGTCATTTTGAATTCTGATTCTGTCTTCTGTGGCATGATCTACCTCTCCCAGTTTGGTATCATCTGAGAATTTGATGAACATCCCCTCAGTTCCTTCATCCAAGTTGTTTACAAAGATATTGAACAACAATGTGTCCAGGACAGAACCTTGCAGCATTCCACTTGTCATTTCCCCCCCAGGATGGTGAGGAACCATTAGGAAGATCATAACTCTAGATTACAACTATATCTGGTTAAACCATAAGATCAAATTTGATTATTCACAAAAAAGTATTGTTGAAACAGACTGAGGCATAAACAAGGTGGAGACACATACCCAGTTTCTTCATTCTTATGTGGCACCAGGACTGGGGTCTAATCCTGGCCCTACAATTGTCAGCAGGAAGGAGGTGAGAATTATGTGCACTGCAGCTGCATCAGCTATTTATAAAGATTAGCGCAGCAATAAATCACTGGATTTATAAACTTCTTGCAGCTTTAATAATTATCCACTTGTATAGGATTAGCTAAAAGAGTGGCTGGGATGGCAGATCCATCTTCACAGTATGACACAGCAGCCTTGGAGTTACAAGACCAGTTCCTATGGGAGCCATGAAAGATAATGTGGGGATTTAAAACAAACCTCTCCAATTTTGCTTGTCTTCATTCTTCACACACTGTGCTTCAGGTAACAAGCCACACGGCTGACAAGATTTCAGTGCTATTTCTTTATTACATTTTAATCTCACCTTTCTGCCAGGGGAATCAGGGCAACTTGTAGTCCATACACACAAACCCACCCATATAGGTTTATTCTCCTGTCAACCTGTGACTTGTCCAAGGTCACAGAGTGAACTTCATGGTTTCTGCAAGGTCCCAAGCCGGTTCCTCAGAAGATATTCCCTCCAAGGGTCCAGACTGGAAACAATCCTATTTCCACACAACAGCTAATGGGATTTGCCTCTCCTCAACCCCCAAATTCTCCAATAACACTGAAACAATGTGTTAAGAGTCTGTGCTTTTTTTCTTTAAAAAAAATGTTTAGCGGTACTCTCATTTTCCTACTCATATTGTAATACTGCCCCTCAATGTGGCCAAACTTAGATTCACAAAATGTTCAGGGATATGCATACCCCTGCATCCCCCCTCCCCGAAAAAGCACTAGTTCGAGTTATGTGAAGCAGAATTTCTGATCTGGACCTTGTGCACAATAGGAATAAATAAGTTCTCCACATAAAAAGGTGTTCCAAAGTTTTTCTGCAAACTATATTTAAGCTTGTTACACACACACACACACACACACACACCCCTATATTACAAATCAGCACATTGCTCTTAAACAACCAGCAGTGCGGTCCAGTTTTCTTCAAGTTCTTACTTGTTAACATATTTGAAGAACTATTTTCTCTCTAGTCCTAGAAAGAGATTCAGAAAAGCAAAAGTTGCTTCTCCATTATGCTGGCAGCATTTGAGAGAGAGACCCAGAGATGAGTCACCAATTCACATAATATTTAAAGAAAGACTCCACCTTCTTGTTGCAGCTTTAGCTGCAAAGGCACCTTTCCCCCTTCTTTTGTACTCACATACAGTCTGCAAATGCTAACCTCCACTAAACTTCATACACAACAGACCGTTCAAGTGTTATGATCCAGGGACAGTCCTGGTATTACAGAAGCCACTCCAGTTCTGGAATGTCCCGCTGTTCCTTTTTCCTCCATGTCTTAGAGAACAATTAAAACTGGTTTGTGTGTCTAGGTGCAAAAACAGAGTCCCATTTATATGGAAAATAAAATCCAGCTTCCTGATGTAGAATAGGATGTCCATATTTTCATTAGATAAATGTTGGTGGGAGATGTACACAATGAACACAATCATAGCATTTTGGGCATATTAAACTTGTCTCTTTTAAATTAATAATAATAATAATAATAATAATAATAATAATAATAATAATAATAATAGTTGTTGCTGTTATTTATACGCCACCCATCTGGCTGGGTTCCCCCAGCCACTCGGGGCTTCTAACAAATTAAAGCACACTATGACATCAAACATTAAAAACTTCCACAAGCTGCCAGTGCCATGCAACCGCCCCACAGGATTTCACCACCGAAGGTGGCTGCTTCACTCCGCCTCATGGACAGGCTGGCCCTGGTTGAGAAGCAGGAGAAGAATGTTTCAAATGAGTGCCTCCAACTAGTCTATAACTAGTTTTCCTCTTGAGGAGAAGCTTCTAAACCTCTCTTCTTCACTTGCAGGACTGAATTCAGAGGAGTCGTGAGGAGTCTGACTCACCAACTCATTCTAGCTCACAAACACCAGAAGAAGAAGAGTTTGGATTTGATATCCTGCTTTATCACTACCCGAAGGAGTCTCAAAGCGGCTAACATTCTCCTTTCCCTTCCTCCCCCACAACAAACACTCTGTGAGGTGAGTGGGGCTGAGAGACTTCAAAGTGTGACTAGCCCAAGGTCACCCAGCAACTGCATGTGGAGGAGCGGAGACGCGAACCCGGTTCACCAGATAACGAGTCTGCCGCTCTTAACCACTACACCACACTGGCTCTCGGCCAGTGGCCATTTTCTCCCTTGGGATTTCCAACTTCTTTTTGAGCCTAATGGTGTGGCAAGTTCACAGAGCGACAGGAGCCTGCAGACTCGTTGTAAAATACCATGGGGAAATAATAACTCCTATTGTCACTTGGTAAAGCTGCTACCTGTGAGATGTGATGAAGTCAAGTAATATTAGACCAAAGAGAGAGAAAAAGTTTGATTATTTTATAACTCAGAGTAGGGTTTTAGTGTGGTTGCTCCCGGGCGCCCACTATAGGCACTTTTTGGAAACAATTGAAGACATCCTTTCTTTTGAGAGGTCTTCCCAACCGTATAAATGGGTCTTGGCCATGTATGCTTATTTGTTTCAGTTTTGTTTTAACTGTATTCAATTTTTTTTGGTTTTTAAAACTGGGTTTGTTTTTGTTTTTGTTTTGCACATTGCCTTGAGATGTCTGTGTAGAAGGTGATTCATAATACTGTAATAATAACCGCCACAACAGCAACTTGTAAAGGAGACTTGCAGGCACAGCTGAAGTAGTTAACCAAAATTTTACAGAAAGTTATGCTTACAGCAGTCTCCCCTTCAGCTATTCTGCATTGTCTGAGAAAAACAAGGTCAGGTTTTTTTTTGCCAGAAGCTATCACTTGTCTGATGGGTAAAATCTGAAAGAATGCTCCTTTGAATATTCGAAAATGCACTTAAGAAGAGAGGAAAGGGCCTTTCATCAGTCTGCACTTTCTCCATTAGCTGCCAGTGACTCTCCAGGACCTTAAGAGGCAGAGGTCTCTCCCATCACTTGCTGCAGGCAGGCCATGGTCACTTCCCTCCTATTGAGCGTGAAAAGCCACAGGAATTAAATGCTTATATTTTAAAAAGTGGGAGATATATATTACCCACTTTTTAAAATATACATAATGGCACTTCCACTAGGCGGGAGAAGTGGGAACAGCTGGAGGGAGACTTAGTGGAACTGAGAGAAAGATCTAGGAAGAGGAGAAGGACAGGAGAGTGGGAACAGGGTGGGGTGAGGTTGAGTGGGTGAAAAATTAAGTTCTAGTCACATTTTAATGCTAACCTACCTAATTTGGACTTTCTGAAACAATACGGAAACCGAAACACAGCTATCCTTCAAAATTCTCCAAATTTTGGTAATGCAGCTCTCTAACCGAATAGTGCACACAACGCTTAGGTATTAGGGGAAAGCTTCCATAAAAATGAATATATTTGTGAAAATTACATACATAAATGTATGTAATATTAGAGAAATTGCTTGCAAAAATGTGTTGCAAAAATTACATATTTCTATATTAAGAGAAATGTGCACATTGTTGTGAGAACTATTTTTAAAAAAGAAAAAATGACAAACTGACATAGAGAACTGGTGCATGGTAATTAATTAATTAATTAATTAATTAATTAAGAAATGGACAGATTAGTTCATACCTAGGCTGCAGAGGGAACAGGATGGGTGACAGTGGAAGGAGTCCCCTGGTGCGCCTCTGGAGCAGGACTGTGGGCAGGGGTTGTCCTGGGCAGTTTCACTTGCTGGAAGAGATCTAGGACTGTGGAGGGCAGGATGGCACAGTGCAAGTGTAAATCCCTCAACAATTGCGATCTGCCAGAGAGCACTCTGCCTGCTCCCTGTGCCCTTGTACCTTAACAGAAGAGGACAATGACAAGACCCCTTGGGAGTTTGTGGACTTTCCTTCCTCAGAGGACTTTAAGCAGAGATTCCTGCATGGCAGGGGGTTGGACTTGATGGCTTTTGGGGTCTCTTCCAACTCTACAATTCTATGAAGCAGTGGCTGGATCTACACACATAAAAAAATGCTACAGAAAAACACGTTATAAAAGCTCTTAAAGGAAAATCCCATTGGCGACAGATCACAGCTCTAAAGTGCCACCTGGTGCTGCATCATTTATAACTATATAATTGATGAGTGTAGCTGAGTCCTATGATTCTATTCTCTTGCCCCTGGCTAAAGCTGGGACAGTCTGCGATTGATATGAGAGGAGTGACCAAGATGACCAATCATGGCGCCTTTCCCACTGATGAAGATCATGATTCCCTCTGACATTATGCTCAGGTTAGTCCAATTGGATTTGATGATTAATGGACCACGGAAGCTTTCATTTTGACTTTGTACTATAATGCACCAGCTGTTTCTAATGTTCTTACCACCCCCGTATTATAAAATAGCTTCAGGGTTACTTCTGGCAGTATCTGCCACTGGTGCACTTTGCCAAAATCGAACTTCTCCACAGATTATTCTTTTTAACAGAGTAGCAAATTGCTTGAGGCAGTAGGATTGCTTAATTATGAAAGTATTTAACTAAAAGTTTTTTTATGTTCTGGATGAAGGTTCCATTTGATTGCAATGCTTTGAGTTATTACAACTTTATTGAATTGTATTAATTGTTCTGATGAACTTTTCTGCTGCTGTTTGCTTTATTTATACGCTAGTGTGTTTGACAGTAGAGGGATTGCAATATTTGTTGTTCTTTGTAATGCTGTTGTTATTATTGTGAGCCACTTTGAGCTCAACATTTGCTGCTTGGAAAGAAGAATAAAAATATCAAATCAAAATGGAGGGGGGGCCCCTCTCCATGGGAGCCATAGCAGAGCGAGCCTGAAGAGTGACAAATAAGTAAAAAAAAGGGGTGTGTGTTTTTGTTTCATTTTAACAGATGAATAAAACAACACATAAAGAGGGGGGGGGGAGGATAACAACAGAAAGAAGAACAACAACCAGCCTGAGCTGGAAAAATAACAACACAGTGGAGAGAAGGCAAGTGGGTTCTGCTTTGAGTGAAGGCAGAAACGAAGTGAAGGACCAGCAGAGAAAGGCACCTTCGTGGCGGGGAGCAGGGGGAAGATAATCTAGACAGACCAATGGTCATGGCAGCTTTCACCGTATCTTCATTAAAACTTGACAGGTTTGTCTGGTGCAAGATGTGGCATACAGGCAACTGAGCATTCCTGAAAGTGTTCAAAGGCTCTGTGCTACCTCCTTGTACTCTGTGTGCTCAGCTATGTCTCAGTATGCCATGTAGAGCCTTTGCTAAATTAACATTTGTGTTGGGAATAAAGTTTGAATGCAGAACTCTTTAAGTCTCAGGCTAGCACTCAAACTATTCAATTATCTAAGGGTTTAAGAAACAGAAAATGGGATTCATTCAGACATTAACCCATTTGCTTTCCCTGTGTCTCCTCACTGACATTAAAAAAAAAATCTCAAGTGAACTTGAAGGATTTGCCAGCTGTTCACCTTCAAATTGAGGTTATTTTCTAGTACAGCCATATAATAAAGGCGTTTCTGATGAGGTAACAAATACTTGTTATGCAGTTTTGTGGATAAAGCTCTGTACTACCTTCAATTTATGTTTATTTTATTTAAAATCAAAAATTTTTTACATGAATAATCTTCTCCAATCTCCAATCCTGCTCTCTGGCCCACCCCTCGCTTCTGCGGCTCTGCCCTGGACAGCACTAAAAATAGCCCTTTAAAAAAAAGCAAAAGGAAAGGAAAGCAGCCTGCTTTCCTTTCCCTTCACTTTATAAAAGGGCTTTCTTAAGCGCTGGCCCAGGCGGAGCCGCAGAAGCGAGGGGTGGGCCAGCGAGGAGGGGTAACATGCTAGAGTGACACCCGTCCTCGCTGGCCCATCCCTTGCCTCCACACCGCGGCTCCGCCCACCCAGTGCCAGCCCCAGCCGAGCGCTGAAGAAAGCCCTTTAAAAAAAAGGCGACGATCGCAGGGGTGGGGTCCCGCCCCGAGTGTCACCCCCCCAGGGCACAGCCCGGGGTGGCCCGCCCCCAACCCCCCTTGCCATGCCCCTGCCCTTGGTCATCCTGCTAGCTTTCATTCTGTGGACATGGCCAAGCCAAGGTAGACTTCGCTAATACTGCTTCAACCCATGCTGAGAATGCTCTTAGATGTTACTGAAACACGCCATAAGCAAGTTGTTTCTGGTCGCCATTATGTCCATCCTAGATCTGTGTGCATTTCACAACTGTGCAGATTCCCCCTCCCTCCCTCTGGGATTTCTGTCCACCTGGGAGGGAATGTGTTATGTTGCGGGGGGGGGGCATTTTGACAATTCAACCCTTATTTGAACAGCATGGTGAAAAAGAGACTTACTCCGAAGGAAAACATTGAAATTCTTAAAGCTATTGCATTCAGCAATTCAGCCATGATAGCAGTTACAGTGGCCTAAGGTAACCCTAATTATTTCCCTAATTATTTTGTTTATTCTTTGCTTTATTAAATATAAGACGAAAATAGAATCAAGTAACTGGTATGAAATCACAAATACAGCTCATATGCTGTTTTTCTCTTAATTTGTCTTGGTGTGTACTGTTTGTATACTCATTTTGTTTGGAATAATTAACCCAGTGGTTTGATTATACTTAAAAAAAATAAGTTTCATACTCTACCATCTCCATAGAAATCAAGAGAGAACTGTTCTTATATCTTCTTATATAGATACAAAGATGCAATGAGGTTTAACAGAGGGGGGCCCCTTCACACAGCACGTTGGCCAGCCGCTTTGTGAAACACCGGACCCTCTCTTAAAATGGGGGTGTGGCTTGAGGTTTGGCGGGGAGATTGGGGCAAGTGGGGAAGGGCATTGGTCATGTGGGGGGAGGGCAATGGAGTAGGAGGGGCTGGTGAGCAAAGCAAGTGGGGTGGCAACCCCTAGTGTGTGTGTATGTAAGAAGAAAAGGGTGCCATATTTCAGTAAAGTCATCCGCACCATGTGTGCCATTCAGAGCCTTTATGTCCATTTTTCTGATCAAGCAGTTGTCCATACATTCTGCCTCCATTGTATGACATGTAGATAGATGTTCAAGTCCTTTCCAGTTTTGAGCTATGAGGAGTCACACAGACACCCAAAGAGAAGTAATGAGTTGCTTGTACTGTAGTTTGAGCTAGTCTTTTTTGAATATTGTCAATAAACCCAAACATTGATTACATTGTACATGCCAATTTGTAATATTGCTTATTTCTACAGATATTCTCTCCCAGAATGTCATACCAACTAATGCCAATGTTTTTGTTGTTCTGATTATTGTTGGCTGTTCTGAGTGGCTTTGTGACTGAAGACTGCGGCTGTAAATTCTTGAAATAAACATAAATAATTCCATCACCATGTGAATATTCATTCCCATTAGCTGCATACAATGAACCTGGTTCCATATGTGGCTCTCCCTTAATGGAATGGGGCAATTATATATTTGCTATCTTCTTTCTTGCAACATCTTTTGTGACTATATTCACTCCTTAAACCTTTTCTTGAATTTCTAACAGGGGTTTCTAAAGCAAGAGCCTCTTTCCTGCTGCACATTGGGAATGAGCTTTACTCTGTATTCTGTGCTTTTAAGGCACCCTGCCTGATTTCTGACTTTATTGATCACCTCTGGTTTAAATGAAAACCAATTTAGACTCAAGGAAACTTAGGGAAAGAAAGAAGCCAATAAAAAAGAGCCCTGAAATAAAAATGTAAAAAAGCCTCAATATTTTGGCTCTGCTTTCCTGCTTTATGCAACTGTTAACATCGTGCATTAAGGTTCTAATAAAAATACATCTGCTTCTATTTTAGAAGTTTGTTTAAACAATGACCTTTTACAGGGAGAAGGAGCTTAAATAAAGATAAATGGAGATGGATGAAAGTTTATCTGTAGAGGACAAGAGCAAAAACCCCTAAAAGTTTAATTCCAGTTATCCTCTGTCTGGACCACTTGTGCAATAAAGTCAAAGTAATCTACTAACTTTGTGAATTCACATGTTGACCCCACAGCACACCCCAAGGATCTGTAAAGACATGGACATCAGGCCACATGGGGAGTTGCCACAAGGCCTCATGAGATTCCACCCAGCTCTCCTGCTGTGGTTCAAATTGTCCTAAACAAGGTGGAGACCACGTCACCACATGTGGATACTCATGCAGACTGATATCTATGGAGTGTGATATCAGCTGCCCTAGAGGTATATTATGTCAATCGGGTCTGAACTGGGGCCCTAGATCTCATTTTAGATTGAGTCACTGTTTTTATGGGATGAGGTGACCGCAAGGGGTGTTGACAGTCTCCACTAACCATTCCATCTCCCTTTCTGTCTCTCCACTGGCACTCCCTTCGCTGACTTGGATGCGCTCAGTCAGAAGGTGTTTGCCCATGCCTGTTTCAGCAAACTGTAGCCAGAGCAGGAGCAGCTGTGACCTTCAAGCTCATGATATGACAGCTGTAGGGTGGGATGAAACGTGGTCAGGTAAAGGCCAACTGATCTGCCTCAAAGTTCCCTCTGTTTTGCATTCTTGCAAGTGTGTCTGCATGTAGGGCTTTCTTGGATACCTCCCTAAGTGCCCTTTTCAGGCTACATTCCTATTGCTAAATGGTTTTTCTCCAAATTGTTGCCAAGTGATTTGTAGATAGCAACCACCAAATGACAAAAAAGATAAATCCTTTTGTAGGAGAATTTTCTTGGCTAGTTCCATGGGCCCATGCAGAGGCGTAGGAAGCCTCTTGGGTGCCCGGGGCGGCGTTGCCGCGCGGAGGCACTCCCTGGGGGCAGGGCGTCACGACGCATACGTCATGACATCACGACGCATGCGTCAGGACAGACTGTGCATGCCCGGAAATCTGGGCATGCGCAGTCCATCCCGCTGGCGCTGCTGCTCCAGCGGCGATCCGCCGAGTTCCTGGGGCTTCCCCATCCGTGCCGCTTTAAAGCAGCACTGACGCGGCAGCCCCATGAGCCGCCGATCGCGCGGGGCAGCCCCATAGCGGAACCGGCGGGCGGACCCCGGACAGGCCGTGGGGCAGAGTGGCTTCGCTCCGTGGCTTGCTCGGGGCCCACTGGCAGGGCGGGGCTGGACCAAGTGTCACCCCCCTTCCCTGGAACCCAGGGCAGACCACCACCCGCCCCCCTCACAGCACCCGTGGGCCCATGATACGACCAAATGACAAAAAAGATAAATAGCAACCACCAGCCATCAAAATCCACCAATGCCGCTTCAAACAAGCATCTTCTAGCCACCATCTTTTAAGGAAAGAATCATCTTTCAGTGATTGCTCCCAGCAGGGCTGGCCTGTCCATTAGGCAGGCTGGGGCAGCTGCCTTGTATGCAGAATTCCATGGGGTGGTTCCTCCATGGGCACCCTGCCCACTGCTGCCATCACCAGAGAAATGGCTTCCAGCAAGAGCTCAACAGAAGCCACCGCCATGTGATCCTAGGAAGTGAGGCTGTGGCAGCAGGAAGAGCACCATCCTGTTTTGCCTCAGGCGGTGGAATGGGACAGGACACCCTTGGCTCCCAGTTTGCATAGCCACCACAACAAGTTGTCTTTCTCTACTTTCCTCTCTGCACCACTGAACTGAAATGTTGTTGTTATTCTTTATCTCTTCTCAGTCAAATCCAGTCAAAATAACTTGCTGCCACTGGATCACTGTGTGATCTGCAAGCCCTACTCAGAGAGACTCACTGAAATTAATGAACTACTGAAATTCGTGCCCATTAACTTCAGTGGGTCAATAGATATTAAAAAAATGCTTGTAGTCTCCAGTACAATCTCCTCACAAGGAAACTGACCATGTAAAAAGGTGTGTCCCTGGAATTTCCTGCTACTCAGCAAATTTATGGGGCACAAAATTTGGAAAAATCTTACTTCAGATCACGCTTCTCAGTTATGCATCAGGGCTGGTGTAAGGCATCCATTTTTTTAAAAAAAGAAAATATCTGACTGGAGAAGTGTATATTCCTCTCAAACTCAAATCATTTATTAAATATAAAATCAACAGTGGCTTTTCTACAAAGAGGTGAGGACCACAATAATTTCAAAGCAGCTATTAAAGGGTTTTGTCCAATTTTGTTCTTTTCTTCATGCAGCATGGGCACCATTAATAAATGTTTTTCCCCCTCCTTTCCATGCAAAACTCATTAAGATAACAGTTAACAGGCAGTAGAGGCGAATTCAGAGGGTCTATAATGAATACGAGTTTGAATTGGAGTGAATAACTTCAGTATTAGCAATTTAAATTTATAGTTTGAAAACAGATGCATTGCTTCAAATAAATTACCACAGGAGACAGCAAAATCACCAATTATCAGCTCCCTTTCTTGGGCAAATCAATGTGGAGGTAGGAAAATAGTAGCCATTTAAAATGATGAAATGTCAAAATTACAGCCATTATTTATCATACTTTCCTCTTTTTTTAAAAAAATAAGAATAATTTGATGTGATTACTTACTATTTTCCTATTTTCTGTGCTCCAGAATCAATCCATGGCTGAGAGAATCTGATTCAAATAACTGTTTTTGTGTTTCTGTGTGTGTGTGTTTGTGTAAATAAGCAAATCATCTGCTGGAGGGGCAAGTGGGTGCCTATGTGCTAGCAAGGAAGAAGCGATGGATTCCCCCACCAGCAGTTTCAAAATGACAATCACAATCAGGAGCTGGGTCAGACTAATGAAGAGTAGTCCTCTGGATAGCTGCTTCCTTTCTTATAAAAAAAAGATATTTGTGGGAGGGGGGGGTCTTTCCCGTTTTCAGGGACAAAAATTAGGTGCAAGACACCATGTATTGTAGTAAAGGTAAAGGTAAAGGTAAAGGGACCCCTGACCATTAAATCCAGTCGCGGACGACTCTGGGGTTGCGGCGCTCATCTCACTTTATTGGCCGAGGGAGCCGGCATACAGCTTCCGGGTCATGTGGCCAGCATGACTAAGCCGCTTCTGGCGAACCAGAGCAGCGCACAGAAATGCCGTTTACCTTCCTGCCGGAGCAGTACCTATTTATCTACTTGTACCTTGACGTGCTTTCGAACTGCTAGGTTGGCAGGAGCAGGGACTGAGCAATGGGAGCTCACTCCATTGTGAGGATTCGAACCGCCGACCTTCCGATCGGCAAGCCCTAGGCTCAGTGGTTTAGACCACAGCTCTACCCGCGTCGTAGTAGTTAGTGCTAATTGTCACACAATGGAGAGACATAGGGGGTGTAGAATAAAGCACTAGATCAGTTAAGATTAACCATAAAATCACTTAAAATGCCTGCAAATTCAACAGGGAGAGGGGCTTGTCTGATCTCAGCCAGGAGGAACTTCCACAAAATTGCCCCCCCTTTAAATAGTAAAAGGTAAAGGGACCCCTGACCATTAGGTCCAGTCGTGTCCGACTCTGGGGTTGCGGTGTTCC
The DNA here is from genome assembly GCF_009819535.1 of Lacerta agilis. Lineage (NCBI taxonomy): Eukaryota > Metazoa > Chordata > Lepidosauria > Squamata > Lacertidae > Lacerta > Lacerta agilis. The sequence goes on along the minus strand of NC_046323.1, from coordinate 2,013,326 downwards.
TCTCACGTTAATGGCCAAGGGAGCTGACGTACAGCTTCCGGGTCATGTGGGCAGCATGACTAAGCTGCTTCTGGTGAACCAGAGCAGCGCATGGAAATGCTGTTTACCTTCCCGCCGGAGCGGTACCTATTTATCTACTTGCACTTTGATGTGCTTTTGAACTGCTAGGTGGGCAGGAGTAGGGACTGAGCAACGGGAGCTCACCCCATCGCGGGGATTCGAACCGCCAACCTTCTGATCGGCAACTCCTAGGCTCTGTGGTTTAGACCACAGCGCCACCCACGTCTAAATAGATTTTATTAAAATTTGGAAGAAAATACAAAGATTAACATAAGAGATCTTTTTATCAAAACTAAAAAGCTAATCTAAATAAAAGCACAGGCTAGAAAGAGAGAGAGAGAAAGATGAAGAGAAAAGAAAAAAACAAGGAAAGAAAGAGAAAAAGGAAGAAAAAGGAAGAAAGAGATGAGCCCACCATTCTGAAGACACAGCTCCCAGTCTCAGGGCATGGGGAGCCAGTAATCCATTGGTATGAAGAAATACAGAGCAGAAGCTAATTTGCAGTAAAGAGGTCACTATTTGCAGAACAAATACTTTATCAGTCCAGCATTGATTCCCATCCTGCCTTTAGGTGTGAGGGAAAACAGGCTGACCTGGTATGCTGATGTGCAGAAATGTCACCTTCTCCAGACTCTCCATCAAACCAGCAATTACACAAAGTAAGGGGGGAGGGATGTTTGTGGGGTTGTGTGTATGTGTTTTACAATAAATAAGTTAGAATTTGTAGCCATGAGGTCTGCATTTAGGGCAGATCCACAGCATACATATAAAGCAGCTAAAGCAGGGGTGCTTTAGTTGTGATACCTGCATTTTAGGGGGTTGGACTATTTGCACCTTGGGGGCCGCTTCCAACTCTATGATTCTAGGTGCTGCAAGTGGTGTCTTTCAGGCACTGGGCTGGTTGGGTTTTTTTTTGTCCTGGCGTCCTAGTATCTTGCATAGTTGGCTGTTTTGTGGGCAAACTGACTTCCATTGATACTTAATGAATGTTACCACAACAATCCTATCCTGATCTCACTTGAATACTGTCTTGTTATATTGAACAAGACTGACACTGCTGTCTCTGATCTCAGATTCCAGGGGTAACCAATGCGGTGCTCTCCATTTTCAAAAAGAGATTGCACTCCTGTAAATGAACCAAACCCGCAATTGTTTACATCCTTGTTTGTGGTATTAAGAAAAACCTAGAGGGCTGATAATCTTCTTGGATTAGGCTGCAGCACAGTATTCTTGCCAAAGTAAGGTAAGATAGATGTGTTCTGGTGGGGCTGTTTTGGGGACCTCTGTGATGGCCTCCTGTCTTCAAAAGAGGAAATGCTTCCAAGGAGAGACACAGAAATGAACGCTGCTGAGCCCAGGCTCAGATGTACGCAGTACATCTTCATAACTCCTGGTTAAAGGGAAAATTTGCAGCCGAGGCCAATGAAATACTTTGACGTGCACAATAATCGCTTATCATCACCACCGTGATGGTCTGGTGTCCTTTCTGTCCCCAGGCAATGGAATTCACTTTCATATTTTGTTCATTTTGTAATAGCAACTCATGACAGCCACCTGATGTACTGGCCTCTATGTGATCTGAGAGTGATTTTCTTTGCCTGGGGACAGAAAAGACACCAGACCATCACAGTGGCAATAAAGCGATTGTTGTGCATGCCAAAGTGTTCTCTTGGCCTCTGCCTCAAAGGGTTTGCTTTGGCACAGACACCAACATGGTACTAGCATATATAGTCACAAACAAATCCCTGCTGTTTGCAAAGAAAAATGCAAGAGTCACACCTTCATGGTGGCTGGTTCTATGAAACAGTTTGCAGAAGGAACAAAATGCGAATGCTCCTCCCATGCAAAACAGCAGCAGGGAAATCTGTATTGAAAAGACTGCAAAAGGAAAAAAATGTCAGGTTATTCAGACAGGCATGGAAGCTGTAGAAGTAAAACAACTTTACTACCAGGAGGAAAGCGGAATAAGAGCAGTTACACAAGTGGCTACCAACGTCTGGACATGGTGCCACCTATTTCCATACCCTCCAACATGAAAATAGGGAGAAAGACCAGTCGTTGAGCTTTTTTTCAGGAGGAGAGATTTTGTTTCCTTTTAGGCTGCCGATAACCATTTAATTTTTTTCGCTTCTGGGGGGGCAGCTGCCCCCTGCCCCCCTGGGTACGCCCATGGAAATAAGCTATTCGTTTTGCCACTCCCCACTCCCATTCCTAAACAGGGTTTTTGGCTTTTTAAAGAAAGGTTGCTGCTTCTGAGTATCTGCTGTTCAGATTTCCAAACTAATTCAGTTCAATGCCTTTGACATCAAAATTGTGGTGAGCTTTTGTGAGAATGAAATGTATAGTTGGAACAATGAGCCTTAACCAGTGTAGAGTAATATCAAGAGCAATATCAAAAGTATTAGCTGCTGAAAAATAAATTATGAAAGGTAAACCCATCAACAAACAAAGAAGAGAAATATTCATAATGTTTTATTTGCTTTGCTGATGGAAAAATTGATTTTCTATCTAAACGTATCAGAGGTCAGAAGATATTGATATATGATTGATATCTTACTGGAAATAATATGGAAAACACAATTCCGCAGGATTTAAGAGAGAGAAACTAGCAGGTGGCTCTCAGCATTGTATTGACACTTCTAAAACCATTTATCTTTTTTTTTTTTTAAGACATCCACCAGCTATTTTGAGTGGGCATTTTAATAGGGTTGATTTTACTGTTGATCCAAACCACAGCTCAAGCACAAAACAATCAGAGATCACTCATCACTTATAGGGACACATATAGGTTCACTTCTTCATGGTGGCTCTAATGCAGATCTTCAGAAGATTCACCATAACTTTTGTGGACTTGTTCAGAGCAATTGTTGACTCAAGATGCCCTCTGGTCTCTATTGTCTGATTGTCACCTAGATTGACTGCTGTAGATTCAGTCCATCAGCCCTCATTTCCTTACAGATCTCTGTCTGTTCCAACTTAGGCTGGATATACACTGTCCTTTTTAACATTATTAGAACGATATTAGATATATCATTCTAGAACACCAGAAGGCATACTGGTAAAAAAACCAACAAATAAATCCCTACGTTGTTTCATAACGATGCAGTTTCCCTTACTGCTGGTTCCTGGTTGCTCTGCAGTGCCTTGTGTTAATAACACATTATTAACATTAAGAGCAAAATGTAATGTGTCCAAATACATTATGACAACCGTTTCTTAACCCTTCCTTAATGTTAGGAACCTTGAGTGTAGATCCGCCCTTAATCACCTGAAACTCTCTCCTGAACTCCATTTACTCTCCCTTGCTTCTCCTTATGGCCAGGCTTCTCAGAACCCCTAGTTCAATCTTCTCCAACTTTTGGGGCCTGGAGCACATTTGGAAATCTAGAAACTGTTGGGGGCATCATAGAATACCTGTTTCAAGTAAGAAAAGTTGGTGATGCTCAGAACATGCCCCCAAACAGGCAAAACATCTGCACCACTACCCCAAAATAAAACTCAGAGAAAACAGAAGAGAACCCCTCAAAATCAGGCAATCCCCCAAATCACTCCCAAGCTCTCATTTAATAAAATAAAAATGGGAGGATCAGTGGGCCTTGGCAGGTTCCAAGGGGAGGTCGGTGCCCCATGGCATCCACAGGCATAACCCACAAACCCTCTCCTCCATGGTACCATCTCTCCCTCTCCCTTGAAATCCATCCATCCAATCCATCTTTTCTGTGAAGCCACTGGCATAACAGTAGAGTCCGCATTCCCGGAGTAGAATCGAGACTAAAAAGACCAACTAGAAGGAAGACTCACTTTCTCCCACCTTCTTGCCCTGCCTTCCCCATTCAGTCAAGCAAAGCAAAACAAAACAGATTGTACTCTTGGGCATACCTAAATGTTTATGACAGACGCTGCTAAAGCAATGGGGGGGGGAAGCTTAGCTGCAACTTTGGCTGATGGGAAACAAGGGTTACCCCAGATTTCGTAACAAAGACTCCCTGGCACGCACACGCAAACCAGTTGGGGACTTTTGCCTTGATCATGTGACCTAAACTAAGACTGAAGCAAACTAGTTCTCTGGGAACCAGAGGCCCTATTTGGTCATGTTGCTCACATCTTATGGCTGTGTGTCAGCAAGTTCAGTATGTAAAGTTTCTCTTCCTGTATCACTCTGTATCACCACTATCCATGAGTTGAAGGGTGAAGTTTGTGTTAGGATTCTTGCTCCGTGTTTGCAGTCATGGGATTGTTTTCTATGACATGACAGTGTATGTTTTCATTCCATAGTGTGGGAAGTGACAGAGACAGGATGTTTGTATTACTTTGTTCCATGAAGTGGGACTATTGTCCTTTGTTCTTTCTCTTTGCTGTCTGATGAGAAAGAGGAAGGAGCTAAGTCAGAATGCTCCAAGTGTATTATATGTAAATAAACATAGATTAGCCAAAATGCTGTGCTACTGAGTTCTGCAGGATCCGTAAGCATGCTAAAGCATCTTGGTATCAGTCGCTGTGATGTTCAGGCTGGAGAAAGCTTTTGAAGCTCCCAAACGAAGAGAATATGCCAGTCGGGCATGTGTCTCTACCAGGGTCCTACACGCAAGTAGGACGATCCTAACAGTGGGGAGCTTCCTCTACCTGTGGAGGCTCCCTGCATGATTTAGATGCCCAGTTCTGCAGCTCTTAGGCAGCCTGAACAAGTAGAGAAGCTCTTCCTTCAAGCTCTGTCCTCCAACTCATGGTGAGCAACTAGCGTAGCAGCCAGGGTGGCCTAGCATGTTTGTCTCTGCTCACATATAGCCTTTCAATGCAGCAATATACCTAAACAGAACTGCAGATGACCTAAATGGAACTCTATGTAGCAAGTACAGTCATACCTTGGTTTTCGAACAGCTTAGTTCTCAAACGTTTTGGCTCCCGAACGCCACAAACCCGGAAGTGACTGTTCCAGTTTGTGAACTATTTTTGGAAGCTGAACATCTGACAGGGCTTCCGTGGCTTCTGATTGGCTGCAGGAGATTCCTGCAGTCAATTAGAAGCCGCGCTTTGGTTTCAGAATGTTTTGGAAGTCTGGAACAGATTCTGTTCAACTTCCAAGGTACGACTTTAATGTCAAAATCTTCTTGTTCCTTGTTTTGTCCCCCAATCCTCTTTGTTCTCCTTCCATCCATAATCTCACCCTCCTTAAGTGATACAGACAAAAACTGCATCCACAACCATTTCCAGTTCTTCCTTAGCCATTTAAAGAACAGTTGCATATTCTTGCACTGCAGGGGGTTGGACTAGATGATCCTCAGGGTCCCTTCCAACTTTATGGTTCTATGAGATATCCTGATGGCTTAACTATCCCCTAAAACGACTGACTTAAAGTAGGGGCTGGTTGTAGCAGATTGTGAAGCACAAAGATCCATAAGTCCAGAAAGATACATACACCTGCACAATCACAGATTTTCATTTTCTGTCTTCTTCATCAAGGGCTGAAATATACTCGGAGTCAAATGTGGATTTCATGCTCTTTATTCAGCTCATAGTAGCAAGGAATGGAAGTTTCCCCAAAACATCTGCTTTATATACATTATTTACACAATGGGCCCCACGTGATTGGCTAATTCCAGGATTCTCCTGTAGGCCAATCAGGTTGCGGATTCACTTCCACCTGGAGCTGGATTGGGTGGCTCCTGTGGACCAATCAGACTGCTGCATTTTGGATCCTATTCAACTCAGTACATAACAAGGGCCTTTTAATAGTACCTGTGTAAGACATTAATGCTCTCATAACAAGGTAACGACCCCAGGGATTGCTAACAGCAAAGATCATAGAATAAAATTGTGTTGACCACAGGGCAGGAGGCACGGGGAAGTCTCTGACAAAATAGGCATTGAGTCCAGGGGGAGTTTCCTTATAATTCCACGAGTAGACCAGAAGAGCCCAGTCTTCCTTCTGGTCTGCCCATGAGCCACACCTCCCTGGTAGGCAGCCATGATGAGCTTATTGGCACTCAGAGGAAAGCCCATTCCTCATGCCAAAGTGGTTTTGCCTGCTACACTTTCAGCTGTGCAGCCGCACTAGACCGCTCTCCTCTGCCACCATCACCCCCATGCTGGGTCCAAAGGGAGGGGAGTCCTTAGCTACGGTGGGAACCCAGGTCTTGTAAAAGCTAGGGTGTTGCAGATAACATCAAGTGGGAGAATGTCCCTGAATATTTTCCTCTTCTATGGATGTACACTTGAGAACTTGGCACATGTTTCTCACTGCAGCATGACCTCAACTTCACATGTTCCTGCATCCTGTTCTGAGGCTATCTCCTTTCCATTTCTTCCATCTGTTTCACTCTTGATTGTACACCTTTGTCTTCTGATGAGGGCTGAATATTTATCAGCAGAAAACTATCAATATTTGCTCCATTTTTAAAAGTACAGTATACAGTTTTTAGAAAGCTCTTTTCATGTTTCCTTTAAAAATGTCGTTTCAAAAGCCAATGTATCCGGTCAGTTTATTTTAAACTGAAATTTTGTTGTTTCTTTATTCTTTTTCCAAAAACACACACAACAAAACCACTTCTAATCAAAATAATGCTCACTCTAACAAAAGAAGCAGGAAATCAATACACATATTTGAAATCGCATTAACTTGAGAAAGTGCACTTGCAGTCTAGCCCAAGTGTTTGGAAAGATATACAAATTTTGATGCATCACACAGTAGAGTCTTTATTGATGGGCACTTACTCGACATCCAGTTAAATTATTATTCAGAAGGAGAAAGTCATATAGAATTACTCACTGCATTTATCTACTTTGAAGTTATTTATCAACAAGTTTGCCTAAACATACTTCACAAATAGTATTTCTTTAAAACAAAAGCACACATACACACCTGAATTCAGAAGAAATTGAGCCAGTTTCAATTTGGAAATACCGACAGACAGATATGGTTCCTAACTTTTTGCTAGACTTTAATGCTGGTTTTTAAATGCTTAAACTGAGTAACACTAAATAACAGACATACAAAATTTAAAGTAGTGACTGGAAGATTGCATAGTATCTGTAGCACCCCCAACATTTGCATCTGGGAGCTGGATATGTTTCATATTCCTAAGTGTTATTATCAGTTTTCACAAGAAGATAGTATTAGATTTTTAGGTACCAGCCGTGCACAAAGCTGAAAAGCTGGATAAATATGAAATATCAATAATCATTATATATATATATATATATATATATATATATATATATATATATATATATATATATATATATATAGTAAAATACATAATATACACAAATATATAATTTTCATTGATATAGGTTTTTCTGTATTCCTGCTGCCTCTAAATTGCGATTGTAAATTATACGTTACATATTTTGATTTAAAGACAGGATGAGGCATAATGTTGTTATTGTCTTTAATTTTGCATGCTTGCATCATAATCATCAAAAAGCATTAAAGAATCACTTTAAAAAAGTGGCTTTGGCATGAATGCCTAATGCTAGGAACATTTTATTGTTTAAAGAGCAATTGTTACTTAGGGGTCAGGCCATGAACTGTTCTAGCTGGGCCTTTGTTTGCAACCCCCTTTGCATTTGGAATACTGTATAGCAATATTGAGGGTCACTATGCCTGCTAAGAGTTTGCTTTTAAGTAAGCAGTGCAGAAAGAGCTGGTATGCAGGACCAAGGCATTCCACCCATCCCCCGCCCAAACAGAGCGGCTGCATAGTTCAGTGGTACCTCGTGTTGTGTCACCTCCAGGTTATGGAATCTTCGGGTTATGGCCGCGGCAAACCTGGAAGTGTATACTTCTGGGTTTCGCCGCACACGCATGCACAGAAGTGCTCTGCGCACTGTGTGCATGCGCAGAAGTGGCGCCTCTAGTTATCGATTTTTCAGGGTGCACATGGCACCCTGAAACAAATCAAATTCATAACCAGAGGTACCACTGTAATGGCCATTTTCCTATTAATGCATTGTATATACCTTGTCCAGTAAGGTAAAGGTAAAGGGACCCCTGACCATTAGGTCCAGTTGTGTCCTACTCTGGGGTTGCGGCACTCATCTTGCTTTATTGGCTGAGGGAGCCGGCGTACAGCTTCCGGGTCATGTGGCCAGCATGACTAAGCTACTGCTGGAGAACCAGAGCAGCGCACGGAAATGCTGTTTACCTTCCTGCTGGAGCAGTACCTATTTATCTACCTGCACTTTGACGTGCTTTGGAACTGCTAGGTGGGCAGGAGCAGGGACCGAGCAACAGGAGCTCACCCTGTTGCGGGGATTCGAACTGCTGACCTTCTGATCAGCAAGGTGGTCTTAGAGATGCATTAATAACTGTAGTGACTAACTGACAGGATGATGTACGCATCATGCACTTCAAACATAATGAGGGTCTGCTTGTGGATCTATTTGGAATGCAGGCACATATGCACACCAAAAACAGAAAGGAAAAAGCACATGGTGTGAAGATGTAAGGAAAGGAGGAAGGGTGCCCAGTGCCCTTTTTGTTTTGATCTGGGAAAGGCCAATAGCAATACTGGCATTTCTACAATGCAATGGCAGTCAATCTTTTTGACATAGTGTGCCACTCCCAAAGCCTGAGATGACTTGAACAGTCAAGGCCCGTCCCAGATATCTTGGTGCCGGAGGTGAAAAAAACCAAATGCAAACCCACCGCCACCTGAAAAGAGAAGCAGCACTGTGGCACGTGGACACAACGGAGTAGGGTGTTCTCTTCTATATGTTCCATTGACATGAACAGGAACTGGATGTCAAGAAGCACATTCTGCTGGGTCAGATCCACCTTCAATCCACTCCACCTGCCATAATGGCACCAAAAGTCTACAACTTGCCCACCTCAAACCAATCCCTTAGCTCTTTTTCTTCTGACTTCATGAGCAAAAGAAGAAGCTGAACACAGGTAAGGTAGGAAAGAGCTGAGGCCTAGTTGTATGCTGTAACCTGGCCTGAAATGCCACACTTTGGTACATGTGTATCACATGCAGACAAGCTTATAGGGATGCTGAGTATGGATACCTGATTGATGGGTGTAGCAACTTATTTAGCTGAGAGTCATAAAGGGAAGGATCCCTGGAGCAGGGCCAAGCTAAGCTAAAGAAAGGAGTTTTCCCTGCATGACAAAAGAGAACACAGTCTTGATGGGCAGCTAAAAAGTGCCATTTTGCTGCAGCCTGGCTCTGAGGGGGTGGGCTGGGATTTAGGGTGTGATTTAATGGTCTGATCAAGCAAGGACAGAGGCATTTGTGTATCTGGAGTTCTTACACATGTCAGTAAGTAGAAACTGGGACTTTTTCTGTTTGTCTGTCCCTAAAGTCCTTTGTTTAGTCAGGCTTCCCCAGTGAAAAGGAAAGCATGGCTGAGCTCTGCACACACACCTTTTTATTTTCAGTATTTGTGTCACCCAATAATAAATGTTCACTGGGCAGTTTGCAATAAAACTAAAACAATTACATACAAAATTAAAACAGTAAAATCTAAATACAGCATAAAGCCAGGAACAGAGGATAAAACAATATAATAAAACTCAACAGCAGCACCAAAGATTTCACAGATCTTAAAGCTAAAGAAATAACAAACCTACAAATCACATGCAGCTTTTAAAAAGTTGGGGTGGAGGGTCCTGAACTGGCTGCGGAAGCATCTCAGCATAGGTGGCAGGCAAACCTCTCTTGGCAGAGCATGGCTTAATGAGGGTGCCCCACCCACAGGAAAGCTCCTCTCTCTAACAGCCCCCCACTGCAGCTCACTGAGCAAAGACCCCCTGAGAAGGGTGGGTTTCCAAAGAATATCTAAATGTAGGAGAGAGTGATCCACAAAGTAACATGACCCAAGCCATTGTGGTCTCTAAAGTTTAAGTCCAGCACTTTGAACTGGGCCCAGAAATGGACTAGAAGCCAGAGTACAGACACCATATGATTACAATGAGCAGCTCCTATTTGGGAGATTCCGAAGTTTATGGAGTGTTCTCAAAGACATCCCCATGTATAGCAGATTAGAGCAATCTAGCCAAGAAGTCACCAGAATATTGATAACTCTGCCAAGGAAATCTCTGCCCAGATAGTGTTTCACCATGGTTCTGACATGCTGTCATATTTGGTTCTGTGCTGGGAGAAAAGTTATATTATCAGCTGGTTAAAGCTCAGTTTGTTGCTATGGAAAAAATACACATTCATAGGCATTCTCAGTTTCAGTGGGGATTAAACAATTGTACTGAACAAACTGTTTTGAGGCTTGCCTGGACCAGCTACGGGTACTCTACAAGTGTTTTCATATCTCGATCATTTAAAGGTGCTTCAGCCAGTGGCTACACATTGGCAAGAAAGCCGCAGGGTTCAAAATCTCAACTAGGTCAACAAAGGGAAAATATAAATATAGAGAAGTAATGCAAATACTAATTTATTTGATTAAAGTCCTTGGTCCACAACAAGGCACTGGAGTATTAAAGAAGAGCAATTCACAGTGACTTGTTTTGTAGTTTAAAAATAACAAACATTGTTTTCAGACATGTTTGAATTTCACAGGCTTTCTGTTTACACTGTGTAGGATCATGGCAATGAAGATAATAAACGGAATTGGGGCGATAACACAACCCTGTTTAACACCTGATCCTACGGTGAATGGTTCACTTTGAGAGCCATTGTTATCTGCGATTGTTGTTGTCATATTATCATGAAAGAACCAAAGGATGTTCACAAATTTATCTGGGCTGCCACTGTCATTCTCTGCCTATAACCCAATTGTTGTTGTTGTTTGTTTGTTTGTGTGTGTGTGTGTGTGTGTGGAGGGGGGTGATTAACAAAATCAATCCTTTTGGCAAACTGGGAATATTCCCTCCCTCATCCACCTTTAGGATATTCCACCATTCTTCAGCAGAGTATCTTTTTCTTTGAGAAATATAAGTGGCTCACATAAATGTAAACTAAGCTTTAATAAGAAAAAAAACTGCAACAAAATAACATAATGAGAGAAACTACCTAAATCCAACACCATGAGGCAAGTCTGAGGCAAGAAACAAGAAGAGGTCGTTAATTGACGTTTTTAACGAACACACTGAAGGGAGGGGCTGATTCCGGAGCAGAACACAAAGCCCCGCCCACCAGGTACCAAACATTCTACAGATCAAGTTAGGCCCCAGTGTTTTTCTTACAGACACCTCCAATGTCTGATGTCTTACAAAGACGAACTCTCTTGCTGCTTAATAACTAATTATCTACTGAGTAATAAGCGCTCCTTTAAGATCAGTCATGTTTAACAAATTGTTAGTCAATTCCATGAAAGCAGGATGTGGCAGCCAAAAGGGGACACAAATGGAGTCATAGAATCATAGAATCCTAGAGTTGGAAGAAACCCCAAGGGCCATCCAGTCCAACCCCCTGCCAAGCAGGAAACACCATCAAAGCATGCCTGACAGATGGCTGTCAAGCCTCCGCTTAAAGACCTCCAAAGAAGGAGACTCCACCACACTCCTTGGCAGCAAATTCCACTGCCCAACAGCTCTTACTGTCAGGAAGTTCTTCCTAATGTTTAGGTGGAATCTTCTTTCTTGTAGTTTGAATCCATTGCCCCGTGTCCGCTTCTCTGGAGCAGCAGGAAACAACCTTTCTCCCTCCTCTATATGACATCCTTTTATATATTTGAACATGGCTATCATATCACCCCTTAACCTTAACCCTTTAACCTTCTCTTCTCCAGGCTAGAGTCCTGGATCTACAAGCTGCTCTGCAAATAAGGTTGGGGTGAGCCCTTAGATGAACACATTGGTTGTGAGTTATTCTGCCTCTTGACTGAAATTCTACATATTTTGCATTCTCTGACTCTGCCTGTGAAATACCGATTGTTATGGGCTGATAAATTTCCCAGATCACAAATTATACTGTATTAAAGAAAGTTAAAAGTATTTTTTTAAGCAGTGCATTCACAGGTCCATTGTGGCTTGTTGTTGCAATGTCACAAAGCATGTCACGAAATTATTATACATTGTACATAACACCTCAAGGAACACTGAAATGTTTTCTGAAGCATGGAAAATATTTCTCACACATGAAAATATTGTAGGACACTGTGCATTAACTAGTGGACAAAGTAGGTCTGTTGTAAACGTTGTCATCACTACATGGACTGCTCACCTGAAAAGTGGCCTCTATGTGGGAATTATAGTGTAATATCTGAGCCTAGGGCTTGCCGATCAGAAGGTTGGAGGTTTGAATCCCCGCGATGGGGTGAGCTCCCGTTGTTCAGTCCCAGCTCCTGCAAACCTAGCAGTTCGAAAGCACGTCAAAGTGCAAGTACAGTGGAAACTCTACTCACGTACGGAATCCATTCCAGGGGTCCATTCTTGAGTTGATCTGGGTTGCTGGTAGAAGCGCCGTTCTGAGTGCGTGCATTCGGCAACTGCACTGTTATGCGCATGTGCAGATGGCGGTAGCTGCTTCTGCGCATGTGCAGCAGACGGCAGAAGTCGTTCTGTTTGTGCGCGAATTGTGGCAAACCCGGTATTTACTTCTGGGTTTGCCGCGGTCGCGAGTTGAATTGTTTGCGGGTAGGGGCGGTGGTAAGTAGAGGTTCTACTGTAGATAAATAGGTACCGCTCCGGTGGGAAGGTAAATAGTGTTTCCATGTGCTGCTCTGGTTTTGCCAGAAGCAGCTTAGTTATGCTGGCCACATGACCCGGGAAAACTGTCTGCGGACAAACGCCGGCTCCCTCGGTCAGTAAAGTGAGATGAGCGCTGCAACCCCAGTCGTCCGCGACTGGACTTAACTGTCAGGGGTCCTTTACCTTTACCTATTTGACTAAGGTACAAAAATGTTGACTTCATTCTCCAAGGCTTCAAGAATCACATTCTATATTTTTGGATGATTATCCTCCATTTCCAAAAATCCCCTTGAGCTTATCATTTGATTTATGATCATGCTGGGCACAGCAATTGTCTCCAGCTGAAAAAGAGAGAGTCAAGATAAACTTATATGTTGCTTTTAAAACGTCTTTGATGTGCTGTCGGGGTATGGGTGCTGGAGCTCCTCGTGCACGGCCTTGGACTGGTTATGCACGAGGTACCAGTTGCGGGGAAAGCGGCCAGCGTTCCGCGTGCTTTTGAGCACGGTCGCCGGCCAAGCCTCACAGTCTGAAGGATGATGAGTAAGCCAATTGAAGACTCTGGTGGTGTGTGAGTTCCTAGTTGCCTTCTTTAAAGAAAAGTTGCCTCGTGAAATAAAATTTGTACCCTGACTCTGAATAGGCGGACCAATTTACAGAAAATTAAAATTTTTACTTTACTCCCCCCGTTAACCCCAAAGGAAGACAGACACCGGTTGTATCTTTAGTGGCTTCGGCAGAACCCGCGTAGGCTCGTCCCCTAAGCTAAGTTCTCCTAAGCTTAAAGACCCTGCGCGCCCAATCTTCCGCGAGGCTAACTAAATAAACTAAAACCGAAATATCTTCCGCGGGCCTATCCCTAGGCTAACCTAAAAGAACCTAACTAAAACTAAAACCGAATGATCTTCCGCGATCTAACTCTAACTAAAGAAAAACCCATCCAACCCGTCCAGCCCGCTCCTAGCCCCTTAAACTAAACTTGACTTCAACTAAAACCCAACTAAAAGAACATAAGAAGAACGTGCGGTCTCGTGCTACTCCTCCTGCCTAAGCGGGGTGCCTCTGCCTTTTATTAGGGAACAAACGTGACATCATCATTAGTACTTTAACCAATAAAATCACTGTTGCTGCCCTCCAAAAGGGCGGGAAGCAAGTTTAACGCTCATTAACAACTTTGAACATGACCGGATCTACAAAATAAAGGCGGATTAATCTTGTAAGTGAACCACACTATTCATTCATGCTTTCACTTTCACTTTTGCGCGCAATTATACCAAAAGTAGACCTTAAAAAACTTATAAAATAACCAAATAAATATGAATCCATGGCGGATCCGTGAAACGTATTCCGACAATGTGCAGCTTGCTGTAAATAGATGGTGAGTAAATGCCTTGGGAGGCAGGTGACTAGACATGACTCATCCTTCTTGCTCAGCCTTTTCCTCCTCATGAACTATTTAAATCCCATTAGCTTTACAGGTAATGTCAGTGAGGCGTATATGGTTCCAGGATGCTCAGGGATGGCAGTTTAGCACAGGACTAGTGTGCACACGTGTTCCCATTTTCAATGAATGTGTCATCATCATAATGCAACGCTGCAGAGAGAACATGCATGTTATTTCACCATGCCTTAGTCACAGTGCTCCTTGTGCCACAGTCACAGATTTGCAGAAGAATAATACACATGTTGCTGAAAATAGGCCACAGCTTTACTTATTATACAGCAGTGAGGTTGGCATGGCCAAAAGACAAAGATTGTATCCTCATTCCACTTAGCCCTTGTTGCAGGTACAGTATTCCCAGGGCACCCTTGGGAGTTGACCAGTGTTGGACCCTGGCATGGGGCAGCCCTGGCATCTAGGATCCCACCAGGCAACTGGGTGTTAGACAAGGCTGGGTCCTATCAAAGCTGGGGGGTATGCTTTGATCCTCTTCTCGCTCAGTCTCCAGATGTGTTCCCATTTACTGTCTTGATCCTGCCTAATGCCATTTGCATGCAGGGCTGTGACAAAAGCTTATCACGAGAGATGCTGCTCACTGAGGAAAAGGCAAAACTGAGACTGGGAGTAAAATTTCTTTCCGGCCCCATTAACCAGTGACCCAAGAGCCCAGTGAAACACCTAGATTGGAGGAAGGGGGGTTCATGGGGTTAAATTGCCCCCAAACTCCCTGTGGCCAGGGTTTTTAAGTTCTTAACCTGAAGTGTTATTTCTGGGTTAGCGGAGTATGTAACCTGAAGCGTATGTAACCCGAGGTGCCACTGTACCTGGAGCCAGCATGGTTAATTTACAAACACACACACACCGCCCCAGAAAAAAAAATCTTAAAAAAAGAATCATTGGGAGGAAAAGAGGAAAAACCCACCCCCCACGATTGTGTGGGTGGGCTTGAGTAATGGTGGCTCACCTACCACTTCACTCCTCTCCCTACCAGTTAGACTGGTCTGTCTGCCATTTTCTGAAAAGCTATTGTGACATGAGTTGCCATGACTGATGTTATTTAACAACAGTGTGGGTGGACTGCATTGTGAACAGCAAAGATAAGATAAAGGAAACCAGCACATGAAGAATAGCCTCAAAATAATACAAATTGAAAATCACCAAAACTTGGAGGCACGTTTTGACTACTCATGATAATGAACACAAAATGAATTTGGGCTCATCTCAAGGTACGATAACATAAAATGCAGTGCACTAATATGGGGTTTCTGTTAGTGCACTGAGCTCTAGATTCCCTCCTACCTGCTAATTACCTTGTGCTGCAGTTCTTGGCACCTGCTAATCAGGTGTGGGATGTTCAAAGAATGGAATTATCACATTTCTCTTCTGAGAAATCAAAGCAGAAGCTTCCATAACTCATTGATAGGGAGAAGGGAATATACATCTCTGATTTCTTTTCTCTACAGCAGTTCTAAATTAAGCATGACAAAAAACTAGCATTACCGCATTCACTGCTCTCCCAGCTGCAACAAGAGAAAGACCAATAATTTACTGGCAAAACTCAGTGGACCTGAGTGGAAACTATTCTGGAAAGAAATAGTTGTCCATCACAAAAGATGTGTTCAGATGCAAGCCATCACACATTTAATAATGTGAAAGGAACAGAAGGTAGAGGATTCTTCTTCTTTAGAGGTTTTAAAGCAGCTGCCCACCTAGCAGTTTGAAAGCACATCAAGTGCAAGTAGATAAATAGGTACCGCTCTGGCGGGAAGGTAAACACTGTTTCCATGCGCTGCTCTGGTCTGCCACAAGCGGCTTAATCATGCTGGCCACATGACCCAGAAGCTGTCTGCGGACAAATGCTGGCTCCCTCAGCCAGTAAAGTGAGATGAGCGCCGCAACCCCAGAGTCATGCGCGACTGGACCTAACAGTCAGGGGTACCTTTACCTTGACCTTTAAGCAGCTGACTCCAGGTGATCCACCACTTACCCAGGGTTTGGTTTCCTTGAAACTAAGGTCAGTGGAGATGGTGGTGCTTTGGGATATATGGTTTTATTTGCACATATATACAAGCTGAGCATAAGATGGAGGGGCTCACAGCACCAGCCCCCCAACTGATATTGCATCTCCATTAGGTTTCCAAGGGAGCCCCAAAGTCCAGCACAGAGCAAAGGTGTCTCAGTGTCTCCAGTTTCAGCCTCAGCCCAACTTACACACACAACTCTCCCCTTTTGTCCTATTGTTCTCCATCCAAGATGATGTGGCAGTCAGCCAAATCAGGTGGGAAAAGGCTCATTGGCTTGTTTCTATGGCAACCACTTTGGAATTGTAAATCGTGGTACTTAACTGACCAGCCGAACCATTACCATTACAAAGGAACTGGTTTGGCTAGTTTCCTGCACACACAGAATCACGGGTTTGGAATGAACCCAGAGTATCATCCAGATTGAGCCCCCCAAACTCAAAGCAGTAGGCTATGTGGCTTGAAATGCAACCAGGTCATTTCCCTCTGCTGCATTTCAAGCCACATTTACACAGAGTTGTTTACCTTAATGAGGGGGCAGGGGTGCTTCTCGTTTTCCTTGCCCCCTGGAACTCCTATTCATCAAACTATCTCTGTTTGCACCCTCATCTGTGCCTACTTGATGGCTGTTTGGATATGTTTGTGTAACCTCTTACAATGCATCCAGTTTTCTAGTTGGGTTGAAGCTGGTTTAAGGGGGGAAAGTTCACTGAATGGCAGTATTTATCACAAAACTCCAGGGCTGATAAGAATTGTGGCTCATACCATGTGAATGCAGCTTCAGAAATTAGCAGTGGGAGCACAACAGAGGAACGTGGACCTAAAAGAGAGCTGCAAGCATCATTTTAATCCACCAGAGCATCTGCCCAATGTGTGTTAAATAGCTTCATAACTGCCTGGTATTAAAAGAAAAATGTTCTTGGTCCCCCTTTACTGAATCTTTAGAAGCAATTTGCTAGGTTTGTAAGGGCTGATTGTTTTTATTATGTTTTGTAAAGTGATCAAAGAGCTAGCTGAGTGGAGAGAGGAACAGCCATATAAGCATTGTTATTAGATCATGGGTCAAGGGTGTATGTGTGCAAAGCCAGCTGCAAAGAAATGTGGTTAGCTATGACCATGTACCAAACACAGTGCTTTTTTTCTATTAAAAAATGTCTAGGGGTATTCTCATTTTGAATCAAGAAAATCACCATTTTATAGTTCAAATCGGGAAAATAAATACTGTACAGTAAATAGACAGAAGTACAAAGATTCACAAAATGTTTAGGGGCATGCGTACCTGTGTCCCCCCAGAAAAAAGCACTGACCAAACATATACCAAACGTATCAAAATGGTAGCTTTCTTTTCCATTCCCTAATACCACAGCACACCATAGTCAATGTAGCATTTGAAAAATAAATGTGCATGCCATTTTTCATTCAGTTGCACAGATTAAAATTGGCACTATATATTTTTTTTGGCACTAAAAATTGACATTTAATAAAAGGTTTTTTTAAGTTGATCAACCAATATCAACCTTAGGCTGTCAGGCACCAGGGCTGGATCTAGACACATCAAAAAAGTGATTCATTTAAACACGTTGTAAACTTCATGCAGGTAAATCCTATTGGCCAAAGACAAGACTCCAGAGCGCCACCTGGTGTCACAGTGTTATAACGCATATAAAGCCCTTTATTTTTACAAATGTAGCAGAGTCCCCAGGGTTACCTACCCTGGCAGCAGCTCTCCAAAACCTCATGTAAAAGGCCTTCTAAGTGGTGGCCCTGTTGATGATCATTTTAACTGGGGAGCCAAGGTCTGAAACTGGAAGCTTCACATAGAAAGCAGCATAAAACAATTAAATCTGCTCTATTGCTGAGCTATGACAGTGAGGTATACCTCTTACTTTTTGAGGCTGCTTAGAGGGACTGAGTCTAAATCACCCCTGACATTTCAGAAGACAGGATTTAAACCTGCAGGTCCTCCAGGGCCCCTCACCAGGCCAAGGAGCCACACTTTCCACTGTGCACTTGGACCACTTGAGGTTTGTAGCCCTTGACAATGGCTGTTGTCCCCACAAAATCCTTATTCTGATAATTAAGTTGTTGGATTAATACAAGCATGAATGAGAACAAGTTTTATCACGTTACATTCCATTTTCCTACTTATGGCAGCTGTTTGTACTCCCTTCCTCTCCCAGATGCTGCCCACTCCCTTTCTGGTATTGCAGAAAGCACATGTTTTTTTCTGGTTTTCAGTCATTAGCTTTGCACTTTGGTTTGTTTTATTAAATGACTTTCACTGTTTTTTGCATAGCATCTCAAGATGTCTCAGTGCAACTGTGGGCCCTGTAAACCACAGCAGCCCTTCTGCTTTGCACCTCAACGTGCCATGTGATAAGAACAACAGAGTGATTGTTGCAAACAAGTATCTCAGAAATACAAAATAATAAACTTTCCTGATGGAAATATTTTCTTTAGTATGGCCCTGGAAGCAAAAATTCAAAGGAGTCAAAAGGGGACTTTACATGAAATAAACAATTCCATTCTTTATTATTGCAATCACAGATCAGCCGCTAGATAAAATAAACATAATGAATTTGAAATATTGGTATTAGTGGAGCTTGCTGGGATCCCTCTGTGGTGCAGTTATTTGAGAGTAGCCACCATTAAAATGTTTCTGTTTGTGTGAAAGTGTAAAATAAAGGCACTGCCTAGAAGTGAAGGCCAATGGTATATAACACACTGCAGGGTGGAAAAAGGAACAAACCTCCTCCTATATCTCTGGAGATAAGGGAACTTTTCTTTCTTTCTTTCCATGGTGACACAATGTGAGAATTGTTTCCCATGATGCAAACAACTTGCTGTGCCAACTCTCCAAAACAGGAGCACCTGTTGCTTACGGGGTGGGGTGGGCATAGGGGAGGTTGACACGGGGCAGGTGCGCCAGCAGGCACCAGATTGACTCTGCTGATGCATCTTCACTGCACCAACCTCCTTGCCATGTGTAAGGGGACACTCTACGTCCTGTCCCCCCTCCTCACAGTATCACCCACCACCAATAGTTCTCTGAGAAGAAGCCTGATGATATGTTATTTTCTGTTATTGCTCATTGCAATTTTATTAATATACTTTGTGTTAATTGTTAATCTGTTTTGGAAGGATCTGAAAGGTGGAGTATAAACAAATAGACAAAAGTCATATAAACAGATATTTCCATGGGTTAATGGGGTGCAGCAAAGTCTGTCCAAGATGGAATATGACAATTGAAGCTGCATGAGGATTTGTTAATAATAAAGCCTGTAAAAACGGTGGAAATTTAAAGGTTTGTGAACAAATAGTCCTTATCCTTCATTGATAAATGGAGATTACTACATTTTAAATAATGTAGAGTGTTCCTCGTGTCAATTATTTCACACAAAGAAATTGTGGGTGCTAACAATGTTAATTTTTACAATTGTCTTAAATGATTAATTTTGAAGGAAATTAAAGAACTAAAGGCATATTATGTTGGTTAACTTCTCCGATAACTTTGATTGGACTGGTATATGAAGTGTCAGAGAGTTTAACTGGTATTAATAAAATCCTCTATTGATGTGATTCCCCTAGTTAACAGCAGTAATTATAATACTGGTTTCTGTATATGGAAGGCAGGCAGTAATACACCTTAAATTATTAAATGCCTGCAGTTTGATAACCTTATTGTCCTCCCATTCATTGCACATAAATGATCATCCCCACAATGTCTGTAGGAAATGAATGCTGATGCTAAATGGTACCGTATCAGGTAATTCTAGGAAATGCGTAAGTATCTGTTCAATATGATTACCAAGGGGCATCTTTTAGGATAGTCTTATATCAGCTGCAACACGTTTGGAAGTTTTGTTTTTGTTTTTAATTTGTTATGTCCAATTTCCAAGCAGTATTTGCTTAAAACAGCACCCCCAAATTTCTGATAGCTGAGGCAACAGTTTTCTTCTGAGTTTCAGTTGGAGTTACACTGCACTTTGGGGCCTTTGGATACAATATTTGTCACATGTATTTTAGGCGCAGGGATTTTAAATTTGTATTTGCATTTCTTCACATTTAACAATTACATTAAATATTTCTACGTCCCACCTTTCCTCCAACACAGAGCACAGGGCAGTTTCCAGCAATGACACATAAAATGCTTTAATCACAATAAAGCGACTTTAAAACCAACAAATCAGAATACAGTACAGTACAGTCAGCAGCAGCAACAATCTCTTGAAATGCACCACAAATGCATCAAAATGCTGAGTCAAATAAAAATGTCTTCCTCTTCTCCCTACCCCCTTTTGTCACACACTTAAATGTGTATTCAGTTTTTTAAAATAAGCAATGTCGCTTGAGATTATATCATAACACAAAAAACTAATTAACTAGTCAACATAAAAATACACCCCGAATAAAGTCCACCATCATCAGTATGACAAAATTAATCAGATTGCAACTCTCCCCTCCCCCGGCATCTGAATTAGTTTTTTCCCAAGATTTTCAAGTCAGGCATGCAGTAGATGCACTTATCCAAAAATATGGACAAATAAGAGAATTATTATGGATAGAAGAATTTCATTCAGTAAGGGCTTGGTAGGTAAGTTATAAGCAGTAATAAAACATGTATAGCACTGAGGAATGCTACCTTATCAGGTAAAAAAAATGGAGGAAAGACTTGTGACTATCTAGATCAGAAGAGGTTTGTCAGTGGAACAGGGATAATACTGGAAAGAACTGTAATGAATTTAAAACAAAATCTCTTTTAAAAGCCACATCAATAGTACCTATAAGATGAAGTAACACCTGGTCCACCCATGAGGTCGAATGAGGCTCCCACCTCAGGCAGTGGAAGCACCAGAGGCGGTGCCAGCGAGAAGGAGGCGTTCTGGCCTTGCAGCTTATCCCCCCACCCCCGCCGCCCCAGAACCGGGATATTGTTATCATGGTGAAATCAGCTCTTAGATATGTGTGAGGGAAAAACAGAAGTCATTGGATGATATCTATCACATTCCAGAATGATAAGATTTCAGGATATTATTCTCTCTTACATCACCACCATCATCAATTTTCAAAATCACATAAGAAGCAATGAACATTAAATCTCTTGTTTTTAAAGTAGAAGGTAAGTCCCTCAGGGAATTCCCATCGGAAACTTATCCCTTTTTTCCTCAGAATTCCTACCAATGTTTGATACGGCTCTCTCCTTTTCAAAAATCTTGTGGGGATTTCTTTATGTATAATTATTTCCCTTCCTCCTATTATTAGCTTCTGAGAATAGCTTAGTTTCAAAATTTCATTCTTAATATCCATCGAGTTAAACATTACCAAGCAATCCCCTGGTAGTTTTCTCGCTCTTGCTTTCGCTGACTTTACCCCAATCCTGAAAGCATTTGAAATAGAGTATTCCACAATTTCTTCTTTGGTATTTAACCATCTGGCTAGTTCAATCACTATTTTTTTCCTTATATTTTCATTGGCTTCCACCGGAATCCCGCGAAATTTAAGATTAAGCTGTTTTTGCCTAAGTTCTAACATAGCAATATTGTCCAGCATTTCTTCCTGGACCCTGTTCAGGTCTCCTATGTCTTCTTTTACTTTTTCTGTTTCTTTCTTTGATTGTTTAACTTCTTTCTGGACTCTCTTTACTGAACTTTCTATTGTCTTAGATTTAATGGATAAATCTTTTAATTGTTCTGACAACTCTCCTACTACTTTCTCAAATTTCTGATCCATTGACTCTTGCAAGTCTACAATTTTTTTTTCAATATTCTGTTCACTTTGTCTTATCTCTTTTTTAATTTCTGATAATAGATTTTCCCATTCCTTTCCTTCCTCTTGTTTTGAAGGTCTTCTATCACCTGGTGTTGCACTCCCTTTAACTCCCTTCATTTTAATTCCTAATTTAAACTTCTGCTATTATTTTTTCAACCACCAGGGGGCTCTAGTCTCACTTCTCTATTATTTTCACCTTGCAACCTAATTTGAGCCTATAGGTGGCGCCAAATAACCTATGGAGAGCGTCTAACAAACATTTAGTCCAGCAGTCCCTTCACTTTACTTTCGATTTCTTTGTTCACCAGCTTCCCGAAGCTTCCCAAAGTTACTTTCAATTTCCTTGTTTCAGACCTGTCCCTTTCTTCGCCACTTTGTAAACGCTAATAAGTCTGCAAGCCACCCAAACAGTTTTTCCCAGTAACAGTCGGTTTAAGGAGATTGTCCTTAAAAAGACGAAAGTCCACCTGCAAAGTAAAAAACCCCCCTCCCTCCCTAAAAGCTCCCCAAAAGCTCAGTCCAGCAGTCCAGCAGTCCGGCAGTTTATGTTCTCCGTTCTTCTCCGCAGTTCTCTTGAATCCCTCTGCGATGGTCAAGCGATGTTTGTAATCCAAGGGGTCGTTACCCCTAAACTTTAAATCAGCCCAACGCAGAAGTAAATTATAATCCACAGGGTCGATACCCCTAAATTCTTTTCCTCGTCTGCCAGATCAGTCTTCTCACGCCTGCCGGTTTAATCTTCTCGTTCTTTTAGAGAGGGGGGGAAACTATATGTTTTCAATGTCTCAAAGGGCCTCAACAAAGCAGATTCGGGGCTCTGTAAAGTTCTCATAAATCAGAAACAGCCTTTCCTTTCCGTGCCGCCAGCTCCTTCTCCTCTCGCTTACACTGTCCCGTTTACTAACACCGCGGCAAGCCTCCATTCGCTAATACAGCGGCTTTCCCCCCCATGAGATCTTTTGGTTTCTGCTTCCTCTAAGTTCTCTCTTATTCTTTTATTTCAACTTTCCGATCAGTCCGGTACGTTGCCTTCCCGGGTGATCAGTCCAAAAAATATTTACTCACTTCACAGGTACGTCGATTCTTTGTTCGCCTTGCACAGTCATGCCCAGCGCCATTTTTACGCCAAAGTAAGGACGGACTCCCTTTTTGCGTCTCTTACTCCCATTCAAGATTCTATCCGTGCCAATTCTTCAGATGCAGGCAGCTCCGATCTTTCTCGCTGTCCCGCTCTTCTTTATTTCTTAATCTTTTAAATTGGAAGCGGGCTGCTTTCATCCGGATCTCGAGGCTTTGCGCCGCCGAGGGGGGTGCGATGTTCCCGTTTCGCGTCCGCTTCTCACCCTTTCCCCCAAAGTTTATGCTCAAACCTTGGGTTTCGGGGTGCAGCAAATGACGCTGCCGGGTGCCTTGACCCTCAAGGTAACCCCCCTTGAGGTGACCGGGTCCGCTTTAGCCTTTGCGCGACCCCTTTTTCCCCCTCAGTACGCTCGGATCTCCCAAGAGGGAAATTCCGCGATCCGACGATGGCTGCAGCTTCTACTTTAAAAACAAGAGATTTAAGATTAAGAGTCTGCAAGAACTAAAGAAGTTTACAAGACGGTATCCGAAAGAGCTGGGACTGGAGGAGGATAAGAAGGAAAAGAAGGCGAGAGAAGCAGTAGAAGGAACGACGGAGGAAGGAGCAACAGGAGGAGTAGAAGAAGAAGAAGAAGAAGAGTTTGGATTTGATATCCCGCTTTTCACTACCCGAAGGAGTCTCAAAGCGGCTAACATTCTCCTTTCCCTTCCTCCCCCACAACAAACACTCTGTGAGGTGAGTGGGGCTGAGAGACTTCAGAGAAGTGTGACTAGCCCAAGGTCACCCAGCAGCTGCATGTGGAGGAGTGCAGACACGAACCCGGTTCCCCAGATTACGAGTCTGCCGCTCTTAACCACTACACCAAACTGGCTAGAAGAAGAGGAGGAGGAAGAAGAAGGAGAAGGAGAAGGAAGTGGTCAAGAAAGTGAAGAGGGAGAAGAGGAAGAAATACAGGAGAAAGAGGATCCGGAGAACATCAACACCTAAGAAGTATAAACAAAAAGACCTAAAGGACAAGAAACTCGGAAAGGAGATATGATTTTAAAGCTTCAGTCATGGAATATAAATGGTTTAAATAATAAATGCAAAAGAAATAAAGTTGAGCATGTTTTGAATAAACAAAAGTTGGATGTTATATGTCTGCAAGAAACCCATATTTCTAGAAAACACAGAAGAATTTTGATAAATAAAAAATTAGGCTTAGATTTCGTGACAGCAGACAAAAAGAAAAAACGAGGGGTGGTTTTTTATGTAAAACAAAAGCTGGAACCCAAACTGGTTTATAAAGATGAAGAAGGAAGAGTAATAATTGTGCAAATAATATGGCAGGGAGAAAAAATACAATTAGTAGGAGTATACGCCCCAAATAATAAGAAAGCTAAATTTTATAAAAAACTTGAAGAAATATTGTTGGAATATGCTGATCAAAAACAAATCTTAATGGGAGATCTGAATGGGGTAGTGACTCCAACGATTGATAGAACATCAAGAAGTTTGGGTGCAGAAGGCAAACTACCAAAGACCTTCTTCACATTGGTAAATAATCTAAGCCTAATAGACACATGGAGAGCAAAACACCCAATAACAAAACAATATACACACTTTTCACAGCCCAATCAAAGTTCAGGAAGAATAGATTACATCTGGGTTACCAAAGGAGTGATGTCAAGAGTTAACAAAATAGAGATCCAGCCGAGAACCTTATCAGATCACAATGCCATATACATGGAGTTGAAGGGAGAAGGTGCCAAGAGTAAATGGAGAATGAATGAGAGCTTATTTAATGATGAAAAAGTGGTAGAAAAAGCAAAGAATGTAATAAATGATTATTTTGAATTAAACGCAAATAAAGGAACAGATTTGAATATAGTTTGGGATGCTAGTAAGGCGGTGATAAGGGGCTTTATGATTGCGCAGGAAATTAGAAGAAGGAAAGAAAGAGAAAAGAAGAAGGAAGAGATTCTAAAAGACCTAGAAGACAAAGAAAGGCAATTAATTGTAAAACCAGGAAATGAGGAACTGAAACAGCGTATTAAAGGACTAAAAAATCAATTTGATACATTGATAAACCAGGAGATCGAATGGAAGTTAAAATGGCTGCGGCAAAAGAATTTCGAACATGCAAATAAATCAGGAAAATTATTAGCATGGCAGCTTAAAAAAAGACAAGAGCAGAACATAATAAATAAAATTAAAAAAGAAGAAGTTGTGACAGATAATCCAAAAGAAATCAGAAACGCTTTTCAGGAGTTTTATAAGAACTTATACCAGAGGGAGCAAGAGAAGGAAGAAGAAATGGACTCATACCTAGAAGAGAATAAACCAAAGAAAATCTCAAGAGAAGACCAAGAACAACTAAATGCCCCAATTACAGAGGAAGAATTGAAATGTGCAATACAGAAATTAAAAGGGGGGAAAGCCCCAGGCCCGGACGGCCTTTCAGCTAAATATTATAAAGATTTGGCACCGCAACTAATACCAAGATTATTGGAAGTGATGAATAAGATCTTAACCAGTGGAAAGGTTCCGGACTCCTGGAAAGAGGCATTTGTGACGTTGATCCCCAAACAAGGCACAGATTTGTTGAATGTGAAAAATTATCGGCCGATCTCATTATTGAATTTAGATTATAAATTATTTACAGACATATTGGCAGGGAGGTTGAAAAAAGTCTTAAACACAATAATTCATAAAGATCAAATGGGGTTCCTCCCTGGACGCCAAATGAAAAACAACATTAGAACAATTGTCGATCTAATTGAATATCTGGATCTAAAAATAGACAAGAAAGCAGCCTTGGTCTTTGTCGATGCCGAAAAGGCATTCGACAATGTATCATGGCAGTTTATGATAAAGACTTTAAGAAAGATGGAGGTGGGAGCTGAATTCATGAATGGGATATTGGCCATTTACAAAGAACAAACGGCAAAATTGGTGATCAATGGCACACTAACAGACAAGTTTGGGATAACAAAAGGCACAAGACAGGGTTGCCCGATATCACCGCTCTTATTTATCATCGTTTTGGAAATTTTAGCAAATAAGATAAGGGATACAAGAAATATTAAGGGAATTAAGATCGGTAAAAGAGAATTTAAAGTGAAAGCATTCGCGGATGATATGGTGGTGACACTGGAGGAACCAACACAAAGTCTGGGGAAAGTGTTAGAAGTGATGGAGGAGTTCGGAAAGTTAGCTGGCTTTAAGCTAAATAAAGGGAAAACAAAGATACTGGTTAAAAACCTAGATAAAAAGGAAATTGAAGAAATACAAGAAAAATATGGCATTTTGATCGTTAAAAAGGTAAAATATCTGGGAATCTGGTTGTCTCCAAAAAATATAAATTTATTTAGTGATAATTATGACCCAACATGGAAAGAAATTAAAAAGGATTTAGAAATTTGGAACAAATTAAACCTATCACTGTGGGGAAGAATAGCAAGTGTTAAAATGATGGTTCTACCAAAACTCTTATTTCTCTTTCAAATGGTACCAGTTATTAAGGGAACAAGCCAGTTAAAAGAATGGCAGAAAAATTTGTCAAAATTTATCTGGCAGGGCAAACGCCCGAGGATTAAACACAAATTATTGATAGATAAAAAAGAGAGAGGAGGGTTTGGACTGCCAGATATAAAAATTTATTATGAATCTGCGTGTATGATTTGGTTAAAAGAATGGATAGTGTTGAAAGATAAAGAGTTGTTAGACCTGGAAGGCTTCAACAACAGATATGGATGGCATGCCTACCTCTGGCAGGACAAAGTGAGAGTTCATAAAGAATTTCTGGCACATGTATTCAGAAAACCACTGTATGAGGTGTGGCAAAGGCATAAAGATTTGGTAGAAAGGAAAACACCTAGATGGTTGTCCCCAACAGAGATATTGACAATAAAAAAAAATTATACAGAAGAAGAAAATTGGATAACTTATGAGGATTTATTAATTGAAACAGAAAAAGGGTGGAAAATAAAATCGTATGACCAGGTGGCAGGAAACTTGACTGGGTGGATCCAGTACCACCAGGTGTTTAATCTATTCAATGAGGATAAAAGAAGAGGTGGTTTTGACATCAGAAAATCGAAATTCCAGATGGAAATATTAGAAGGAAAGGAGAAATTACTCTCAAAAATGTATAACTATTTCCTAGAATGGTATACAAAGGATGAAGAAGTGAAGGAGGTAATGGTGAAATGGGCTATGGATGTGGGTCATAACATACAATTGGAAATGTGGGAAAAACTTTGGAAAGAGCATATGAAATTTACAGCCTGCATAACTTTAAAAGAAAACATCATGAAAATGATGTACCGATGGTACTTAACGCCGGTAAGATTAGCAAAAATGTACAGGAAGCATGATAAAAAATGTTGGAAATGTGAAACGAAAGATGGAGAATTTTACCACATGTGGTGGACATGTGAAAAGGTTAAAAAGTTTTGGGAAACAATCTATAATGAACTAAAGAAAATACTAAAATATACATTCATTAAAAAACCGGAAGCCTTCCTAATTGGCTTAGTAGGGGAGGAGATTAAAAAGGAAGACCAAAAATTCTTTTTATATGCCACCACTGCGGCACGAATGTTACTGGCACAAAATTGGAAAGTAAAAGAAGTACCTACAATAGATGATTGGAAAAGGAAATTATTAGAATATGCAGAATTGGCGAAATTAACTGGAAAAATAAGAGAGCAAAGAGATCAGAGGTTTCAAATGGAGTGGAGTAAATTTATAAACTATATGAAAGAATATAAAATCTGAAGGCATTTACAGGTATGAAAGAAATCTTGCAGCAGAGGGAAAATATGGTAAGAGATATAACTACAACAAGAAAACAAAACATGTATAAAAGAAGGTAAAGCGAGTGAAAGATGAAAAATTAGAAAACCAGAGTAAAGAAGGAAGGAAGTCCAAAAAACTCGGCGGAGTTTATGTAACATTGTGAACATTTGTATGATGACTTGTGAGTGTTTATTTCTTTTGATGAAAATAAAAAGAATTTGCAAAAAAAAAAAAAAAAGAAGCAATGAACATTAAGACCAGAGCAGGAAATACAAGAAAACAATACCAACTTTCCCTGTCAGTTTCAATAAGGCAAAGGTATTGTGTGGTTGTATATTATCTTGGAATTCATCATTTGGAACATCACAAAAATACTGCATCCTTCTACAGATTTATTCAGTGATTGAATAAATTCTTGCACAATATATCACTTCAGATAAAGTAGTTCTCATTCAAATGAATGAGGAGCCATTCTCACCCCCAGGTGGTCACTAAACAAATCCTAGCTGCAATGATAAGATTGATAACCGTTTCAAAGTCAATCCTTTTGCTAACATAATAATAAGATTTTTGGGCCTAGAGATAACAAATAACCAGCCATGTCCCTGCCCAAACCTTGATTTTTAACCCAGAAAGTTATAATTACCGGGCAATTCCAGAATATATCAAAGGCCTGGAAATGATGCCTTATGAGGAACGGCTTAGGGAGCTGGGTATGTTTAGCCTGGAGAAGAGAAGGTTAAGGGGTGATATGATAGCCATGTTCAAATATATAAAAGGATGTCATATAGAGGAGGGAGAAAAGTTGTTTTCTGCTGCTCCAGAGAAGCGGACACAGGGCAATGAATTCAAACTACAAGAAAGAAGATTCCACCTAAACATTAGGAAGAACTTCCTGACAGTGAGAACTGTTCGGCAGTGGAATTGGCTACCAAGGAGTGTGGTGGAGTCTCCTTCTTTGGAGGTCTTTAAGCAGAGGCTTGACAGCCATCTGTCAGGAATGCTTTGATGGTGTTTCCTGCTTGGCAGGGGGTTGGACTGGATGACCCTCATGGTCTCTTCCAACTCTATGATTCTATGACATGCAACAGCTCTGCTTGTTCTGCTTTACACATCCACCAATTGCTTTGTTCCATTACATAAACTTTGCTTCTTCTGTTAAGTACTATACAGAATTTTAATGAAATTTTCCTTAAGGTCTGCTGAAATGAGTCTTGTTGCTTTCTTATTTCCAATTCATTGCTATTTGCTGATACTTAAATCCTGACTTAGACCTTTTTCTCACATTGATAATTGACCCTCAAGTTCTAGTCTTAACATTTTGCATATCAGACCCTTACGATCTTTAGACACTCTTAATGTCTTTGTTTCTTGACCATACCCACAGTGGGGTAGATCAAATGTCATTTGGGGGGTGAGGGGCCACCACCAATAATGCCCTCGCTTGCGTCATTATACTCCCGGCCTCTTTTTATGGATGAGAGTGGCCAGGACTGTAACATTCAGATCAGTCAGTAACAGGAGCATCACAATCACATATCTTTAAAGTGGGCATAATAGTGGCCAACTTCACAGAGCTGTGATGGTGGTGAATGAATGAGATAGGTACAGAAGTGTTGGATATCAGCACAATGTTTATGTTCTTATTCATGGAATTTTATTTCAAAACAGAATTTGTATTCCGTATTTACCACTGACTAAATAATATATGGTGTCGATAGCAGTAAATAATACCAATGTACATGGAGCTTACCATTTCTATGGCGGTTGGGTGGTGCCTTGTGTGCCTCCTTCCAGCAACCCCTCCAGCCATGCCGGTGCCAGATGCCTTGCTCTGCTTTCCTTTGGACCACATCAGTGAAGCTGAGAGGGAGGCCTTGTTGTCTGGGCAGCCCAGGACCTCCATGCACACTGCTCAGGCTTGCATCCTGGGGAGGCCACTTCAGTGCTGCTAACACAGCAGTTTGACTTCACCCCTGGAGGCGCACTCTATTGTCTCTCCACATTTGGTGTTCAGAGTGCTTTCATTATCTCAGTTAACTTTTTAAAAAAGCCTTGTAAAGTAATTGAGTATACAGTGGTACCTCGGGTTACAGATGCTTCAGGTTACAGACGCTTCAGGTTACAGACTCCGCTAATCCAGAAATAGTACCTCGGGTTAAGAACTTTGCTTCAGAATGAGAACAGAAATCGTGCGGCGGCAGCGTGGGGGCAGCGGGAGGCCCCATTAGCTAAAGTGGTGCTTCAGGTTAAGAACAGTTTCAGGTTAAGAACGGACCTCCAGAACAAATTAAATTCTTAACCCGAGGTACCACTGTACTGCATATATCCCATATTACAAGTAGGAAACCAAGGTTGAAAGAACAGTGGCTTACCTGTGGCCTCCAAAAGGTTAGACTAACTCCTTTACATCTACTTCTACATCACATCTACATCTACGAAACATTAACATTTTACTTTTTATGAAATTTAGCTCAATACATTAAATGAGTTTACTCACATTTATTCCTTGTTGCCCTTCCATCTTCTTCCATTCTTCTCTCAATATGTGGATTGCAATCTCCTTGGCAGTCAATCAGAGAGAGGCCCTCTGGTGGAATCCTGAGGGACTGCATCCCCAGACTGGTATGGCTCACCTGTCGGTCACATCCATTTATTCATATTTTTCAGTTGTTAGTTAAACTAACATGCATTACCCAAGAAGACCATTCTAAGTCTAAGAAATGCAATAGCTGTTTGGAATGTTACCTTTTTAATATGTAGCCTTCCTGGAAGAGCCTGTGTTTTTAAGAGAAATTGGCACATTTAAATAAGAATATGTAGAGATGAAGGATTCAATTCACCCTTCATCTTAGACAAATTTCCTGTCATGCTTAATTTACCAGCAAAGCTATAAAACATTGGTTTCTTCATTTATTTCTCTTAGCCTTGGAGGCTGAGAGACTGGTTTATGAAAATCACACCCTTAACTTTAGTTAGAAGGTAGGGTGAGGAGTGGGGTGGGCTTAAAATTCTCAGGCGAGGCAACAAACAGTTCATATGAAGTGATTCCTTCCCCACACACCTTGAAATTGCCTGCACAAAGCATTTCCGAATCAGACCCCATTTTTCCATTGTCAGGCTGTTGTTGTTTATCATTTATGAAGCAAACGAGTTACTATTTGATTTTCATAAGCCTCAGTGATCCTGTGGGCCAGTGAACAATATTCATTTTGACTGGTAAGCTGAATAAACACAATTTTGCAGTCATAGCTGGAAAAACATTTATCAATACCAGAGTGTCACTTTAAAGAAGTAGCTTAATATTGTTGCAGGCCACCCCAATCTCCAAGTGGTGCGAGATTTCGGGGGCTCAAGGCTTACCCTGGGTGCATGTTTCATTTTGGAAATGAGGCACAGCAGAGACTGTGTTGTCTTTATGATGGTAGTTTATTCACACATATATACAATCTGAGCCTGCGATGGAGGGCTTCACTGCATCAACACCCCATGAGGTTCTTGCTTCTCCCAGAGCCACAGCCTGGGATTCAAGCAGACATCAAACACTGCTCGCTCCTGCTTGCTGCTTTCCTTCTTGGTGACTCTACCTGCTGTAAACTTTGGCTCTATCTGTTGTGAGAAGGGATCCCACCCATTTGCCCTGCAGCACAAGCTCTTTAAAGCTTTGTTCTCTTAATGGCCCATTCCCCAGGGACTTATCACCTCCAGAAGAAGCTAGCCTGGCTTAATTAGCTGTTAACATGTGTTAGATTCAGAGATTAGAGGAGCACTCAGTTTAACCCTTCAAACTTTCATTAAATTTGAACACTTACCAGATCCAGGAAGTTAGAAGAGCCTGGCACCCACAAACTCATAACAATACAGTCAGATGAACAAGATAAAAATAATATTTTATTATTATTATTGTTGTTGTTGTTGTTTCTTATGCAGAGCAGCAGCAAATAGGAGACAGCCTACATGTCACAGAGGACT
Source organism: Lacerta agilis (assembly GCF_009819535.1). Taxonomy (NCBI): domain Eukaryota; kingdom Metazoa; phylum Chordata; class Lepidosauria; order Squamata; family Lacertidae; genus Lacerta; species Lacerta agilis. Next base: position 1,981,614 of record NC_046323.1, on the reverse strand, counting down.
TCCCCATTACCATTTCCAACAACTCACTTCAATTTGAGGGCTTCTAATTTTTGCTTTGAATGCTTGCTCATTTTTTATTGTCTTTTCAGCTTATAAACCTCCCAGTTGACTCTCTAGAATCTTCCTGAGCTGAAAATAATTGTGAGTTCTAATGTTCATTAGCAAGTGTTTGACTAGCTTAGCAGAGAGTGTCACACTGCGCTTTGCACTGGAGATCCAAATTTAGGAGATATGCAATGTCCCCAGTTGCAGAGCCTGCTGCAGGTCAAGTCATGGCACTCAACTTAGACAAATCGTTGGGTACAGAAATGTTGTGAACTATTCTGCTTTTTCTTACAGCAAGCAAAATCTGGAGTTGAGAGGCAGGTTTGCTGCACTCAGTGATTCCACCAGGGCATGACTTTGGGGCAGACGTCCAGGGTCCCACTAAGCAGGGTGTGCAGGAATCGCCCAAACGCAGCAGCAGGGATAACTTGCAACATTCTGAAGCATGTGAAACAAAACACATGGCCAACTCAAGGCAGCTCCCAAAAGAGGCATTCACATATTTATTCTCCAGCCACTCTGGACGGCTTCCAACAAAAGATTAAAATACATTAAGACATCAGTCATTAAAAACTTCCCTAAACAGGGCTGCCTTCAGATGTCTTCTAAAAGTCAGATAATTGTTTATTTCCTTGACATCTGGTGGGAGGGTGTTCCACAGGGTGGGCGCCACTACCGAGAAGGCCCTCTACCTGGTTCCCTGTAACTTCACTTCTCACAGTGAGGGAACCGCCAGAAGGCCCTCAGCGCTGGACCTCAGTGTCTGAGCAGAACAATGGGGGTGGAGATGCTCCTTCAGGTATACTGGTGGCACTGAACAGATACCCTGAGAAGCCAGCCCTCTCCTGCTGTTGCTGTGATGGGTGTCATTTATCCATCATGACTAGTAGCTACTGACAGAGATTGCCATGGAAGCCTCATCTGCTGATGGCTGGACAGTTTTGCCTTGTCATCTCTTGTTTCTGAGGGTAAAGGATGCTTGTGTGAGAAAGAGGAAGGTGATGCGTGTTAGACATGTCTGATTGATTTAACTTGGAATAAGCAGAGTTAATTCTTAATTCTGCAGAAATTTTGAACAAATCTGTTTCAGATCATAACCCGGTTATGATAAGGATGAAACTTAACAAACAAACTAAAGGGAGATGGAGGCTGAATGACGATATCTGGAGAGATGTGCAAAATGTGGAAAGTGTAAAAGCGAAAATGAAAGAATTTTTTGAGCTAAATGAAAAAGAAGGTACTGAGGGGGAAATAGTATGGGACGCGAGTAAGGCTTTTCTGAGAGGGATTGGAATGCAATTAATGGGAAAAATAAAGAGGGAAAAAGAAAAAAGTGTTGCAGAAATTAATAAACAGATTAGGAAGATTGAAAAAGAGATAGTTCAAAACCCAAAAAACGAGGAGTTAGTGCAAAGCCTGAAAATTCTACAATCTCATCTGGCGAGTCAAATTAACAAAGAGGTTGAAAATAAGATAAAATGGACTAAACAAAAATATTTTGAAGCAGCAAACAAGCCTGGGAAAATGTTATCATGGCTAACAAAGGAAAAATCAGCTGAAAGAGTGATAAATAAGATTGTAGAGGAAGGAAAGGAGATATCGGACCCCGAACAGATAAAAGAGAAATTTAGGAAATTTTATAAAAAATTATATGAATTGGAACACAAAGAAGAAGATAAAATTAAAAAATACCTAGAAGAAAACAAAATTCCAAAGGTGGAAGGGGTGGAATTTAATAACTTAAACCGAGAGATAGAGATAGAGGAAATAAGAAATGTTATAAAGAAAATGAAAGTGGGAAAATCACCCGGCCCTGATGGAATAACAATAAGTTACTATAAGAAAGTGGAAGATTTAATAAGCCCTAAACTTAAAAAAATCATGAATGGTGTATTAACAAAAGGAACAATACCAGATTCGTGGCATGAGGCTATAATAACTTTACTACCTAAACCCGGGACAGATCAAAGAGAGATTAAAAACTATAGACCAATTTCTTTATTAAACGTTGATTATAAGATCTTTGCGGGGGTAATGGCGAACAGGCTGAAACAATATTTGAATAAAATAATAGGTACTGATCAGAACGGTTTTCTCCCAGGTAGACAGATTAAAAACAACACAAGAATAGTGATTGACTTAATAGAATATATTGAAATGAAACCTAGTAAAAAAGTGGCCCTCTTTCTAGTGGATGCTGAAAAAGCTTTCGATAGTGTAGACTGGAATTTTATGAAATGTGCCATGGAAAGTATGGAAATAAAAGGAAATTTTCTGACAGGGATTAAAGCTATATATGAAAACCAAAAAGCCCGATTAATAATTAATAATGAAATTACGGAAGAATTTGAGATAGAAAGAGGTACGAGGCAAGGTTGCCCACTGTCCCCGCTATTATTTATAGCCGCATTAGAACCATTTATTTGTGCAATAAGAAAAGAGTCTAAAATAAAAGGGATTAAGTTAGGTAAAAGAAATTATAAAATCAAAGCATATGCGGATGATGTAGTGATTAGCACAGAAGACCCTCAAGAAGGAATACAAGAAGCCTTAAATAGAATAAAAGAATTCGGAGAGGTGTCGGGATTTAAGTTGAATAAAGAAAAATCAAAACTATTAGTTAAAAACATGGGGGGGGAAAGAACAAGAGGAATTAGAAAGAGTAACAGGGCTAAAAATTGTTAGTAAAGTTAAATATCTGGGGATTTGGATTTCAAATAAAAATACAAATTTATTCAAAGATAACTATATTAGAAAATGGAAAGAGATAAAAGGAGACTTAACCAAATGGGGGAATTTAAAATTATCTATGTGGGGCAGAATATCTATGATTAAAATGGCGATCCTTCCAAAAATGCTCTTTTTGTTTCAGAATGTTCCAATTATTATAGGCACTAAATGTTTCAAAGAATGGGAGAGGGATTTATCAAAATTTATATGGGAAGGTAAGAAACCCAGAGTCAGATTTAAATTATTAAAAGAATCAAGAGAAAGAGGAGGATTTGGAGTACCAGATCTTAGAGTTTATTTTGATTCAGCAAGCTTAGTCTGGCTAAAGGACTGGATGCTACTAAAAGATACTGAATTATTAGACCTCGAAGGGTGGGATAAAATATATGGGTGGCATGGCTACCTGGGTTATGATAAAGTTAAAGTACATAGAGGGTTCAATAATCATGCAGTAAGGAAGGCTCTGATGGGCGTGTGGGAAAGAAATAAGGCCTATATTATGAATAAAACTCCTTGGTGGCTGTCACCATTAGAATCCCAGTCTGGACATAGGGGGAATATGGAAAATAATTGGTTACAATATAAAGACCTGGTGGAAAGGAAAAATGGACATCCCGAAATTAAAAAATTTGAGGAGTTAAGACAAAGAGGTATGAGCTGGCTTGAATATTATCAAATCAAAACAACATTTGATAAAGATAAAAAAACGAGGGGTTTTGAAGAAGAAGCATCGATCTGGGAGAAAGAAATATTATTTAGCAACCATAGAAATATTTCTAAAATATACAAATTGGGAACAGGAGGTTATGCAAGGAATGAAGAAAAAAGTAAAGCTATAAAGAGATGGGAACAAGATCTAGGACATGAAATAGAATATGCGAAATGGGAAAAAGTATGGGCTAAAACGATCAACTTTACAGCATGTTATTTAATCAAAGAAAATCTGATGAAAATGCACCATAGATGGTACCTATCTCCAGAAAGGTTAGCTAAAATAAATAAAAACAATCAAAACAAATGTTGGAAATGTCAAAAAGAAAAAGGATCCTTCTATCATATGTGGTGGGTATGCCCAGAAATTGTAAAATACTGGAACATGGTACATGAAGAATTGAAAAAAATATTTAAGATCAATATTAATAAGACCCCTGAAGCATATTTACTAGGGATATTAAATGAGGAGATACCGAAGGATAAAACCACTGTCTATTTATACGCCACGGCCGCGGCAAGAACAGTGCTGGCAAGATATTGGAAAGAGAAACTTGTACCCTCCCGGGAAGAATGGCTCTGTAAAGTATGTGAATATTTAGAACTGGCAAAATTAACAGATACAGTAAGAGGTAAACCTAGAAGTTTAGTTAAAAATGAGTGGGAATGTTTGAACGAATACCTTAAAAAACAAGGATCAAAATCGACAATCTGGTTAAGTTTAGAGTGAAAGAAATTTGTGAAGAAAGGAAAGAAAGTAGGAAGAGTTATTTTGAATCAAATTAAGAAAGATGAAAGATAGGAAAAAGATTTAAAACAGACGGAATGATGAATCTGAAGCAAAGTACTGTATGGAAGGTGGAAGTCACTGTATAGACTATTTGTATAGATTATTTGTGTAGAATTGTAGCAATGCAGGGAGGAATATAGGAAAGGAAAAAAGTTGAATAATGTGTAATTAGAATTAACTATTGTTTTTTGTTTCCTCTGCTTGTGTCTCTCTTGCATTGGTAGAAGCTACTTACATGACTATACACTTAGTCTTACCCTTTTTTTTCCTTCTCTTTTTTCTTTATTTTTTTTCCTTTCTCCTTTTCAACTTTTTGTGGTTTCTATTTTTGTTGTTTTTGTTTTTGTTTGTTTGTTTTTTATCTTTTGTGGTTGTTGTTATTCCTTTGTATTTGTACCTACGAAAGGTTTTTAAATTTGTTGTGAAATTGTTAAATCTAAATAAAGTTTTAAAAAAAAAAATTCTTAATTTGGGGTCAAATAGCTTAGCGTATTCCAAGCCAACATTGGAGGGGTATCATCCATTGCTAATTGAAATTATGATGAAGCACATGTTTTCTAGATATTTGAGAATGGGCCATAACTTTTAAGGGAAAGTGTGAATTATTTCAGAAGCAATTATAACTTTCTTTAACTCAAGATTTCTCCTGCTGCTGCAGATCTTTGATTTTATGTGGACACCAGTTGGGAAGAAGGGTGCTTAATAAAGCTGCAATAAATAAATTCATAGTCAACAAACATGCTGTGGTTAAAATTAAAGTTGTTAGCATATGGCATATCTGATATTATTGTTCTCTCAGAACATCTAGCTCAATAAAGATCTGATAGGAAATGCTTCCTTTTTCTTCCCCCCAGAGCATGCTGATTTCTTAAAAACACAGAATATGAAACCCAAACAAACAGCTTTTAATTACATTGCAAGCAAATGCAGGGCTATAAATTTCACCCTTGTGGTGTGAATATTTGAGAGGTGCAAAATCTGGTAGATGGCTAAATTCCAATCTGCATCTTAGTGGAAGAGGTAGGGAATAAAGTCATTTAACAAGCAAAGCATGAAGGCAATGACCTTTCCTGTTCTTTTCATACCAGTTTCTGGGAGGCAGAGGTAGACTCCCATTAAACACAACAGTTCTATTCAGAGAACTGCTCCTGATGGACTTTCACCCTCACTCATGAATTTATCTAATCCTTCCTTATAAACCATGGCCATAAGAAGAACCATTTGGAGAGGGAACAAGAGAAGAGAGTGTTAGGGAATCCCTTCATTTGCATAGATTTGCATAATACTCATTTGGCATGCAAATGAGCTCATTGCCTGCCTCAGTCTGCGCACTACTCCCATGTTGCCTTCTGTCTTCATGTTGCTTCAGAGCTCTAGCTTGGTCTACCCTTCCTGTCTCCTTTGCAAAGTCACGCACATCTCCCCGCTTCTCTGTCTGGCCTGCAAATTGCTCATCTTTAGGGGAAAAGGAGTCAGGGTGGGGAGCTGATTGGAAGGACTGCATGCTGTGCCAATGGAACTACATTGTACTGGCTCCTAGGGCAAGCACATCAGATTTCGTTATTTGCTTGTAGCTTTGGTCCAATTCCCCAGTACTCCACAGCAAACCTTGACTGATCATTTAATGGAAATGTGTTACTTTATGATGATGTGTCAATGACAATGCAAAACTCAGCCAATCATGTTATGACAGTGACATGAAAGGTGAGTGGAGTTTGCAGGTTCAGCTATGGTATCATCTGGGTTTATTGGAAAAATTATCTTTGGCCTTGATCCTGAAAGTGCTTTATTTGGCAATTAACTTTAAGGACATGAATGAGTCTATCAAGCTAAATACAATTACTGGGTGTAAATCTAAAGTTCTTTGGAATGACACGGTGTGTGAGTTTACTTTAAGGCAGTAAATTCTTCAGTGTTATAAAGTGGGCCTACCACTTCCATTTCAGGATCAGCTTGGAGGTATAAAACATGCAAGGATAAGCACACCCAAAGAAAACAGATTCCAGGTGTATGAATTCATTTGATAGTGTAAACATAACTATCAAGAGACTAAGCCATTCACTAGACATTAGTCTGTTGGTGATAAAAGAGGAATCAGAATCCCAACGCTTGTATAATTTTCTTTTTTCTCTTTATTGTTATTGTTTGATTGTGTTTATGTAGTTTGTTTTTATGGTGTTAATGTTGATGTTTATGTTATGTTTTTTTTCTGTCATAATTGAAAATAATAAAAATCTTATAAAAAAAAAAAAACAGAATCCCAACGCTTGAGAGCCCTAGTAGAAGACAAAGTCTCTGAGATTACGATTAATGTTGCCAAATTCTGCGTTTCTGCTATTAGATGCAGGAAATATGAGCTATCCATTGACAATGCGCAGGCAAAGGCAAACGTTTAATTTTATCTAAGATCTTAATTTCGAAATGCTGTTTTTTCGTGTGTTTGTCTTGTGTGTGCTTCGTTGTTCAGTTGAAGAGGACGATTTGGTCTGTGACCGTTTAATAAAATTTGATTTGGTGATAATAGAGGGGTTTTTTGTAAGTACACTTTGCAATTGCCACTCCACCCTACCCAGCCCAAACTAACAGGAAAATTTAGATTTTTCTGATGGACAGGGCCATGAAGCAAGATAAGATGACCACCTCAGGCAGCAGGGTCCACAGGGGCAGCAGATCTAGATGGAGATTTTTATTCAAGACCTGCCCGCCCATGAGAAAAGGTGAGACAACCACTTCAGGTGGCAGGTTGCTCAGGGGCAGTAGAGCCATATGCCAGTCTTTCTTTTCCCCATGTTCCTGATGTAGACCTTCACCCCTTCCTCCCTGGCAGAGGAGGTGTTGCCATGGGGGGGGGGGGGTTTACCTAATGTGCCAAGTTCTATTGCTGGCATCTCCAGCCAGGCCTGGGAATGATCTGAGCAGCGTCTTGTGATTCTGAATGCTATACTAGATGCTATACTCCTATTGATGGGCTGCATCAATAGGAGTATAGCATCTAGATCAAGGGAAGTAATAGTACCACTGTATTCCGCTCTGGTCAGACCTCACCTGGAATACTGTGTCCAGTTCTGGGCACCACAGTTCAAGAAGGATACTGACAAGCTGGAACGTGTCCAGAGGAGGGCAATCAAAATGGTCAAAGGCCTGGAAATGATGCCCTATGAGGAACGGCTTAGGGAGCTGGGTACCGTATGTTTAGCCTGGAGCAGAGAAGGTTAAGGTGTGATATGATAGCCATGTTCAAATATATAAAAGGATGTCATATAGAGGAGGGAGAAAGGTTGTTTTCTGCTGCTCCAGAGAAGCGGACACGGGGCAATGGATTCAAACTACAAGAAAGAAGATTCCACCTAAACATTAGGAAGAACTTCCTGACAGTAAGAGCTGTTCGACAGTGGAATTTGCTGCCAAGGAGTGTGGTGGAGTCTCCTTCTTTGGAGGTCTTTAAGTGGAGGCTTGACAGCCATCTGTCAGGAATGCTTTGATGGTGTTTCCTGCTTGGCAGGGGGTTGGACTGGATGGCCCTTGTGGTCTCTTCCAACTCTATGATTCTATGAATGTGTGAATTGACTCCACTGAAACACAATGGTGTTGAGTTAGTTACTTTTGGACCCAGGACCTAGCAATCTTACAGGAGGCCCCTGTTAAGTGGCCCATATCTATTACTTCAGTTGTGAAGCACCCAATTTACTTTTCTCTTTCCCCCCTGCTCGCCTCATCATTCCATGCTTTTGCCCTGAGATCCAACTGTGTTGTTGTTGTTCAGTCGTTCAGTCGTGTCTGACTCTTCGTGACCCCATGGACCAGAGCACGCCAGGCACGCCTATCCTTCACTGCCTCTCGCAGTTTGGCCAAACTCATGTTAGTAGCTTCGAGAACACTGTCCAACCATCTCATCCTCTGTCGTCCCCTTCTCCTTGTGCCCTCCATCTTTCCCAATATCAGGGTCTTTTCCAGGGAGTCTTCTCTTCTCATGAGGTGGCCAAAGTACTGGAGCCTCAACTTCAGGATCTGTCCTTCTAGTGAGCACTCAGGACTGATTTCTTTGAGAATGGATAGGTTTGATCTTTTTGCAATCCACGGGACTCTCAAGAGTCTCCTCCAGCACCATAATTCAAAAGCATCAATTCTTCGGCGATCCAACTGTACCAGTGCTAAAAACCATTGACTCCAACCCAGCTTAAGCTGCATGATTAAGCCTGCAATCCTAAGCATGTCTTCTCAGCAGTAAGCTCCACTGAATTAAGTGGGGTTATGCTCAGTTAGGTGGTTTTAGGATTGCATCCTAAACTTTATTAAAGTTTATCTGCTTTAAGTAGATAATCAACTTGTCCTCTAGAGGGCAATGTTTCTTAAACAGAGTGATTCAGATGTAAAAGCTTTGTGATGCTTCATCTAAGATGGCTCATTCACAAAGGCAAGTCATCCCTTAATGCTGCAGTTGTTAAGCCATAGGCATGCATGTGTGACAATGACCAGCCAAATGCCTCAGCCATGTTTCCCTTTGTGCTGCACTTTATAGGCATAGGTCAGGGATTTCTAAGTCTGTGTCCGAGTGGTTTTCTGGGGAAAACTCATTGTTTACTGCTGAATCGGAACAGCAATCCGAGGAAAACCCAACTGATATTTGCTCTGATTCTGTAGTAAACAGCAGATTTTCCTAGGAAAAGCGGCAGGACAAAAAAAAAACCAAAATGCTTGGACATGAACCTCAAAATCCAGGACCTGTGCCTAGAAAGCATGGCACATGGATGACAGACCCTCCAAGTGTCCCTATTTTCCAGGGACAGTCCTGGATTTATAGAAGCTGTCCAGGTTTCTTCCCCCCCAATAACTTTTTTTATTAATTTTCACATATTGAAACAAATAACACTTATTTTCTATAACAAGAAATATATCTCATTACTAAAAACATATATAAAAACTTTCTTTTTTTATAATAAATTTTTATTATTTTCCAAATATACAACCAATCAATTCAACATCCAATACAAATTATATTCAACCATTGCTCCGCCGAGCTATGACTTCCCTCCCCCACGTCAGTTGGTTTTCTAGTCCAATCTTATCGCACAGTTTTTATTCATCCATATTAGCCTATGTCAGAGGTTTATTCCAATCCTACCAGTGTCTTCAAACTTCCTCTGTTCAATCTTAAGTACTCCACAAATTTACTCCATTCTTTTCGAAACCTCGAGTCGTCCTGGTTTCTGACCCTGCCGGTCAGTTTTGCAAGTTCAGCATATTCCGCCATCTTCGTCTGCCACTCATCAATTGTTGGCAATTCCTGTAATTTCCATTTTTGGGCGAGCAGTATTCTCGCTGCAGTTGTTGCGTACATGAACAGTCTTTTGTCCCTCTTAGCTATTTCATCTCCCATCAAGCCCAGTAGGAAGGCCTCAGGTCTTTTTTGGGGAAAAAAAAGACTTGAGGAACTGAAAATATATATATATATATATATAAACTTTCTTATCCTTTCTCACTTTGTTTCATGACTTCTTCTAATCCCTCTTTGCTGATTTCATTATAGTACATCTTTAGCAATCTTCCATCTCATTTTGAACATTCTTATTTCAAATCCTCTAATTTACATTCTTTCTCTATCATTATCTAACTTTACTAACTATTTTCTAATTATTTCCAATTCTAAATACACACCTAAGCCTTGATTTCTTCCAAAAACTTTCCTCTTTAACAAATATTACAATATTTTTTAAAATACACTTTAAAATTGCTCCAGTCTTGCTCTATCGTCTCCTCCTTCTGGTCACGGATTCGTCCAGTCATTTTGGCCAATTCCATATATTCCATCATCTTCATTTGCCATTCTTCTATTTTTGGTATGTCCTGTATTTTCCAATTTTTGGCAGGCAATATTCTCGCAGCTGTTGTGGCAGTTCCTCTCCTACTATTCCAAGTAAAAAGGCTTCTGGTTTTTTAATAAAAGTACTTTTAACTACTTTTTCCAACTCATTATAAATCATTTCCCAGAAGTCTTTTACCCTTGGGCAAGTCCACCACATATGATAAAACGTTCCTTCTTTCTCTTTACATTTCCAACATTTGTTATCATGTGTATGATACATTTTTGCTAATTTCACAGGTGTTAAATACCATCTGTACATCATTTTCATCATATTTTCTTTCAACCCATAACATGCCGTGAACTTAACCCCTTGTTTCCACAACCTTTCCCAATCCTTCAACATTATATTATGTCCTATATCTTTTGCCCAATCAATCATCACCTTTTTCACCATCTCATCTTTCGTATGCCACTCCAATAACAAGTTAAGACATTCTAGACAAATTTTTACTATTTGCATCCAACAACTCCATTTCCAGCTTAGATTTTTTCCTCATAAAACAATGAAGCTGTCCAGGTTTCTGATCTGATCCCAGAATGCCCTGCTTTTCCTTAGGACGTCCCCATTTTCATTGGAGAAATGTTTAGAAATGAGATGAGCCGTGTTTCACAAGCATGGCATAATGGCAAATATGCCTTGCTGATCTGCAGCTTCCGATAAGCAGAGCACCCCGTCCAAAAAGGGAAACTGCAGCTCAGCCTTCCAGCAATGTATCCTTCAATGAAATCAAATAACACCATGTGTGGAATCCGTCTGCTTTTCAGTCTACCATTTCTGTTCTTTTATAACACTTTTAATTCAGCCCAGCAATATCAGTAGGAGCTGAATGAACTTCCAAGTCATTAGCTTTCTAAAGCAGTTAACAGTTCTTACCAGAAAAGTGTTGGTTCACTGGAAATATATTCTGGGCAAATTGTGAACATTCAGTGAGACAACTATTTGCTAAATAATGTTTTACAGGCAAATCCTTTGAACAAATAAGAGAATAATAGTCTGTTCTGCTTGGCTGGTTATGTGGAAGCTGCTTTCTCAAAGCTTGACCAGCAAACCAGAGCAGAACACGATCATATATTTGTTCTCTCACTGGAAATGTCTGCTTATTTTGATATTTGGAGGGGAACAAATCACTCCAAGGGATTAATCCCCCTGCCCTAAACCTGCATGTTGGAAACATGTTTAATGCACCAGGGGTCTTAAACCTTTGGGACCAACACCTTACCTCCCATCACAAGAAGCCAGCATATCTGCGATAGAAATGCCAGGCTTAATTGTGTGACCCAGAGGACCATCTAGGCAGCTAGAAGCCCTGCCAGCTGATTCAAGTGACTCAGGGAATCAGTAAACTAAACCTGCTGCTATGAAGCCTGAGCCTTCAAGCCATTTGTCTGTTGGTGAGAAGACTGTGCTGGACTAAATCCCTGTTCTTCACAACTAGAGTAGTAACTACCTTGGAAAGCTGACCATTAACCTCACTGGGTTAGGCTGCTGTGCCTCTGGCCCACGTCCTTAGAAGCCACCATCTAGCATGTCACATATTTTAGACCATGCTGCTTGGCTCTGCCTCCAACGAGCTGATGGATCCCTCCCTCCGGAGAATGGGACAGTGGCTGGCAGGACATGTGGGAGAGACTCATGCCAGTTCCAAGCGCAGGACACAATTCTTTCCATGGCATCTAGGTTCAGATAGTGCGGGGATTCGGTGCTGGAGCTTCCCGTGTCTGAGTCTAGGCCACCCACACACGGGATACCAGTTGCTGGGGAAATGCGGCCAGCGTTCCACGTGCGTATTGGCACGGGCGCCGGCCAAGCCTCATAACCTGAAGTTGCGTGAGTAAGTCGGAAATGGTGATGCCTCGGAAATGAATGGATGCATCGGAAATAAATGGATGCCTCGAACTAACTTGAAGTTACTTGCGACCTCCTGTACTGTTACCAACGTAAAAGCAATTAAACTAAGGGCAAAGTTAAAGCACTAAGGTGAAACCCCTGACGTTTTTCAAAATTAAATAAAAACCTTTTCCCCCAATAAAGACAGACACCGATGTTTCTTTTATGGCTTTGGCTGACCCGCATAGGCTCTTTACGCTTTGCTGTTCCTAGCCCTATGCTAATCTTTCCCTAAACTCTCAGTCCCTGCACCGCCAAATCTTCCGCAATGCTTAACTAAATAAAACTATACCGCCAAATCTTCCACGATCTAAACCTATGCTAGGTCTAAGGGCTATCTAACCTTCACCGCCAAGTCTTCCGCGATCTAGACCCTAACTACCACCTGCACGTGCATCCAACCCATCCAACCCATCCAACCCTCAGCCCCAAAACCCTTAAACTAAACTTGACTGAACTAAACCCCAAAGCAAAAGAACGAACTGAGATCCAACTGACCCGAACTGAGATCGAACTAAGAATGCCTAAGCGGGGAGCCTCAGCCTTTTATTGATAACCAAGTGTGACATCATAACCAATATATTTACCAATAGGAACGCTGTTGCTGCCCTCCAAAAAGTCGGGAAGCAGATTAAACGACCATTGATAACTTTGAAAACCTCTGGAACTACAATTTTAGGCGGAGTAATCCCAGTGGCAAAATGCCTCCGCTCAAAAGTGAAAGTAAAAGTAAGAGTCAGTGGCAAAGTGCCCACTGACTCTTACCCCATTCTCAAACGGAAGGATACGAAAAGTAGTGCATAATAACCATTAATATAAACAAATAACCGCGGATCTTAATGGATCCACGAAGTGTATTCCCACAAGATAGTAGCACTGGGAGGGTGCTTTTCAGCCCCCTGGCAGTTATGCTATGGGATACTGCAGGGCACTATTTCATCTCCAGTGCTATGTAATTCCAGCAAGCCTTTTAAGTAGAGAACTTCCACAGCCTGTATCTGTATTGGAAAGGTATTTACATGAAGCTGCTGGGAGTGGTCCTTAGTATATTTGAGGGGCAAGGTGCCACCAGGATGCTGAGGACAGCTCCATTTCTCCATGTACTCCATGTACACACAGTGCATAGTTAAACTATGGAACTCGCTCCCCCAGGAGGCAGTGATGGCCACCAACCAAGGTGGCTTTAAAAGAGGATTAGACCAGTTCATAGAGGAGGAGGAGAGGGCTCTCAATGGCTACTCACCACGATGGCCAGGCTCTGATTCCACATTTGGAGGCCAGCAATGCTTCTGAACACCAGTTGCTGGAAATCATAGAGTTGGAAGAGACCACAAGGGCCATCCAGTCCATCCACAAACAAATAAGGAACAATTAAGCAAACAAACTTAATCACACACAGCCCCAAAAAGACAAACCCACAAAACCTACAGAGTGTCCCAAGCTCAGCTCACCTTGTGCTCCCTCCTCAGCCGCTGCCCTCCAGGCACTGACTAGCTCTGCCCACAGCTGGTCACCTGACTCAACAGAAGCCCTGCCCCTTCAGGGAGAGCACACAGCCAGAAACAAACACACACACAAGCCTGGATAGTCACACAAATCCAAGAGGCAAGGCAAGTGATTTATGCTCAAATCCTGCTTGCAGGTTTCCCAGAGGCATCTGGTTGGCCACTGTGAGAACAGGATGCTAGACCAGGTGGGCCATTTGAATCAGAAGAGGCCACACAGGCTCTGAACCAGTGCCTGGATGCAGTGGTACGATGGATGAAGGAAAATAAGCTGAGCTTGAATCTCAGCAACACAGAGATTTTCTTGTCTCAGAAACTGGCCAACTGTGTGGCCTGTATGGGATTGCACTCCCCAAAGGAGCAGATGTGCAGTTTGTGGGTGCTTCAGGATTCATGACATGGGATGCCCAGTATCCCCAGTGGCTAGAAGTTCCCTCTACCAGCTCCTGGACCAGGGAAGCTTGCCTTGACCACAGTAGTCCAGATATTGTGGACCACAAGACTGTATGGATGCCATGTGTGAGACTCCTCTTGTACTTGGTCTGGGAACTGCAGTTAGTGCAGACTGCTGCAGCACAGTTGCTGTCAGGAGTGAGATAACACCCCGACTCAGAGATCTGTACTGGCTGTCAATTTGTTACTGGGCTAAGTTCAAGGTATTCCTGTTAGTATATAAAGTCCTTAACAGCATGAGACTGGGAGGGCTGCTTTATTCAATTTATGCCCACTCAACTACTTCAATCTGCAGAATTGAAAGGTCAACCACAACTGAAAAAGCAGCAAGCATTTGACAGAAGATGCTGAAGGAACAAGTGCAGATGGTCAAGGAAATGGGGTCCGTTCCCATTATAATGAGAACATACCTAATTTACACTTCCCAAAACAATATATGAAATGCAAGGCAGATGCCCTTTGAAACTTGTAGTTCTCCAAATTTTGCAACAATGTTCTTCAAGCAAAGAAATGTGGGTACAGGGGAGAAAATGTATTAAAATGCATATATTAGCCACGATGGCATGCAAAAATGCATTATATTTGAGGAAATGGCTTGCAAAATATGTAGATGAGGCAAAAGTTGCCTATCAAATTGTGTATATTCTGAGAAATGCACAGTAAATCCTGAGGGGTTTTCATAAGGATCTCAATGTGGAAGCATGCAAGGTCCCAGGAGGACATACTGTCAATGCAGCAGACACCACAGCCTGCAGCCCCTGAGACTGACATTCTTCCAACAAACAACGCAGCTTCACCTCCTGGTGCTCCATCCCCAAGCAGCAGCTGTGAGGAATGTGCGGTGTTCCAGCTTGATGTGCACTTACCTAGCTAGCACTTGTATAGCTTTTTCAGATGAGGCATTAAACATTGAAAGTGCCTTGCAACCCAGCTGGTGCTTGCTGAATATCTTCTTGAGTGCACTGGCAAATTTATGTACTTGCAAGGCCCAATCTCCATGTTCAGCAAAATCATACAGTGAAGCCCTTCTAATAGGGCAATGATTGGGGGAGAATTCATTTGCTCTGCTTTTTGCAGCAGAAAGACCTGACCCCAAACTCCCAAATGTGCTTGTAGACTGTGATGCAGTTGGGACTGCACACTTCTCCATGTTTTGCAATGCAATTTGAGCGTGTGAAATGTGTTTGCAGATACATATCTTACATAAAATATGTGCACACAGTGAATATTTTGCAGATGAATGCCCTGAAGTGTAGGGTGGAATCAGTTTAAAACATAAAGTATATTTTACATAAAAGGAGGGTGCAATGTAAGTGCAGACTTCCATGCATTCATGGATGGAATTAACCTAGGATTCAGTGCCGGCGACACTGACATGGGAAGGAATTAGCTGCTGAATACATCCCTAGATGGAACCTGATGGAAGACCACACACTTGACCTTTAAGCTGGTTCTGGCTGATAGCTAGCCAGGAAGCTTTGTTGTTCATGTGGTTTGCAGTTCCCCTTTTGGCCAGTGTTATGTGGTATGACATAGCATGCGGTTTTTTCCTCTGACCATTCATTCTCATCTTGTGTTCTGGGAAACCTGAGGATTCTTGGAGGTTCCTCAGTGAAGACTTCAGTAGTGGCTAAGCAGCTTCCCTGAAAGGGAACACCTGAAGCTGCCTTATACTGGGATCAGACCACTGATCCTTCTCAGCAGACCAGCAGCTGATTTCCAGTATTGCAGGCCAAGGCCTCCCCCAGCTGTGCAAGCCAAAATTATTTGGGTTATAGGTGCCAGAAATTGAACCCGAGATGTTCTGCTTGCAGAGCAACTTAAGTGGGCTCTCTGCCCACCATGAAATGCTTCTAGAGTTTTGCTCATCATCCTCGTGCAGTAGAATGAACAAGAGACCCAGAAGCCAGCCGTGGCCATGTGTGTGTGAGAGACCTACAACATAACCTGCTGCATTCCATCAAGTTCTGTGGGCAGTGAGGATTGGGGTCCAACTGTTAGGCAGAGTGGAGTAACCACTTTGGGCAGCTGCTTTTCGGTGGCATGAGAGTGAAACAAATTGTTAGCTTTAAAATGTATTTATCATTTGACTGTCAGGAATGGCAAGAGGTGCTTGATGACATTTCTGCCGCAGATTGCCAAAATAACTTGGCTGTCTTTGGGTACAAAGGCTGTCCTACGGGTACTACGTACTTGTGGAGCCTCATTTCCTGTTCCACCTCAGGCAGCGGAATATCTTGGGTGAGGTCTGGATGAGCCTCTTTAAATGTAAGAAGTTTGACCAGAGCCATAGCGGGGGGGGGGGGGCTGTAGCCAGGCTTTTTGCCCTAGGTGAAGTCTATAGAGGCTCCCAGCCTGCATGTGTGTATGCAAATGCGCATGGGCATGTTTGTGCCAAACTGGGTCTTTGACCCAGGTGAAATAAAGCCTGGTTTCGCCCCTGGTTTGACAACTAGTGCCCCTAACCACAGGTTCAAGAGCTGCTATGGATACAGATCCTACCACAAATAAGAACCGTTGTGTAATGATGGCTGAGAGAAAACTCCTGTGGGTTTCTAATGATTATAAAAAGGGCAGTTCTGACATGCTGATGCACTTGCCATGAAAGCACATATTTAGTGACCGTTCATTATGCATTTCAGCTTCAGTAAACAAACCAATATTTCTGACAGTGAAAAATAATGGCTCTCTAAGCTCCTTTCTTAACCACATCTTTCTAAGTATACAAGTTTGTTAAAATCTTGCTCCGCATGTTCTGCACTGGGGTTCCTTGCCTTGGATGCAGAAATTTAAAAACAAAAAACACAAAAATCCCACAAGCAGTAATGATACAACTTATAAAGATTAATCAACCATAAAAACTTTAATTGAACACATGAGTGTAGTCATTGCTTGATTAATTGCTTCTCTGAAATAATCAGCATCCTACATATATCAGAATAATATTCAACAGAGGATTGTACAGTATCTACAAAGGACAGGGACTGTCATTCAGTTAACCATTACCACCCTCTCTTTGGCTCTCCAATTTGTTTGCAGTTCCAGCACTTCTCTTTGTCTGCACAGATAAAGAGGTCTGAGTCTTACAACCTGAGCTGTAAAAGGGGAACTGGTGATTTGCACGGACAAGCGGAGTCCCCCAAAGCCCAGGCGACCCCCGAGCGGAATAAAGACAACGTCCTATGGGGTTAAAATTGGCCACAACTTTATTAAGATTCAGATGTAGGGAGACCTTGGCTCAGGCATTGGGCGTTTATCCTTCCCAGTCCCCAGCCAGGGATCTGGGAGACTTCAGGGTTATCCAGAATGTGTGGGGATTGGGCTGGTTTTGGAGAACACATGTTCAAGCAGAGAGCCCACCCCCAGTTTCACTGCTGCTGGAGGGGAGAGCAATGACAACCTCTCAGTGTATGGCCAATGCCTCCCCCCAAGACCCCTTTAAAGGGGAACCCTGGTATCACCGCCACAAAGGGGGTGTGGGTCACTGCTTCACACACACACCCCATTTAGGAAGATAGACTAAATGATTCCACCCAGGGCTTGAAGCTGCGAAAGTTGTGACGTTTTGCTACGGGAAAGGCAAAACCTGCCAATGCAGGAACATTCCTTTCCGGCCCTTCAACAGTGACCTTGATATAGCAGCCCCTGGGTACCTGTGGAGAAGAGGTTAACCTGCAAAAGAAGACTTAATTGAGGGAGTGGAGGGTGGCAGAAGCTCTGGAGCCGACTGCCGCTTCACAGGTAAGCTACACATTCTGTTGTGTGGGCAGGGCGGTCCCTCCCCTTACCTGGCCAATCCCCTGGCAACGCCTCCCCAGGAGGGATTGGGCGATTGACTGAGGTAGGTGGGGACCTCAGGTATCCAGCCTGGGGAGGGTGAAGCCAGTCCGAACTACTAGGAGCTGCACTGGGATCCAGGGGGTTGTGCGTGACCACGCAAAAGTCGCCTCCCATTTGATGTGGGGAGTGGACATTGCAGCAGAGGAGTGGCATCAGCATTCCCTCCCCTGCTTTTATCTCCTCCAAGTCAGTTCTGGTCAGGGCCAGCCCCAAACATTCTGGCACAAGGTTAACCACAAAATGGTGTCCCCCTCCCTGTCAGGGAAGAAGGGTTGAGTGGAGATCTACATTAGGAACAGTGGGGTAAAGATCAATATTGGGATCTGCTGCCCATGGCAGTTGCCTCACCTTGCCTCATGGCTGGGCCGGCCCTGGTTCTGGTTTACTTCCAATCATTGAATTCTAGAGTTGGAAGGGACTCCGAGGGTCAACCCCCTGCAATGCAGAAATCTCAACTAGATCATACATGACAGATGCCCATCCAACCACTCCTTAAACACCTCCAGTGAAAGGAGTCCACCACCTTCTCAGGGCTCAACAGAGAAAACTGGCTGGGGACATTTTGCAGAGGCCAAAGTACAAGGAATGCAATGCAGCCCCCCCCCTCTGCTCCTCAGATGTCATTTCTTCTAATCAATCCCTTAGTTATGTTCAGACCTTTTTCTAATCAGCCTTGTGGAAATGCTTTTTTGCTTTTCTCATTGGAACTGCTGTAGCAATAGAGGGGCAATAGAGAAGTGGGAATACATGCAGCCTCCCCAACTGCCTCCTGGTGCAAAAGGTCATGGCGGGAATCCTCTGTCTCTTGCCTCTTTTGATATGGTCTGCAGACTAATAATACAATTTGATTCTGTTCACTGGAAGCAGCAGAAAGTCTGATGGCAGCTTGGCCACCATTTTGTATCTTCCAAATTGCTCCTGGCCTAGCATTGTTCTGGGGCATTGTGTAGGTCTGTGTGGGGTGGGAGGCATTGGCAGATCCTACAAAAAATGATGGAAAATATTCACAATAAACTCTGGAAATTGACTTTTTTCAGGGTGGGGGCATGATGTGTACCGGCACTTATTTTTCTTGGGGGGGGGGGGGAAAGCCTTGACTAAATGTACTTTTTCTTTTTTGTTTGTTTGTCATACAAGAAAATCTTTAATAAAAATTAAATTTAAAAATAGCTTGAAATTACAAAAATAAGATGGGTCCTAAAACACACCTCAAGTGTCAAAAACCAGAGTTAACAGGTGTGCCCTCAGCATTCAGTGAGAGCTGTATAAGGAAGGCGCTGGTCGCACTTCTGTGGGGAGGGGGTTCCACAACTGAGGGGCTGCCACAGAGAAGGCCGCCACCCTGAGCTGCTGAGAAGGGGGAGCAACCAGGAGGGCAACAGGACCTATGTGGTCATGGGACCCCTTTGCCTCCCCGCTCTCCACGTGTTGCAGAATATAAATACTTACAAAAAATTACAAATCAATGTTAGTTGATATTTTTATTTCATGCTTTCCTCTGGGTGTGTGTGTATGTCGAAGGAGCCTTTGGGGCGGGGGAGGATTTACAGCCAGGCCTGGCAGTTACTGGACAATTCAAGCCAAGCTTATGTTTCCATTCTCCACATCATGTCTTATTGACAGGGCCTTTCTATAAATTCTCAGTTTGTTGCCTTTTAGCCAATGAGCACATTTTAGAAATACAGCAAACGGGGGACAATATGCCATGCATCACTTGCATTACTTTATAACCATATGGCATTCCTTTTTAGGGGCAGAACAAAATAAACACCAGTAATGTTGCAGAAAGGAGGTCTCTTACATCAATGGCAGGATATGACCCTGGGCGCTGGAAAAAAACCCTGGTATGCTACTGAAAATATCTGAAGTGTTTATCAGCCATAAAGGCAAGGACCTGTTAGTATTCTTGTTCCCTTAAATATAATAGATTTCTGCTGAGTTTAAATTATACTTCTGGTTATTTTTTTTCCATTTCAGTAGAATTCTTCATACATTTAGGACATGAAACAAATGCTTAAATTCAGCATTAGTGCTCTAGTGGAAATCTGTTCAGGGATTTAGAGCTCCCCAGCTGTACTGTGGAATATTCATTCTCATTAAAGATGAAGATGGCTATCACGTCTTCTGAACACAATTTGGGATTTGGGGGGGTGGGGGGAGACCTGCAGCATTTGGAGCAGAGCAAGAAAATGACATGCACATAGTCTGCTGTTTTCGTTTGAAATGTATAGCAGAAAAATTTAAAGTTTGCAAGCACAAACCCCAGACTCTATTTTTAAATACCATCAAGATGTGTTTTCCCCAAAAAAACTAAATCCAAGCATGTGATTTGAGGTAATATACTATTTCTGTTTTCAAATTGGGTAGGGCACGGATGGATGTGCTGAGCAGGGTAACTCATGTGGCATGCCATGAAAAGTGTGTGTGTGTTGAATGGTTCTCCAACCCCATACTAAAATCTAACTAGAGATTTTGGCTGCTCATTCACACTGGCCTCTGGTGCCTCAAAGCACCGGCAGCACCTCCCCTGCTGCCTGAAGGCATCTCTGGTTGACTGCTATGGGAAATCAGGATGTTGGACTAGACTGGGCTTTGTTCCTGTGTAGGTGGGCAGGATCGAAGGCAAAGTGCAAGAACACAACATGGTGGAAAGATGGGACACACATTTAGCAAATATTTAAAAAAGAATGCTTCCCACAGTTTAAAGATCAGTGGAAGGAAGACTTTGCTTGGAGGAGCATGTGTGCTTAGGCAGGTGTCTCCAAACCCAGTTCCTTGCCCTTAGGAGAACTGCTTGAGCAGAGGGGCTACAATGGCTGCTGCGAAGATCAGTCCTGTCAAACCGGGCATCCTCACCCAGCTAAAGAGATACACACGAAATAGCAGGCTTCCCACAGAAATGCCTCACTGAATTAGAAGTTGTGTAGAAATCATACACACATTTGGGATGTGTAAGAAAAATACAGGATTTATTTTTCCTGCAATGCCCTCCCTCCATCCTATAATACCTGAAGCCACTCATGCTCACTGCAGTTGCTCTTACAGAAACATCTTTCTTTGCCTCCCCAGATGTATTTCACCCTAGAAACAGCAGGATTTTTAAAATAGCAACACAACTATGAATACAGAGAAGGAAAAGCTGTAATTGATGATAATGAGCAGGAGAAATTGTACAAGGACTTGTTATGCGCAAACAATACACAGACAGTGTAATATTACATGTGTGCAGTGTACACACACACACACACACACACACACACACACACACAGTATACACAAACAAACATTCTTTCGAAGAAAGCAAACTTTAAAGGTGGCTAGCATGAAATCCCCTGGAGCTACCTGTTTGAGCCATCATGTATTCCAGTTTCATGTATCTATGTGAAAAAACAACAAGTTACAGACATTTTACTGTTTTATAAAGCGAGTTCTCCAATCAGGGAGAGCACGTGTTGCAGAAGAGTTAACAAGACAACTCCCTTGTTGCTGAGCGGGTCAGTTTGGATGGCCATGCGTGTGATTGGGCTCCTCTTGTTGTTGGGACGATGTTGATGATTGACAGCCTCAGGCCTTTAAATTCCCTGCATGCAGCGTGGAGCTTTCTCTTTCGCTGTGTGCATCGGATCACAGCTTGCGGTTAGGCATTGGTTAAAATTGGTTGGTGGGGGGGTAAGGAATCTGCTGTGCCTGCCCCTCAAAATGCTGCTGCTGCAAGGGTATTCTGTTAAAGGAATCCAGGGGCTTGACATGCTTTTGTCTGTACCCCCAGCAAGGGGCTAGGGCCACGCAAGAGCCCCTGGGAGCATTTGCGGAGAGCATTTGCCTGGCATCCAGCTCCATTCTCTCCCCTAAAGTGATGGCTTTATATAGCTAGATGGCTAGCGGATGTCAGTTCTGTCCCAGGGCGGGGGACAGATAGTCGGAACCAATGCCTAAGCAACCTCTCACATTGGTTGTATATAAATAAAGTTGTGGCCAAAATAATGCCAAAAACCTTAAAGTTAAATTGATGTGTGGAGTGTGAATTTATTTGGGGAGGGGTGTCTTGGGACCTCAACACGCAACTTTATAGTTTTCATTTATATACATTTCAATAGTTTAACAATAGTTGTAACATTTCAAATCTTCACTTCCTCCTCTTTCTGCAGTTCCTTAAATTTATTTTTATCCTTTCCTGCATATTCTAAATTAACTTAATCTATTCTTTTATTCATCTATTTTGATTATATATTCTTTTGAAACTGCAAATTATTACAATAATCCTGACAATGTCTTTATCTGTTTACAATTTGTAGATACTCAATAAACCATTTCCATTATTTTACCAAAAGTTTGTTATCTTGATTTCTCATTCTTCTGGTAAGTTTCGCCATTTCTGCATAGTACATGAGTTTTTGTATCCATTCTTCTTGTGTCAGGACTCCATTTTTGGGCAAGTAACATTCTTGCAGCTGTAGTTGCATATATAAATAAATTTCCATACTGTTTAGGTAGTTCTACACCTATAATTCCCAAGAGAAAAGCTTCTGGTCCCGTGTTCCCGGCAAATGTTGTCTTAAACATCCTTTTCAGTTCATTATATATC
Organism: Lacerta agilis; assembly: GCF_009819535.1. Taxonomy (NCBI): domain Eukaryota; kingdom Metazoa; phylum Chordata; class Lepidosauria; order Squamata; family Lacertidae; genus Lacerta; species Lacerta agilis. The sequence continues at coordinate 1,959,204 of NC_046323.1, read as the reverse complement.
ATTTCCCAGTAAGTTTTAGCCTTACTACAAGACTACCACATATGATAAAAAGCACCTTCTTTCTCTTTGCATTGCCAACACTTTTATGTCCATATTCCACAGTCGTTCCCATGCTTCCATGTCAATATTATGACCAATATTTATTTACCAATGTATCATTGAATCTTTTACTTGCTCATCCTTTGTCTCCCATTCCAATAATATCTTACACATTTTAGATAACACTTTTACATTACATTCTAACAGGTCTCTCTCCAATTGTGATATTTGTTCACCAAACCCTTGCTTCCTGTCTTTCTTAAATACTTCATTGAAATGATGATATTGTATCCATGTTGTTAACATTCCTGATAAGTCTTCAAATTCTTTTAATTTAAACTCTCCTCCCTCTTCTCTTAAGAAATGTCTATAAGTTGCCCAACCTTCCATCATATTCTTTTTCACTATCACTATGGCTTCCAGTGGTGAGAACCAAAGTGGTGTTTTTGTCTCCAATAAATTTTCCTAATTATATGGTTTGTAAATCCTTTAATATACTTTCTTCTCTTCATACCACAAATAAGCATGCCAACCAAAAATATTATCATGACCAAAGTCTAAAATATGCGGGTTCTTCAATGTCAACCATTCCTTCAACCAGCACAGACAAGATGCTTCATAATATGATCTCATATCCAGCAGGGAAAAACCTCCTTTCTCTTTTGCATCTATCAATATTTAATGTTTTATTCTCAGGTTTTTCCCCCTTGCCAGATATATTTAGAAATATCTTTTTGCCATACATTGAAACAATCTGTCTTGCCAATCACTGGGATTGATTGAAACAAAAATAACATTCTTGGTAATACATTCATTTTTATAGATGACACTCTACCCAACTATGAAAATTTCACTCTATCCCAAATTTGCAAATTTATTTTAATGTCTTCTCAGGTTTTCAAATAAGTATCTTTATACAAATTTATATTATTTGCTGTTAACCATACACCTAGATATTTCACCTTTCTTTTAATCTTTAAACCTGACACTTCCTGTAATTCATTTTTACTCTCATTGTTCATATTTTTTACCAGCAGCTTGGTTTTATCTTTATTGACTTTAAGACCTACTACTTCTCCAATTATTTATCTCTTCCATTGCTTTCAGGATTGACTCTATTGGTTCCTCTACAGATATCAGCACATTGTCTGCAAATGCTTTTACAGTAATTCATATTGTCTCTGTCTCACTGTTATACCCTTAATTTCTTGATTACATCTTACTCTTTGCACCAAAACTTCTAAAACTAATATAAACAACAAGGGTGACAATGGGTAGCCTTGAGACATATTGCTTTTAAAAAATTTATAGAAATCCAAGGTGCAAAATTGTTAACTGCACCACGGATTTCTTTAAAATACTTTTTAAAAATGTTGTGGCCATTTTGTTTTTCCAATGCAAGTGAATGGAAATGCAGTATTCAGTTTTCCATATCTGGATCCAGATTGGATCTGGTCTAGATCGATCCAAATCGAATTGGGGCCAGATCTGCATCACCAAATCAGCCCTTCGATCAGATGGTGTGTGTGTGTGTGTGTGTGTGTGTGTGTGTGTGTGTTTCCACACAGCTCTGGTAATTCAGGCACCAAATGGTTCACTAATTGTCTCCTCTGTCATTTTATTATTTTACATAAGCTGCCATTATAGTAATATATGTTCAAGAAAACAGACCAAAATGGCACTTCAGTGGGCAAAAGTGAAATGGATTTTTGTTCTCCTACTGAAAGATTTCTCCCTAATATCTGAAACACTTCAGTAGGTTCAATGAACTGTAGTCAAATGAGACTAGCAAGCCAGATATGTTGCCCATTCTAGAAATATGTACATGAGCATGTGTGATCCTACTGGAACCTACTTGATTGGGCTAAGGATCCATGCCCCAGCACCCTGTTTCCAACAGATGCTCCAGGTCAGCTAAGTCCACTAACAGGGAAGCCCTGCTATGCTGCTGCTCCCTGCCATGCCGGTTCTGAAAGTGGCAGTTCAATTTAGCCATGGTGGCTTTTAGCCACAGGTACATTTATCACATATGCATTTGGCGCATGATCTTTTTAAGTTAGGGACCATTGCAACATTTAGTGATAGTGGAATCCATAAATGATATATTCACATGTGCCACAAAGCGAATGCCAATCAGTTTCACTGGGCAACTCCCAACTTCCAATGTTATGGCAGCAGCGGGTAGGATTTCCTACAAAAAAAGCACCATCTCTCTCTCTCTCTCTCTCTATCTCTCACTCTCTCTCTCGCTCTCTCTCTCTCTGTCTCTGGCTCGCTCTCTCTCTAACTCTCGCCCCCACATCCTGCTTTTTCTTGTTGGTAAGGTACTTCAACCTTTTGATCATTTGAGTTGCCATTTTCTTCACATTTTCCAGCTGTACAATCATAGCTGTCAAGTTTCGGATTTGAAAATAAGGGATCAGCAGTCTCACCTATCCCGGGGACAGTCACATGTGAGTGGTGGGTGGAGCAGCAATGTAAACTCCAAGCGGGCTCGGGCTTGGAGCGGAGCAAAGAGGAGGGCAGCCATGTGCTCCGCGCGATGGAGCCCCATCGTCTTCTTGTCTGATCCCATCCAAACAGGACAGGAAGCAGCGGCTGCTCAAAGGCAGCCAGGCTCTGCCCGCCAGCTAACCCTATTGGCCGGCTGAGGGGCTCGGCGGCAACGGATAGAGGCTGATGCAGGGGGAGGAATACACCCCCCTGTAAGCACGGGAAACGGCTCCCACTTGCTTTGAGGGCTGAGGCTTTTCTCTCCAAGTAGGCGAGGTCTTCCCACCCAGTCCCTGGCCAGCAGGGGAGGAGCTGCTTCCATTAAAAACGGGAAATTTAAGGGAAATAAAAAATAAGGGAGAGCAGCGGGAAATTGCTTGAAATAAGGGAGAATCCCGGGGAAAACGGGATACTTGACAGCACTGTGTACAATATCCTTTTTCATATTAGTGACCAGACAAAGTCCCTATGAACAGTATTCCAAAGGTTGCTGCACTGGAATATACGCAGGAAGCCAAAAAAATTGCTAGCTGCACCACGGATTTCTATAAAAGCACTGCAATATTGGACATTTTATATCAGTCCCTTTCCTAATAATCCCTAGCATGGGATTTCCTTCTTTCACTGCCATCACAAACAGCAGCTGTGTTGATTGATGTGGCACGGACATTGCACCACATGGATTCATGATGCCTGCAGCCATGTGCAGCCTACAATGATGAAGAACGCTTCTGGATTCTGGAGGATCCCTGCCAGATTTCAATGAATCTCTGGCTTAGATTAGCAAAGGGCCCGGGGCTAGTTATTTCATTCAATGCAGCAAGATAGACCATTTTAGGCAGCAGATTTTGGGTACTGTTAAAAGGGAAATTGGCAGTTATCAATATAGGGCACGGGGGTGGTGGTTTATGATTCTATGGGATACAGCATAGGCAGTTTTGGACTTCTTTTCCTTCACTTCTGCTGTCTGCCTTAATGCCACCAACCATATTACACAATAAGTACCGGTAGGATTAAAGAAATGAATGGGATAAGGAATTGCATGGGAGAGAGTAGGCCTATCTCTCCCACAGGTGCTTGAGACGTATCAGGGTCAATAACACAACTTACATTTTGCTGCAGTAGAAGTCTGAACTGTGAAGAGCATTTTGCAATATTAAAATTTTATGGTGCCTAGTTAAAATGAGAATTTAGTGTCTTGGCTAATCTGTATTGAACACAATAAAATATAGTGGACTTTACATTTAAAAGTTCACAGTGGTTTATGTGTCGATGGAGCTTGCTGAAGCACTTCATCTGCCCATGAGTGCTAGAACAGAAGTTAAGGGTTCGTGGACTTCAATGAGAAAAAGTTATTAACTATGTCTCTAGTCTGACTGACATAGCTAGAATTATAGAATCAGAGAACTGTAGAGTTGGAAGGGACGCTCAGGGTCATCCAGTCCAACCCCCTGCGATGCAGGAATCCTCCCTACAGCCGTCCCTGAGGTGGGCTCGAACCAGCAACCTTTTGGTTAACAGCCAGATGCACTGACCCATTTAGTCTGATGTGGCATGAATTTCCAATCCAAGTTTATTGCCAAAACTACAGGCAATGAAAAATAAAATTACAATCAGCATGAAAATTTACCATAGCAGAGCATCATTCCTCATTATTGTAACAATCTCTCTTGTTATTATCCAAATATTTTAATGCAATTTAGCCACAACAATGTTTTGTAGCTATTTTATTACTAGCAGCATAAATACATATTTTTCTGGACTGATAGAAGTTGAGACAAATGCTTATCTGTTACTCATTATAAAAAAGAGATAGAACAGCCAACTGCTGACACCCCAAACCATGAGCCTAAATATCTGTGCTGGTATTTCAGCCTACAAGAGCAGTTATATGTTTCAGCAATGTTGGTGCAACGCTGGGTTTTCTGGAGTTACGTTGGTGCCTTCTTCTTCTTCTTCTTCTTCTTCTTCTTCTTCTTCTTCTTCTTCTTCTTCTTCTTCCTTTTCTTCTAGAAAAAAGGTGCTGGTGCTGTGTACCCTTGAGTACCCCCAGAAAAAGCATTTATTATTATATTTATATGGCATTCCCCCCCCCCCCCAGGACAAGGTGGTGTACATAAAACAGGAGTAGCTAAAAGCAGGGGAAATCACTAAAAAACAATTAAACCTTAATAGAATTCAATCTCTCTCTCTCTCTCTCTCTCTCTCTCTCTCTCTCTCTCTCTCTCTCTCTATTAAAAACATACAGAAAATTGCAATAAAAACAGCACAGCACCAGCCCTTTCATTAAAAGCCGTCAGTTCCCAAAAGCCTGTTGGAACAAGAAATACTTCAGCTGGCGGTGGAAGGAAACAACTTACTTTCTAACTCGCTAGGTGCCAGTGGCTACTGAACATCCACTGTATCATCCCATAATATGCCGATGTACATGTTTGTTTGTAATGTTATCCCTGAGCACATTTGCCCGTAACTGGAAAGGTATTTCTACAACACAATGCCAACCCTATGATGTTGATTGAGGGCATCAGATTCTGCAGTGAAAGATACCTCTGGCCCCTGGAATGCAGATTGGAGAGCAGAATGGCCCTCAAGAAAATGGATGTCCATCAAGCCTGTCACACAGACTATCATGATAGGGAAAGTAGAAGTAGTTTGCGCTATCATGTTTGGTTCAGGACACATGACAGGAGTGCCAACTTGAATAAAACATTGAGGGGGCCCAGGTGAGCCCTGCCCTGCATAATCGATCATATGACGCAGCAAACACACACCATTTGGATGGCAATGTCCATCAGCTTTTTTTGGGGGGGGGAAGCAACCCCCTCAAATATTTTATTGGGAGGGCTGAAGCCCCTAAGAGTTGGCTCCTGTGTCACATGGTATGTGTACCTTGGACACCAGTCATCTGACCAAGTGCCACTTGTCAGATAACCCAGAGCCTTTGTTGATTTAACACTGCCCTAATTTATCAAGACAGCACAGAGGCCTTGATACATCAGATGTTTTTTACTGGTTGTGCTCTCAACAATGTATTTCCCAGTCTGCTGCTCTTGACTCCTCCCTCGATTCTCTGACCTAGAACTGGAAAACCGTATACTGTTCCTTATTGCACAAGTCTATTGAAGTCTTTAAAGCAACTTTCTCTATTAGATGGTAGACTGCCTATCATTACATCCATAAAACGAGTTTCCTCCCATCTGCTCAACCGCATTTTGAGACTGTTGCCAATTATTCACCCACCCTTCTGTAAAATCAATGGTGCTTTTTTTTTTTAAAGGCCATCCCTTTATCTTATTTTGCTCCACTTCATCTTTGAAATTGTTCCAGCAATTCTTGGACATATAAGCATCCAATTTTGAACACTGCATTTTAATTTTAAATTCCTTATGAAAACAAAACATAAGAGTGGCAGTTCAGCTCAGCTCCTATGTGCATTACAAAATATACAGCCACCTGCGTTCAAAATGTTAGTAACTCCACTTGTAAATCACTTAAATTACTTATTATCTGCTGCTATAATTTTCTCTGATGCTCAAGCACTTCACAAATCAACCTAGGGTATACAAATCAAAAAGTTATTCAATTAGCATAGAAATATCGGATGTCACCACAAAATGTCACTTAATGTCAGCCTCGAAATGAGCAAATAATTCGCCTCATCAGTTTAATTAACAAAGCAGGTAGCCAAGTAAAATTAATATGCTTCGAATGCTTTTTGGATTCAGTTTGGAATGAGATTACTGTGATGGAATTTTAATAGCCAAATCATTTTCAAAGTTAAAGAACAGTTTGTCTGGAATCAGGGAACAATATTGTCAGCACTGAATCATGAGCAATAAAACATTAACTTAAAAAAACACACACCCAACAATCTACTCAGATACCAAATACTGTATTCAGTGGCTTCCTTGCACATATGCAAAAGCCTCTGCAAGCACATATTATTGCCTCATTTTCCTTGCTTAGGGCATCCCCAACGTAGAAAACAGTGGAGCAGCCATTAACCACACAGAAGGGGACTGTACTTACATCACAGCTGTACGGAGTCCGTGGGCCCCTCGTTCTATTGGAACCTGAACCAACTGAGGGAGGACATTGTGCCACTAAGACCTCACACATTCTGGTAACACCGGGAACAGTGTCTCTCTTCCAGTTTCTCCCCTGGTGAAGTGATGTTTGCAACAGCATCAAAAGGCTACTCAGCAGTATAATGAACATGGCTCCAATAAATGCACAATATAGAAAGGAGTGAACACAATATTTATAATCCTTGGCTTGGGGCCTAAATCCATTCCTGTACAAATCTGCCTGTGCTTTTAGTAACTTTGAATGAGTTACTAAACCGCTGGGAGAGATCAGGGGATTTTGGCTGGGTGCTCACCAGTTGTGGATGATACCCAGCTCTACCTCTCATTTAAACTGGAACCAGCGAAGGCAGTGAACAAGCTGTGTGGGTGTCTGGAGGCTCTTGGGGGATGGATGGTGGTTAACAGATTGAGGCTGGATCCTGACAACTACATACCAAAGACAATGCTTTAGTTCACTGCTTTTAAAACTGGTAATTGCTGAAGAAATAAAGTGAAGTGGAACTTCAAAAGCTCTTTGCATGGAATAGAAATGAATGGGTCTGATCCCATTTGTAACCTGAAGTGAAGTTTCCTTTCATTAAATAATATTCGCATATTTGCTGAAGCCACTACTTTGACTTCCTTTATTAGAACCCTTAATAACCTTGATGTTTGAGTTTGCTCTGAGGGTCTTTGTATCTTTTGTAATTCATTCATCCTGTAATGATATATGTCCCATTGCCTCAATGTGTGACAACAACACCCCAATTGTAATTGGGAGAATGGCCAAATTGGAAGACAAAGGTCCAAAATGGATTCACATTAGTAGAAGCAAACCTCAAATGCTTTTCAGATATTCAAATTACTTTAAATATTCATTTCAGACATCCCTTCACATTTCACAGATAGAGCCTAGCAACCAATGTTTTATTCTAGCGAGCAATGGTTGAACAAAAGAGCGACCAAGGCATGGAGAGTGTCTTCAGAATGATATGGCACAAAGGGATTCTAAGATGTCTTTTCTTTGTTACTTTACACCTAATTCTTTAATGGCCAACTACACACAGATTTTTTAAAACATTCATATGAAAGCACAAATTCAGTGCCTTATAAATCCCAGTTTACTCTATGGAACTTGATTTCACTAGGGTGTAGGTTAGTCCAATGGCCATTTCAGGATAACAAACTATGCTTAAACTTTATTTGAGAGTTCTAGTCTACTTTGTGACTCCGCCCTTGCCAACCCATTCCCACAACCCAGGGCCACCCCACCCACGGGGCGAGGTGAGGCAGCTGCGCCAGGCAGAAGGATCCTCAGGGGAAGCAGATCCGGCCTCCAGCGAATGCATTTCCCGCTGCTGATGCCATGGTAGTAATGACAGCTGTGGCCCTCTCCAGGGAGGCTGCACCTGCCATCTCCTTGGCAGCCACCCCAATGCCGCCTCTACAGCCACCTCCTAGCAAACAGGTGGTGCTAGTTCCCCACCATTGCTCCTGATTTAGATCTTCACTCACTTCACTTCACGCTTTCTTCCCTAGTGGATGGGGGGCACCATTTTGTGCTTTGCCTCAGAAGCCAAAATGTCTTGGGCTGGTCCTGCTACTACCTACGCTGCAGTCCACTTGTTGTGGGGCAGGGGAATCTTTTGCAAAGGGGAGCATGCTGCTGTATGCCATCCCCTTGACGAGAGCCCCACATGATCAGGATTCCCAGTCACATAGAGAACCTATGTCAAAACAACAGGATCCCCCTGACAAATGTTCTCTTTCTCTTGTGTGGCTGGGGGCATGATGGAAACACAAATGCAAGCATAGGGGTCAACAGACACAGCCTCACTCTCCTCCTCAACGTGACTGAAACTGAGTGGAGGGGAACACCCACCCAGGGCATTAGGATAGGGTAGAGCTACATGCATGTGGTGCCACCACATGCCTCAGGTGGTGGATCAAAGGGGGCAATGGATTGTATACACCATTCCAGTCCATGGGCTGACTGGCCTGCTTGCCCATGTGGCATCTGCCACCACTGCATCTGATGGCCAGCCAGCTCTCCACCTGCCCACTGCCACTGCCTGCCAGACATGGAGCACTGCCGCTGCCACAGAGCAACATCCAGCACTGCGTCCTTTCTCATAGTGAGGCTTTATGGTTGGGCTGGGGTGGCCACAGCTGGGCTGATGCTGCTTTGTTTAAACATTGGTGGAGGAGGCACTGGAGGAGGAGAAGAGCATTCGTGAGGTAGCCCTAACATTTAGATTTCTGGACCTATATAATGACACCATCCTATTATATGTTTCTCTGTCCCTATCAGTCAAAGATATGAAAGTGTGCTTAGCCTTATGGTGAATACGGAGCAGAATTCAACATGGAGCTGCCACTTTTGGTGCAACGGCAGCCTCACGTTGAGCATAATGTGCAGTTCCATCCTTAATCCCCAGAAATCATCTGAACAAGTTAAAAAAAATAAAGAAACAGAATGCAACAAATCATAGTTTGCCGCACAAGTGTCTGTATATCAAAATCAATACTAAAATGGTACTGGAAATTGTCTCCAGGAACTTGGCTTTCCTCTCTTTGACTTTTAATATGATTCCTTTCTACAATATTGATTAAATGATGAGGCCCAAGCTATAGTTTTGACAGTTGAAATGTTAGTTTGCTGGTTTGGAATGTGGTCAGACTTCTTAGTGAGACAGTACTTTTTGGATTGCTGATTTTGTATATGACACTGTGTGTGTTACTGTTATGGAGATTCCAATTTTGTGTTTTACAGCACTTATTTTGAAAAAGTGATGTTAAAAACAGTTGAAAACAACAATCACAAAAATAAGATAGGTCCTAAATATATACACCTCAAGTGATAACAGAATAAATGATGTAAGGCGGGAGCCCAAGATAGGAAAAGTGGTAGTAAGGGAATACCTGGCTACTTTAAGTGAATTCAGATCTCTAGGGCCTGGTGAGCTGCATCTAAGGGTATTAAAGGAGCTTGTGGGTGTAATTTCAGAGACTTTGCCTATGATATTTGAGAAATCTTGGAGAACAGGTGAGGTCCCTACAGAATGGAGGCAGGCAAATGTTGTTCCCATCTTCAAAAAGGGAGAAAAGGAAGATCCAACCTGTGAGCTTGACATCAATACCAGGGAAGGTCCTAGAACAGGTAACTCAACAGTCAGTCTGTGAGCATTTAGAAAAGGATGCTGTGATTACTAAGACCCAGCATGGGTTTCTTAAACATAAGTCATGTCAGACCAACTGATTTTCTTTTTGATGGAATTACAAACTTGGTTGATCAGGGAAATGCTGTGGACACAGTGTAACTTGATTTCAGTAAAGCTTTGATAAAATCCCCCACAATAACGGGCCTTTTCTGCAGTGGCGTTGCTTGCCAAGTACCCTGAAAAAAAGGACATTCAATGTTTTCCACGCAAGAACGTGACAGCCATTTTGGGTGCTGCGACCTCGCATGCTCTCATGCTGTGCTTTCATCCTAAAAAAAAGCGCTTTTGCCAAGGCTGTGATGTTGCACAGCGCCCCCCCCCATGCACATTTTGGGGTGACGTGATATCACACCCCCACAATGCACTTTTTGTGAGGCAAGAGCATGGCACAGGTCACATGACTCACCCGGGATTGCGTCCTGGAAGACTCGCATCCTGGTTTCCATCCTGCTGAGGGGGATGTTTCTTAAATGTAAAAAAGAGGAGCATGAATAGAGTTGCCATACGTCTGGGAAAACCTGGAAATGTCCTCTTTTGGGGGGGATTTTTACTTTTAAAAGGAAATGTCTGGGTTTGGGGGGGTTGGTTGGGGCTCAGGCTTGGGCTCAGACTGCTCTTCACACTGTGGCCGCTGCCAGCCCAAGCCAGGGAAAGAGGCCTGGTCCCGCATGTCTCTTTCCCCAGCTCAGGCTGGCAGTGGCTTGGGCTGTCCTCTTTTTTGCTCTTCTAGATATGGCAGCCCTAGGCACGGAGGAGGAATGGCTTATGAAACGGATGGACTATGCTGAAATGGCGAAATTAAGAGGACCTAATAATGAAGTGTTTAAGGAGGGATGGAGACCATGGATGGATTATCTATCCAAGTATCACCCAGACATGAAGCTGCAGGCAGGATTTGAAATAGAAGCAGTGGATTCTTGAAATATTTAGTGGTAGTGAAGTGAAGTTTCTATAATAAAATCATATGTATTGTAAAACAGCTAAGAAGAAGAAGAAGAAGAAGTAAAAAACAAACCGGGAAAGGAGGGGTGGGAAGTAAAGAAAGAAATTGTTGTGGAAAAAAAATGTCTATGACAATAAATGTTTGGGAATATTTTTGGAAATTTAATAAAATTGATTTAAAATAAGATAAAAAAGAGGGGCATGTGATAAGTAGATGGTCAGGTTGCCAGACAGTCAATATTTCGTTGGCGTGATCAGTAAAACCAGGTAACCAGGGTTATGGGCTGCAAAGCCACATTCTGCCAGATACTCTGCATGACCTCAGAGGTTACCACACCATCCTTGCTTTGTCGTGGCTCTTCCCTGACCTGCCACATTGTCCTGTGCTTGCCTATTCCAGACCCATGCAAGGCCTAATATTTGGCGGGGGTGGGTGAGGAGTAGGACCTCTAGAAGTTGTTGGAGGCTGGATGTAGCCCTATAAGACACCTCTGAGAATATATATTTAGAAAAGAAAGAAGGTGTTTAAGTTCAGATGCAGAGATGAAATTTTATTTTATTTTATTTTATTTTATTTTATTAATATCCCTTACCATTCCAGTAGTGAAAACAAAATTAAAAATTAAAAAATTCCTTCCAGTAGCACCTTAGAGACCAACTAAGTTTGTTCTTGGTATGAGCTTTCGTGTGCATGCACACTTCTTCAGATACACTGAAACAGAAGTCACCAGACCCTTATATATAGTGAGAGAGTGGGGAGGGGTATTACTCAGAAGGGTGGTGGGAATGGGTTATTGGCTGGTAGGTGTGGAAAACCTGTAGTGGTTCTTCTGGCTAAAGATAGATGGTTTAAAGATCTTTTGGGGTGCTTTGCAAGCTAATAATAATAATAATAATAATAATAATAATAATAATAATAATAATTTATTTATACCCCGCCCATCTGGCCGGGTCTCCCCTGCCACTCTGGGCGGCCTCCAACAAATACCAAAATACAATACAGAGTCACAAATTAAAAACTTCCCTAAACAGGGCTGCCTTTAGGTGTTTTCTGAATGTCAGGTAGTTGTTTATTCCCTTGACTTCTGACGGGAGGGCGTTCCACAGGGCGGGCGCCACTACCGAGAAGGCCCTCTGCCTGGTTCCCTGTAATTTTGCTTCTCGCAGTGAGGGAACCGACAGAAGGCCCTCAGCGCTGGATCTCAGTGTCCGGGCTGATTGATGGGGGTGGAGACGCTCCTTCAGGTATACAGGACCGAGGCCGTTTAGGGCTTTAAAGGTCAGCACCAACACTTTGAATTGTGCTCGGAAACGTACTGGGAGCCAATGCAGATCTCTCAGGACCGGTGTTATGTGGTCCCGGCGGCCACTCCCAGTCACCAGTCTAGCTGCCTCATTCTGGATTAATTGCAGTTTCCGGGTCACCTTCAAAGGTAGCCCCACGTAGAGCGCATTGCAGTAGTCCAAGCGGGAGATAACCAGAGCATGCACCACTCTGACAAGACAGTCTGCGGGCAGGTAGGGTCTCAGCCTGCGTACCAGATGGAGCTGGTAGACAGCCGCCCTGGACACAGAATTAACCTGCGCTTCCATGGACAGCTGTGAGTCCAAAATGACTCCCAGGCTGCGCACCTGGTCCTTCAGGGGCACAGTTACCCCATTCAGGACCAGGGAGTCCCCCACACCCGCCCGCCTCCTGTCCCCCAAAAACAGTACTTCTGTCTTGTCAGGATTCAATCTCAATCTGTTAGCCGCCATCCATCCTCCAACAGCCTCCAGGCACTCACACAGGACCTTCACTGCCTTCACTGGTTCTGATTGAGAGGTAGAGCTGGGTGTCATCTGCATATTGATGAACACCCAACCCAAACCCCCTGATGATCTCTCCCAGCGGCTTCATATAGATATTAAAAAGCATGGGGGAGAGGACAGAACCCTGAGGCACCCCACAAGTGAGAGCCCAGGGGTCTGAACACTCATCCCCCACCACCACTTTCTGAACACGGCCCAGGAGGAAAGAGCGGAACCACTGTATAACAGTGCCCCCAGCTCCCAACCCCTCTAGCCGGTCCAGAAGGATGTTATGGTCGATGGTGTCAAAGTCCGCTGAGAGATCCAGCAGAACCAGGAAACAGCTCTCACCTTTGTCCCTAGCCCGCCGGAGATCATCAACCAGCGCGACCAAGGCAGTTTCAGTCCCATGATGAGGCCTGAATCCTGATTGGAAGGGATCCAAATGGTCCGCATCTTCCAGGCGTGCTTGGAGTTGTTCAGCAACCACCCGCTCAATCACCTTGCCCAAGAATGGTAGATTTGAGACTGGGCGATAGTTGGCCATATTGGCCGGGTCTAGAGATGTTTTTTTAAGAAGCGGTTTAATGACCACCTCTTTCAGCGGGTCTGGAAAGATTCCCTCGCAGAGGGAAGCATTCACCACCGCGCAGAGCCCATCGCCCAGCCCTTCCCGGCTAGCTTTTATAAGCCAGGATGGGCAAGGATCTAGGAGACAGGTGGTCGGTTTCACTCGTCCAAGCAGCCTGTCCACATCCTCGGAGGTAACAGATTGGAATTGATCCCATGAAACATGACTAGACAGGGCTCTAGCACTCTCCCGCCCCGGCCCTGCTCCCACGGTGGAGTCTACCTCCTTCTGAATCTGAGCGACTTTATCTGCAAAAAACTTTGCAAAAGCATTGCAGGAGATCTTGGGGTCCCTACCAGACCCCGGTGACAAAGGTGGTTCTGCTAGGTTGCGAACCACCTGGAAGAGTCTCCTGCTGCTGTTTTCTGCAGATGCAATAGAAACATTGCCACTTGGTAGGCTCGAAGTTGAGCTCTAGCCCGTGTCCGGTCTGATTCAGAATGAGTTTTCCGCCACCGGCGCTCTAGCCGTCTCAGCGACTGTTTCATCGCCCTCAGCTCCGGGGAAAACCACGGAGCTGTCCGGGCTCCATGCAATCGGAGAGGACGCTTCGGAGCCAGACAGTCAATAGCCCTGGTTAACTCCGCATTCCAGCGGGCCACCAGGGAATCAACTAAAAGGCCATCAACATGGGATAATGCATCCCCTACCACTCTCTGGAAGCCAATTGGATCCATTAAGTAGCGGGGGCGGACCATCTGAATCGGTCCCACCTCCCTGCAGAGGGGAAGGGTCGCAGAGAAGTCCAGTTGCACCAGGAAGTGATCTGACCATGGCACTTCTTTTGTTTCACTTTTACTTAGTGTCAGATCACCAACATCCATAGAGGTAAACACCAGGTCTAAGGCATGTCCGCGGCTATGAGTTGGACCAGACTTATTCAGGGACAGCCCCATGGAGGCCATGCTTTCCACGAAGTCCCGAGCGGCCCCTTGTAAGGTCGTGTCGGCATGGATGTTAAAATCCCCTAAGACAACCAAACTAGGTGTCTCCAGGAGCATATCCGCTAACACTGTCAAATGGGAGATATGCCAGCCTACACAGACAACAGAATGAATGAAGAGAAGCTGATGGATTCTAAGTGGTACTGAGTCTCTAGCAGACATTTGTACTCATATTGCTTTGCTCTATGGCTCACTCAGTGTGCAAAAATAGACTGTCTCCAGGCAATCAGAGTCTCTCCTTTAGGACACAGAGATTTAAATCTGTGTCACTCTGTGTTTGTGTAAGCCCCAAATCCTTCAAATATGCATAAGCTCCCCCCACCCCACCCCCGCCAATAGATGTTCTGATATTTAGCCTAGCTTACTAGCCAGCTGCTTCAAACCCTTTAATGGTGAGCAAGGGCTTGGGAAATAACAGCGCTGACAAGAAGCTTATCAGCTTCACCAAATGAATGATCATCCTGGGCACCTCAAAGCAGCAGAAGAGATGGAATACGTACTGGCAGACAGAAAGCACCAGAAGCACATAGTGGAAGGAAGCAGCACAAAATAAACTTTATTGGGATCTTTCATTCATGGAGAAATAGTCATCTTGCAGGGCCTGAACTCTGGATCTGGCATGGGTAGCTAACGGGCCTATTTGGACCTGAAGTGAATGTTGCTCAGGGAAGGCAGGGAAGGCAGAAGGAGAGGGGCCAAGAACTCCAAGGGGTGCCAATGGCACAGAGAAAACCTGTAGGGAAGATGGAACCCCAATAGCATCCATCTGCTGCCAAGCCGAATTGTGGGAACAGATGACACCAAGTCAATGGAATAGAAATGGACAGTAGAAAGGCAGAGAGGAGGAGAGGATTTTATAATGCTTTGATTAGACAGTCAAAACACCCAAGACCAGCCTGATGATATACCACAAACACAAAGGATCTGAATCACTATGTACATTTACATATCTTTATTAAAGCTGGTTTTTAGTGTTTTCAAGAAAACATACAAATAACCAACCAGACACGTTTTAATTTCCAAATAGCTGAGTGTAAGGATCTGGAGTACTGGCAGCATATCTACTTCCTACTAAGTATTGCCAGGATATAAACATGGGTAAATGTCTTTCTAAAAGGTTCTGTGAGGCTCAGGCGGTCTCCCACTGTCGGGTTCTGTGATTCTCCCACACAAGACGCGACCTTCGACAGTTAATTATTTAAGATTTAGGCCTATTGTTGCATTACAGACAGCTCCGAACGGAGCTCAGTTAACACATTCCTCACATGATGATCCAGTTGCCGAATCTGCCCTCTTCTTCTGGCCCCGACAAGGAAGCCCCCACCTTTTCTTTCTCCCAGACATGGGCCTTTCTGTTAGCCAAGTTATTCTATGGGTCCTTGGAGATTCTGCCTCCCCTATTTCCTCCTCTCCCTCTGTTGTTTCATTCTCAGAGCTGGCAAGTTGCATTCCTGCAGGCTGTACCTCCCTCTCGTTCTCCCTGTGTACAGGGGTTGAATTACTGCTGCTCCATGCCTGTAGGTTAGTCTTACAGAACTTGGTGTGGTTGTCCGCACATGCGCAGTCCACCTGGGATGCTGTGCGCATGCCATGACATCAGGGTGCGTGCGCTAGGAAGCGGCGCCCTGGGCAGCAAAGCGGCTCCCTACACCCCTGCCATTAGGTCCTGTCATGTCCGACTCTGGGGTTGCGCCGCTCATCTTGCTTTACTGGCTGAGGGAGCCATCGTACAGCTTCCGGGTCATGTGGCCAGCATGACTAAGCCGCTTCTGACAAACCAGAGCACCGCACGGGAATGCCGTTTACCTTCCTGTCAGAGTGGTACCTATTTATCAACTTGCACTTCATGCTTTCAAATTGCTAGGTTGGCAGGAGCAGGGACCGAGCAATGGGAGCAATAGGGATTCGAACCACCAACCTCCTGATCGGCAAGCCCTAGGCTCTGTGGTTTAACCCACAGCACCACCCTGTTATTAGGCTAACCCGAAATAGCACAAATTAGTGTGCAAGTTTTCCACTTTTCTAAATCTTCATCAGGTTAGATTATAAACAGAGCCCGGGGGGACGGGACGGGGGGGACGGACTGATGCTGAAGCCATAGATGAGATGCTACATCTCTTTCCACAGATCCTCTTATGACTGTGATTGGTTTTAGGCTTCATAACTTCAACATTACCCAAAATTTAATTTTTCCCACCTCCATTGCTCTGTTTACCATCTAGCCTGATGAACAGTTATGGAGAACTTTAAGGCTTGTACAATATTTTATGATATTTTGATTGGCCTAATAAAAGTATTGCCACCATGTTATTTTGAATTTTTTTTCAAGGGCCAACACAACCACCTTTATTTTTTGTGTGAGTGTCACACATTACATTTGCAAAGATGTTTTCGACTTGTTCATAATGCTTTAATCTACATCCTGTTCCAAAACTCATTTGTAGTTTTGAAATTTATTATTATTGATATTTATATGGAATCTCTCAGACATTGAAAGGGCCTCAAAGTTAGTTTGCAACATCGTTTAAAACAATAAGAAATCCATTGAACAATGAAACTGAACAAGAAAATGGCTAAAATCCAAAAGACAGATATTAAATCCACAGAAGGAGGGAAAAACAAAACCAAAGGCACTGGAGAACAAAAACTTTTGGGTAGGCTTGCCATACATCAGCAAAATTCCTGACACGTCCTGGTTTTCGGGTATAAAAATTGCACCAGGGGGGGGGGGGAACTTAACAATTTTGGGGTCTTCCTTTAAAAAGGAAGTTGAGCATCCTGAAGCTGGGCATCCCTTGACCTGAGTCAGTACCAGAACTGAACAGCTTCTGTGACACGTCCCAGCTGGAGCCCAATAGCAATCAACTTTATTACTCATAGCCTTTGCAAACCTTACATCCATTCATAGCATAAATAAAAGTTTTAAAAGCAAAATGTACATTGACGGCACACATTAAAATATTTCACAACTTAAATGAATACACACACAAAAAAACCTCGAAATAAATAGCAGAACACCCAATATTACTCAAACTCATTAATGAGTATGCCTAGTTTTCTGGTGTCTGTGACCAATCATGACACCATCTAAATCATATCAAACAGATTACCTATTAATAACTCTTTCATAAAATCCCAAGGTGCTTTAACCAGATGTTGTAAAAGAATGTTTGAAAAAGAAGCCCTTCAAATATCCTAGTCCTAAACTGTTCAGGGATACAACGTAAAAGACACTCGCTCACGTCTCTGCTTTGGTGAACGGTGCACACACCATATAAATGTGCTGGGAAATGGCCTGGAACAACTGACCTCAGGTATCTTCTCCTCCAGAATCAGAATCGGAATGCATTTACCAAACTTGCGACTTTCCCAGCTTCTGCGTACCAGAGACCATAGATAAAGCGGGTTCTCCTTCATGGAGAGCATGTGTTGCGGTGGGGGCCAGCAAATTACCCCTTGGTTGCTGGGCGGGTTAGTATGGATGGCCACTGCTGTGATTGGACCCAGGGGTGTTGTTGGGGAGATTTGTATGTTGCAATTTGTGATGGACAGCCCAGCGTCTATACATTGGCCTGTATGCAACGTGATATCCCTCTTGGCTGTGTGCTTCGGATCACCCGCCCTCCCTCCCCTATATTTAGGCCTCTGCTTATTGACCTTGCTATGCCTGTCATGGGGTCGTCTGTTGTTGGGGCAGGGGCCAGGTAGGAATTTTTCCATTTGGCTGATTGGCTGGTGCCATCTGGTTTTTGCCTACTGCGTAGCAAATAGTCACAACTTGTAAGGTTGGCGGTTTGTTGTTGTTGTTCAGTCGTTCAGTCGTGTCCGCCTCTTCGTGACCCCATGGACCAGAGCACACCAGGCACGCCTATCTTTCACTGCCTCCGGCAGTTTGGCCGAACTAATGCCAGTCGCTTCAAGAACACTGTCCAACCATCTCATCCTCTGTCATCCCCTTCTCCTTGTGCCCTCTATCTTTCCCAACATCAGGGTCTTTTCCAGGGAAGGTTGGCAGTTAGGCATTGGTTATTATTGTTGGTTGGAGGAGGGGTTATGATTGACTGTGTCTGCCCCTCCATTTGATGCTGGTGTTCGGGGAATTCCGTTAAAGGAATCCAGGGGCTCGACATGCTTTTGTCTGTATCCCCTGGTGGGGGGCCAGGGCCTTGCAAGAGCCTCTAGGAGCCTCGGGGGAGAGGGGAGGGTCAGATTGCCCGGCTCCCTTTCTCGCCCCAGAGTGTTTTCCCCTTACTGACGGTCGTCAGTTCTGTCCACAGCGGGACAGATAGTCTTAACCAATGCCTAAGCAACCACTCACATTATTTGTATTTTAATAAAGTTGTAGCCAAAATTATGCCAAAAACCAAATCTAAAATTCTGTCTGATGTGTGAATTTATTTGAGGGGTGGTTTGGGGACCTCAACACGCAATGGGTGCAGCTGTCAGTGTGCTTGCTTGGGTTGCAGAGATCAGAAGCTGAGCATGCAGCCAGGGGGTGGTTCTGCATGCTTTTCAGAGCAAAACAGAAGGGTGTGCTACCACCAATTAAGCTTTAGGTTGGCCAGCTGAGAGTATAGAGAAAGTCTGGATGGAGAAGCCGTGGTTAAGTTTGAAAGGTCTTATCTCCCCAGCTTCTCCACTTTTCAGCCACTACATCAAATCTTATTGGTGCAATGGGGGGGCGGGAGACTGGATTTTGGAGGTGTTGCTCAGGTGGCCATATGTAAAAGGCTAGGTGTTGTGTTAGAATTTATATACTTTATCAATGCAATATTATGCATGACTTACTCCTAATGGGACTTACTCCTAGAAATAAAAGTATTGCAGTCGGAATGTTATAAATCATTAATTAACCATTCACAGTTTCTTATCTCAATGTTTCATGGGTGCTAACTCAATACTGCAGCAAGTGAAGTTTAAAGAGCCATTTTATTATATTACTGATTAAATATTTAAATAAAAGTGTTTAATCATGAATTAAAAATTCATAAACCCACCCATTAATGAACTCACAACTTAGAAATTCCAAAGACAGTTCAAGTTTGTCAGACTCATTGAGGTCCTCAAAGTTTGTGGCTTCACAGCTGAATTTATTAGCAAAAAACAAAACAAAAACCATTCTAAATTTGATTTGCAAATCTGAAATGTCCTATTTGTGTCAAATCAAGTACCTCTCCAATGTAGATTATTACAGGGGGGAAAGTTGCCTTCCAACAATGTATGACTTGTCACAGTTGATGTGGGAAGAAAGCTGAAATGCAATGCAATGTGAAGAGTGCAAAAATGTGCTTTGGATTTTTTAAAAGAGAACTGGGAAGCAGTTAATAACGATGCAAATGGTTTTAGGCACATGACCTCTGAGCTAAGGCTGAAGGAACTGGCTGGATTGTGGTTTAAGTTACATCTTTGTGTCTATGATTTTGCTCCTTTCTCCTTTGCCATAGAATCAAAATATCAGGAGAGTAGATGCAAGGCTATACTTTAGTTCACAACTAAAGAGAAGTAGAAAACTAGGGCTGAACCAAAACATTCTCAGAAAATAATTTTATGAATTTTTTTTGAAAATGTTCTTTTTCAAACAGTTGAATAAATTCAGTCCGCTCCTGAAGAATAAACTGAAAATAAACTGAAAAATTGCCTTCTCATTTACACCAGCCATGAATTTTAGGCACAACTGTTGACTTACTCCTTCATTCTCCTCTCTCAGCCCATTGCTTCCTTCATCTACCAATGTGGATTTGCAATAGAGATTCATTCAACATTAAGTGAGCTGAAATTTCTTAGAAGTCTTTTTTTTTCTTGTGAAAAATTGTTGAAGAATTTTGACTCCTCTCTAAGAATATTTGGTGAAATTACACTCCCCATTTCACACACCCAAATAGTAAAGAGAATTTTGCGTGGCCATTTCCCCTCAGTCCTATAGGAAGCCAACAGAATCTGAACCTGTAAGCAAGAAGCCATTTTATTTACCACCTCAATGACCTCATATGGGATTGTTGGCATTTGTCTGTCTCAAGAGACAATGGAGTGTTCCTCTAGGGGTGAAGTCTAACCGCAGGAGTATCACAGTGCTTGCTGTGGCTGCAGAAATTGGCAACATGTAACTGCTGCCTCCCACATTGCTTTTGCTGCATGAGCAGCACCAAAGTGAATTCTCTGGGGCGCAAGTCTGGGCAGTGTGTATGGAGCCTGGCTGATGTGGTCCAAACGAAAGCAGAGGAGTGCATTTGGCACCAGCTTGACTGCAGGAGTTGCTGGAAGGAGGCATACACAGCGCCATCCAACTGTCTTAGGGATTCCACTTTGTATCTGTGAAGGGTTAACTCCTTAGCCTTTTCTTCTAACGCCCCCTGGGATCCTTCTAGTGACCCCCCCCATGGGGTGGTATCACCCACTTTGGGAAACACTGGTCTATACCAGGGGTCAGCAAACTTTTTTAGCAGGAGGCCAGTCCACTGTCCCTCTGACGTTGTGGGGGGCCGGACTATATTTTGAAAAGAAGAAGAAGAAGAAGAAGAAGAAGAAGAAGAAGAAGAAGAAGAAGAAGAAGAAGAAGAATGAATTCCTATGCCCCACAAATAACCCAGAGATGCATTTTAAATAATAGGACACATTCTACTCATGTAAAAACATACTGATTCCCAGACCGTCCGTGGGCCGGATTTGGCCCCCAGGCCTTAGTTTGCCTATCCGTGGTCTATACTAACCAGCAGAGGTCCCACTCTCTAAACTCCTTAACATACTTCTAAAATATGTTGTTGGAATGGGGCCAGAAACTCTTGAGTTTTCTAGACTTAGTGTTGAAGAGCTAGAACTTTACATTGGAAAAAGGAAAGGTATTAGATACTGTCTGATGCAGGGGCGTCGCTGGGGAGGGGCGGTGGGGGCGGGACGCCCCCAGTGACAGGGTGAGCAGCGGCGGGTGGGGGTGTCAAGCGGCGGCCCCTCCCGCCACTCCCACGCGCCGCCGCTCCCTCCGTCACCCCCGGAGCAGCAGCACATGGATGGGGTGCTTCTGCCGCTTTTTTTCGGCGGGGGGGGGCGACCCGCGAGGGGGGTTGTCACCCCCTCCTCGCTGGTCACCCCCCCCCGCCGAAAAAACCGCGGGGGGGGGGGGCGGGGAAAGCCTGGAAAGGAAGCAGAGCAGGCGTGTTTAAGCGCCGCTCTGCTTCTTTTTCCGCTTTCCGCCGCTTTTTTTCGGCGGGGGGGGGGGGGGGCGACCAGCGAGGTGGGGGTCACCCTTGTCACTCCCTCCTCGCTGGTCACCCCCCCCCGCCGAAAAAACCGCGGGGGGGGGGCGGGGAAAGCCTGGAAAGGAAGCAGAGCAGGCGCGTTTAAGCGCCGCTCTGCTTCTTTTTCCGCTTTCCGCCGCTTTTTTTTCGGCGGGGGGGGGGGGGCGACCAGCGAGGTGGGAGTCACCCTTGTCACTCCCTCCTCGCTGGTCACCACCCCCCCCCCGCCCAAAAAACCGCGGGGGGGGCGGGGAAAGCCTGGAAAGGAAGCAGAGCAGGCGCGTTTAAGCGCCGCTCTACTTCTTTTTCCGCTTTCCGCCGCTTTTTTTCGGCGGGGGGGGGGCGACCAGCGAGGTGGGGGTCACCCTTGTCACTCCCTCCTCGCTGGTCACCCCCCCGCCGAAAAAAACCGCGGGGGGGGGGCGGGGAAAGCCTGGAAAGGAAGCAGAGCAGGCGCGTTTAAGCGCCGCTCTACTTCTTTTTCCGCTTTCCGCCGCTTTTTTTCGGCGGGGGGGGGGCGACCAGCGAGGTGGGGGTCACCCGTCACCCCCTCCTAGCTGGTCACCACCACCCCCCCGCCGAAAAAAAGCCTCGGAAAAGGGGAAATCCCCCCTTTCTGTATACACGTGCGTCGTGACGTCATGATGACGTCACGGCGCGCGCGTCGTGCCCCTCCCCCAGGGGGTGCCTCTGCGCTGCCGCCGCCCCCAGCAGCGCAGAGGCTAGCGACGCCACTGGTCTGATGGCCACTTCACACATTGTGTTTTAGGTGTACTCCTAAAAATATAAAGTGTAAAGGAAATAAATATATTTATTATGCAGGAGTACTACTCAGGGAGCTGTGATTGCTGCAGATCAGGTCCTCCCTCAAAGAGGGCACGTGTTGCTGTGAGACCTGGAAACCGACACCTGGTGTTGTGGGTGGGTATGATTGGTCAGCCACAACACTCAAATTGGAAGGTCCCTCAATGCTGGGTTCAGTCGGGCCAATGGGGCGCAGTCCAAATGGATCAAGGGACCTACAGTATTTATACCCATGCACGTGACCCAGAGCTTCTTCTTTCAGTGCATGCATTCAGAACACCCGCCCACCTCTCCCTACTTTTAGGGCTCTTGTGCTTGACCTTGCTATGCCGTCGTGTGTCGCCTGTCGTTGAGACAGGGGCACGGCAGGAATTTTCCCCACTTGGCTGATCGGCTGTTGCTATTTGGGTTTCGCCTGCCGCGTAGCAAATCGCCACAACTTGTAAGGTTGTGGATAAGCTCTTGTTCAGGTGATAGCGATGGGAGAACGCTCTTGCCATCCCTATGTGAAGCGTATTCCGTTAAAGGAATCCAGAGACTCAGTGGTTTGGTCAACCCCTGAGAGTGGGTTGTGCCTGTGCCTGAGTCTAGGGGGACATTTGGGTGGCGGATAGAGCAGGTCCCCGGCTTTCCACTTATTCAGGTGTTCACCCTTGGCTGATCTATGCTGGCGCCCTGGGTCAGCGCTACCTGCATGAGCTAGTCGAACCAGAGCCTATGCAACCACTCACTTGCGGTAATCAATAAAGTTGTGGCCTACATTCTGCCAAAAACCAAACTAAAATTTGCATCAAGTGTGAATTTATTTAGGGGGGAGGTTTCTGGGTCTGAACACGCAACTCTCTTTTAAGTGAATGCATGTAACACATGGTAGCAAACAGGTTTGTTCTCTGTGACGTGTGAATGGCCCTGAGACAACAAATGCTCCACCACTCCGCATTGTAAAAAATACTGTGACCAACATTCAGTGCAATTGTGGGTCTTCTATTTACTTCTTTTAGAAAATCTGGGAACCATGGAATGTGAATCTTCCCAAGAACAGGACATCCAAAGTCTTTGAAAATCAATGATTTCCTCTCCCTTCAATACAAATGTATTTGAATCAAATTTTTAATGGGAAAAATAAATCTAATTAATGAAATAACATTAATAATCAGAAATTACTCATAAACTGACGGCTTGTTGAATTTAATCAACACAATGCTTGCCTTATAGGTCTATTATTCTACCTTAAAAGCTACAGGAAATAATGTTGCCAATGAAAAATAGGATATTCAAGCTATCAGAACAGGTAAGACTTAAGGACAGTGCAAGTTTATGTGTATAATGTGATGTTTATCATGGAAGCAAGGATGGATCAGTCTATTTCTGGCAATTGCTCAATTTTGCATGTACTGCTACGTAACTCTGTTACATTGTGTTTCTGCATTAATCTGTGGTAATATTGGAAATCCATATGAAAATGTGTATTTAATAACATATTTAAATATGTATTTTATCACAGAAATATGCACTTAAATACATACTTTATATCTAATCACATATAAAGATGTGCATTTTGGTACTTTTAAAACCAGGAACTGTATCAGAAAAGTGTGAAATCTGAAGGGTTATTGCATTCCAATATGTATATTAATCTGGAAGCTGCAAGTTGGGTTGATTCACTTAAAAATGTGAATCAAACAAAATTTTGCTCCATCCTGAAAAGGAAGTAGCTTACTTGGAATGGCAAAAGCAAAACACGCACCCCAGGCTATGAACACATTAACAGCTTAAAACACAGAGAGGTCATTCCCCTGATCGAGTTCAAGACATGCTTTCATGCTGTTGTACACAGCAGGGAAGGCGTGAAGATGTCCTCACCTGACACACATGACCTGTTTTGTTCCTTCGGCCATGCACCACCATCACCCCAACTCCTATTTATGGAGCTATCAGCTGCTGTAATCCATGCCTATGCAATGGCTTTCTCCAATGTACACACTTCGGTTTAACTGCAAAATGAATGTGGCCAGTGGCGGAGGAAGCCACTTTGCTACCTGGGGCAGCGGGGCGGAGGCACCCCCCTGGGGGTGGGGCATGATGCATGCGTTGTGGCGTCACAAAGCACATTGGATGCACTGCACATGCCCGAAATTTCCGGGCATGCGTAGTACATCTGGGCCGGAAAAAGCCGCTGAAAGGGGGGGGAGGGGAAGCAAAGCAGGTGCTTGAAAGCTCCTGCTTTGCTTCCCTCCCCCCCCCCCCTTTCAGGACTTTTTTCAGCGCTGGGCTCCCTGGGCAGGCGGAGCCACGGCATGGCGGCGAGGGGCAGGGCAGGGAGTGTCACCCTCCCCCAGGGCGGTACAGGGGACAGACCACCCCCTACGCCCCCCTCGCTCCGCCCCTGAATGTGGCTTGAGTTTGGCTTTCAAATTGAAGTTGGTTTGAGGGGAAAAGGATCAAACAGCAACATTGTTCAAGAAACTACAGAGTAGCTCTGCATCATGAGTTATGGTGTATGTACACAGATTCAGTGGGATTGCACTGAAGCCGGAGTAGATGAGCAGCGTGTACCCAGCCTTAGGCTTCTTTGACACAACTCAAGGAATACAGCATTGGCAATGGCAGACTTTGGTCTTTCACATTTCAGCAGCACCCTGTGCAAGGCCAAAATTCAGTGCCCCCCCCCACCTCTTGCCTTCCGTTTTGCTCAGTTCTCTACATCCTAGTTACGACACCCTGTGGCACCCCCTCGGCTCAGCACCCAGTGCAGCAGAACTTTTCAATGGCTCAAAGGGGCTCAGGAGTTTCATTGCTGGGGCTCATCATCATAACTGGGGAAAGCTGGATCCATCCTTCCTGTGAGTATATGCACTGGTCTTAGTTACAGTCACTAAGTATTGGGGGATCTTGGCCAATAGGCTGGAGCCAATGGACTGGTGGTACATTATAGGATCATAGTTTAAGCGACTGTAGCTTAAACTGCTCCACTGAACTGAGCAATAAGACCCTAAGTGGAACATAGCACTAGTGAAGAACTTGGAAGTTCTCAGACTCAACTACTATTTAAAAAAATCTCTAAAGCAAATAGAGAAGACATGGAGCTTCATAATTTATAAATTGAAATTGCTTAATTTCTAAGCCTCTCTCATAAAACTTGAGAACTCCTTCCATAAAATGTTCCCCATAGTGCATAGTCAATAAAGATAAATGAATTGTTTACTGAAGGAAAGCACACAGCCT
Source organism: Lacerta agilis (assembly GCF_009819535.1). Classification (NCBI taxonomy): domain Eukaryota; kingdom Metazoa; phylum Chordata; class Lepidosauria; order Squamata; family Lacertidae; genus Lacerta; species Lacerta agilis. Next base: position 1,933,815 of record NC_046323.1, on the reverse strand, counting down.
GAGCTCACACAATGTTTAATTTAATTAATCAGTGGGAGAGAAAAATATTGAAATATTAAACATAAACTCCACCCAACCAGATAGAATGTGCCCACAGTTTCATCTGCTCAACCATCACCATATAGTGGTTTATTCTTCCTTAATACAGCAGGGAACATAAATAATATCTGTGAAATCAGATGTAGTAAGAAGATACTCTAAACTGTATTGAGTAAAGAGATAGAATTAAAGTGGTCTTTGTAGAGCAGACGCGTTTTTAACAATCCCATTATATTTTTCTGATAGGATTGCAACTATTGCGTAGGACACAAATATGAGAGATTAAAATAGATGGGAGCCTGCCATTGGCTTGGATCTACACCAGCAGAGTTTTATCTGGCATGATTATACATACAGATGGTGACTGGAAAGAGGAGCAGGTGAAGCCCTTCTCCTTGTCTCTCCTTTCAGCCAAAGCTGGCTTGAACCTGCAAGGCTTCACCCACTTACTGGTACATACCTGGGAGTTCAGCCCTGCAGAACTCAACAAGGCTTACATCTGAGTAAACATACATAGGGCTGTGCTGTCAATTTTTATTGTTTCTGTTGGTTTTACTGCTTTTTAAAATTGCTCTGCTGTGATTCTTAACTGTATTTCATTTCTTATTTTCATCTTAGCTTATGTCCAAGCCATGTTGACAGCTGTTAGCTGAAGAATAAAACACAACACAGAGGAATACAGAGAAATAAAGGAACACAACTCACAAAACTCTGTATGCAATTATATAGGACTTCCCAAAGACAAAATGTAAGAATAAAATGTTAATATTTCACCAAGTGTCAGCTTCTTTAAATATAGACTTTACATAATATAGACAATACTAAAATCATGTTTAAGTGAAACACGAGATCTTCCAAAACCAAAGTTCTATGAAAATATTCCTTCATTCAATAAAGAGAAAACAATCTCTACTAGCATATTTGTTTCCAAAGGATAATCCACAGACTGGAAAAACCTATCCACACCCCCAGTCGTGTTGTAGCGTTGCTCTCAATCACTCAAACCACAGTGGCAGTGCTCCAACTGTGTGAAATCCCAAGCGGGACTCTGATGGTGAGATCACTGGGTGCAAATCTCTGTTTTGAATATCTTCCTCTGGTTGGCACTCAATGGAATGATAAGATCGCAAAACACATGCTTAAGTATGATGCATCAGCCCCTGTAGAATGATCAGTGCCTTTTCAAATTTATAGAGCAGACTTATCTAGTTAGCTGAAGAGTAGCACACACACACACACACACACAACTCTTTGATGAACAGCTGTCAGTATGGTCTAGACATAAACTTAGACATAAGCTTCAGCAGAGGTTTTTTTTTTTTAAAAAAAAAAAGATTTAAAAAAATAATTAAATAAGAAGTCTGGAACTTTCCTGTGGATTCAAAGAACAAACTATAATTCAGCAAATCCTGTAGGAACAGACAACCAATACTCAGAATACTCAATCATTTCTGACCATTGATTCAAGTCATCACTCTGAAGATATTGTATATTTCAACTGTAATCTTATAAGAATGTTCTGAACGTCCTCCACATAGAGCATAATGAAGTAACAGAATCCTCAGGTGAGGCAATACTGTGTACCACTTCTAGGTGGGGCGATGCTAATTTTGAGTGATCCCTCATCATGCAAACAGCTCTCTGCAGGTAAAATAAAAAACTGAAACACAACAACCATGAGCACAAGAATAATGCTCCACTCCATCCACTGCTATGCTAGTTTGCTCTTTGCATGCAGTTTGTTTAGACAGAAGAGACATGGGGAGGGTTGAAAGGTTGAAAACAAGAAGCTCAAAGGAGCCGCGATGAGAAGCAACAAGGAGAACCTGATGGCACTTAGTTAAGCCCAGGGCCAGTTCTTTTTCTTCCTCTGTGTTCCATCCCACCACTGAACCCTGGAGATGGAGGGTAATTAGGAGTGTGCCGGGGAGGGAATGCCTCCTGGAGAATATATGCAATAGTTTGTAGCTGGGTCCCACAAGGCTGAAGCTTGGAAGCTGAAAGCACAGAATTTTTAATACAGTAAAATTATTTTTAAGGGGCGGTCACCCTCCAACGGCCACCTGGAGGGGGCAGGAAAACCTGGAGACTTCAGGTCAGCCTGATTCGATAGAGCACAAGACTCTTAATCTTAGGGTTGTGGGTTCGAGCCCCACACTGGGCAATTTTTTCCTGCATTGCTATGTTTCTAACCCTATCCTGGGAGGCAGGATATAGTGGGTCATACTAGCTCCAGAAATAAAAATGTTATTTGAGGGAAAGGTGCATGAGATATGCCTGTGCTCAAATATGCTTTAATTTAAGGACCCTGGAAATATTTTTATGGTGGAAAGGGGGGTCTCAAGTTGACCCAATATTAAATGAAATAATAAATTCATAAGGGATTCCAACTATATTCAAAAGACACAGGCAATATCACAGAATATTATAGATTGGTAGAAGGTTACTCTTCAAGGGTCAGCCTCTTCACTCTCAACCTCAGCTCTGTCTCCGTCTCCCCATTAATGTTCAGCTCAGCTCCTCCTTCCATAGTAAAGCTCTGCTCATAAGGCATAGCAAGCCTCCATAGTCAGTTGCTGGGTCTGCGAAAATGGGCTACGCAGCTCCCTCTTCTTTATGAACCAGCCTTCTCTACAACAGGAGCCTTTTTTGTTTTATCATGCCTGGCAGAGGCCTTAGCGGCTGGCCAACCATGGGGGGAATCTAGCTCCCTCTCTGCACTTTTTCCTAGAGCCCCAGGTTTTACTGCAGCATTTGTATGAACAGCAGAGAATTGAGCTTATTACCAAACAATGAGCTTAAAGAAGCCCAATAAATGGTTGCCTTAAAAGTTCCAGCCTTGTGACAAAGCTTGCCATGAAGTGGGAATTTAGATGTGTGAGCAGGATGCATTGTTATAAGAGGATGAAATAGGATAGCCCAAATGTTTTTGACAGCTAGCTACTATGGAGAATTCACAGGGCAGCAGTGCCAGCACTCACAGAACAATGGCAAGCCACCTGTTTATACTAAATGCCACCTGACAGACTTGTCTGCTGTGCCTGAGGAGCCTGACATATCCTTCCTTCTACAGGTTCTCCAAGGGGACAAAGAATCAGTGAGCAAGAAGATTGTTAACAAAAAGAAAAACAAGAGAGCAGGAATGACATGACTGAAAGTAACTGGTGGAGCCCTGAATATCCCTTAGTGGGACCAAGTGTGAGTGATGGCATTTATTTATGTCTGTGGGTGGCCGAATCAACCGCTGATGGAATGGTGAACAGAAAACAGATTCCCCCCCCCCTTTTAAATGTGAAACACATCCAGCTAAGCTTGAGGCACACATCAAAGTTTAGCATTTAGCAGTCCAGAAACTAAGGTTTGTTGTCATTAGATATGTCCTATGCCAGAAGCATCTGGCTCAAAAGTGTCTCTCTAATAGTTTCTGCAGCCTTTTATGTTAATGCCACTCAAGGTCCCAGAGTGAGTGCCAAACGAGATGCACAGGCATATCTTGTTTTTTCTAAACTAATTACAGACGGGGGAGAGCGTGATGCTTGCTTGGGAGGCAGCTCGCTGAGAGTGGAAGCTAACCCCTTCACTCCAACACCAAGAACAGAATGGAGACCTCCCCTTCTGCCACCGCTCAATCCCATACAGCCTTATGGAAGAAGATCCCATCAGGCCAAAGAAGCGTGCATAGAATTGCAACCTTTGTCAAGGGTCCTAAAAATAATCCAAAGCAATATGCAACATTAAAATAATAAAATGCCACTTTCTGCTTTTTGCAACCCTCAGTATTTTAGCTATTGCTTTGGAGATGCTTATTTGGGGGAATAATATAGAAACATAAAGGCAAAGGTAAAGGGACCCCTGACCATTAGGTCCAGTCGCAAACGAAACCATTAGGTCCAGTCGCATGGAAACGCTGTTTACCTTCCCACCGGAGCGGTACCTATTTATCTGCTTACACTTTGACGTGTTTTTGAACTGCTAGGTTAACAGGAGCAGGGACCGAGCAAACGGGAGCACATCCTGTCACGGGGATTCGAACCGCCGACCTTCTAATCGGCAAGCCCTAGGCTCTGCGGTTTAGACCACAGCACCACCCGCGTCCCTAATATAGAAACATAGGGAGGTTCTTTTAACAGGATAGTGGAACCATGATGTGGGGGAAATCAGAAATGTTACTTCCGTTTCCTTAATCCACCCAGGTCACAGTCTACCAGGAAGTTCACCTGTGCCAGCTCAGTTGAAATGAATGGGCTTCTGTGTAGCTACCATTCATTGCAATGACACTTGAACAGAGAAACTTTTTGTTGAAGGATATGCTAAAATTTAACTGTTTAACCAACAACTTGTCAATTTAAAGTAGAGATGTGGAGTCTGTGGTCCTCCAGGTGATGCTGGAATAAAACGTATAGGCTAGAGCTGTAATAAATTATGTAAATACATTAATTTACATAAATGTGCATGCCAATAGTAAAAGAAATGTGTTGAAACTCCTAGCATCACCAAGGAAGCTAACACTGTAACACATTCCCTTTTATGACTGAGCTTTATTCTAGCTAGTCCCAGTTCCAGTGGTTGGGTTGAGTCTAGTTCTTATCTACTCACCCAATCCTGAACTATCCCCCTGAGTTTTCACAGCCCCATTTGATTTCCAGTTGGCTGAGGCTTTCTGACACTTATTAAAACATTTAGTTTAAGCAATCTCTAAAGGACCTCTCTTTAGACTCTTATAAGAGCATGAGCAGAGCCTGCAAGTAGATCAGGCCAATGGCCCTTCCTGTTCAGCATCCTGTTCTCACAGAGGCCAACCACTTGCCTATGGGAAACCAGCAAGCAGGACCTGAGTGCGAACCCTCCCCCCACTTGTGATTCCCAGCAACTGGCACTCAGAAAAATGATGCCCCTGACAGAGGAGATGGAACGTGGCCATTTTGGTTAGCAGCCATTGAGAACCTTATCCTCCATGATTTTTCTAATCCTCCTTTACAGTCTTCCAAGTTGGTGGCTATCCCTATGTCTTGTGAGAATGAATTGCACAGTTTAACGATGCACTGGCTGTGGGAAACTTTAGTTTCTTTTGTCTGTCCCGAATCTTCCAGTATTCAGCTTCATTGGATGTTCTAGCATTATAGAATCATAGAATCATCGAGTTGGAAGAGACCACAAGGGCCATCCAGTCCAACCCCCTGCCAAGCAGGAAACACCATCAAAGCATTCCTGAGTGAGGGGGGGGGATCCCTATCCATTTTCTCCACACCATGTGTAATTCTGTACAACTCTTACCTCCTCTTCTTTTCTCTAAACTAAAAAGCCCCAAATGTTGCAACCTTTCCTCATAAGAGAGTTGATCATTTTGGGTGCCCTTTTCTGAATACAGTTAAACTGTAGTCAACTTGCAGTTTTATTTTCAGTCCCTTTCCCAATTATTCCTAGCATGGAACTTGCCTTTCCCATGGCTGCTGCTCACAGGGCAAACATCTTCATTACAGTTGGTCTCTAAGGTGCTACTGGAAAGAATTTTTTATTTTGTTTCGACTATGGCAGACCAACACGGCTACCCACCTGTAACTGAATCTTCATTACGGAGTTCGGATGGCCACCTGTCAGGGATTCGTTAGTTGCAATTCCTAGATGATCGTTGGGGTGTTCCCTTCCAAGTCTGCAATTCTATGATTCTATCTGCTACAACCTCAAGGTCTCATTGCTCATCAGTCACCTGCAGTGACAAAGCTGGATCCAGAAGCACCCCCAGACTGCAAACCTGCTCCTTCGGGAGGATTACAACCCCATCCAGGGTAGACAGCTTTCTCAGACATGGGAACTACTCACCCATAGTGCCTCTGTCTTGCCAGAACTCAAGCTCAGCTTCTTTCCTCCCATCCATCTTACCACTGTATCCAAGGAGCGGCCTGAGAACTGCACAGCCTCTCCTGATACATATGTTAAAAGCACAAGTCCCAATATTGATCTTTGGGGGACCCATAATTTCTTCATCCCTCCATTGGGAGAACTGTCCATTTTTCCTGCTCTCTGTCTCGTTTCTTAACTTGTTACTGATCCTCAAGAGGAACCATCCTCTCATACTTTGTCAAAAGCTTTTTGAAAGTCTAAGTACACAATGACAACTGAATTATCTATTTGCTTGTTGACACTCAAAGAACTACAATTACCCTTACATGCCGGTTCTGCTTCAGCAATACTTGTTCTTTGCTTAGTAGGGATGGAGGAGAAATTTGATTCAGTTCACATTTAAAGGCCAACTTATCTGATTTGCACATTCCAAAGCAATGCACGAACCACACTCCCCCCCCCATCCACAATGAGTTTAGCTTTCTTGTGCAAAGGCTGAGTACAACACCAGTGAGCTTCCTTTGCCATATGTGAGGTGCTATGGGGTCTGTGCACTTTCCTGACACGTCAGCAACTTCAGAAGCCTCAGATTATGTGGGAAGAGTCCTCAACACCAGTGTTTTCCTCAGTAATAACAACAGAATAAATGGATAAGTCTTGCTGCTTTTGGAGAGCAGAATAGCTCCATTTGCTTTAGTCTTTTGTGGCCCTCCTTCATCCTATAGTTACATTTTATTTTACCTTAAGGCTACCTAATCCATTTAAATGGATCTTTCTGATTTGCTTTATCACATATTAAGCCCTCACTTGCTAACAAGGCAGAAGTAGTAAACTCACATTCTGAATTAGTTAGCTGATTATTCCTGCAGTCTTTGAACTTTTTTTTTTTGGTTAAAGTTTACACAAGACTCACATTACTGATCCTATGATGTGCTAAAAGCTTAGTCTGCAGCTGAACACACCCTTGGGGAAGATACAGTCACTGAGCTGGGTAAATGTTTTGCTCCATTTTGGGGAATTGAGGACAGGAAAATTATTGAGCAGAAAAACTGAGGACCTTAATTCAATTTTAATGTAAGTCACAGTTGCTCAGAAGAAAAGCTTCCCCATATATATTTTTGCCTGTATAGCAAATACATCACTGCACTTCGATCATTTAAATCATTTTCTCTACTGTATATGCAACCTGTAAAGGTTAAAAGCTCATCAATGCTGCTGGGGAGGAACATTGGATATGTTTTAAATGTTAATTTTCTAATGGTCTCTTAAAAAAAAACAACTTATGTGTGCATATACTCCAACCCATCTTCTAAATTAATTTCAACTTTTTAATATTTGTTTAGGTGCCTACTCTTTTCAGACCTTTGGAAAGCTCAGAAATTCAGTGCATGGAGAGGGGACTGGTCCTGCCCTCAGCCTCCATGCTTTGGGTGTACAGAGCCAAAGTGTGTGCAGATTGCAAGTCCATAGATCCTTTCCCCTCAAGGAAGAACACTGCAAAAAGTACTCTTCCAAATTGTGTGTATAGAGCCAATCAATATGTGGAAGTCTCGGGTAGGGCCTGCTGTCCTTACCCTGAATCTCCCGCTGTATATTTAGTCAATGGACTTTCACAAAGCCTGAAAAGGGCCAATATGAAAGCAAATTGGAAAACTTTAGCGCTGGTGGAGTGTGGAAATTTAAGGGCATGTCCAGTGTCAATCTTTCTGCACCAATTCCATGACTGAAAGTTTCGAGTGGCTAAAAATAATGCACACAAATTCAATGTAAACTTTTCATTCATTTAGTTTTGCTTTCAAAAAATTTGCACAAACCAGAATGGAACAGAATGCTTTCTGAATCTAAGTCCCAGACCATTATCATTTCTAGCAAATACATCTCCAGAATGTGGGAGGGAGTGGGAGGCATGTGACAACAAAGGAACTTGAGGAAGACAAACCCTCAATTCTTCCTTCATTCTGTCTCTTATGCACCCTGGGGCTCCCATACCTAAGGAAATAAAAGCGTAAATATATACCAATCATTTCTGTTCTGAAAATTAATGCCCAATAGGTGGGGATTTTAATCTAGCACCCTTTGCTCCCTCCCAAGTTGGATTGGATAGACAGCACCTCAGGCTTTAAATCAGCTTCTCAAAAACAGGAGGTATTGAAATGTTGTAAGGCTGGAAGACCTTGGAATATCAATGAAGTTCTGTCAGCTAGTGAAAGGAGGATGTACTTAAAAAAAACCCCAACCAGACGTGAATATGAAAACTGAGCTTAAAAATGATCTGTTGAGATACAAATCCTCCTTTTTCCAAGAGTAGTGTGCTTGGAGGCATTAGATTTAAAGAGATCCAGCTTGCAATTTTGCAGGATAAATTGAAATAATAGGAGTCTTTTTTTCCTTCCTTTGTGGGGTAATGTTGTAAATTGCACTAACAAAATTGGAGGTTGTTCTTAAAACATGCTCATCTGAATTAAAAGAAGTCCCAGATAAGGTGACTCGAAGGAGGGCAGCAGCCTGAATAATCACTGTCCGTGGCTCTCTAATCAATGCCTTAATGTTTCCCCCCACTGCGTGAGGATACTTGTCAGAGGGGCAAGAGAGCGGATTTTGCCTCTGGCTACGAAAACTCTCAATGCATGAAATGAGTGGCAAAGGGGAGACAGTCGGAACCAGCAAGGATTTTGAGAGTTGCTTATAATTGAGTCAGCAGCAGATCAAGGGTGTCCAGAGGTCAAAGGAAGTGTCCACTGGCTGGCATCATGCTTCAGGCAACATGCTCTCTTCAGAAGAAAACGTCTCCCGTAAACTATTCATTTTTAAAGAAGGGGGAAATCAAATAATTTTTCAATGTGTAGCTTTATCAAGCCATGTGCAATTAGGGATGGCCTTGAAAAGAACTTTTCTCTCTTTTTCATTCTTCTGGTAGCAGAGGTGATGGACAGGACTTAAGTGAAGAAACTCTGTCACAGCCCAGGTTTCTTTATCCATCAGAATAAGCCGTCCTGATTAGTTGTATGTGGATAATACTGTTGGACAGCTTCCAGCTTTGGAGAGCATTTGAAGAACCCAGAACAAGCATGAGTTTGGCAAATGGGAGAGTAATTTAAGGCTGAACTGAACTTTTCAGGGTTCTAGGTTGCTGTGTTTTTCAGGCACACATGTTTGATGGTGCTGGGGAGCATCTCCCCCTTGGCACCTTGCAAGAATCTTTGTTTGCTTTCACCCTCAACTAGAGTCATTTGCCATCAGTGATGTCATCATATAAGCAACTCTAGCTACGCAATATCGTGATGCCTTCCTGTTCTCTACAGAACCCTTGATTTGCTGAGATCACTCATGTGACACCCAGCATAAAGCAGCTGTCAGTAGAAACATTGCTGCTGAACAGGATCACAAAGGTTAGACATTTGCACAAAGTACGTATATTTTGAATAAAATGCTCACAAAAATTTGCTATTTATAACTCCAGTATGAAAACTGAAATTTGGCTAGGGAAGAGAAAAACAAAATTATTTTGATGCTTACCTCTTCCTGTATTTAAAGTACCACTTGGTGCTTTGAGTTAGTGTTTTGTAAAGCAAATTTTTAAATATAGCTAAGGAAAAGAGCCCAGCATTAGAAGATCTGAAATTCATCATCACAGATTTAAGCAGGTGCACGTGAGACTCAAACTGATCCAAATTTAAGGTTAAGGTGATGTGCATCATTCCATGATGCCGCTGTGCAAGATCCTCTGATGCTATGAGCCTGTTCAGTGTTGTTAATGGAGAGGAGGATATTTAGGTTTAACCCATTAAATACAATCATATCTCCCCTTCCTCTTTTTCATGGACCCCACATAGGCAAACATTATTCTGCCTGTCCCAGTTTGATTGCTCTTCATATTTTAATTCTAAATAATTGCGTGCTATTCTTAACAATTGCAGCTCAGCTTGAGTAGACAGGCTCACATTTGCTGTCAAAGACACATGATGCCTGCAGCATGGTAAGAGCCAAACCACAAAAATAAACACAGGAGATTGGTATTGGGTTGATATAGACAACAACTTTTATTGATTACAGATGTAAGTAGGTTTTGTATCTGGTATCAAGCAACCTACCTGCTGGTTGATAAACATGGTGGGGTTGACCCAAGCTGGGGAGTCACCCCTGACCAGGCCTACAACCCCACTTGGGCCACCATTGGGGAAGGTGTCATGGCCCCTGTCTGGGCTCCTAGACAGAGACAGACCCCTTTAACAGGGTACCCAATCAGCTAAGTATTCAACCCAATGCCTTATCTACCCAAGTTGTGACTCTTGCTATGAGGTAGGAGAAAACTTGCTTATGGCCAATTTTTGCACATGAGAAAATTCCTCCCTGGCCATGAATACGATGACTGAATAAACCACAGCAAGGTTCTCACTCTAGCCCGCCCTCTCATCTTTGGGCAGGCCACTTCTAGCCTTGGTAGGCACGACATAACTTCTAGCCTTGGTAGGCACGACATAACTTTTTCTCTTCGAACATCCCGTTGCGTGTATACTCTGCAAAAGGAAGCAGTCGGCAGGAGTTACGCAGAAGGAGAGTGCCGGGCGATTTATGGTTGTTGGCGATCGGCCCAGAGAAGCTGATGCTTTTTCCTCCTGGCCTGCTGAAAGTCAAGTCAGGTGAATCCAAAAATGTTCTCCTAAGAGGGGAAGCTGCACACAGTTGTCCTCCTAAGTACCGCAGGGGTGGGCCTGGTCAGCCCCATCCCCTGTGACCTGATTGGCTCTGTGACATGCCCCTTCCCTGTTGGGCCAGTACGGCTGGAAGTGGGAAGTGCCAGGTGTACACCCATCAATGGCTGTGTGGGAGAAGGATGGCCCCAAGAAAAAGAATGGAAGTAGCAGAAATGGATTGGTTGGATTTAGTGACCAGTGGCCATCACAAACAACAATTAAGAAAAAAAAAAGAATGTGCAGGATGAAGTCAGGAGCTGGCACAGCATTTAGGGTAGCTATCCAGCAATGATTCCTGAGAGGCTTGGGAGCCATCTTGTACCTGCATACTGGCTGTAACTTTGTACTGTGAGCCCTTGAGATTGGATCAGCTGTTAATGAATATAAATAAGCCCCATTGAATTTCAGCATGTTATGGCTTTGCATAGGACTGACTAAATGTTGTTGAATGGAGCAAGCTTGTTTTCTCCTGTTCCAGAAACTAGGACCCTGCTGAAGTGGCTAGGATCAAGTTACACATGCACACAGCTTTATTGCAGTCCATAGACCCAAAATACACAGTACAACAATAGTATATCTCAATAGTTATTAAGGTGTGAGATCGAACCCAGTTACAAGAAAGGAGATTACGATTCAACATCAGAAAGAACTGTAGAACTGACTCCCATGAGAGGTGGTGAACTCTCCTTCACTGGAGGTCTTAAAACAGAAGTTAGATGACTGTCTGTCATGGAAGCGTTAGCGGAGATTCTTGCATTGCAGGGGTTGGACTAGATGACCCTCAGGTTCCCTTCCAACTCTACAATTCTACAATTCTATGATCTAAATATTACTCAATGCTATTTATAGATACACTGCCCAGTACATTCTACTTGAGCATTTGTCGTGACCTTTCACCAGCTATTAGCACAACTAATTGCAATAGGCAGGGCAATTTCTTGGTTCCTACTGTACGAGATGAGCAGACAGCATTCGCTTTGAGCAATTTCTGACCTTTATCTGCTACATTAGCCCCTATAATTGGAACTGAAAGGACAGTTATGGCTGAAAATCATCCCAACAATGCTTTGTGAGCAGCTATGATCCTCCTACTAGAAGCAGCAAATTTTCCACTCATCTGGGGGAAAGGTTGGTTTTAAGAATTTGGCCAATGAAGGTTGTTTTAGCAATTAACTGCAACACGTATAATTCAGAGATTTACAGAATAGAATTAGTTATTTTATTTGTTGTGTAGATTGGAAGAAGTTCATTTTCTGTTAGTTGATTCAAGTAATTTCACAAGATGACTTCCCACTGTAGCCTTTGATATGTCAAGAGGTTATGCCAGAAATAAATTAGGCAATTTAGATTCAAGAACCTGACTTCCAGTCTAGTAACATCAAAGGAGGATATTTTGGCATTTGACTTAGTACACCAGCAGCTTCTGGAGGAATGCATAATAGATGCAAATGGAGATTAAAGGCAGACAAAACAGGCAAGTAGAGGCTTTCTACCTGTTCCAGTGCTCTCAGAAATTTGCCAAGCACAGTGTTTTATCCAGAGCTCTTTTTTTCAGGACGTACTCAAGGGTACGCAGTGCTGGCCCCTCTTCTTCTTCTTCGGTTAAAAAGTGTGACACTGTAACAACTTCATGATGAGTACTGGCACCTATTTTTCTAGGGAAAAGGCACAGGTTTTATCTATTCCTACATCTTGGCTGCAGAGAAATCCATCTGTGATCTGCTATGGGTTGGAAAGATTCAGATGTAAAGAACAAAAGACCAGGGAAGGAATGTAGAGATAGGTAACATGGCCCTTTTATGTACCTACCTGTGCCCTAAGATAAATCTATGGCAGGTGCAGGGAGCCTGAGGACTGACTGCATACCGGCAGTGAGCCAGGTGGGAATGGCCAGAGGCAAAGAGTAGAGAAAGCAATGCATATTCCAGCGATGTAACATGGCTGTGCATTCCAGCCGTGCAAAAGTCCAAGGGTTCTCTTTCTCTATCCCCCCCACCCCAAAATCTTTATCCTCCATTCAGACAAGTGAGAGGGATTGTCAGAGTTCAAGGATGCATTGTAGTCAGGGGAAAGCACTTGAGGAGGGTGTGTAGCAGGGCCAGCCCAAGACATTTTGGCACCTGAGATGAACCACAAAATGGCACCCCCACCCCACCCCCACCAGAGAAGAAGGGACTGCAGCCATTGCTGCCACCACAGCAGCAGCAGCAGCAGGTGAGGCATTCCTTGGAGGGCAGATCTGATGCCCGTGTGGATCTTGCCTCCTGAGGTGATTGCCTTGCCTTGCCTGATGGGTGGGCCGGCCCTGGCATGGGGAGGGGGTGTGTGATCTGTGGAGAGTCCTGAGGGCTGGAGGGAGTGGCCAGGAGGGCAACATTCAGCCTCTGAAGGCTTCTCACCTCTAATCTACAGAGTGCTTCTAAGTTCTACTCAGAGTCAACCTTATGAAACCAAAGGAGAAAGTTACCGGTAGTCATCACTGTTAGTTTAAATCAGTCTATTCTGACTAGTATTGGATGCAACCCTTAATTTTAATCTTTTTTATATATCCCCCCCCCCCCCCCCGCTGCTCCCCTAGGTACCTTACTCTGATCCTGTGATTCCAAAAGTTTTTAGTGTGTCCGAGGTGTCCCAAAATTACTCTATATTTTATAAATAATAATAATAATAATAATTAAATTACTGACTGCTCCTGTGGATTCCCTGCTCTGATATCAAAAGGTTCCCCCTGCTCCACTTTTACAAATTTGGCCCTACTCACTGTAGTACGTGGCTCTAGGCAGAAGGATCAAAGAAAGGTTAACTACCCCCTGCCAGGTAAGCAACCCTGAGCTTGTTGGACCCAGTGATCTGCTTCACTATAAGGCAGCTTTCTCCCAAACTGTCTCCTAAGTTTATTCAGGTTTTAATGCAGTAAGGTTTTCTATTGTTACATTTTATTATTTTAATCCTGTGTGACGCCTAGAGAATTTATATTATGAAGTGCCTCATAAATGTAAAAATAAATAACGGAGTGTCTTTCAGTGAGGAAAACTGGCAGCTCAGAAGAAGCCACAGCAAGGCCAAGTCGCAGCAGATGGTGCCCAGGGATGTGCATTTCTCTGCCCTTGAGAAATTCTTTAGAGCAAAATATGTAAAATTATGCAATATGCTAACTGCTTCTATAGTGTAGAAAGTCAGTGGCTGCCTTAATTCATCATGTACATGCTTTCTGGAGCCTGAGTGAATCCGTAAGAATCTTAACTCTTAAAGCAAAGATTTCTTGCTGTTATAATATATTGCAATATACCGGTAGTTCAGTCATATGATCTCCAGAAATCTCAAACTTGCATTTTGACCATTCAGAAATTTGATCAGAAGACATTTCTCTACTAGATAAATTGGCAGCCACGTTGAGGCTGCAGTACTATAAATACTTACCTGGAATTATGTCCAGTGGAACTCAGTGGTTTTACTTCTGAGTAAACTGTAAAAGATTGCACTGTCCATAACAAGCAATGGCTTAAATTTGGTGCGCATAGGTTAGAGGTCATCACAATAACTGTGTGTGTGTGTGTGTGTGTGCACAATTACATTACCATAAGGCTCACTTCATCAGCTCTCACATACTTTGTGTACATACTTATCAACTGTGAGAAAGTAGGACAGCACCCATTAATTCACAGCAGTTTTTTAAACTCAAGCCTCTGGGCTCTATTTGATTACCAAAGCATAACATTACAGCGAGTTTCTACATTGCTCAGGTAGGAAGGAACCTCACACTGCAGTTAGAAACCTTTGTATACATTAGTGAGATTTTTTCCCCACATCCATACCTGAGTAGCAAATTGCAGGAATAAGTTTTATGTGACTGCAGCTGTAGAGCTTAGGCCTGTTTCCATGAGTGGAAGGCACGGCATGGAGTCTTTGCTGCCAGCTGCAAGAGCTGCTCCCATCTACATCCCACCCCAAGGGCTTGTATAAGTTCCAAACCCATGTTGTGCTACTGTAGAACAAGGCCACATCTGCACCATCCATTTAAAATGATACCACTTTAACTGTCATGGCTTCCCCCAGTTACAATTCCCAGATGGTTTATCAGTCAATCCTTTTCCCCAGGGAACTTGGAGAATTGTAGCTCCATAAGAGGAATAGGGGCCTCCTAACAACTCTCCTTAACAAACTACACTTCCAAGGATTCTTTGAAGAAGCCATGTCTGTAATAGTGGTATAATGGTGCTTTAAGTGGATGGTATCATGGGCGTACCTAGCGAGGGGCAGGGGGGGCAGCTGCCCCTCCCGAAGCAATTTTTTTAAAAAAATGGTTATAAAGTGATGAAACGAAACAAAATTTGGTAGGGCGATGACAAATAATCAGTTGTTTACCACACTGAAATGGTGTAAAAACCGAGAAGTAACTAGAGCCACCTAGCGACTGGTAGAGGAATCTATGTCAGCCAGCCAGTGGTATTCAAGGGAGGGAGAGGTCTCTAGCGGGCTCTAGCAGAGAGAAGAGGGAATCTTCTATAGGGGTCTAGTGACTTTCCTGTCCATCACAGCTACTGTTGAACAATGGGAGAAGACAGACTGACTGGGTTGTGTTTGATGAGCGTCCATCGGAAATTCTTCAAGAAAAATCAGGACTGGATTGAGATGAAAGTTTTGAACAAGTTTTCTTCAAACCCAAGAAAAATGATATTAGTATAAGACATGTAACTAGAATAAAAATTAAAAAATATATTCAAGCAAATAATTGTAATAACTACCGTAATAAAGCACTGCTATAATTATATATAATTTTCTTAAAATTTTGGTTTCATTCGCCTTTTCCATGCTGAAATGTCACAACCTGAATGACCATGGCTTGCCCCACCCCCTAGTTTTGATCCTGGGTACGCCCCTGGATGGTATGCTGTTGTACACTTGTCTACAGGGCGAAAATTACAGGCCCTTCATGCCTCCCCCAAAAGGCAATAATAATGTGATTAATTCATTTGCAACCTTGGAATGCCTTGATCTTTACCTCTTTATTCTAAAATCCAGCAAATTCAGTTCTTTTTTCCTACTCAGTTTGTCTACCACCTGGAAGGGATCATCAGAAAACTCGTGGAGCTCCTGGCCAGTATAAAAAGATTGTATCATTAATTTAGGACTACCCTATAAGAGCTTTTGAAGCACAAATAAAACTCCAAAGAAAGCTTTCAATATCATGATATATGACAGGTCCTTTACAAAGCCTTCAAGCAATGCAGATTTTGCAAGATTACATGTGTAGCCCTAAGCAGCTGGCTAGCATGGAGCAGATAAGGCAAAACCTTGGTTTGGTTTAGCCGATCATTAAGATAAATCCACCCTTAAAGAAATCAGCCCTGAGTGCTCACTGGAAGGACAGATCCTGAAGTTGAGGCTCCAGTACTTTGGCCACCTCATGAGAAGAGGAGACTCCCTGGAAAAGACCCTGATGTTGGGAAAGATGGAGGGCACAAGGAAAAGGGGATGACAGAGGATGAGATGGTTGGACAGTGTTCTTGAAGCTACTAACATGAGTTTGGCCAAACTGTGGGAGGCAGTGAAAGATAGGCGTGCTTGGCGTGCTCTGGTCCATGGGGTCACGAAGAGTTGGACACGACTGAACGACTGAACAACAACAACAAGAAAAATCCAAGAAGCAAAGGATTTGTTGTTCATTTTGGTCAAACTCATGTTGGTAGCTTTGAGAACACTGTCCAACCACCTCGTCCTCTGTTGTCCCCTTCTCCTTGTGCCCTCAATCTTTCCCAACATCAGGGTCTTTTCCAGGGAGTCTTCTCTTCTCATGAGGTAGCCAAAGTATTAGAGCCTCAGCTTCAGGATCTGTCCTTCCAGTGAGCACTCAGGGCTGATTTCCTTCAGAATGGATAGGTTTGATCTTCTTGCAGTCCATGGGACTCTCAAGAGTCTCCTCCAGCACCATAATTCAAAAGCATCAATTCTTCGGTGATCAGCCTTCTTTATGGTCCAGCTCTCACTTCCATACATTACTACTGGGAAAACCATAGCTTTAACTATACAGACCTTTGTCGGCAAGGTGATATCTCTGCTTTTTAAGATGCTGTCTAGGTTTGTCATTGCTTTCCTCCCAAGAAGCAGGCGTCTTTTAATTTCGTGACTGCTGTCACCATCTGCAGTGATCATGGAACCCAAGAAAGTGAAATCTCTCACTGCCTCCATTTCTTCCCCTTCTATTTGCCAGGAGGTGATGGGACCAGTGGCCATGATCTTAGTTTTTTTGATGTTGAGCTTCAGACCATATTTTGCACTCTCCTCTTTCACCCTCATTATAAAGTTATTTAATTCCTCCTCACTTTCTGCCATCAAGGTTGTGTCATCAGCGTATCTGAGGTTGTTGATATTTCTTCCGGCAATCTTAATTCCGGTTTGGGATTCATCCAGTCCAGCCTTTCGCATGATGAATTCTGCATATAAGTTAAATAAGCAGGGAGACAATATGCAGCCTTGTCATACTCCTTTCCCAATTTTGAACCAAAGGATAGTAACATCTAGTGACAGCTTGAATGGCTGCTGCTAGACTACAGAACCTGGAAAAAAAAATCTAAGATCCCAAGGCCAGGGTATGTGTGTCTGTGTGTGTGTATATATAGTGGCTTCCGTCTTGCACTGTAAAGTGTTTTTACTGTTTTTAATCTATACAGCCTGTGCAGTTTAGTTGAGTGCTGGAGACAGACTGAATGTATGGCCAACATCTTCTCCAAAAAGATAACAATGCTAAATAGCACCATTCCCCACCCCCCTCAATGTCGCACTGCAGCACTGGAGTTAAGCAAGAGCACAAGCTTTTGTGCTGATAAGAGAAAGATGGATATCTCTTCCCATTTAACAAGTTTGTGATAATGAGTTACTCTCAAAGATAAGAGCCAAGGTATTTACAAATAGGATTCATAGCAGTTCAGGAACAACAAGATCTTCTCTATTAAGTGGATGCAGAATTCATTCTATGTCAAACCATAACATATACCCACTTATATTCAGATACCAGGGTGTAGTTTTAAAATCTTAGAGGCTCCATACTTACCTGGTAATAAACCTCATGGGGAAAAATGAGACTTCCCTCCACATAAACATGCATATAATTACATTTTAAGATGCCCAGGTATTTGCAATGGAACATACTGATTTTTCAGTGTTCCTCATATTGGTAGCTGAAATTTAGGGCTGTGGTTTGATTGACAGAGTCTCATAATGCACATGGACTAGGTCCTATGGGCCAACTCTGAACCCCACCTGCCACTTCTCCTTTCCAAGTAATTCCTGCTGCTATTTAGGTGTTTCGTAGAAATACAGGTTTGCAGAACAAGTACTGTATTCACCTTCCATCTAGTTTAACTACCTTCTTCTCTTAGGGGGGGGGAAAGGAATGTGGTGCTGCTGGGATAATAATAATAGTAATAATAATAATAGTAATAATAGTAATAATAATAATAATAATAATAATAATAATAATAATAATAATAATAATTTTATTTATACCCCATTGCCTCCCCCCCCCAACCACTCTGGACGGCTTCCAACACACACAACAACAATAATAAAACATTAAACATTAATAGTAACAATCTGATCCAATATAAAAAGTCACAATAACTTTAAAATAAACAACTAATATCAAATAAGGCTATACAGTATTCAATAATCCGTCAGAATCCAATAGTAAACAGTAAAATTAAACATCAGCAAATAATAATTAAATGGTTTACACTTACCAAAATAACAGCAAATCACAATGCATAAAATACCACAAAACATAGATAACCATGTAAAAAGATCAAACTGAGAAACAAGGACACACAACTTATAAAATTATTTTTAAAAACTATCCCTGAACTCTTCTCTTCCCAGCTGCTTCTGCTGTTCTCAAAGTCATGGTCTGGGAAAGGCTCTGGGGGCTGGAGGGGGGGCAAGGCAGGTGGAAAAGTCTCTCTCCCCTCAACAAAGCGCCATTAGGTCAAGGTATGACATGTGTGTGGGCAATGATCAATCAGATGAAGAATGGTGTTCTAGGTAACGCACCACCACAATCTATAGAAAGCATTTTTAGCATCAGTCTTTTCACACAAGCACGAAAAAGTGAGTATGATCCCATGTTCAATTAAAACATAAGTAGAGCCTGCTGGGTCAGGCCAATGGCCCTTCTTCTTCTTCTTCTTCTTCTTCTTCTCATTCTCCTTCTTCCATCTAGTCCAGCATCCTGCTCTCACAGTGGTCAATCAGATGACTGTGCAATATCTGCAAGCAGGACCCTCACTCCCCTCCTCTCCCCAGCAGGCCTATGCTCCAGAAGCTGGGGAGTCCAGTCTGAGAGGGAGCAAGGGCTGCCACTGCCTCCCCCCCCCATATGGGTTGCTGAATGTCCTGAGGATGATGTGCAGCAATCTGGAAACCCACGTCTCACTGATCCGCACCAATGAAGAAACGGGAGAATCACCAAGGCGGCAAGAGGAGGAGCAGCAGCAGCAAAACTGGGAGTGGGAAGAAGACGATAGAGAACTAGGGCAAAATGTGTTGCTCCGGCCCTGCGATAGAGGAGGCGAAGAATAAGAGCTGGTGGAGGACTGGCAGCACCTTGGCATGACAGAGAGAGAGAGAGAGAGAGAGAGAGAGAGAGAGAGAGAGAGAGAGAGAGAGGAGCAAGGCATGCCTCCATAGCACATGCTCAGTCACTCCTCTGCATCTCTCTTCCTTGCTCCCACACGGCCAACCTGCTGCTCAGGGCATGTGCCCCCTTCTCAGCCCTGCTTGGCCCAAGCCTGGAGAAAAGAAGGGAGGGTTGGTGGGGAACTTCAGGGCAAAGCCACAACCAGGGCGTTTCCATTTCCCCCAGGTGCAAGTCTCCCCCCCCCCAGACCATGTCTGCAGGCCCCACCCCTAGGAGCTGGCCAGGGCACTGGTTGTTTCCAGAGACCAGTCTGGGGAACAGCACAGTAGCACCGGCCAAACAGGACCAGACTCCTGAACCAGGAATTATTGAGCAGAAAACTGTCAAGCAGTCTTGGAGAATGACTAAAGTTTATCTCTGCCAGGTTCTTGAAAAGCTGTGGCAAGTTTATCTCTGCTGCTATACCCACTCACAGAAATACGCCAACTGCGTTGCCATAAAAGTGAAACCCTTTTCAGATGAGCATGAATGCCCCACTTCAAATTACATTGCTTAGTGCCCATATTGCTTCTCTTTGCCAGGCTGAAAAGAGAGTGTTGTGAGGTGAATATAAAATAATTGATTGCCCACTAAAAAAAATGCCCTTGATTTGAAAGTCATAAGTGACAGTCACTTTGGTTTTAAAGCTGCCCTGGCATACAGGCAAGAAGGGGCAATCTGTCAAAGAGGCAAAATGCAATAGTTCTTCATTAGATGGGACATTTTTCTTGTTGACATCTACAGTTTTCTCTGCCCCATTGTGAAAGCATATGATAGCAATATGTCTAAATGATGGTTAAACCAGCAGCATTCAAAGTAAACAAAAGAAAACAGAAACCCAAAGAGGGCTTCCTGTGAGAACCATTAATTCCCAGAGCCTTAGCTTCCTATATCCAATAGCAGGGTTGTTGAAAAGCAGAATAACAAATTCCAGTCAACTTTTGGAATAAATCCATCTTATGTTTGTGATTACAGCATATCTGTAACGTGTAACAGAGGCCTACAATTGGCAGAAGTGGAATGTGGGAATATGTTTTTGGGTTTTCCCGCGCGATAGCCGCTTTACTAATCATTCCGCGCAATGCTCAGAAGGAAAGAAGATCCGGCCGGAGATTGGTGCCTGGATCCCTCCGCGCCTCCCTGAAAGCGCGCCAGGAAGCCTCCTAGTAATGGTCACAAGGCTGGTTTCCTGCCCGGAAACACTCGTTATTGCTGTATTATTATTGGTTGATGCTTACTTGATGATGCTGTATAATTTGCTAATAAATAGCCCTGCTCCTGTTGGCTCAGTGACGAGACGAGCAGAGCGACAGAGAGACAGAGAGCTCACTCGCATTGAGTGCACTTGAAACCACCGACTGCAGTCTTTTTATTTGGCCTCCTCCTGCTTCTTCGGCCACACCTTTTGCTTTGCTTCTTGCTGCCTGTCCTATCCTCTTCAGACCTTCTGCAACTCCCGAAAACTCCTCATGACCTTCAAGAACCCTCATAACCAGCCGGAGCAGGCTCTCAGACGACTGGTTATCCCAGAAACTGGTTATCCTGACAGTGGTAAATTTAAGAACTGAGGGGAGGGCCTGTTAACCATAGTATCATCACAGGCTATGATGAACTAGACCAAGAATAAGGCAATGAACCATGGGGAATGTAATCTATTGTACATAAACACAAAATGGATCAACAGATTCTGTTCAGCAATGCAATCGGAATATATTCTCAGACCTTTCTTTGACAAAAAGTAAACCACATAAAAAAGAGTGAGGTGGTTTCATTAGACTATCTGCTTTCATTAGACTACATCAGTCCAATACTGCTTGGCTTCTGTTCTCCTGTGGCCTAATTTAATTCTAATGGGGAAACTTTAAAATAGTGTTATGAGGTGTGTGTGGGGGGAGTAGGCTGTATGCTGAGACCCTTCTAACTCTTTGATCCAGCAAGTGCTAAATATAAGCCAGGGTAGCTTCCTGAGTGATGGGCCATTATGGGAACAAAGGAGGGACTATGAACAAGATGGCTAATGGTTGCGGGCCCCTTCTTCAACTTGTGGGTAGGTAGAAAGACTAAAGGCCAGAGTGGGGAATGGAGAGCTGTGAGCCAGAGACGAAGCAGCAAGCTGGGAAGAAAGTGAGCACAATGTTTGATTTCTACTTGAATCCAAGGTTGTGGCTAGGGGAGAAAAAAGACCCTCTTGGGGTTTTAATGCTGTCAACACCCACCCACCCCGCACCGTAGGCTCAGGTTGTATAGGTAAATAAACCATATATCATAAAGACAGCACAGTCTGTGCTGTGACCCATTCCAAGGGAAACACAAATCCCGGTTAAGTGCCTGGAACCCCTGGAACCTCACATCGCTTGGAGATTGAGGTGGCAGGCAACAATATTATTTGAGGCTGGCCATGTTGTGTTGCTTTTCTAACAATGTAGTAATGTGGAAGAGATGGGCACTGGTCCACCTGGAAAATAAAAATAAATGGATGACTCAATAGCATTTTCGGAGCAGCAAAGAGGCAACTTTTCCACCAAGCACATTTCAAGGCACATGTGACTACAGGTGGTGACCATTTCATGTGGGGTTCCATGAAATATAAACATGTCCTGCCTCCATTACACTCTGCCCCACCCCGTTACGCTCCCCATTACACCCTGTTCTGCCTTCTTCTGGTTTGTATCGGCATTTGCTTGTCAATTGGACGTGCCTGAAATGGTTTCCACCTGTATATCTCAAGGACACCCTTATTTCAGGTTCTCCTCAGGGGGTGCTATTGCATCTGCCTATGTATGCACAGAGACACATAATCATTTGATCTTTTTTAACCCAACCAAACCGGGACTATGCTGTTGATATTGTTAGACATTATGAGTTTTTTTATATCTCATAATATCTAACAATACCAGCAGCATAATCCCTGGTAGGTTGGGTTCTTTCTAAAGTTTTGTTGCTCTGAAAACACACTTTTTCACATTATGACCTCAAAGGCATCCAAGATCCAAGCCTTTTGGATCTTGCTAGAGCTTGGCCCCCTCCCCCATCTGAAAGGACACCTTTAGCATCCTGCAGAACTCAGCCTTAGCAAAGCACATTAAAGTAAGGAATAGTCAAGCAAACAGATCTCAGTTCTCCAAAGGCCTCTTAGCATTATTTATCTCAGCAGAAATAAAAGTTAAGGATGCCAGGTGTACTCACCTCTATTACAGAGTCATTAAGCAATTCGAAATGCCCCAAGCCAGTAAAAGCAGACAATTACCCTCTTGGTCTCCTAATAAAATAAATAATGAAACTTTCTCAAATTTGTTCTGTTGGCTACAGATAAAGCACTGAAGCAAGGAAAGCAAGAAATGAAGGAGGGGGAAAAACAGGGCAGTTACAAATAAAACAGATCATGGCCACTACTGAAAACTCATAATTTCCTGCATCGGACCCTTCACTTTAGTCACTGTATATGCAATTTATCTTTCCACTCACTTAGTAACTGTATATGCAATTTATCTTTCCACTCACTTTCTCCCTAGATCTAGCCATCTCTGAAATCAATGGCTGTGCTCCTGCTGTGTTCTCCAACAACAGGATCAGGACAGCTAGCTAGCTAGGAGCCTCTGCCTGCCTGTCTCTCTCTGACCCCATCTTCACATACATTTAAAGGAGTATTAAGCCATTTTTAAACAGTCAAGGCTTCCTCCAAAGAACCTTGGGAACTGTACTTTCTTAAGGGCGCTGAGAGTTGTCTGCCAATGCTTATGAAGAGATTGTCCATCATTACTAGGCCCTGAAATCTATTTGCTTGACTATTCCTTACTTTAATGTGCTTGCTAAGGCTGAGTTCTGCAGGATGCCAAAGGTGTCCTTTCAGTTGGCTTGGATCTTTGATGCCTTTGAGGTCGTAATGTGAAAAAGTGCATTCTCAGGGCAACAAAACTTTAGAAATGAACACACACCCCCCACTCCAACATGCCAAGGTAGCAACACTGGCCTACGCTTCAGGATGCTATACTAATGTAACACCCCTGTTCCTTGGTCAAAATGTATATAACAGCACTGGGTTACTTTGCAGGGCTGATGCAGCTCACCCTCTCTCAGCTACACAGCCCTGCCTTTTGGTGATTTTACATTTGAAAAAGGACATGTCCAGGAAAATCTGGAAGTATGGCAACCCTAGAATGTGGTTCCTTACAGATGCTGTTTACGCCAATTCACATGAGCCTCAGACATCATGGCTCATGGTGTAAGGATCATGAGAACCAGGATCGAACAACATCTGGGGAGGAGCCTCATGTTGGCAATCCCTGGCCTATGTTTTCTTCTGCTACCAACTGAGGCAGGAAGTGTGCTAGCCTGGAACAACTGTGCCAGATCTACCATTTTTGTCATAGGGAGCAAAAGTCTGTGCTATCACCCTCCTCTCCCTAAAGACAGATGTTGGAAGACGGTGCCTTCAAATAGGTCAGTGAGACAAGGCAAGGAAAAGGGGCTTTGAAAATGTGTAAGGGGCTGCCTATTTTCTTTATACTGATGAATTAGTATAAAAAAATCAATTGAAGTCATATTATACGCCACCCCAATCTCTGAGCAGTGTGAGATTCCAGGGGCTTTGGGCCATTGTCTAGGGTTCATGCTTCCTTTTGGGAATGAAGCACAGTGGAGACTGTAGTGTCTTTATATGTTTTTACACACACACACACACACACACACACACACACACACACAACACCTGAGCCTGCAACGGAGGGGTCATAGCATTAATACCCCAAGAGAGCCTCACTTCCTCCATCTTGCAGCCTTGAATTCAAGCAGAACTCACACATCACTGTGTCTCATTCAGTTCCCAGTTTGCTGCTTTTTCTTCTAGCTCACATCATAGAATTGTAAAGTTGGAAGGGAGCTTGAGGGTCATTGTCAGCGAGGCTCAGATGCTGACAGGAGAAGAAGGATCAGGCATAGGGAGAGAACAGTTAGCAGCATAGGGAGAGCAGCTGTAATCTGAGCTCTGACCAAAGGGACAGACAGCTGTGTGAGAGCTCCGATAATGAGCCAGGTGTTGGAATGCAGAAAACATTCTCTCCCAAATCTCGTAGGATCTCAAAAGTGGCCGAGATGCGTGAAAGATGCCGGAGGAGAAGGTGGGGGCTTCCGTGCTGGGGAAGGGGGAGGAGCTTAGTCCGGGCAACTCCATCTTCTGGGGAGGACGATGAGTAGAGGAGCTCCGTCCTAGTTTGTTGTTTTAGCAATAAATCTGAAATAATTAATAGCCAGAGTCGTCTCGTGTTTATGGGAGAAACCAAGCTGTAACAGTCATCTAGTTCAGCTCCCTGCAATGCAGGAATCTCAATTAAAGCATCCATGGCTGATGGCCATCCAACCTCTGCTGAGAAACCTCCAAGGAAGGAGAGTCCACAACTCTCCAAGGCAGATTCATCTGGCATGACTTGTTTTTAAGAAACTCATGCTGGGTCTCAGTAATCAAGGCATCCTTTCCTAAGTGCTCACAGACTGTCTGTTGAATTATCTATTCTAGGGCCTTTCCTGGTACCCATATCAAGCTCACCAGTTGGTAGTTACATGGGTTCACCCCCTTTTGAAGATGGGGACAACATTTGCCCTCCTCCAGTCTGTCGGCCCTTACCTGTTCTCCAAGAATTCTCAAAGATCATAGACAAAGGTTACATCCTCAAGCTCCTCTAGTACCCTTGAATGCAGCTCATCAGGCCCTGCAGATTTCGATTCATTTAAAGTAGCCAGGTGTTCCCTTCCCACCTCTTTACCTATCTTGGTTCCTCAAGCCTTTTACTGATAGATGTGCATCTCTCTCTCTGTGTTGAAGTTGGTAACTCTACTGCCCCCTTTCACCCCTCTTGAGCCAGCACGGAGGAGCAGACAGGAATGACGAGTTTCTGCAGGATCAGGGTTAGGACCTTGGCTTAACTAGGAATTTCTGAGACTGAATTAGGGGGATACATTTGGATATCCAAAATCAATTCATCTTAAGTACATGTCAGCATCTGATTGGTATTTGATGAAGAAATCCTTGCATCTTCTCACCCTGGCAATCACAAAGTAAGTCCTTGCAGATGGAACAGCATTTGTCAGTTTATCAAGATTTAAACCTGAACAATGCAGATACAGGAGAGTGCATTAAAAACATTCACTATGACGAAATCAAAATAGCCTTGCCAGCAATGTGAGTTACGCAAAGTATATTTTAAGATTACCTTCAGCGATACTCCTAGGTTAGGGATAGGGAACCTTTTTCAGCTGAAGGATTGCATTCCCTGATGGGCAACCTTGGGGGGCCACTTGGCAGTGAAGGGAGGGCCAGAAGTAAAAAGGGGATGGAGCAACGGATACAGCTCTCCATTACACAGTAAGTGACATTCTATAATAGCAAAAGCCAAAGATTTCTACACACATGAACACAGGCTTGCTCCACACATCTCAGGCAAGCAAGAAGCAAGAAGCTGGCTAAAACTACGCCCTCTGTAGGCCCCTGCCTCAGAAACTCAAGGTAAACAAACAAACAAATTAACTAACTAACTAACTAACTAACTCCTGTGTTGCAAAATGTGAGTCAACAATATCAAAAGCAACAGGATGACCAGAAACAATATACAATATGAAAAATTTTATGGAAAGATTCAAAACATCAAAATATAAAAAATAGCCTGCAGACAAAGGAGGTGGAATTGTTATTCAAAACAGACATCAATATGTAGCGGAGGCCAGGAGACTGTTATCTGATTCACAGTTTTACATCAAAATTTCTAAAGATCCTACGGATTCTATAGTTACCATTTTAAGGACAGTCCTACAGCAAGCTTATTGCATTGGTGTCATTGATAAACACACTTTTGAGTTTCTTTTACCTCCGTTTGCTCGCATTCCAGTTTTTTATTGCCTTCCTAAGATCCACAAGGACATTCATTCTCCTTCAGGCAGGCCTATAGTATCGGGATCGGGTTCCATTTTGGAACCTGCAGTGAAATACTTAGACTTTTTTCTTCAACCGTTTGCCAAGGATTCACCAGCATATTTACATGACACATCTCACTTTATTTGAGTTATAGAACAGACCAGAGTCACTGACACTATGGTTTTAGCTGCTCTGGATGTAGCCTCGCTATATACCAGGGGTCAGCAACCTTTTTCAGCTGTGGGCTGATCCACCGTGCCTCAGACCATGTGGTGAGCTGGACTATATTTTTTGGGGGGAAATGAACAAATTCCTATGCCCCACAAATAACCCAGATATTTATTTTAAATAAAAGCACACATTCTACTCATGTAAAAACACGCTGATTCCCAGACCGTCCGTGAGCCAGATTAAGAAGGCGACTGGGCCACATCCGGCCCACGGGCCTTAGGTTCCCTACGCCTGCTATATACCAACATTCTTTTAGATGAGGCACGTTCTATTATCAGTTGTCTTCTGCGATCCCACACAGACCCTTCACCCCCCTCGGATTTCCTTCTTGATTTATTGGATATTATATTTGAAAAAAAATATTTCCGTTTCATGGACCAATTTTATTTTCAATTGCAGGGAGTAGCTATGGGATCTCCCATAGCCCCCTCGGTAGCTAATATCTTCATGAATGAATTTGAAAAATCTCACATTTTACACAACAATTCTTTTTCTTCTGCCTTATTACTTTATTACAGATACATTGATGATTTATTTTTCCTTTTCAGTAATGAACAAGAGTTTTTACAGTTTTCCACATGGCTTAACTCCCTACATCCATCTTTATCTTTTTCGGGTCATCTTGTATTTTTTTTGGATGTTGAGGTTATAAAACATAATGGCTTCCTTGCCGTTAAACCTCATAAAAACCCCACTGATTGTAATTCTCTATTACACTATTCTTCTTTTCACCCCATACAATTGAGGGACAACTTACCTTATGGACAATTTTTATGCCTTAAAAGAAATTCCTCTTTTGACCATGATTTTTGTAACAGTGCAGATATTCTAGCTCACTCTCTTCGTTCTAGGGGATATCCTCCCACCATTGTCAACAGGTCCAAATATAAATCTCTTACGAAGGACCGGACGTTGCTTCTCGGTCCCACAACCACCTCACAGTATCAAAATCGCATTACAGGCTCATTAGAATACACCTCTCATGCAGATAGAATTATTAGAATAATATGCAAACATTGGCATGTACTCTGGAATATACCAGGTTGCAATGAATATCACAGTTTATAATTTCTAAGCTACAGTGGTGCCCCGCTAGACGAAAATAATTCGTTCTACGAATTTTTTTGTCTAGCGGGTTTTTCGTCTAGCGAAGCGGCAATGACAGCCGCGCTTTCGCTTTCGCTAGACGGGAAAAAAAGATGAAAAAAATTCGTCTTGTGAGGCAGCCCCATAGACTGTATTTGAAGTTGTAGTTATGCCCGTGCAGGTCATCGTTTGAAAATTTTATTTTCAGTTAATGAAGAAATTACATATCTTTCTACCAACGAGTGTTGAACTAATTCGCTGATGAAGAATTCAACGAAACAGTAGTTGTTATCCAGAAACACTGTTCAGAGTTGGACATCAGAATTGGACATTTGCTGATTACAAAGCTTCACAGCTTGTTCTCCGCCGGGTGAAGTCTGGCATCGTGATTCATTTAAGGACTTTCAGAGAATTCAGTTTGTTAGTTTTGATGTTTTGAATCATTCCATAAAGTTTTTCATATTGTATATTGTTTCTGGTCATTGTGTTGCTTTTGATATTGTTGACTCAGAAACTCAGGGAACAGGTGAGAGTGGGGCCCCTGAACTGTGGGAGGTTGTATGGAATCATTGTTTTCTATCTCAACAGACGCTGGAAGGAAACTTTGGACATGTGGCCTTGCTCCGCCCACGTTTTACTTCTGGTCCCCCCTCAAGGCCTCTATTGAGACCCTAGCAGGGCCTGTTGAAAATGACATTTTGATTGCCACCCCCTCTCCCAGTCAGAAGAACACAGACTCTGGAGCTTTAGACGGTATGTCACTGAACCAAGTTGTGGGTGAGAAGATGCTGATTGAGGCATTTGATAATGCAGGGCGTCAAGGACCCAATATTGGAACCAATAACATCACTGCTTGAGATAATGCCCTGGATGACTCATCTAATACCCTGGACTCATCTTGGACCTGACCCCCCCCCCCTCTGACTCTAGGCTGATCCTAGTAGATGAGCTATTGGAGCCTAGCTGTGAACCGGAGGTGAGATTGACACAGGGCTGTGGCATATAGAAAGAGTCCTGCTGGATCAGGCCAAGGGCCCCTCTGGCAACAGCCCTCTCCCCTCCTGCAATTCCCAGCAAGTGGCGTTCAGAGCCATATAGCCTCTGACAGCGGAGGTCAAACATAAGCATCTTGGCTAGATAAAATGATAGATCATAGGCAGTAACTAATGAATGGTTTACAAGTTATAACTCGACCTTGGATTTACATGGTGATGGAAAGCTACAATGAATCCAAGCCCACTCCATTAAGAAAGGAAAAAGTAACGTGAAGCTGCTCCAATATTTGATTTCCACACTGATCCCATGTTTCATGCTGTCAGTGCTAGACTATTGACCTCCAAGTCAAAATCAAACCTGAACACCTGGAGAATCAATGCCTGGCATTGCCAGCCATCTTCAGGGACTGTTAGCCTAAGCACAAAGCAATATTCTGAGGAAAGGGTTTATCTAAAGCCAAGTTGTTTACTGGATAGAGTCAAAGCCGGTTTATCTGTCCAAAGAGAAGCAGCATTAAGAATGAGGAGTGGCCGGTGTGTGTGGCTGTGCCACGTGTCTCTGCTGCCTACTGAGGCAGTACAAGGGTGGGTCAGGGGGGCAGTGAGGTCGGGGTGGTATGGACACAGATGGGAGTGCTGCACTGGCTTTACCAGTGCACCTGCACTACCCAAACCTCACTGCCACTCCACACCATCCCAGGATATGAGCGATGCTGCTGCTGCTGCTGGGAAGCCGGCATGTGGCAGTGTCCCACCACGCTGTCCCCTCCTGCTAGGCAGGTAGTAAGCAGGCAAAGAAGCTCCAGGCCTAGCCTAGGAGCCTTGGCTGGTCAGCTGCTAGGTAGAACTGGTGGGCTGTGGGGTGGAGTAGAGCAGTGGTGGACAGTCCTGTTCCTGTCCCTGCACTGCCGACTTGAGTTATCATCACATGGGCGAATCTGATCAACGTCAAACGTGCTGCACAGGGACTTCAGAGCTACCTAAGCCAGAAGTATTTACGTACAAGTTGCATTTAAGCACCACTGCGGACCGTGCTCTTGCAGAGGTTAGCTGTGCCTGTTAGAGTCACTAGCAGAATGGCAAAACCCTCTCCTGCAGCTCCTGCGCTTCCCAATCCAGACTGTGCATGCGTGTGTTGCTCTAATAAAAGTTATGCAGAGATATTTTCTCTGAAAGCGACAGTGATACAAAGCCCCACGCTCTGCTGAGCACCATGATGGTTTATGTAGAGAAAAAGGAAATAGCCCCTTTGTCTGTAATAAATGCTCCCTGATTCCTCTAGTGCTGAATAGGCAATGCATACCAATGCATCTTACACAAAACAACTGTAGATTTTATAGATGAACTTTACAGTGCGGTGCAAAAAATATATTGCCATTCCTTTAACAGTACAGCTTGGCAGCTCATTCAGGCTTAGATGGAACTCCTCAGGGTTGAAGCTGACACCATCCCTTACTGGTCCCCTGCCCTGCCCTTTCATCTTCCCGGCACAATTTGGTGACTCAGCTCTTGTTTTTCATCTCAGCTTAACAATATGTACTGCATTAATTGCATTTTTATTGATTTTCTCAGAGATAACAGCACAACAGAAGAAATGTGTCACAGTTTAGGAACACTTCTCACCACTGCACAATGTGCACCCAGTCATAGGAACAGAGAGAGCAGCCTTACAGGGCATCCCATCATTGTTTGACTAGTTTGGCATTGTCTACATTGACTGGTGGGAGCTCTTATCTGGAGGTGCCAGGGTCTGATTCTGGTTCCTTCTGCATGTCAAGCATCACCCGCCATAAATGCCCTGTTTATTGCAGAGGATTGTGGGACCAATAGTTAGAATGACCATCTTCTAAAATATTTTGGAGCAGTCTTTTCCAGGCTCTAGTGAGCTTAGCAACAGGTAAAAGTTTACCGCTCTGCCCCCCCCCCCCAGAAGTATGCCACGTTCTTTTAAAAAAAAATATGATAAAAAGCAATGATAAACATTCACAAACCAAGGCTTGGTTTCCAGACCCTTGAGCATCTTGGCTGCCCTCCTCTGCAATGTTCTAGCTTGTCAACATCCTCCTTAAATTGTGGCACCCAGAACTGGACACAGTACTCTAGGTCAGTGTTTTTCAACCTTTTTTGGGCAAAGGCACACTTGTTTCATGAAAAAAATCACGAGGCACACCACCATTAGAAAATGTTAAAAAAATTAACTCTGTGCCTATATTGACTATATATAAAGTAATTTTTCAATTTTTCCCACGGCACACCAGGCAACATCTCGCGGCACACTAGTGTGCCGCGGAACAGTGGTTGAAAAACACTGCTCTAGGTGGGGGTCTAACCAAGGCAGTATGTTGTTGTTGTTGTTTAGTCATTTAGTCGTGTCCGACTCTTTGTGACCCCATGGACCAGAGCATGCCAGGCACTCCTGTCTTCCACTGCCTCCCGCAGTTTGGTCAGAATAGAGTGGGACTATTACTTCCCGTAATCTGGACACTATACTTCTGTTGATGCAGCTTAGAATAGCATTTGCTTTTTTTGCTGCTGCATCACACTATTGACTTCTGTCAATCTTGTGGCCCACCAACATCCCTAGATCCTTTTCACATGTACTGTACTGCTAGTAAGCCAGGCATCTCCCATTTTACCTATATTTGTGCATCTTGTTCTTGCTGCCTAAGTGTAGAACCTTACACGTGCCCCTATTTAAATTCATTTTGTTATCTTGGGCCCAGTTCCCCCATCTGTTAAAGTAATTTTGAATTCTGATTCTGTCTTCTGTGGCATCAGCTACCCCTCCCAGTTTGGTGTCATCTGCTAATTTGATGAGCACCCCCTCAATTCCTTCATCCAAGTCATTTATAAAGATGTTAAA
This sequence comes from Lacerta agilis, assembly GCF_009819535.1. NCBI lineage: Eukaryota > Metazoa > Chordata > Lepidosauria > Squamata > Lacertidae > Lacerta > Lacerta agilis. The sequence continues at coordinate 1,902,491 of NC_046323.1, read as the reverse complement.
CAACAATGGGCCCAGGGTACCCACTTGTCACTTTTTCCAGGATGCTGTGGGACCATTAATGAGTACTCTTTGGATTCCATCAGTCAACGAGCTACAAATCCACCTAACAAGTTCCCTTATTCAACCTACATTTTACCAGCTTCCTCACAAGAATATCATGGGGGACTTTGTCAAAAGCCAACTAAAATAAATAAAATAAACTTTGTCCACAGCATTCCAGATCCACCAAGCTTGTAACTCAATTAAAAGAAAGAAAGAAATGAAATTCATCTGGTATGACTTGTTTTTGAGAAACCCATGTATATAATATGTATATAACATTGATAACCACTTATCTATAATAATATTATTCACAATAATGTTAATTTTGTTGTATTTTTTTTCTCATTTAATTTTCCTTACAAGGATTTCTGTCAATTGATGTTCACTTCAACTAGTGTAATGTAGTATAAAAAGCCTGTCCTGATCTCAGGTAAGTATCAGTTTCATCAAGCTGAGTAAGTTCAATGCGGAATAGGTGTCTGTTCACGTTATCCTATCTTGGGCATTTTCCAAAGCATATTTAGGGGGCAAATTTCAGCAGGACTGCAGAGGAAACAGTTGACCCTTCTTCCTGTATGCGCTGATCCTGATTGGGCCCACCCCATGCCTGCTATTGATTTTTATTGTAAGTTACACATAGCATCTTATTTGGCCCTACCTCTGTCCCTCAGATTATGTGATGGGGACCTGTAGCTAGATACTGTATTATATTTTGGCTGGTAAGGGCACTTTGGGAGGTGGCATCATAAATCAAGATGAAACAGTAGCCTCCTAAACATAAGTAGATGACTCTCATAAGAAGATTTAATTCATCAAATAAAGTGGCAAGTGCCCAAGTGCTTGTCAAGAACCTCGGTTCCTTTGCAGGCAAAGTCCAGAACACCAAAAGAAAAGCACAGATTTCCTTCTTGCGGGGTGCATTTAGAATCATTATTTGCATTCCCTCCCTTACAATTCCTTAAGTACAAAAGCTCCTGACGGAGTGGGGCAGAGGAGGGGAAGCTTCCAATTCAGGGAGGCTGGCAATATTCTGGGCAGCAGCAGCAACGGATATTGAGAAAATTCAGCTTGGTTTGGATCCTGCATAGCAGCCTCTCTAGCGCAGGCTTCTGTTGTAAATGAACAGTGAGGCGAATGAAGTGGACATCTCAAGGTTTGTATACCCATGAAACAGGACCTGTTCTTTTCATAAGGAATCGTGTTTCTTTTTCAGCTTGCTCTCTTCATTCAGTTTAATGTGTGAGGATGGCGACAGAAATACAGGAGAATAATGTACTTTTTATTTTATTTTTTGCCCCTGGTTAGTAATAAGAACTCATAATGCTATATCATCCAAGTAGCTGAGTGGATGTAAGCAATAAGTGTACCAATGAGCTCGTTCTGTTATTCATCATTTGCTGGAGCCGAGGTGCTGCCACAATATGAGCCACTCGGAGCTGTAAAATGCATAATGTTTAATATAATAAATCAGTCTGGGGCAGGGGACCCCAAGGAATCCCAAATCACTGGTTAAGAACCAAATTATTTGAAGTAAGACATTGCAAAAAAATAAATAAATAATCCACCGGAAGGTGAGAAACTGAGGGCATGAAATGATTTTTTATGAGAAACATACAAGTCATTTGAAAAGCTTTGATTTATCCTTTCCCTAGGCTCGCAAGGGTCTGCATGTTCATGGAAGGAAAGAGTTTTTCATTTAGGAGAAGATGATGGACTATGACTAGGGAATGCCTATACAGGTTTTGCTCTGCAGTGAAAATAACAAAATAAAAGTTTGATTTACTGTACAAAGAAATGCTCTACAACATGCATAAATCTTTTAGACTAAATAATTATGAGGCAAATAATAAACAGCAGGGCAAAGTTCAATCGAAAGCATAATGTACTTGCCGTGCCTCAGGTTTTTATGCTCAGAGTGGGATGAGACGGGGTAATTCACAATAGTCAGTATACATGCAAACATTTTGGGACTATGGCCGGCTTTCCACAGACATCCCAGATCTATAGTCTAAGCAGATTCTAACAATGAACCTGTGACTCAGCAGCTGCTGTAAATACGGTTTATGATCCTGTCCTGACTCCCTGAGCCTATCGATTTTGCTTCCATCATGTACTTAGTTCCAAGCATGAGGTCAGGCAGCTTTATTTAATTCTTGCTTTCTTAGATCTTTTCATTTCAGTTTGTCACTTTTCAGTTTGAAAAATCCCTCCTCACCTCCAGTTACTTTTCAGTTTAAAAACTCTGTCCTCTGCTTTTCTCAATCCCCTCATGAGGTTAGATGGGGTTGTTTTTAAGGTTTTTTTCTTAGCAAATTTTATTATGGCTGCAAATAATGGCAGCAGCAGCAGCAACAACAACAACAACAAAAGACCTATCACCCTATGTGAGTGCATGGTTCCACTCTTTGCTTGATATCTGTATTTCTCCTGAATGGATGATAAATAACATGGTGAAATACAACAAATTATATTTAATGTCTAACAAGATTTCTGCACCCACGTCCAATCCATACATGTTACATTCACTTGGCCTGATGATTTCTTTAATAGGGACAGTCCCAATTTTCTGGTACCTGCTCAGCATAAATCAATTTGTCTATCTTGCTGTTTGGGTGATGCCTTGCCTTTAATGTTTTTGTCACTGTGTTTCTTGATTCTTCTTTAGGTTACAACACTTCTTCCATGGAGGAGCCTTAGTTGGATCAGGGCAAGTGATGAGAGGAGATCCGGGAGGTGGAGGCTGACAATTCTAGAGAGGGATTCAGTGGTCTAGGATGGGTCATGCCCAATGTATCAGAGTTGTTGAGGTAGGGGAACACACCAACAAGTCCAATCCTAGGCGCGGACCTAGTGGGCTATCACAGCCCAGCCCAACCCTCCTGCTCCACCTCCCACATCACTGGGTCCTTGCCTCTCATCTGTTCCCACTGTTCCACCTCCCAATGCCAAGTCTCTGCCTGCAGAGGAGGCACCAGCTGAAAAGACTGGATGTGAGAGGGTGCTGTCTCCTCTTCCTAGGACACAAAGATGTGAGTCTCGAACAAATGGTACAGCCCCAACCCACTAGGAGTTCCCATTTGCTTACCTAGTCCAAAGATGCTTCCTACTTGCAGAGCAAAAGGCATGCCCATCCCTGTTCTTTAGAACGGGAGTCCAGGGGCAGGTCAACTCTTGGGTCAACATCTCAGCATCTACCATACCTGCTGTACCTTTGACTTTCACCTGCTTATGGACTATACTGATTTGAGCATTAAAGATTTTGACAGAAAACACAATGTGTGTTTTGTTCCCTCATCTTGCAGATGCAGGACAGTAAATACAACTCTCTTACTGATGAGACCACTGCTGTTCCAATTACTTTTGTTCATAGGCTCTGGGTCAGCATAGAGAGAAGGGTGGCAAGCCAGCCAGCCTAACCAACTCCTCTTTTTAAAAAACTTCACTGCTGTTACCAAATGGCTGCCTTAATTTTTTCTCTTGCCAGCTCCACTGAATAGTTCTTATTAACCTTCTGGATTATTTGGCCCAACTTACTCTCAATACTGGCTAGAGTGATATGGCACTTAGACTTGGAGTGAACAACAAGGCCTCAAACCAAATTTCTCCAAACAAATTACGATTTTACTTCAGGCAACAAGTTAAACTGTTTTTGAGAAAATGATTCTAGAGCAAAAGTTAACTTAAGAATTTGAGTAGTTAAACAAAAGGGCATTTAAAAAACCCCAAAGATAAATGCATCCATATTTATATTTATCCTACACTGTTTCCCTAACCAACTCAGTACTAACCATCTGTATCCCTCAGTTCAGCTTCTGAATACCTTCATAGTCCTGCTTCCCAAGGTGCAGGAAGGAGGGTTCAAATCCTCACTGGGCCGTGAAGCTCGCTGTGTGACTGTGACCAATTACTCTCTCAGCCTATCCTACCTCATTGAATGAGGAATGGGAGAACCATTTATGCCAGGGGTGGCCAACTTCCAAGAGACTGCGATCTACTCACAGAGTTAAAAATTGGCAGTGATCTACCCTCTTTTGGGGGGTTCAGGTCAAAGTTGTTGAGCTTTTTTTTAGGAAGGAAAGCCCTGTTTTTAGGGGTTCACGTAAAAGTTGTTGAGCTTCTTTAGGGAGGAGGAAAGCAACATTGAGCTTTTTTTTAGAAAGCAAAGCCCTGTTTTGGTGGTTCAGGTCATTTTAGGGGTGCAGTGCAAAGACGTTGAGGTTTTTTTAGGGGAGCCAAAGTTTTTTTGCTGCTTTGGGGGGAGCCACTGATCTACCGGTGATCTACCACAGACGTCCAGTGATCTACTGGTAGATCACGATCTACCTGTTGGACATGCCTGATGTATGCCATCTGGAACTCCTTGAAAGAAAGTGAAGGAATATAAATGCAGTAAATAAAATAATGATAAATTGCCACACACACACACACACACACACACACACAAGGTGTGAGCCGGGATGGAAAGTAACTCCTCTGGTGCCTGCATGAATCAATCAATCTTGGACCATGAAAATTATTAGTAGTATTATTAGTTATTTATAGATTGAATTGTGTTAGTTTTATTCAGAGTAGACTCACTAAGCAGTATCAATAACTTAGCTCTGTTCATTTCAATGATTTGCTTTGAGTAAAAGTTCCTCGGATACTAAATATCATGACGATGATGATGTTGCACACAGGACAAAACCCTCTTGGCTTCCAACCAGGACAGCTCCGTTGGTTAAAGCATGCTGCTGTTCACACCAAGGTTGCAGGTTCAAGTCCCGTATAGGACAGCTGCATCTTCCTGCATTGCAGAGGGTTGGGCTGATGATCCTCAGGGTCCCCAACTCTACAATTCTAGAGTTCTATGCCCTCCGTCTGCCTCAATTTCCTTCTCCATCCCATGCCCTTCCTCCTCCTAAACACACAGACAAGGTCTGCCCAGATAGTGGGATTTCACAGTTCGCTTTTCAGATGCGCTTAACAAACAAGGGGGGGGCAGGTGGCCCCTCTGGTCCCAAAGATGACTGGGGGGGGCTCCTTTTCCTCCTCCCCCACTAGAACTTCCTAGATCTCAAACTCAGCCTCGGCTGATCTTTCCCAGTGGAGGGGAAAGGAAGCGAAGAAATAGAAAACCTCGCCCAGAAAAGTTGATGATAAGTCCACATTGAAAACATCCCAAAGCTTGGTCAAGCCAGAGAGAGAGAGAGAGAGAGAGAGATTTCCTCGCCCCACCTCTAGGTTGTCTAACTGCGAGACCCCGCAACTCACAGACGCGCGCGCGCTCTCTGTCTCTCGCTCGCTCACTTCTGTGGGCATCTTCACACGGCGCCGAGCAGTGGGGGGTTGGGATGCTCTGCTGCGGCGTCACAATTTCCGACACCTTCTTTCTCGAGCTTGCCTCGAGAACCCCTCGGCTCCATGGGTCCCAAAGCATCACAGAGCCAGTCAGGAAAGCGGGAGCTGCCCTGCAACACCGCATGACGCAGCCATCCCTTCCTGGCGCAGCCAAGCGGGCCGCCTCAGACCCACGCGCGCTTCCGCCGGCGCTTCGTGGAGCTGTGCGCCGCTTTCGCACGCTCTGTCTCCGCGGTTTCTTCTCTCGCACTCGCTCACAACTCTCTCTCTTGCAGGAACTTGCAGGGGCCTCCAAAAAGGGCTGCCCGCACTTCGCTAGCTACGCCGGGATCTTCAACATGGGGTATGTGAGAACCACAGTGTTCTCATACTCTCCACTCACTTGGTGCCCAACAAAGCCCGCTGTCCCTCACATTAAAAATAAAAAAATAAAAATTGAGTTTTTTGGAGGGGACATGTGTTTTGCTTGGCTTTTTTATAGAGGGGGTGTTCTGAACATCATGATTTTTCATGTGTAAAATGAATGTCCTTTTTGTGCCCACAACAGTTTCTTTGATTTCCTCATGTGTCTCCAAGTCCACAAAGGTTGGGGGCCCTGGTCTACTGCACCAGATGCTAGCACACAATGCTAGCCTCTTAACACATTAGTGTTTTTTTCCCATTTATGAACATCTCACTTAATTTATGCATTAATTTATCATCTTCATTTTTCATCGCCACACTTAAACCCTGGAAAGTGGGTCATTGTTATTCCCATATTACAGATGGAAGCAGGCAGGTGGGGCCTCATATTGTTCGGCGTAGACAAGGGCCAGGCTCCAAATAATTGGTTCTGGGATCCCTGAAGGAGGTGGCTAAGTGTGTCAAAATCAGGTCCAAACCCAGGAAAGGTTTGCATATATTTACAAAAGGTGGCCAAGATGGCCAGGTGCAGGCAGGTGGGGTCACAGCACCCTCAGGGAGCAGGAGCTGGAACTTTGGCAGAGTCGTCCCAAACGAGATACCAAGCGTAAGGATGTTGGAGAAGTGTTCTCACCATAAAGGACTTCCCAATTAAATTGGGGACTCTGTTGTGCAGATTCCTTTTAGCAGATGGGTACTCCATCCCTTTTCAGAAGCTCAGGCACAAAATTACGTAGATGGAAGTCTGCAGTCCTTAAGGAGCCAAAGATACAGTTTGGTTAAGCCTCTGACTAAATTACTCTGTAGTAGTATTGCCCGTATGTTTTTTATAGAACATTTTAGAATGTTTATAATTTTGCTCAACAAATGTTCTCAGACATTCCCAGAATGTAGCTTTCCAATACGTATTCATGCCACATGGTGAACTTCAAGGCTGCCAAAAAACTCTCAAAATAACTGTGGTAATAAAGCTGACCAGGCATCCTAAAGGACATTCTGTTTGGAGATGAATAAGTGTGATGATTTTACATAATAACTTCCACAGAAAACTATGATGCTCTCTTATATAAAGAATGGCCCTTTGCACAAAGAATACAGAATTTATCTTCTTGACTCACAGCTATGACACTGGAAGGGCAATGAGGTCATGCCTATAGTCTGAAAAGTGTAAATTTTCAGCCTATGTACTAGCTGTTTCATAAAAGTGGCGTATTTTATGAGTTAAACCATTTTTGTTTGTTTGATTTTTGGAACAACCAAAAACAAACCTCCATCTGCTGACCAGGCTTGAATTAACAGCAGAATATGGATTATTTAATAAAAGGAATTGTTAAAAAAATTACTAATGGCATGATCTATTTTTTGGTATTGTTTAATTAATTTACAGGGATGTGGGTGGCACTGTGGGCTAAACCACAGAGCCTAGGGCTTACTGATCAGAAGGTTGGCGGTTCAAATCCCCGCGAAGGGGTGAGCTCCCGTTGCTTGGTCTCAGCTCCTGCCCACTAGCAGTTCGAAAGCACACCAAGTGCAAGTAGATAAATGGTAAGGTAAATGGCGTTTCTGTGCACTGCTCTGGTTTCATGCTGGTCACCTGACCCGGAAGCTGTATGCTGGCTCCCTTGGCCAGTAAAGCGAGATGAGCACCGCAACTCCAGAGTCGTCCGTGACTGGACCTAATGGTCAGGGGTCCCTTTACCTTTACCTTAATTAATTTATAAATTGTGCTCTATAGTAATAAACACAGTTTGCATAAAATAAATATTATACCCTAAATCCAGGGGTCCCCAAACTAAGGCCTGGGAGCTGGATGCGGCCCAATCACCTTCTAAATCCGGCCTGCGGACAGTCCGGGAATCAGTGTGTTTTTACATGAGTAGAATGTGTCCTTTTATTTAAAATGAATCTCTGGGTTATTTGTGGGGCATAGGAATTCGTTCATTCCCCTCCACAATATAGTCTGGCCCCCCATAAGGTCTGAAGGACAGTGGACCGGCCCCCTGCTGAAAAAGTTTGCTGACCTGAAATATACTCAGAGTCAAGTGTGAATTTCATGCTCTTTATTCAACTCATAGTAGCAATGAATGAATGTTTCCCCACAATGTCTGCTATATATACATTATTTACACAATGGGCCCCACGTGATTGGCTAATTCCAGGCTACTCCTGTAGGCCAATCAGGTTGTGGATTCACTTCCACCTGGAGCTGGATTGGGTGGCTCCTGCAGACCAATCAGACTGCTGCATTCTGGATCCTATTGTTCTAGGACCAATCAGACTGCTGCATTCTGGATCCTATTGTTCTAGGATTCAGCTCAGTACATAACATGACCCCTGCTAAATCTAATCAATAACCAAATCATACCCTATCAGTTAAGTACCACTAGTTATCTGGTACACTTAAATACTACACTGGAAAGGGAAATCCTGCCTGAAAAGCCATGCATGAACCATCTTCATGAAATGTTGTAGGAAACGAACTTGGCAGGTCTCCAAGGAAGCCAATTAGGCAGCCCCTACGAAAGCCTTTTGCTTTGTGGTCACTCAAATCCCTTCAGAAGGGGGATGCTTCTTAAGCAGGGTTTTCTTGGATAATCCAGCAGGATGTGGGGTTATGTGTGTGAGAAGGTATTCATTAAGACATTATTCCCCTATGCTGCAAAGAGCTTTAAAGGTCAATACCAGCACTTTGAATTGTGTCCAAAAACTAATTGGGAGCTAACACAACTCTTTGAGAACAGGTAAAATATGTTCCTCTTCCAGTTATGCCCACCATAGTTTGAACAAATTGCAGTTTTCAGACAATCTTCAAAGGCAGCCCTTTATAAACATGTTGCAGCAATCCAGTTTGTTTACTGGATTACCAAGGCAGAAAATAACTCTGTTGACATTAATCTATAACAGGCATGTCCAACAGGTAGATTGTGATCTACCAGCAGATCACTGGACATCTGTGGTAGATCACCAGTAGATCAGTGGCTCCCCCCAAAGAAGCTAAAAAACTTTGGCTCCCCTAAAAAACCCCTCAAAATCTTTGCCCTGCACCCCTAAAATGACCTGAACCACCAAAAACAGGGCTTTCCTTCCTAAAAAAGCTCAACAACTTTGATCTGAACCTGAAAGGGGGTAGATCACTGCCAGTTTTTAACTCTGTGAGTAGATTGCAGTCTCTTGGAAGTTGGTCACCCCTGATCTATAACATTAATGGCATCATAGGCATGGCATTTTTCAGCGGGGAACTCACAGGAACTCAGTTCTGGCACCTCTCTGGTGGGCACCATTGCCATTCTAAGAGAACAAGGGAGGTGTTCAGGATGAGTTCTGGCATCTTTTTCTCTAGAAAAATAGCACTAATCATAGACTATGAAGAGGACCTGAAAATAGATAATGTAAAACAAAAAACAAAAAACAAGGCTTTGCCCTAATAATAAAGAATGTGATTCCATCCTCCCACTAGTGAGCACTTCTTCATAGGAAACTACAGAATATGTGGGACAGTACTGGGAGCAGATAAAGACAACAGCAAAAACAAGAATTGTGTGTCTAGCCGTGTGATTGTAGATGAGAACTTCAAACTTTTTGTAGTGCTGAAAATCCTTTTAATCATTGGTTGGGCGTAAAAGGTTTGAGTGTTCGATGTAAGAACTGACAAACTAGCCCAATGGGAGGAGAAATTTAAACCCAGTTATAGGAAAATGTTCACAAAGAAGTTACTACTCTGTATGCTAATGCAAAATCTCAGCTGTGTACATGACAGACTCCTTGAGTGGGACAAAATCCCTCCACAGGAAATTAATGTCCATGTCAAGAACCACACCTCCTAGCAGTCACCAGTCCTTGCCTGATATAGGTATACAAATTCTCATGAGTATTATTCTACTATTTCAGCTTTTATAAGTAACACATAAATAGAGCTACATAATGGACCATTTTAAAACATGGTTATAAAAAACAGTAATCACCTTAGATATTGTTTTTAAAAGACACAATCAAATTACATATAATGATACCTGATTGAACCACTGCCACATGGTGTTAATAAATGTCTTTACTTTGTCTCCATTATCCCATTAAATAAGGATCAATAATACTTAATTAAAATACTACTTAACATCCAGCCAAACAACATGCCTACACAAATTAAGCTCCTCTCCCTTGTTATGTCAGAATCATTTTTGTTTGTTTGTTTGTTTGTTTTGTTTGTTTGTTTTACCTTTTGTGGTTGTTGTTATTCCTTTGTATTTGTATCTGCGAAAGGTTTTTAAATTCGTTGTGAAATTGTTAAATCTAAATCTAAATAAAGTTGACATTATTAAATTTTAAAAAACAACACAAAACAGAATCATGTTACTAATTAAAGAGATCTCAAAGACAAAAGAAACCATGAGTTAGTAGAACCTTTTCTCCATCCAGTCCATTGAAAATGTATAATTACTGAATTGTACATTTGGTGGATCCTTTTAATTCTATTTCATTAGTTTTCAATGCAGAGTTTAGTCAGAAGGTATCATATATATATATATATATATATATATATTACATGTCATTTTAATCACAGAAATTATAAAACATGAGAAACTACCTTTCCCACAAAACCACAACCTTCAACCCAGAAATGAAATGAGCAATGAAAAAGATGGGTGGAGTATTTCTTCATTATTTGTTGTCATCTGTAGAATCAGAAACTGCTGTAGTTGGAAGTTGAGCAGCAATGCAGATTTGCCAGTTGTGGTAGAATTCATTGGTATGTAAGATGTAAAATGCACCCAGCCAATTTGGTTGCCAATAAATATTGCTACAGACATTTCTGAGGTCATGGTCTTTTCAACAAGTAGCTCTTGTCCAGGTTTGTTAATTGTCTTACTTTAAATGTTGTGAGGATCCTATGCCCTTTAAAAAAGTGTTTTTTGGGGTGGGGGATTATTGGATTGTTTTATTTCAATTATGTATTTTGTGGTTTTATATTTTGATGGTCCATATAGTTAAAGCTATACAATAGTGATGTACGGAAGTGAGAGCTGGACCATAAAGAAGGCTGATCGCTGAAGAATTGATGCTTTTGAATTATGGTGCTGGAGGAGACTCTTGAGAGTCCCATGGACTGCAAGAAGATCAAACCTATCCATTCTGAAGGAAATCAGCCTGGAGTGCTCACTGGAAGGACAGATCCTGAAGCTGAGGCTCCAATACTTTGGCCACCTTATGAGAAGAAAAGACTCCTGGAAAAGACCCTGATGTTGGGAAAGATGGAGGACACAAGGAGAAGGGGACGACAGAGGACAAGATGGTTGGACAGTGTTCTCGAAGCTACCAACATGAGTCTGACCAAACTGCGGGAGGCAGTGAAAGACAGGAGTGCCTGGGATGCTAAACGACTGAACGACTAAACAACAAATTTGGATTTTATTCTGTGAACTGCCCTGAGACCTCTGGGTATAGGGTGGTATATAAATTATAATAATAATAATAATAATAATAATAATAATAATAATAATAATAATAATAATAATAATAATGTCTTATCTTAGTATTGGAATGCTCAGATGCAATGCAGAAACTGAAATGGAGAATGAAGCAGGTCAGGTATTGTACTGTTGACGAAGCCTAGGCTAGGTATTTATATCTGATTGGGCCAATGCAGAAGCTTCTCACTGCCTGCCCATCACAGAAACTATTATCACACCTTTATTCCCTTCGGTGCCTGAAGATACCTATGAAATATGAGCACACACAATCCGTAGTTAATCACTATGATGTGATCCAGCCCCAGTGGCTGGGGCAACCCTGTCAGATGGGTGGAGTATAAGATGATGATGAAAATGATGATGATGATGATGATGATGATGACGATGAAGTTTCTAGTTTAAGCTCTCATGTTCCTGAAACACTTTAAGGCAGCCCTGTGCAACTTGTCACTCACCAAGACAAGAGTATGTTTTGTGGTCTGCACGGTGCTGGTCAGCATTCGTGTTGTTGTTTTTTGCAGTGTCAGGTAGTAAAATGGAGTTTGTGGAAACGGAGCCCTGAATTTTTCTTGGATGGTTGGCCTGTGCAGATCTGACTTAGCATCTCACATTCAGACTCAAGGGTGAGGGAGATTTTGACATAATTTTAATCCTCTTCATTAATGAGTAAAGGGGGTTAAACAATTAAATATCTATTAGGATGACTAATATCTCTGATGATGGTACACATCAGTGGCATTTTGAGTACTTGCCTGCATGCCAGCTGCTTACTAGGGCACTGGAGATAAGATGCCTTAAAGTATAAAACAGGAAAACTTTGCTACTGTTACATATAGAATTATAATGAGCTTTGCAAGCAAAAAAATTAATGGCCGAGTCTGTTGTAAGGATAAACGAGTTCAAACAGCCAATCCAACATGTTAATAAAACATGTCTTCCTGTAAGATACTGAACATGGTCAGATTTCATGTATTTCCATGATAAAGTTCTTGATACACACAAAAGGAAGAGTTGGGAGAATGACGCAGTTATGTAGCTAATAAAATTGAATTTTACAACACGTGAGCTCAATTTCAATTGTGGAATCAAATGAGTAAATATTTCCCCATGTGTTTAATCTGCATTAGAATATTATTTAGGTTAGGTGTATTTTATATGGGGGAGCAGTCAAACATTTTATCATCATCCACAGTCTGAAATTGTTTAGCCCTTCAACAGATATGTCATAGGAACTACAGTACTGCTAATATATCCAGGGCTGGGCCAGATATCATGCATGCACACACACACTTTTGCAGGACCATTTGACTTCTGCAAATGGGCAGAGGATATTTGACAACTTTCCATGGGGGGGGGATTCCAAGAACTTTAGGAAATGGCCTTACTGTAAAATACAAGGTAAGCAGAGTGGTTCCTAAAGGAACAATGACAGCAACAACAGCTACAGCCAGTCTTGCCACGGCTTCAAGCAAACGCTCCCTGGGTATGTCTTTCCCCTTACTGTCCTGCCCAGGCTCCTCCGATGAGGGGTCCCTCACTCATAGCAGTGCCATCAGTGAGGGCAATTAGAGGATCTGTGACTTGCTGGAGGAACCCCGATTGTGGAATATCCTGCTCATGGAGTTTCAGTGAGCACCCACTCTGGCTATGTCTGAATGTCAGCTGAAGACGGTTTCTTTTCCCCTAGGTGTTCAATAGATTTTAATTGTTTGGATTTAAGATGGGACAGCTGAATGGATGGGGTTGGATGGCATTGGATAAATCTAACAGTGTTTTACTGGCCTAACCCCACCAACTGCTGGGTAAAGTTAGGTTCAGCACCTCAGCCAGCGCTATTATGTATGTTCAATTTAATTGTCATTCTATTATAAATCAGTTGCCAATGTTCCTTAGCAATATCATCTTTCCATGTATGCTTTTCAGAGTGGAATTACTTTTTTTTTAAAAAAAAAAAGCAAGGCTGATTAATGCTAATTATCTTGTTAATGATTGTTCACTGAAGGTGCTGACTAAATGTTCTAGGAAAAGACAGTCAATATCATCATATGTCCAATAAGAGAAAAAGATGTTTTGGCACAATGTCAAGTCATTTCTAGGACTGGCAGGGATTATTTAGCTTAGCATGGGTATTATATCCATTCTAAGAGCATGATGTTAGAATCATCTAATTATGAATTGTATTTGTATCTGGAATAAATTCAACCCATATGGCAATCCAGTATTCACTACTTTGTGCAGTACATCGTGGGCAGCTATCAGAGACTCATATACTGAGGCAGACTGAGGTCAAAATCATCACCTGGAAGATGCACCATCATTGGGTCTGAATTAGAAGTGGGTTGTACTTCTTTAATAAAGCTGAAATGAAGAGGGTAAGAGAATGATGTCTCTGTCTAATCAAGCAGAATATTCCCTTAAACCTGCTGTTATTTGGTCATTTAACTGAGGATTTTCTATACTACACCACTTCAGAGTTATCAGAGTGGTGTACAATAAAAAAGTGACTCTTAGAAGCATCTCTACACAGTACATAAGAGTGTTGACAATAACCATTATGCTAATTGCCTGCCATGACCCTGGGAATGGATTCCCCTTCTTCAGGAAATGTGCTTAAGAGCGCCACGTCAGCTGAGGAATTGCACACAGGCCTGGCCCCAGAAGCACATCCACATTAGGGCCCTGTGTAACCAATGCCCTTCTGGCTCAAAGATGGCCCATTGCCATCTCAGAGGACTCAGAGGACTTCATCAGAGATATTCCAGTACAACCCAAGTCTCCCCCGCTCCATTAGAATAAAAGACTGCTAGAGTGGGCAGGGTCCCTTTAACTGAAGAGGCTACCAGGCATGGTGGCTATGCTCCTCTACCTCCACAGCTGGAGGCAGAGGCACCAACTTTTCAAAAACATTGCTCAACTCAACAGCCTGACACCAGACGCATGATGTTGTGTGAGCCAGGGGACAGAGCCAAACATGGCAGCAGCATTGCCCCAGCAGCCAGTGCCCCTCCCGTCCCCCCTCCTGCGCAAGGAAAAGACAGGGAAGCTGCCCTCAGCCAGCGGCAGCAGCAGCAGGAGCCAGTGACCCCTGAGCTGTGCTGTGCGTAGCTCTGCACTCACCCTTTGAACAATGGGGAGGCCCCAGCTCTCTCAGGAAAACACATTGGCCCCAATGTGGCTCCAGCCTTTGGTTGGAGGCAGAAATACTTCCAAATGCCCATTTCTGGAAACCATGGGAGGGGAGAGTTTCTCTTGAATAAAATATGGGGGGTGGCAGGTAAGCCCCAGTCCACATAATTGACCACAAAATGTGGTGCATGCACACCATTTGAATGGCAATACTCATCAGCTTGGGGGAGGTGTCAAATATTTTAGGGGTGGGGCGAAGGGACCTCGGCCCCTAGGAGTTGGCTCTATGGTTGCTCTTGTGCTCAAATCCTGCTTCTGGGTTCCCCCCAGGCATCTGGTTGGCCACCAAGGGAACAGGATACTGGACTAGATGGGCCACTGGCCTGATCCAGCAGGCTTTCCTTAAGTTCTTATGTTCTTCCAATGAAGGCAGAGCCTGCAGTTGGGACAGATTCTGCTTCTCCTATACAAGGCTCAGTCCAAGGTAGATTGTGCTGAAATAACATCCAAGTGTCTTCTACAGTGGTTAGCTTGAGCCCCTGTACAAGGCAATGCTATCTTATAGAGAAACTGCAATGTTGTTAATACATCTACCGAAAGTGTTCTCCTTTTTGTCTAGTAAAAATAAAGCAAAATAAAGCTTATTCTCATTCTCCTGCCCCATTCTTTTTAGTGGGAGCTGAAATTTTATGGAAGGTTAGAATAGACATTTTGAGAGTTTATTTGATGTGCATTCAGTTCCTGATATTGTAAAGCTGGCAGGGAGCCTGAGGGTCATCTAATCCACTGGTTTTCAACCAGTGTGCCATGGTACCCTGAGGTGCCTTGAATGATGGTCAGGGGTGCCACAGGCAACACTGGCCTCTGTCCCTCTTTCCTTCTATCCTTCTTCTGTTGCCCTCTCGCGTCTCTGCCTCCCAAAGGCTTGCACAGCTGTTTGTTGCAGCAGCCCTGGCTACAAGCTCCGTGGGTGAATGGTGCCTCTGGGACTGGCCAGGGGGTGCTTCCCAGGCCCCTGTGTGACAGTGTGAGGAGGAATCTCTCTTTGGGGTGAGGGGGTACAGCTCAGAGACCAGGGACGGCAGCTGCTATTGCCCAGAGGACTTCCAAGGAGAGGGGAGAGGAGAGGAGGCTGAGGGAACACTCTACAAAGGAGGGTGTTCAAAAAGGGCTGAGAGGCTGCCCGCTCTGCAAGCAATGGGTGACATAACTGGGCTCCTAAGCCCCACAGGGGAGCCGCAGAAAGAATGTAGTTGGTCAAAGGAGCCATGGACTCAGAAAGGTTGAAAAACCTCTGACCTAATCCAATGCCCTGCATTGCAGGAATCTCAAATAAAGAATCCATGACAGATGGCCAGCCAACCTCCCCCCAACCCCACCAAGTGCCCTGAACACACTCAACCCCCTGTAGTTTGCCCCATTGCCCCAAACCTATTATGTTGTTCATACTGCTATAATTGGGACTGGCTTGGTGGCAGTCCCAATTATAGCAGTATGAACAACAGCATCAGGAATGGGGGGCTGCAGTGGCAATGGTGGCAGCTGCCCTTCTTCCCTGGAATCTTCCATTTCCAGGAAACAGGTATCCTGGGGGAATTATTGTGCTCAGGGTCCAGTAGCAGTGTCCAGCCTACTAGGGAAAGAGTGAGGGAGGTCTTCAGAGAGACTTCTCTGCCACAGCTGCTGGTGCTAGTGCCACTGCTGACACATCAGGTGGGTGGGAGGCAGGCAGGAAGATTTCTTCCCCTCTGGTTCAATCCAGACAAAGACCCCCCCCCCCAGTCTCTATGCTTAAGAGCATAGGAAGAATCCTTTTGGATTATGCCAAACACCTCACCAGATGGCTGTGGAGAGCCTGTAAGCAGGATTTGAGCATAAGAGCAACCATATGGCCAACCCCTAGAGGCCGAGGTTCTCACTCAGTGGGAAAACAGTGCAATAGGGCTCTTCCCATTTGTGGGTCCCCACAAGGTCTGTGTTTTGAACAAAATGATCACATCCCTACCACCGATCATTTCCTCCTTGATGGACAATTGGGATGAGGGCAGACAACACCCTGTAAGAGGTCGGATTGAGTGCAGGGTTCTGGGGTTGCTATCCTCAAGATAGCACAATATACCTACAGAACTTCAGACGTGCTGATCACTAGGAAACAGATCCAATCAAGTTGTTTGTTCAGTCCCTGTACACTCAAAGAGAAGTTCAGTGTATTAAGCAAAGGTCTTTGGAGGAGAGCTTATGGCAGAGTTCATTTAGAGAGCACTGAGCATGTGAAATATGTCAGTCTGATATACACCTCAGCACAGTGTGCTTCAATTAGGGAAGCTCACGTTCAAGGGAGGCTGGGAATCGGCAGTCACAAAATGATGAGTGAACAAGTCACAGAGGTGACACATTCACTTTCCAGAGACACAGAGAGGGATAAGACAGTCTTTAAATATGAAAGCTTTCCCCCATTTCCTAGCAAACAGAAGACGTATTGCCCTGTCCCCAGTCTCGGCTAACAAAAAGTAACAATAATAAATAGATGAGATGGTGCTGCACCAATGATGAGTGAAGAGGACAGGAGAAAAAGTACAGAAAGATGTACAAGAAGGCAAGGAAGAACTGCAATGGGCAACGGCTCCTTTTTGATAATGTTAACTCCGAGGACTAATTCAAGTAGGGCTGTAGTGAACTCGGCCAAAACAATAGTTTCAGAGGTGAACAATTTAATGATGGTTATGGCTAAGGAAGTGCTTATTGTGGCATTGGTAGGTTTCTCCCCTTTTCTTTTTTGTTCAAAACAGTATGAAAAGCCTGTCGCAGGTCAGCTGCAGCTGGAACAGGGCTCAGAGTCCCATCTTCCCTTCTCCCTAAAAAGCCTCTCTTGGTGATGCATCACTAGGCTTTTCACACTGAATCTGCATCACATCTACACACACCCTGCCTCCACCACATCCAAACCACCATGAAATGATTTGTGGGTGGAACAGCAGTTTGGCTCAAAATATCCTCTCCCCTGCAATAGGGAAGAGGACTGGGTGGAGGAATCTTGAGTCATTTGTTTAAAACAAGAAATTTGTTCCTTTATACCTTTCAACTGCAAGGTCTTCAGGTGGCTCATAATTAAAATAAAACTGTCAGTAAAATCCACACAGTATGAAACAATGGAGCTACACCCACCCACACCCCAATGAACAGTCTTGAAGACAGACAAATTGGATTATGGCATAAGCTCTCAGGCACTCATGTTTTATGTTCGGGGGAGGGGGGACAGGGGACAGGGGACAGGACACCCACCTGTCACCATCCTTTGTCTGGAACGGCCAACAGATTTAGAATGAAATGTCTCAACAACAGTTGCTTTCAATTACTTTCTTTTGACCCCAAGTACTCAGAAAAATCTGTCAAAATCTTTCTACTATTTCTTCTTCTTGTTGTTGTTCAGTCGTTCAGTCGTGTCCGACTCTTTGTGACCCCATGGACCAGAGCACGCCAGGCACGCCTATCCTTCACTGCCTCTCGCAGTTTGGCCAAACTCATGTTAGTAGCTTCGAGAACACTGTCCAACCATCCAGGGGATCGGGTGCCCTGGTGCGATGATCCCTCGGCGCCCCCGGTGGGCCGCCTCTCCGCCCACCTCCCTCCCGCACTGGCCACCCCTCGGGAGGGGGGGGTGGGCGAGCGGGGGATGAGGGGCGTGGCGCTGCAAGCCGGCCACCCTCTGGAGCCCCAGCTGGAGCGCTGGGAAGGGTGCGCAAAGCCCCGCACCACTCCAGCGCCACACCCCTCATCCCCCGAGGGGCGGTCAGCACGGGAGGGAGGTGGGCGAGCGGGGGATGAGGGGCATGGGGCTGGAGCAGCACGGGGCTTTGTGTGCCCTTCCCAGCACTCCAGCTGGGGCTCCGGAGGGCAGCCGGCTTGTAACTCGCCCGCCCACGGGGGCGGGTTGGGGAGGGGGCGCCCGGTATGCCGGCGGGCTCGCGGGGGTGCCCCTGGGGGCCTGGCGCCCTGGTGCACCGCGCCACCCAGCTCCTATGACGAGACGGCCCTGCAACCATCTCATCCTCTGTCGTCCCCTTCTCCTTGTGCCCTCCATCTTTCCCTACATCATGGTCTTTTCCAGGGAGTCTTCTCTTCTCATGAGGTGGCCAAAGTACTGGAGCCTCAACTTCAGGATCTGTCCTTCTAGTGAGCACTCAGGGCTGATTTCTTTAAGAATGGATAGGTTTGATCTTCTTGCAGTCCATGGGACTCTCAAGAGTCTCCTCCAGCACCATAATTCAAAAGCATCAATTCTTCGGTGATCAGCCTTCTTTATGGTCCAGCTCTCACTTCCGTACATTACTACTGGGAAAACCATAGCTTTAACTATACGGACCTTTGTCGGCAAGGTGATGTCTTTGCTTTTTAAGATGCTGTCTAGGTTTGTCGTTGCTTTTCTCCCAAGAAGCAGGCGTCTTCTAATTTTGTGAATGCTGTCACCATCTGCAGTGATCATGGAACCCAAGAAAGTGAAATCTCTCACTGCCTCCATTTCTTCCCCTTCTATTTGCCAGGAGGTGATGGGACCAGTGGCCATGATCTTAGTTTTTATGATGTTGAGCTTCAGACCATATTTTGAGCTCTCCTCTTTCACCCTCATTAAAAAGTTCTTTAATTCCTCCTCACTTTCTGCCATCAAGGTAGTATCATCAGCATATCTGAGGTTGTTGATATTTTTTCCAGCAATCTTACAGGCATGTCATTCTTAGCAGTTAATGGCCTTTTGAAGATTCAATGTAATGAGAAATAACATGTGCAAATCTTCTGTTTGAATTAATTTTATTCCCCCCCCCCCCGTGCATTAAGAGAGATAGTTTGTTTTTCTATAGGAGTTCCCCAATTCTTGCGCAACCTGTTTGTGATTTATTTAAAAACAGACTCCCTGGTTCAATTTTTAATTAAAAGTGTTAGTCATGTCTTTCAAGTAAAACAAATATTTGCTATTTGCTATTTTTAGTAAATTTAAAGGAACATAAGACACCACATACTTACAGAAGTATGCTTACAAGGAGAAGTGTACTTCCATTACGGTTCTGACATAAATAAACGTAAATAAACACCAGTCATTTCTCTGTTCTCCTAGAGAGCTTTGTTAAGCAAATATGGTGTTACAAATCTGGCTGCCTTGTTTGTTGTGAAGGACTGTGGCTGTGCATAACTTGTGGTGCTGCTGATAGTTAGTAAGAGCAAGCCCTGAAATCAGACTTCTCGCTCCCAGGAAACCAAAGATCAGAGACAAGGCTAGGCTGGATCCCTCTCCCTGAGGTGCTTGTTTTCTACGCATATGAAATGGTATCGCTGGGGAGCAGTCAAATATTTGAT